>NC_000080.6:96319944-96997444 GCF_000001635.26 Mus musculus
AGGGCTGAGCATTTTAATTACTGAAGGTAGGCATTTCTGTGACTCAGTAAACAATGGAATTATTCCATTAAATATAAGCCATCAGAAGTGCTAAGTTTTCTATGACTTCATTCAGTGAAGAAGAAAACAAAACACACATCATTTAAAGCACCATCATAGGGACAAAATTAAGCATAATCTCTATAATAATCACTTCAGAACATTTGATTAAGGCTTAAGCTACAGGCATAAAACTAAACTAGGAAGACAAAATAATGGATATTTTAACGTATTGTTTTCACTTATGATTCATTTCTGCTTGACTGACTTTGGATTCTCTAGTTATCCTGAAATGAATATTTAAAAGATGAAAATGCATTATAATCTTAATAAGTTTGCATATGAGAGCCTTCCAAATTTAAATATTCATCCTGTAAGAAACACTAGAATGTTAATAAAACAGATAAATGATTAAAGTCTATTGTGACTTTCATTCTTATATTCTGTTTTTCCCCACATTTTTTATTAGATATTTTTTTCATTTACATTTCAAATGCTATCCCAAAAGTCCCCTATACCATCACCCAGCTCTGCTCCCCTACCCACTCACTCCCAATTCTTGGCCCTGGTGTTCCCCTGTACTGGGGCATATAAAGTTTGCAAGCCCAAGGGCCTCTCTTCTGAATGATGATCGACTAGGCCATCTTCTGCTACATATGCAGGTAGAGACACGAGCTCCGGGGTATTGATTATTTCATATTATTGTTCCAACTATAGGGTTGCAGACCCCTTCAAATCTTGGGTATGTTCTCTAGCTCCTATACTGTGGGTCCTGTGTTCCAACCTATAGATGACTGTGAGCATCCACTTCTGCATTTGCCAGGCACTGGCAAAGCCACACAGGAGACAGCATATAAGGGTTCCTTCAGCAAAATATTGCTGGCTTATGCAATAACGTCTGCATTTCTTGGCTGATTATGGGATGGAGCCCGGGTGGGGCAGTCTCTAGATGGTCCATCCTTTCGTCTTAACTCCAAACTTTGTCTCTGCAACTCAACCCATGGATATTTTATTCTGTATTCTAGGGAGGAATGAAGTATCCACACATTGGTCTTCCTTCTTGATTTTCTTGTGTTTTGGAAGTTGTATCTTGGGTATTCTAGGTTTCTGGGCTAATATCCACTTATCAGTGAGTGCATATCAAGTGACTTCTTTTGTGATTGGGTTACCTCACTCAGGATGATTGATATCTTCCAGATACAACCATTTGCCCAAGAATTACATAAATTCATTGTTTTTAATAGCTGAGTAGTACTCCATTGTGTAAATGTACCACATTTTCTGTATCCATTCTGCTGTTGAGGGATATCTGGGTTCTTTCCAGCTTCTGGCTACTATAAATAAGGATGCTATGAATATAGTGGAGCATGTGTCCTTATTACCAGTTGGAACATCTTCTGGGTTATGACCAGGAGAGAGGTATTGATGGATCTACCAGTAGTACTATGTCCAGTTTTCTGAGGAACCGCCAGACTGATTTCCAGAGTGGTTTTACCAGTTTGCAATCCCACCAGCAATGGATGAGTGTTCCTCTTTCTCCGTATCCTCGCCAGCATCTGTTGCCACCTGAATTTTTGATCCTAGCCGTTGTGACAGGTGTAAGGTACAATCTCAGGGTAGTTTTGATTTCCATTTCCCTGATGATTAAGGATGTTGAATATTTTGTCAAGTGCTTCTCAGCTCTTTGGTATCCCTCAGTTGAGAATTCTTTGCTTAGCTCTGTACCCAGTAACCTGTAACCAGGTTACTGGTTTGCTGTAGATTGATTTTTATCATGTTTAGGTATGGGCCTTGAATTCCTGATCTTTCTATGACTTTTATCATGAAGGTTTGTTGGAATTTGTCAAATGCTTTCCCTGCATCTAACAAGATGATCATGTGATTTTTGTCTTTGAGTTTGTTTATAGAGTGGATTACATTGATGGATTTCCATATATTACACCATCCCTGCATCCCTGGGATGAAGCCTACTTGGTCATGATGAGTGATCATTTTGATGTGTTCTTGGATTCGGTTTGCAGGGATATTATTGAGTATTTTTACATCGATATTCATAAGAGAAATTGGTCTGAAGTTCTCTTTCTTTGTTGGATCTTTGTGTGGTTTTGAAAGATCCTGGCAGAATGTAAAAGGTTATAGAAGCCCTGAAATTGATAAAATAGATTTTATTGTTAGTAGAACTGGCTTTATTGATTTAGAAAAATAAAGGTGCACAATGCTTTGGCTGCTCCTCGAACCTGTGTGTCTGCCAATTTTCTGACCAGGTGTGTGCCCATTGCTGCACCTTCATTAGGTTATTTCCTTGTTTCCCTCCCATACCCATTTCTTGAGGAATCAATTATTTTAGAATAGATATTGTTTAGATCTGGAAATCCCCTACTCTCCCCCTTCTCCTTTCCCCTATGAGGGCCTATAAAAACTGGGAATTCTTTCCCCTCGAGGTCGACTCCTCTACCCCTGCGTGGGATATGAGTCGTCCCCAGAGCTCTGGCTTTCTCCGAATAAAGCCTCATGTGGTTTGCAACAAGCTTGGTCTGTCGTGAGTTCTTGGGTGTCCGCTATTGTTCTGAGGCCTGAGTGAGGGACTCCTTTTGGAGACTTTCAGTTTAGGTATCAGAGTAATTTTGGCTTCATAGAATGAATTGGGTAGAGTACCTTCTGTTTCTATTTTGTGGAATAGTTTGAGAAAAGTTGGAATTAGGTCTTCTTTGAAGGTCTGATAGAACTCTGCACTAAACCCATCTGGTCCTGGGATTTTTTTGACTGCTTCTATTTCTTTAGGGGAAATAGGATTGTTAAAATCGTTAATCTCATCCTGGTTTAACTTTGGTACATGGTATCTATCTAGGAGGTTGTCCATTTCTTCCAGGTTTTCCAGTTTTGTTGAGTATAGCCTTTTGTAGTAGGGTATGATGATGTTTTGGATTTCCTCAGGTTCTGTTGTTATGTCTCCTTTTTCATTTTTGATTTTGTTAATTAGGATACTGTCCCTGTGCCATCTAGTTAGTCTGGCTAAGGGTTTATCTATCTTGTTGATTTTCTCAGAGAACCAGCTCCTGGTTTGGCTGATTCTTTGAATAGTTCTTTTTGTTTCCACTTGGTTGATTTCAGCCCTAAGTTTGATTATTTCCTGCAGTCTACTCCTCTTGGGTGAATTTGCTTCCTTTCATTCTAGAGCTTCTAGGTGAGCTGTCAGACTGCTAGTATTTGCTCTCTCTAGTTTCTTTTTGGAGGCACTCAGAGCTATGAGTTTTCCTCTTAGGACTGCTTTCATTGTGTCCCATAAGTTTGGGTATGTTGTGGCTTCATTTTCATTAAACTCTAAAAAATCTTTAATTTTTTTCTTTATTTCTTCCTTGACCAAGGTATTATTGAGTAGAGTATTGTTCAGTTTCCATGTGAATGTTGGCTTTCTATTATTTATGCTGTTATTGAAGATTAACCTTAGTCCATTGTGATCTGATAAGATGCATGAGATAATTTCAATATTTTTGTATCTGTTGTGGCCTGTTTTGTGACCAATTATATGGTTAATTTTGGGGGAGGTACCATGGTGTGCTGAGAAGAAGGTATATCGTTTTGTTCTAGGATAAAATGTTCTGTAGATATCTATTAAATCCATTTCTTTCATAATTTTGCTTAGACTCCATGTGTCTCTGTTGAGTTTCTGTTCCCAGGATCTGTCCACTGGTGAGAGTGAGGTGTTGAAACAGGATATAAGTGTTATGTATCTTCCTCTATTACTCTTCAATTTGAGACATAAATCTCTCTTTGAGACTGGATCTTAATCACTCAGGTAGAGGAGAGCCAGCCAGCATAGGGATTTCTTCTCGGCAACTCTTGTGTTGGGTTATATGATATTTTATGTGGATACAGATGTCCTGAACTCAGTTCTCTGTGATTGAAGCAGGAATTTAAGTGAACTGGATTTAAGGGACACAAGGTCCTGTTGCTGTTGTTTTGCCTCATCTCAGGCTAAAATCAATAGCAGCAGTTGACCATGACTTGAAACATTTTAAATTTTGAAGCAAATTAAGTACTTCCTGGCTCAAGCTTTTCATGGAAATGGAAGGCAGAATTTTATAGCAAGTTAGGAGCCACCTTGGATACCAGAAATACTATCACTGTATCATGAGGCTTTTTTTTTCAAAGAATTGCTTTGTTTACTAATAATACCTCCTCCCCTTATAGTCTAACAGGGATTATTGCAAGAAAGGGAAATTGGAGTTTTGGTAGCATGAAGCTATGCTGCTAGAAAAAAGTACACAAATGAACATTTGGCCATGTCAGGCATCCACTGAAAAATTTAAAAAGTATGATTAATGAATAAATGTGGTATATTCTATCAATTTTCACTATAGAGAGACACCAAGAAACAAACTCAAGATCAGACATGAAACCTCAGATTGAGGTTTAGTTTGTAAAAAAAATCATTGAAGTCATGTGACTTAGGGCATACCAAAAGAGTACAGGAGGCTGGGATGGTCACAGAATGTGAGAGGGTCAGTCAGGACAACTACTATGAATTTGAATACAACTTCCAGCCTAGTGAGAACTATATAACATAAGATCGTCTAACAAAGAGAGAAAGCACAGATTAGTACGTAAACAAAAAGAAGACCGTATCACTGGAGGAGTCTGCTAGGATGATTATGGTGGGTCACGAGTACACACACATATTAAAAGTACTAAGAATCATTTTTGAAAGATTTAGAGTTCAGTCATGCCACAGAGTGTGAAGGATAAAAATATCGCACACTTTGTGATGTGAGAAATTCATTGTTGACAAAAATTGTAAATTATAAATTATTACATGCTTTTATATAGATAGATGGATAGATAGATAGATAGATAGATAGATAGATCAGTTTATTTAGAATTCACTTAATGATGTAAGGTTGGTGCATATTTAGTCCTAACATCCAGTGTGAAATCCATGATTACTTTTTAGACTATGATATTTTTCAAACACACTGAAATATATTTCAAAGTGATATGCCATTTGAATACACTGTATATTGCAGCTCATGAAGTAGCAATAAAACAATATGCTGAGGAGGACAGGGGAAAGCCCAGGAGGCCTCAGACCTAAACAAAGAAACACAGGCTTATAAACACTTCTAGGAGTGGGCGAAAGAGTCTTTCCCAGGGAAGACCACACCAATTGGTTAGCCGATGCCAAATGGCCAGTTCTGAAAGCACCCATGCAACTCACATTACACAAAGCCAAGTATGCTTAATTTGGATTGCACATGTGAATGTATACACAGATATGCACCTAAGAACAGTTAGTAAGAAAAGAGGTTAGAAATCTGAAAGAGAACAAGGACAGGTATCCTAGAGGGTTTATGAAGAGGAAAAGAAAGGGGAACTTCATGTAGTATGTACTATGATCTCAAATGATAAAAGAAGTAATATAAAATAACAGGTAAAGTATCCTTTAGGGCAAATCCTGTTTCCTAAATACTGTTTTCTTTGAATTAATAACATTAGCCTGATTTACTTATTACATGTATCATTGATATGAAACAAATATCTACACACACACACACACACACACACACACACACTTAACTTTTTTGGAAACTGAATGAATGAGAGGAGAATAAGTCCCTCAATGAATACAGTGTAAAATGGGTAGGAAATTTTGTAATAGCCATTAATGCTATACAATTACAAGGAAGTAGTATTTTCTATACACATTATGTGAATTACACATAAAATTCATAGTGTTTATAAAAGTTTTTACCAAACCTTTGAAGTTTCAGGCCAGGCAAAATGCTAGCACAGAGAGTAAAGGTAGTCACAAAATCTCACAATAAATTAATGAGCTACCAGCAGTTGACAACACCTTGGAGAAGTCTCAATTTTATTTTATTTTATTAGATATTTTCTTCATTTACATTTCAAATGCTATCCCAAAAGTCCCCTATACCCTCCCCCTGCCCTGCTTCCCTACCCACTCAGTCCCACTTCTTGGCCCTAGCGTTCCCCTGTCCAGACGCATAGAAAGTTTGCAATACCAAGGGGCCTCTCTTCCCAGTGATGGCCGACTAGGCCATCTTCTGCTACATATGCAGCTAGAGACATGAGTTAAGGGGTTACTGGTTAGTTCATATTGTTGTTCCACCTATAGGGTTGCAGACCCCTTCAGCTCTTGGGTACTTTCTCTAGCTCCTACATTGGCGGCCCTGTGTTCCATGTTATAGATGACTGTGAACATCCACTTCTGCATTTGCCAGGCACTGGCAAACCCTCACAGAAGACAGCTATATCAGGGTCCTTTCAGTAAAATCTTGCTGGCATATGCAATAGTGTCTGCGTTTGGTGGCTTATTATGGGATGGACCCCTGGGTGGGGCAGGCTCTGGATGTTCCATCCTTACATTTTAGCTCCAAATTTTGTCTCTGCAACTCCTTCCATGGATATTTTATTCCCTATTCTAGGGAGGAATGAAGTACCCGAGAGTTGTTCTTCTTTCTTGATTTTCCTGTGTTTTGGAAGTTGTATCTTGGGTATTCTAGGTTTCTGGGCTAATATCCACTTATCAGTGAATGCATATCAAGTGACTTCTTTTGTGATTGGGTCACCTCACTCAGGATGATATCCTCCAGATACATTCATTTGCCTAAGAATTTCATAAATTCATTGTTTTTAATAACTGAGTAGTACTCCATTGTGTAAATGTACCACATTTTCTGTAGCCATTCCTCTGTTGAGGGACATCTGGGTTCTTTCCAGCTTCTGGCTATTATAAATAGGGCCACTATGAGCATGGTGGAACATGTATCCTTATTACCAGTTGGAACACACCAGTCAGAATGCCTAGGATCAAAAATTCAGGTGACAGCAGATGCTGGAGAGGATGTGGAGAAAGAGGAATACTCCTCCATTGCTGTTAGGCTTGCAAGCTTGTGCAAACACTCTGGAAATCAGTCTGGTGGTTTTTCAGAAAACTATACATAGTACAACTGGTAGCTCCAGCAATACCTCTCCTGGGCATGTACCCAGAAGTCTCAATTTTTTATTAAACATTAAACCCAATTAATATATATATATATAGGCAGTATAGTCTGCAAATGCTGAGTTCCCAAAATAGGCACCAAATTTGCATAACATATTAGTTGGTTTTTGTTGTTGTTATGAATTAAATAAACATCATAGCAAGGCCAATGTAACAAAGGGTTTTTTTGGACTTACAGTTCCAGAAGAATAAAGGTCCATAGTGGCAGAGCAAAGGCATGGCAAAAGACAGCAGATATGGGCAAGCAAGGTGGATCGATCTTGTAAGGTGAGAAGGGTGGTGAGTAATCAAATGTAATATAAAAAAAATTCTAAAACATCTGATTAAAAAAAACAAGACCCCAAATAAACAAAACTTACATTTATGTAAAATTACAAGACAAACAAAACCTGAAACAAAAACAAAACAAACCAACCAACCAAACAGACAGACAAAACCAGAATAGTCATTTAGCATCAGTTTCTTTATGTCTCAAATAAAATTTATTTTCTTTTTCTTTTTATCTATATCTTTCTATTTTTATTTTAAACCTATAGTTTTTCCATCAAATTTGAACAAAAAATATTGTATAGATATTGCTAATCCACATGACTTATTATTTTTCAGTTTTGAGGAATTTGAGTGACAGATAGATTAAAAACAGGAATTACTTCTGGAAATATTAATACTACCAGATTTCCCTGATAACTGAGACAGTCAATAATGTCATGCCTCACCGTCTGTGATGGTCTAGGATCAATCAAATGTGTATCCCGAGTTTTACCTTTGACCTAACTCATGGCAAGCAACCTGAGGGACCACTGAGGACACAACTCAGAAAAGAGTCTTCTGAGATTTCATGCTTAGGTTTCATTTCAACATTTAATCTTAAATCAAATTTAGTTTTTTTGTTATTATTTTGTGATAAAAAATAAAAAAAATACAAGATTGATTTTTTTTTCATTTCTGGCAGGATGTATTATCATCGTCTTTGTTGTTGTTGTTATATTCATTTTATTTTGTGGGAAATCTGCATATCAGTATTATATTTACATTATTTCCACCCAATTCTATTCTCACTCTAATTCCTTCTATATTATTTGCTTCATTTAAGTTATGATTTTTATTTTTTAATTACTATTGCTACACAAAGTTATGAAAGAGAAAAAGAGACAGACAGTGAGAGGAGTATGGAGTGACACACACATGCACACAGAAAGAGAGACAGAGCCAGAGAAGGGGGGAGAGAGAGAGAAAGAGGGAGAGAGGGAGAGAGAGAGAGAGAGAGAGAGAGAGAGAGAGAGAGAGAGAGAGAGAGAGAGAGAGAGAGAGAGAGAAAGAGAGAGAGAGAGAGCATAGAATTTCTGGGATGCACATATGTGTTTAGAGGTGACTACTTGGGCTGAGCTAGCCTATCTTGGACTCCTCACTGGAGCACAATGACAATCCTTTCATAGCAGGCATTATTTGCCTGCAGTTTTTTTATCTAGGGATGGGATCTAATTATTTTCTCCTATCCATGGTGACATTCCAACTGGTATTCTAATTGTTTAGTTGTTTAGGTGACAGTATGGTTGCGATTACGTGGTATAATGAAATACATAATTTCACATCTGGCTTCCCATATTCTGGAACTTATAATCATTCTATTTCTCCTCTGATAACATTCTCTGAGCCTCAAGGGTAGAAATAGTTATGTCAATTTGATCTGGGAACACCATGATCACCAGTTTTCTTACTTGACCAGTTGTAGATTTCTGTCACGGCTTTCTGTCTACTGCAGAAAGAAACTTTCTTTGGTGAGTGGTGAGAATGGCCTGTATCTGTAGTATAATTTTGTTCAACTGTCAGTAAAAATTAAATCATGAATCTTAAGGTGGCTGGGGAACTTGAAAACACAATACTGAGTGAAGTAGCATAGAAACCGAAAGACAAATGCTGCATGTTCTTTCTTATTTGAGGATTCCAACTCTGAAATATTAGATGTAGGTATATAACCAGGTTTAAGTAAAGAAAATAGGAATGTTAAAGGATATCATGGTAATAAAGAATTCTAAGACAAATAGCGAGGCATGGATGTTATATAAGCAAAAGAGAAATGGGGGGGGGCTGGTAACTGCAGAAAGTAGGAGTATCATAGTGAGAGAGGGAGGGAGTTGTGATAAAGAACACTGAGGATGATTGAAAGCCATGATAAAATATTATTTTATGTTCAATTAAAATACATTTAATATGTGTGAATTAGCATATGTATATACGTTATAGAGAGCTTATATAAGGTAACATGACTTGGAGTGAAAACACTAGCCTCAAGAGACTGTCCAGCAAGTGTTCCAGTACCAGGTGTGGGAAACCTCCTTTCAAATTGTTGTAGGTTATTTGTATTGCTATTAGTAGTCTCACAGAAACTGAAGGAAAGATACTTTTGTTTGAGACTGGAAAGAGGTTGGAGACTAGAGCTCAAACTGGCCTGGGAGTTTCCTCCATGAGGACTTTCTCGAAAAGTATTTTAAAGTGCAAGTAAGCTGCCTATGAAGAAAAGAAGTAGTATCCCTTCCTAGCTGTTAAAACCATGAACCACTGAATAGAAGTCTAATTAAATTAAAGGCCTACTCAATAGGAGGGAAATCATACGTGACACCATAAATGTAGCCAACATCCCAGTGCTAGTGAGAATCTGAAACTAAAGACTTACAACATCAATTTTCTAAAGCAGTATAGCTTTCCTGTTTGTTGTAATAACACGTATGATGTCACATACATGGCATACTTTCCTTTCTGGTCTGTCCAACTATATTTACAAATTAGAAGCTCCTTCTTCACATGAACCAGAAATTCTACTCAGGATGGAACATAAGAATGCTAATATTTGCTAACCAAATTCCATGGACGTTTTAGCACTTATATCATCAGAGTTTATAGTTTTGAAATAATACCAATATAGATGAAGAATTCTTCTCTTTCTTTAGACATTTCAAAATATTGCATGGAAAAATGTGAAAAGAGTTTACTTGACTTGTTTGTGCAGATATGCTTTCATTCTTAAAACATAGCTATGTTTTAAGGCAAAAAGGTGACTATAAATGAACAAAGTCTGCATCATTGGATTTTTTTAAAATTTTCAAATGTTGGACAAAAATTAAAAAGTCAGCAAAAATATTTGCTCCTATATTTCTGACATGAAATAACTCTTAAACATTAATTCCCCTTGGTGTGCAGTCATAAAGTCTGTACATGAAATCTCCAGGCACATTAAATATACAAATGCACATGCAGTCATAAATGCTATAGACTTCCTGGCTTTAACATATCTGTAAAGCCCATTTCTGCATAACAATTAACCAAGCCATGCTGGTTCAGCACCAAATGAGCAGATAAAGTCTCTATGCTCTGGTTTGTTAAAAATATAAATGATCCTACTGACCAAGTGACAACGGACTTTTTTTTTTTTCATAAGTAAACCTTGGCAATAAAGGAAAAAAAATCAAACTTATGTTTGAAAGACTATACCAATTCCTTTGAAATTCAAATATCTTCTTTTAGCAAAACAAAGCACTTTTTCACACCTTAAGAGAAATCAATATGACAATGTTACAAGGTGCAGAAAACAAGGCAAATCATTCTTGCTGTCTGCAACATGACTTATAATGCGGGCTTTGTGTTCAAAATCTATTAATGCAGGCGTAATCCTGCCTTCCACTGGGAATACAATAATTGAGGTTTTCCCAGCTGCCCAGATGTCCACTATAATAACTCAGGTATTTCAAATTTCCATTTATTGCATAAATTTTTCAACATATAGTTTGCAAATTGGCTTAACCTAATTAATCTGTGTTGTTATTAGTTATTAAATATGTCCTAGTATTCTGGCTACATGTAACAAATTCCTCTTAAACTACTGTGCACTCTGTTTGACACAATCTCTCATTCCAAACTCAATGTAAAGACAATCCCCAAACTCCTTCCTCTCTCCTACTGTGAATATTTTTATTGTTATTTCCATCATGAATGCAGTGATTATTCTCTTTACTCAGTCAAACAAAGCAGGATATATTTATTTTAAATAATGTGGATCAACAGCCTTTAACATTAAATAAACTGTTTTCAAATAGATATGTTGGGATTAGGTCTGAGGCTTTATAGATAGATCAACAACCACAATTGGTTCTTAATCCATCAGTAAAGACAGCAAGTCTAGTGACTGAGGATGGGGCAGGACTCTTAGATTTGCTCAGGAGGACTCAGGCAGAATCGGGAGAGCAGGAAAAGAAGAAGCTGGGAGCAGCTGCAGTAGATAAAGCCAATCAGCCATGTGAGCTGTCAGTTTTGAGTGGCCAATGGCTGCTTTCTCCGATTATGCCTGGGTAACAAGAAAGGTTTAGCAATGCTCAGTCATTGAGTCCACAAGGACATTTTAAGATTAACTGGCATATGTGTCTGTGTTTTTCATCAACGAATCAAACATTCTCTGGGTCGGGGCTGGTAGCACAGCCCACTTCAGGTGCTTAGGCAGGGTGGTAAAAGCTGCAGGCAACATTGATATTACTAATACTAACACACAGAAGAAAAAAATCAAAACAAGAATATAAGCCATCCCAGCAATAGCTGTGTGGACAAAACTAGATGAAAAAGCAGAAATATCCTTTTAGGGGAGCAGTGGACGTTTAAAGAGTTCTTTAGTTAGGATCCCATATTTTAGGGTTAAAAATTTAGAGAGAATATAAACTGAAAAGATCAAATAGTTCTGCAAGAGGAAATGTATACTAGATATTCTAAATCTTATTAAAACCTATAGTTGTAGAGATAATAGTTCCTGAGAGTAATCCTACTAGTATTGTTATGTCAAATTGATATAATATTTTTCCTGAATATTTTAACACCTGTCTACTCATCCCCAAAATGGGGCAGAGGATACTATTAAAAAGGTGATTTTTGTTGGTGTTACCTATTGGAATATGACTGAGGTCCTATTTATAGGAGCCGAAATGATTCAAAGACAACTTCCTCTGCAAAGCCCATACCAGTAGAAAGAATGTTACAGAAAGGATGGACTTTGGAGCACGCTATCAAGTCGCAGTAGCTCACTAAGTTATAGAGATCTTTCAAAAGCAGAAGTTGGTCTGAAACACTTCCACGTAGCTCAAATGGTTTATTTATTCAGGCAGTATTATTGGTTTTTGCTTCTTCTAGGCATCTCTGATGGTCTGATTGTGTCTTACTGCAATCCTTGGTAGTTTGGAGGGAGTGGGGCCTAGTGACTCTCACTTTAAGGAACTTTCTGACACCAGTGAATTGTTTTCCTCCTGGTAATTAACACACTTCCCTTCAAATGTATTTTCCTCCACCACTTAGAACACACTGAGTCTCCATGAGCACCCATCCAAGATGGAATGAATTTTTTTCTTAGTGAAATGTTTCAGATAATTATCAAAATCCTCTCAAAATTTTTCTACCAATTCCTATAGATTGGTGGAGTTCTCCAATCTCATCAGAGAAGTATCTTTGTGCAGTGAGAAATAACACAGAAACTCACATCTGATCCAAGAGAAGAGAGTGACACTGAAGTACTCAGCCACAAACAGGATGCCTTTATCACCCTTATAAAAATATTTACATTACAAATGAAACCTAACAATATAAAATAAAATGCACTAGATTAACTAGAGAAGACAGATGGGTGATGGGTAGTTTATGGATAATTTTTATAACAGAAATTAAGAAAAAAATAAAGCATTTGGGAAGAACAATGAAGAGCCTGATACAGTAAATAGTAAGTCTTAGTAAACAAAAGTTGCTGCCAAATTCAGGACAAAGGGGCTCTCCAATACAAGTCCATTCATGCTGAAGACTGTTACAGATTGTTGGGAAATTATAATTGGATTCATAAAATGTGAGGCTCCTGATAAATTTTGCCATAGAATATTTTTGACTGGACAGAGTCCAATTATACAAGTTAATGGGTGCTTGCAGAAATCTACTTTAAAATTGTCTAGAAGTAATATCTAGACTGAAGTGCAGCATCTCAGATGTTCTGTTGTCAGGGAAGTAAATCACATAAACAACTTTTAATATTAATGAGAAAATTATGTATTCAAAATATATTGATTGTACTATATATATATATATATATACACATATATATATATATTTAATTGTACAGCATGCACATTCAGCCACTACAGTGGGAAAATGCTTCAGTTTTAAGCATATAGATTTTTTTTATTTTCCACAAAAGAATTGTTTTTATATTTATTAACATTTAGCACGATACTATTTAATTTTAACAAGAAAAACTCTAATGATTAGATACAATAAATGTGTCTGTGTCTGTGTCTGTGTCTGTGTCTGTGTGTGTGTGTGTGTGTGTGTGTGATAAATTCATGTAACACAAGGTTATTTAGCAATAAAAATAAGTACTGAAACTTTCTTTCAATTGAGTGAGTCATAATATATCATTTTAAACTCAAACTCAAATACCCATCTGTTTTTGTATTTGATTTTATAAGAAATTTCTATCAAGAAAACATTTGTGGGTATGCAAAATATATTATGAATTGACTAGTGTTGAAAATCCTGGGAGATAATGGAGGCTAAGTAGGTTCCTTATTGAAGTGAAAAAAAAAATTGTTCTAAGTTTGCAACAGTGTAAAAATACTGAAACCATTTAGGTTCTGGATTCATAGATTTGAGCTAAATTTCAATAACTCCTCATTTTTTTTGTTTATGAACAGAATATTGGAAAAAGGAAATGACATTGGCCTGTTAACTAGTACTGTACAAACCAGTTCATTTCTTTGACTTAATGGAATGATAAAATTTAGGTGTATGTTTGCTGTAACAGAGTTAGCAAATCTAGATTTTGATACTGTCTCCTCGCTGCTGTCTGATGTGTAGTAAGATTCTGAAAGATGCTCTTCAGAGGGCAGCAATCCTACCCTCTGCTCCAGCAACAGGATGCTTGCCCTCAAGCAGACTGATTTCTCCTTTTTCTTTTGACCATAATAATTTATTCTGTTTCCTTTCACTTTAACAATCACTGTTAAAGATATTACAAACAAGTATAATCCTTAACATAGAAATTGAATTTTAATATAACAAAATACTTCTATAACTTATCAGAAGACCAAACAATTCTAAAATACTTTATAAGATAAAATTTTACAAAATGAGATTTTTTTCAATATGTGAATAAAATTGAATTTCTTTTTTTCATTCAGGAAAAAAGCACATTCTTAGTCCCATTTTCTTGAAGTACCCTAGTAAAGTCACGGGGCAGTGAAAGTAAAAGTTTTGCCTTTCTTCCTTCTGACATATTTGAAAAGATCCTTTCAAAGTCTTCTACAATTAAAAGTGTATTTCTTAGTGTAGGTACCAATTCTCTCAACAGAATGATCTGACATCATATAGTCACTATTACAGAGTTTTACAAAGTTAATTTTAATAAGTTTGCAAGATATTTCAAGTATTCTTAAAATTCTATTAACTCCACTTCTGCCAACAATCTGAGAGAAACTACAGCCCTGGAAACTTTTTACTCTTCAATACAATAAGCAAATGTATGTTTTGTAGTTGGTTGTATGTATGCTGAGTGATGTGCTCTAACATTAGTGACAATAGGTGCTACCGGTAGGTAGAGTCACTGTCTTTTAGGATATTGCCACTAGAAGGAGAATCCTACCTCAAAGGGTGACCCTACCCATGTAAACATAAGTGCAGTATGCATTAAGTATGCTAAAAACAAGTCACTTCAAATTAAAAACACAGCTTCCAAGCCAGGGGTGGTGGTGGCTCATGCCTTTAATCCCAGCACTTGGGAGGCAGAGGCAGGCGGATTTCTGAGTTTGAGGTCAGCCTGGTCTACAAAGTGAGTTCCAGGACAGCCGGGGCTATACAGAGAAACCCTGTCTGGAAAAACCAAAACCAAACCAAATCAAACCAAACCAAACCAAACCAAACCAAACCAAACCAAACCAAACCAAACCAAACCAAACCAAAACAGCTGCCCTCCCTAGAACCACTAATTGGAATCTATAGGACATGAAATTTGGTGTGTGATGCTGTGGTAGTGATTATGACAAAATTTGTTGTATACATGAAGTGAATTTCTAGAGAATAAATCAAAATTTTAAAAGAAAAAGACAATTAAATAAAAATTGAAAAGGAAGACACAAATTTTGGAAGATATGACAATGGGTCTTGGAGGGTGTGGCAATGGGAAGTGAGGGATGAATATGACCAAGATACAGTCAGGATATGGGGAGTCTCATAAGGCCCCCAGTCTTGATTAAGAGCTATAGACAATCAGTGTTTGCTAAGAGACTGACAATCCATGTTCTTTAGGAATGAGTTCCCTGAAAGCTTATCCAATCACAAGTGATTTTCACTAAACACACACACACACAGGAACAACACTAAATGTACTCAGCAGATTGTGTTAATATATACTTATGTGTATATGTGTGTATATGACAGTCATAATTGAAAAAGAAGTTATGAATTTGAGGGAAAATGTAATATGTGAGAGAGTTTGGAGGGAGGGAAAACATTGGCTGGGAATTATGAACATCTAGTATTCATGTATAAAATTCTCAAATAAAATGAAATGTGGTAAATAATATATCTTGTATCGATGGAGGGAATTTTCAAAGAATGAATAAAACTTGAAATTATTAATAGAGTAAATTTTAAGGAGATTAATATTATCATCTTCATAATTGTCACTTTGAATTAAAGCATCCATTAATATTTTTATCATGCCTGTGCTGATCTACTCCAGGACTTTGCTCATGGACCAAGCACTCTGTCTTTAAGCTGAATCTCTAGCTCTGGTATTTTCACACTTCTTAGAATTGTGTTGCACTCACTGTGTGGCTTTGTCATTAATTGCACTCATAATCCTCCTGCCTCATCCTCTTTACTGTTTGGATTGTAACCTTGTACCAAAATGATAGGCAGAGACAAATTTTTAATAGAATGTTCTTAGCCACATTAAAAAAAAATCAAGGTAATGAATCATACCTGAATAATATCTGCAATGAGGGAATGAAAAATGTCTTCAGATATTTGGCAAGTAATTGATTATTTGAACCTTTCTTTCAACATATTTAACTAGTGCTATTTTATAAAATTCTAATAATTTCAGTGAGGCAAATAGTCTACATATAAAATTAATAACTAATTTTACTACTATTTGAAATACATAAGGAAATAAAGAAAATACATAAGGAAATTACAGTACATTGCAACTTGTACTTCAGTAGATAAATTGATTGTCTTAGTTTGAATGTTAAGAATAACCCTTGGCTCTTGTTTTGAATGAATGATATCTGAACTTAGTTCCTTCTTCAGGAATTGGAACCTTACTTGCAGAAGTGGGTCACTAGGAGTGGGCCTTGATAGTCATACCTGGCCTTGCCCCAGGTGCTGATTATACTCTTCGTTTCTTAGATTCTGAAAAATTGAGAATCCTTCACTACATTCTCCCACTCCACCATGTCTTCTTCATGACATGGTGAAGTTCTGAGGCCATAAGCTGATATAAACCTCTCAGCAACACAACAGCAACTAATACATTGCCAGTCTAAAAGATCTAGCAAGCCCTGGGCTCTAATATATAACATGGCTGGTTATGGATTTGTCATTATTGTAACTCCAGAAATGATACTTTTTTTTTAAAATTGCCATTCTAATTTTTTTAATTAGGTATTTTCCTCATTTGCATCCCCAATGCTATCCCAAAAGTCCCCCATACCCTCCCACTCCCCTTACCCCCCCACTCCCCTTTTTTGGCCCTGGCGTTCCCCTGTACTGGGGCATATAAAGTTTACAAATCTAATGGGCCTCTCTTTCCAGTGATGGCTGACTAGGCCATCTTTTGATACATATGCAGCTAGAGTCAAGAGCTTCAGGTTACTGGTTAGTTCATAATGTTGTTCCACATTAAAGGGTTGCAGATCCCTTTAGCTCCTTGGGTATTTTCTCTAGCTCCTCCATTGGGGGTCCTCTGATCCATCCAATAGCTGACTGTGAGCATCCACTTATGTGTTTGCTAGGCCCCGGCATAGTCTCACTAGAGACAGCTATATCAGGGTCCTATCTGCACAATCTTGCTAGTGTATGCAATGGTGTCAGCGTTTGGACGCTGATTATGGGATGGATCCCTGGATATGGAAGTCTCTGGATGTTCCATCCTTTAATCTCAGCTCCAAACTTTGTCTCTGTAAATCCTCTCATGGATGTTCTGTTCCCAATTCTAAGAAGGGGCAAAGTGTCCACACTTTGGTCGTCGTTCTTCTTGAGTTTCATGTGTTTTGCAAATTGTAAATTACAGACAAAACAATCCATAAATATCACAGAGAAAAACATGGGAGAGATAGGAAGGTTATTAAAGATATCAGTAGCAAAAACCCTCCAAATTGCTCAATAAACTGATCTTGAAAGACTGATTACAAAGAGAAAATAAAATTCTAATTTTATTCATATTTAACTTTAAATTCTAACTTATACTTGTGCATATATGCACATGAAATACTAAAATTTGACAATGCTGACTATTGAATAATAGGGAGATTATAAAAATAATTTGGTATTAATATACTACACTGTATAGGGTTCTAAAAATGCAAATGAAGTATTTTACTTTGGTAACTTGAGAAAGGAAGAAATTCAAAGGTAAATTCCATTCATTCTCCAAAATAAACTCTAATTCAGGATTTATTATCAGAATTATGGAAAAAGGAAAAAAGTGTGTTTTTAAGCCAGTAACTGTGAGCAGTGTCATGTATTTGGATACGATGAACAGAAACAACATTAATAAAGTTGATTCTCTGCCCAGACGCTCTGCTAATGTCCAACAGAGGCAAGAGAGCAATAAGTATCTTTAATGCTACTAGACTGAAGAGCAGAGATGCTTGACAGATTCCAATGGCTTCATGCTCCAGTTATTACCCTTCTGCCTTTCAAAGTCTCTGATGAACAAAGTAGTTTCTCATTAGTCATGTTTGCACTGTTTCTGCTTTCAGCCTGAATCTAGTGACATCCCAAAGGTCAGGCTAGTCACCCTGAGAAGAAAGTAACCATATAACAGAGAAATGACAATGAGATTTTTAGAAGGAAACAAAAAATAGACTTAACTGAGTAACAAGGCGTCTCTCAGTTATTCAGTTGCTCCTATGTCTGCAGAATTTAACACTGATTTGTCTGAAAAAATTCATTCTTTGCTTCTTGGGTATCAGCCATCTAATGACACTGTAGGTAAATTGTAACCACCATACAACAGTTACCATACTGGTGAAATAGGAATTTTGTATAATACAATATGTACTACATTTATACTCTATTCCATTAAAATTTAACAATCAATCTCTAGTAAATTATTTGACGTCCTAAGCCACAACTTACCCACTTTACAATTGTCATAATACATGGCTTACATGAATCATAATGTATCCAGCAGTATCTGTGATGCCCGAGAATTTGAGAACCTGTTGTCCTAGGCCTTTTTGCAGGCCCAGGGACCCCAGAGCCAGCTCTTCTGCAGCACCCAGCAGCATCTGTGATGCCCAAGACTGATCCCTACTCAGGCAGTCTAGTGGGACTCAGACTGTACTTCCCCACCCCAGGAGCAGGGTACTGGAGCATCTTTCAGCCCAACATCTGCCCAGCAGAGGGGGCAGTGGTGTGGGATGAGCATCTCAAACATCCCATGTCCCACCTTACCCAGTGGCCTGAGCTCTGGGCTGGATGCGGGTCACCCACTTTTAACCCACAAATATCAATGCAAAAACATTCAATAAAAATATTGAAAGACAATTCCAGGAACATATCAAAACTGTCATTCACCACTATCAAGTATGCTTCATCCCATGGATGCAGAGATGGTTCAATATGTAAATATCCATGAATGTAATACATTATATAACCAAACTCAAAGAAGATCACCAACCACATGATCGTCTCACCATATGCTGAAAAAACCTTTGAAAAGGACAATACCCCTTCATGTTAAATGTATTAGAGATATCAGGAGTTCAAGGTACATTCCTAAACATAATAAAAGCAATACAAAAAAAGCTACAACTAACATCCAATTAAATGTAGAGAAACTTGAAGCAATCCCATTAAAATCAGGTACAAGACAAAGATGTCCATTCTACCCCATTTATTAAATCTAGTATTCAAAGTTCTAGCTAGAGCAATTACAAAGCAAAAGAAGGTCAAAGTGATGCAAATTGGATAGGAAGAAGTGATGGTATTAATATTTGAGAAAGATATGGTCATATACATAAAACCCCAAAAATTCTACCTGAAAATTATTGCAGCTAATAAACAACTTCAGCAAAGTGGTTGAATACAAAATTAACTCAATAAAATCAGTAGGCTTCCTTTAAACAAAGGATTAAGTGGCTAAGAAGCTAATTAAGAAAACAACACTCCATAATAGTCACAGATTATATAGAATTCTTTGTGTAATTCTAACCATGCAAGTGAAAGGTCTATATGACAAGTACTTCAACTCTCTGAAGAAAGAAATCGAATACCTTAGAAGGTGCTAGCAGCTAACCTTTGGACTGAGCACAGGGTCCCCAATGGAGGAGCTAGAAAAAGAACCAAAGGAGCTGAAGGGGTTTGCTGCCCCATAGAAGTAACAACAATAACCAGTACCCCCAGAGCTCCCAGGGACTAAACCACCAACCAAAGAGTACACATGGAGAGACCCATGGCTCCAGCTGCATTGGTAACAGAGGATGGTCTTGTAGGTCATCAATAGGAGGAGAGACCCTTGGTCCTGTGAAGGCTCGATGCCCCAGTGTAGGGTAATGCCAGCATAGGGAAGCAGAAGTGGGTGGGTTGGTGAGCAGGGGGGCGGGGGGGGAGATGGGATAGGGTTGGTTTTCAGAGGGGAAACCAAGAAATACGATAACATTTGAAATGTAAATATAGAAAATATCTAATTAGAAAAAAAGAAGGAGAAAAGAAGCTGCTCATGGATTGGTAGGATTAACATAGCAAAATTGGCCATCTTTCCTAAGCAATCTACAGATTTAATGCAATTCCCATCAACATTCCAACACATCTTTTTTATAGACTTTGAAATAGCAGTTCTCCCCTTCAGGTGGAATAACAAAAAACCCAGATAAGCAAAAACAATTCTAAGTAATAAAAGAACTGAGGGGAATCACTGTCCCTGATCTCAAAATGCACTACAGATCAATAGTGACAAAAACTGTCTGGTATTGGTATAGATACAGGCAGGTAAATCAATGGAATAGAATTAAAGACCCAGAAATAAAACCACACACCTATGAACTCTTGATCTTTGACAAAAAAAAAAAGTCAAAACAATAAAACAATAGAGTGGAAAAAAAGAAAGCACCTTCAACAAATGGTGTTGGTCTAACTGCTGGTCTGCATGTAGAAAAATGCGAATGTTTTCATATTTGAACGAAATGGCACAGGGGTAAATTTCTTGAACAGATCACCAATGCTCAGACTCTAAGATTAACAATTGACAAATAGGACCTCATGAAACTGAAAATTTCTGTAAAGCAAAAGGAAAAAAATACTGTCAATAAACACAACATGAACCCATAGATTGGGGAAAGATCTTCACTAACCCTACATTCAATAGAGGGCTAATATCTAAACTATACAAAGAACTCAAGAAGTTAGACTGCAGAAAATCAAATAAACCTATTAAAAATGGCCTACAGAGCTAAACAAAGAATCCTCAACTGAGGATTCTTGAATGCTTGAGAAACACTTAAAGAAATGGTCAACATCCTTAATTATCAGGGAAATGCAAGTCAACAGGACCCTGAGATTCCACCTTATACCAATTAGCATGACTAAAAACAAAAACTCAAGTAACAGCAGGTTCTGGCAAGGATGCAGAGAAAGGAACACTCTTCCATTGCTGATGTGATACCAAACTGGTAATACTTCTATCTGAAGACCCAGCTATACCCATACCTAAAAGAAGCTCCAACATATAACAAGGAAACATGCTCCACTATGTTCATAGCAAACTTATTTGTAATAGCCAGAAGCTGGAAACAACTCAGATGTCCCTCAACTGAAGAATGGATATAGAAAATGTGGCTCATTTACACAATGGAATACTATTCAGCTGTTATAAATAAGGGCATCATGAATTTTGCAGTCAATGGATGGAACTAGAAAATATCATCCTGAAAATTTACCTTGCTTCTAAAATTAAAATGAATAATGACAAATGCAAATCCTACTGCTTTTAATAAAACTTCTTAACATCAATTACACAAAACCAGCTATTTTCACTCAATGTAGATAAATAATATTGTTTGTTTATATTTTAGTTTTCAATGCATCTTCAAATTATGTAAAATATTTTCCCTTTTGTGATCCACATGATCTTGTTAAGTTACACTTTACTGTTTTTGAAATGGAGCATTCATAATAACATAAAGTTTAATAACGAAAGACAATAAAGTATACAGTGACTTTCCCTCAGTGATTTTAGTGCTGTCTCTACATGTATAAATCAAAGATTAATTTAGTATTGGAGAATTTGTTTCACACTGCTGCCTAATATTGGGCTTTAAGTCAAAATTTTCTACTGTTTCACACATGAAATACTCACCTGGGTCACACAATTGCAATAGACAAACAAACTAAAAAATATTAAGGTCTAGTTTGTGCAAAGCCAAGTTCTTAGGAAGTAAATAAAACTAGACTACCCAGATGTTAACAATTTAAACAAAATTTTGAGGGAGCCTACATTAATGACATTATAGACATAGTAGAAAGATGACTATTTAAAGTTACTGATTTCATTTTTTTAAAGTATACATAAAAAATAAATATGCTTTCATTCAAAGCTTAGATGATATAGATTGGCTAATAATATATTCCTGATTAGGCAGGGACAAGAGGCAAAGTTTTGATGAGAAATTGTAACATAAATGCAAACCACTAATTTTCAGTTGTTAAATCCAAAAGAAGAAAGACTACAAAGGACAAATGGGTAGTAATTTCTCTTTCTCTCTCTCTCTCTCTCTCTCTCTCTCTCTCTCTCTCTCTCTCTCTCTCTCTCTCTCTTTCTTTCTTTCTCTCTCTCTCTGGATTTTTTTAAGCTTCATTTTCATTATGTGTATGTGTGCGGTCAGTTTGTGGGTTTGTACAAGTGAACACAGATGCCCATGGAGGCCACAGATATTGATTACCCTGGAGCTGGAGTTCCAGGTAATTGTGAGCTGACTGCTGTGGGATCTGGGAATTGGCTTTCATTCCTCATGCTGAATGAGGTAACCCAGTCACAAAAGAACTCACATGATATGCCCTCACTGATAAGTGGATATTAGCCCAGAAACTTAGAACACCCAGATACAATTTGCAAAACACATGAAACTCAAGAAGAACGAAGACCAAAGTGTGGACACTTGGCCCCTTCTTAGAATTGTGAACAAAACACCCATGGAAGGAATTACAGAGACAAAGATTGGAGCTGAGATTAAAGGATGGAACATCCAGAGACTGCCCCACCCAGGGGGGTCCATCTCATAATCAGCCACCAAACACAGACACTATTGCATATGCCAGCAAGATTTTGCTGAAAGGACCCAGATATAGCTGTCTCTTTTGAGGCTATGCCAGCGTCTGGCAAACACAGAAATGGATGCTCACACTCAGCTATTGGGTGGAACACAGGGCCCCCAGTGGAGGAGCTAGAGAAAGTACCCAAGGAGCTGAAGGGGTCTGCACCCCTATAGGTGGAACAACAACATGAACTAAACCAGTACCCACAGAGCTCATGTCTCTAGCTGCATATATAGCAGAAGATGGCCTAGTAGGCCATCATTGGGAAGATAGGCCCCTTGGTCTTGCACACTATATATGCCCCATTACAGGGGAAACACCAGGGGCAAGAAGTGGGAGTGGGTGGGTAAGGTTGGGGGGGATAAAGTATAGGGGACTTTTGAGATAGCATTTAAAATGTAAATGAAGTAAATACATAATAAAAAATTGGAAATAAAAAAAGAAGAGACCTCAGCAGTGAGTAATCACTCTGAACTACTGAACCATCTCTCCAGCCCCATATATATCAACAAAATAATTTATAATCGTTAAATTCATCTTAAAATATACATGATATCTTCTGAAGCTAAACTTTTTTTCTTAAATATTAACCATGAAGAACTGGAAGATACTGTAGTTTCATAGTTCTGTAATTTTGGACATAATTTAAATTTCAGTAGACATAGCCTTACACATATTTTATTCAACATCACGATGATAAATTTGCATAGAGGCATCAGAGCATACAGTATCATAACAAGAACTCTTTCATTGTTTTATGTATGCTTTCATAAATAATATATACTTTAAGACTGTAAAGATAGTGTTACTTTATCAAATAAATTAGGTATAGTCCAAGCAGCTGCAAAGGAAACATTTTTTAATACTGAATTAATAATTTCCAACCAGACCAGAAGGGACCATTATCCCTCTTGATACGGCAGCATATTGTTACTTGGCTCTGCTAAGCTAGGGGCTGTAAATTGTAATGAAATGTGCCCAATTAAATGACAGCCGTTGGACCTTGATATTTTGGTTGATAAAGTACTTGTTTACACTGACTTTGAATGGCTTAATATCATTTCAGAAATAGTGCTGTGTCCTGTTGTGGAATATTTCCAAAGACTTCAATAACAGAATAACAAACTATGTTTCTGCTTTTGTCTCTGAATTTTATGGAACTTTCAATCTGCTTAAAAATAAAGGTTAGAAGATAACTGAAAATATAAGATTAATGATGAGAATACTTTTAAATATTGATTATATTTGTGACTTAAAAATGAGTTTTCTGTTTTAGTTTTCAAATAAAAAAAGGATTTTTTTTTTACTTTTGCTTACTATGGGCAATTTTACCTTGAGTTTCTAATGAAATATTCTATAACATCTTATGTATTTATGTTAATAATTACCATCAAAGTTACTTATATAAAAATATATTACTAATATAGAGTAAGTTCTTTATGTGTGTATGAGTATGACATTACAATAATTATATCTAGCAACTGATCTTCAATAATTATTGAGTTTTGTATGAATTTGTACTTTCTTTACTGGAAGTAATATGAAAAAATCTATCAACATCAAAGATTCACATTTAAAGTGTGCAACTAATGGCTTTAGAGATGGCTCAGTGGTTAAGAACATTGTTATTCTTTTTTTAAATTATTTTATTTTCCATGTTCATTGGTATTTTGGCTGCAGATATGTCAGCGTGAAGGTGTCAGATCTCTGGAACTGGAATTAATACAGGTGTGAGCTGCCATGATAGAGAATTAAACCGTGATCCTCTGGGAGGGCAGCTGGTGCTCTTGACTGCTAAGCCATCTCTCTAGTCCCAACACTGCTATTTTTGAAGGTGACCTGTAGAAGCCTGTGTTCTCATGCTAATTATGTTACCTAAAAGCCTGTTTGCAGTATCCTGCACATGGAGCTAAAGGAAACCTGTCCCAGTTGGTTTTTGACTGGTAAATAAAGTCAATGACTGAGCAAAGAGAGGAGGTAGGGCTTTTGGGACTCCTGGGAAGGGATTGAGGAAAGACAAACAGGGGATTCTGTCATGACAAGGGCATAGGGAAGGACCACTCCAGAAAGGTTCAGGAGAGTGAGACAGCTGACATGTAGGTTCAGGGAGAAAGTGGCCCCAGGAAGGTTTCCCAACAGGGTCCAGGACAATAATTATAAAGTGTAGATTTGGTAAGTATTAACTCAGGTATATCAGAGATGACTGTGTGTTAGCCACATGGAGTTAGGGAGTGGCCCAGCCATTGAGCTGTTTAAGGTATTTAAAATATAAAGCTGTGTATGTGTGTCTCTCTGGAATCTAGATCATTGGGGTGGCAGCAAGAACTGTGCACATACACCTGTTGGGAAGTATACAGCAGACTCACATAATACTTTATAGAGTAGATTTGCGTAAAACTGAAACAGTGACCCAGGTTCAGTTTTAG
This sequence comes from Mus musculus, assembly GCF_000001635.26. Classification (NCBI taxonomy): domain Eukaryota; kingdom Metazoa; phylum Chordata; class Mammalia; order Rodentia; family Muridae; genus Mus; species Mus musculus. The sequence continues at coordinate 96,344,989 of NC_000080.6, forward strand.
CAAACTTATTGAAGCCCACAATCATCTGTAATTATAGTTCCAGGCTACCTTGTGCCATCTTGACCTTTGTCCACACTATGGAAGCAGACGGTGCACAGAAGTACACACAGGCAGACCAAACAACAATATAAATAAAATTAACAGAGATTTTACAAGTTAAAAACATAAACATAAAGTATACAATTAAAGGGACTTTTACAATCTTTACAATTCTGATGAAAGGATCACTATAGAATGAAAATTATGGCAAACCAACCGAATTTTTTTAACTATTTCAAGAGTATTTGTTGATTGCTATGCATGCCATTTATACTTTGGAATTATGAAAACATTTTTGAAAGTTAACTTTATAAAATACATGCAAAGTGTTGTCTATTTTGAAATATTTGCCTTGAAAAAAAATTACTGATATACAATATTTGTATAGCAGACAGGCAATAAGAACTGGTGAGGTGGGTGTGCTCAAACTCTGTATCTCTGAGATGTGACACAGCAGGAGTGGAGCTGCCTTCTTCTTGCCTGCTCTGAAAAATTACGCCCAATGCCCAACTGAGAGGACCTCAAGTAGGTAGTAACATAAGGCAGCAACTAGAATGCCTCTCCATGCTAACAAAACGTCTCACTAACCCTAGCCTTCAGCTCAAGACCATCCCTTCCTGGACATTCTCATGCCCTTTCCCCAAACTTTATAATCCCTGGATCTTCCCTAATAAAGTGTGCACTTTCATTGAGAACGAATAAGAAAGATGAACAAGCTAAGGTCATCTCAGATCGCTGCTTTATTAGAGATGGCCAATGGGAAATTTCGCCTTTGTATAAATAAGACTACAGAAGAAGGGCTTCTCTTCTCCCACAAACAAAGCACTCAGCACTAGTTCCCAATTGGATTGGATCTTGTTCATCTGGGGCCTTACTCTCCCCTACAGGTCTAGCATGCAATGGCAGTCTCAGGCAATGAAGGGAGATGGGGATGTCCTGCCCCCTGCTGTTCTTGACTTCCTCTCTAGGCAGTAAATTGGAGGTGCCCACATACACCTAGAGCAGCCTTTTTTTTTTTAGCTCAGACCAATCTTTCACCTTTCTGTTCTGATGAACAGCAATGCTCTGATACCCTGAATGGGACTTCAGACTCTGCCTCCTTTCTGAACGGGTGGATTGGCAGTACCCAGACACACCCCGGAGCTCTTGACTCTAGCTGCATATGTATCAAAAGATGGCCTAGTCGGCCATCACTGGAAAGAGAGGCCCATTGGACATGCAAACTTTGTATGCCCCAGTACAGGGGAACGCCAGGGCCAAAAAGGGGGAGTGGGTGGGTAGGGGAGTGGGGGTGGGTGGGTATGGGGGACTTTTGGTATAGCATTGGAAATGTAAATGAGCTAAATACCTAATAAAAAATGGAAAAAAAAAAAGAAAGACTGAAGCAGGGACCCACATTGTACACTACCCATTACAGCTGAAAGGCTGAGCTGTCCCATATCTAAACTTCCATGATAGATTTTTTTTTGAACGAAAACACTGGTTTATCAACATTTAGAATTCTACATAGTCAACACCCATATGTGAATATTGTCTATAAAAATAATTTCACAAAATTAACATAAGACCAAATTATTATTTACCTTAAGGTTATAAAATATTATGTTATAATAGACAAAAATAGAAATATACTAATCATATGATACATTTTAATCATAAAAAATATTGAAAGCCATCAAAACAGCTCCTGTCTCATTTGATATTATAATGCACTGCACTATTTAAATATTAAATCTCCTTACCATGGTGTAGCTGTGTGCCACCTTCATTAATTCAATGCATCCTTGAGCATCAGCAAATGCCCTTATTCCTAAACAGTTGGATGGATGCAGAAGTTTCATGAGGAAGTGACAACACACTTCGACCACTTGAGGGAGCTGGAGAAGGCAAGCAGCTGCAAGAAGGTTTTCAATAGTGTCTTCTTTTAATTCCAAGCAACCTAAAGTACAACCAAAAACAAAACAAAAAACAAACAAAAACATATGTTACTTGTTTCCTTTAGCATTTCTCACATGGCTAATGTAATAACTAGTTGAGTCTTTTCCTCACTTGGAATGTTAGACTGCCCTGATAAAGTACAGTCTTATGAAGGCAAACATAGTTACTTTGGATTAATATGTGCAACAGCACATAAACAATTAACATTCTTTAAGAGGGTATTTTCAATATTTTTTTCCTAAGGATTGATGATATTTCACCTAATATATGGAAGATATTTGAAGTTCTTGTTATTGGGCTGTCAACTACTGGGAAGATTATATATTAAAACATCTAACACACTTTACCTGCCCTTCACTGATACATGCCCTCTTCTCCTAGCTGTTATAAGTTATAAGTGAACCCACATAGATGGGGTATGTAAAATACAAAACAGACCTCTACTATGAATCAAAACCTGGAGAGTGTGGTGCACACTGTAATAACTATCTTAAATAAATGTTATTAAATAACAAATATAATAAAATAAATATTTGAATATGCACATATAACAATTCATAAAATATATACCTATATTTATAAAACTAATTTTACAATAGAGAAAATCGTAAGGACATCTTGAAATCTATAATAACGTATTTATAATCGAGTCTAATAATTAACTCTGGGTCAAATTTATAGTTACATACAAGTCTAAAAAATACTGCCATTAAATAATATCTTTGGGGAAATATTTTCTAAATTATTTAATAAATTGATCAAAAAGTAGATATGAACTAACCAGTACCCTCAGAACTCCTTGAGACTAAATCACCAATCAAAGAAAACTCATGGTAGAACTTGTGGCTCTAACTGCATATGTAGCAGAGGATGGCCTAGTCGATCATCAATGGGAGGAGAGGCCCTAGGTCTTGTGAAGGTTCTATGCCCCAGTATATGGGAATGCCAGGGCCAGGAATGGGAATGGGTGGGTTGGGGAGCAGGGGGAGGGGGAGGGGATAGGGGATTTTAGGAGGGGAAACTAAGAAAGGGGATAACATTTGAAATGTAAAAAAAGAAAATATCTAATAAAAAATTTTTAAAAAAAGAAAAAATGTTTAAAAAAGTGGAAACATATTTTCTAAACAAAGATGTTCAAATCAGATAAATATTGATAGTATGTGTTTAATAGTATAACTCTGATTCTTTGATTTGAAATAGCAAAGAGATAAATATCTTTAATTGTACATTCTCCCATTAAATTTTTTACACAAACAATCAGTACAGCAGGCTTGGCTTGCTATTTGTGAGAAGAAGTACTTTCCAGAATTATTCTTGGCTGCAGTCTGAGAACTTTGGCTCAGAAGGATAGAAACTACTGAACTTTCACACATAGAAAGAATACACATTTCCTTCTGCATGTCTGAAACATTTGTACATTGTCATCAGAGGTTGCCTAGGTGACCAGCTTCTGGTACAAAATTACTAGTTACTGAGTCAGTAATGAGCCTCCCTGTCTAGTAAGACTGTACATATTTTATCATGAATGACAATACTGAGTCCCTCAGGCTTGAACTGGATGAGAGCTCATGGTCTCTGAGCTTATCTCATGGGTCTTTGTCTCTTTCTCACTGTGCTTTATAGTCTTATTGTCATGATAAATTATCCGCATTTATTGGAAGTTCAATAAGCAAGATCTGTTGTTATCTTGTGAGCCACTGTATTCAGATATAAGCTTTGGCAATTTCTACCTGTAATATCCTGACCATTAAAGTTTGAGTTTTGAGCTTAAAAAAACAAATGTGTTAGTGTTTCATTCTTCCCAAATTTATATTAATATCCATTCTAATTATATTCAACATTCTAGAAACATTTTAGTAAAATGTAAAATGTAAATCTATTATTGTTATGAGTATGTAATGAACCCAGGCAATCCAAAAATTAAACAACAAACAAATGAAAACCACTTATAGACTTACTACAAAGCAAGTGTAATTAAACTGAATAAGATTGCTCCTAACAAACACAAACAGAACAATGGAAATGAACAAAATATCTGTAAATAAGAACATACAAAGTCATATAAAATTACATAGAAAGCAGTGGGGAAAAAGTTAGTTGAAAGGAAGACTGAACAAGTCAAACAGTCATGAACAAACCATGTAATGCACTTTATAAACCTTATAATATATAAAATTTACTCAAGAAAGATTACAGGCATAAAAGTTAAACCCTGATTATAAACCATCTTTAAAAATAAGAGAAAATCCTTGTGACCTTAAGTCAGTGAAATATGTTAGGTAAATATCAAAGTATAATCATATAAGAACTGGAGAAATTTGAGTACATGAAATTTATTTCAACAGACACTCTCTGAGAAACCAAGAGCTGAGCCTTCTATTAGGAAGATACCTACAAATCATATACCTGATAAATGAGTGTCTAAATATTGTAAAATATAAATATTGTAAAATATTTATATGATAAATATTGTACTTAGATTGCAAAAATCTAATAATCAGAATAAAAGAATGCAAAGGATTCTAAATTTCCTTTTTGAAGATATGCTATAGATCACTATGGCCCTAAAGGACAAAGTTGACAAAAACATCCTGTGACAGAATTGAACCAGGAAACACATTACCTCTGAAGTTACTGTGCTTCCTATAAATAGGATCCTGGGCTTGGTGTGTAGGAGATAAAAGAACTCCAAAAGTGCATGACTTAAAAGAGACAAAAGTAATTCTCACTCCCAAAGGATCCAAGTGTCAAAACTCAAAAGCTCACCAGGAAACCTAGAGTGGAGGAAGGTGACCAACACCCTGGACAGTCTGAGCATAAATTCACTATTGGTGAAGTGAAATTAACCCCACACTAGATATCGTAGCATGAGATAATTTTATAAGAAAAAGAAACAGATAAGGCCCTCAATGAAACAAAGGAATAACAATTGAAATGATCTCACGATTCCCAAAAAGCACAAACACTAAAATAACAGCTGAATATGACAATGATAACAATAAGTAAATACTTTTGAAAGACAGTGGCATAAAGGAACAGAAATATGAAGAGTAATAAAGGTTCATGGAGAATTAATTAAGAGGCTCAAATATCTACTTCATAATAGTTGACCAAGAGAAAGAAAGAAAGAGAGAGAGAGAGAGAGAGAGAGAGAAACAAACAAACAAACAAACAAAGAAACAAAGAAACAAAGAAAGAAACAAAGAAAGAAACAAAGAAAGAAAGAGAGACACAAATCAATGAATCGATGTCAGAGAAGTTTCCACACTTATAAAACAATCCCCTTTTTACTAAAATTTCTTAACTGGCAATAAAATTAGTAAATTCCCTAACTCAAGAAATTGATGTGTTGCTCACCTATTGAGCATGAGCAATCTTTCTCATTAGTCTGTCACAGTCACTTATTCCTCTTCTTCTTCTCTATTTTCCAAGCTTAAGAAATTCTAATAGCTTATTTTCTTTTCCCCACCATGAGATGGATGCCAAATCGGGCAGGTCATTTGATGACTGCCTTTCATTCAGTCTCTTCTCCTTTTCTGTCCCTGCAGTTCTTTTAGACAGGAACAATTCCAGGTCAGAAATTTTGACTATGGGTTGATAATCTGGTCCCTCCACTTGAGGCCCTGTCTATCTACTGGAATGTCTTTCTAACTATTCTTGTTCTGCTGTTTTCTGTGTACTGTGTCTACTGTGTTTTCATTGCTGAATACATTGTTCTGTTTAGTTTTAATTCCAACTATCAGGCGAGGATACTAAAATATTAAGATTAAAGTGTTTGTATGAGGCTGCAGGGTTAGCCAGGTGCTGGTCTTACATTTCAGCAGGTATTCTCATCTCCAGCTTTTGTGGTTTTCCTGTGCCTTCATGACTTCTTTCTTTTGTAATCTATTTATCTGTTTAACAGTTCTACAGGCATCTACTGTGTTTGGACGTTTTCTTTCAACTTAGAGTTTAAGCCAGAATACTTTTATCTCTAAAAGATTTATAGTATGAAAAGGAGTCCTGAGCTCTAAGGAAAATGACCAGTGTTTTGATCACGAATTAGAAATTTTTAATCTTTTTTTGTTTGTTTTGTTTTTGTTTTGTTTGTTTGTTTTTGTTTTTGTTTAATTTGGTGGCTGCAGTTTTTTCTTCTGTTGCATAACAGTTTCCTCTGAGATTGAAACATTGCATCCAGCAGAGAAGGTAAACAATTCAGAGGAGCTTCAGGAAGTCCCTGAAGCTGACCAATTCACTAGCCCTGTGCAAACAAGAAAAGCTTTCACACAGAGTTGCTTAGCTGGGAAGAAGTCTCTGAGACCCAACCAGCTGCCTGAAAGAAATAGAAACTTGGGCTATACAGAGAAACCCTGTCTCGAAAAACCAAAGAAAGAAAGAAAGAAAGAAAGAAAGAAAGAAAGAAAGAAAGAAAGAAAGAAAGAAAGAAAGAAAGAAAGAAAGAAAGAAAGAAAGAAAGAAAGAAAGAAAGAAAGAAAGAAAGAAAGAAAGAAAGAAAGAAAGAAAGAAAGAAAGAAAGAAAGAAAGAAAGAAAGAAAGAAAGAAAGAAAGAAAGAAAGAAAGGAAGGAAGGAAGGAAGGAAGGAAGGAAGGAAGGAAGGAAAAAGGGAAAGGGAAAGGGAAAGGGAAAGGGAAAGGGAAAAAGGGAAAGGGAAAGGGAAAGGGAAAGGGAAAGGGAAAGGGAAAGGGAAAGAGAAAGAGAAAGAGAAAGAGAAAGAGAAAGAGAAAGAGAAAGAGAAAGAGAAAGAGAAAGAGAAAGAGAGAAAGAGAAAGAGAAAGAGAAAGAGAAAGAGAAAGAAAGAGAAAGAAAGAAAAAGAAACAGAAACTTGGCTCACCAAGTTGAAAAATGAAAAATGAAAAATGAAAAAAAAAAAAGAATAAAAAAGGCAAGAAAAGTTTAAGTAGAAAGGTTCATTGTTTCCTTGCGTACTTTTCCAGCTGAGGTGTGGGAGTGAATATTGGTGGATTTGACCCATGTTTCTGAAGCTTCTCAACACTACCGAAATGAAACCACCTGAAGCATAGTTAGCAGCTGAGCTGCTCCTGGGTTTCTGAAATCCCACAAATAGTAAGGGAAATGGTTTCACACTTGGACTTCTTCTAACACTCAACTATTCTACTAATTTTCAGTTAAGGCTAAATAACAAAAATCTATTATCACACACCATTAAGCGATCATATGCACATTGACAAATCCTAAAATGAGTGGAGCTATATTCAAGAAAACACATCACAGTAATGAGGAAGATGTTATTAAAGAATGCAGAAACATGATAATACTAAGTAATGATGATGAATAGAAAGAAGTTTTCCTGAAAAGTAAAATGAATTTTCCAAGTAACTAAAACTCTTTTTTTAAAAATATTTTTTATTATTACGTATTTTCCTCAATTACATTTAGAATGCTATCCCAAAAGTCCCCCAGACCCTCCCTCCCCCAGACCCCCCCCCCACTTCCCTACCCACCCAGACTAAAACTCTTAATGTTCTGAAAAATACTATATTTATGCATTCAGGCAAAAAAAAAGATATACACACATGTTCAGTTTGTGTTGGAAGCAGAGGAAACTTATGTCAGATACAGCACCTTAAAAATAAAGCTTTATCTTCTGAGTACACAGGGAGGTGTCCAGTTAGATTGTACAACATTGTTAAAGTATCAGGGAGCTGCCATAGCATAAAATTGTATTTTGAATTTCGTGTTATTTTATATTTTGTATTTTGGCATCATAGGTTAAACGAGAGAGTCTTTGGAGACTGGGCCATATCCAGGGCACCTGGCTTCAGAGTACTAAATTCAAAGCTCTGGACATAATTGTTAAAGTATCAGGGAGTTGCCAAAGAAGGGGGGTCAGCTTTGTTTAGTGAATCAGAGTAAAACAAACAATTGGGTATATATTTTTATATCGTAGGTACCTTAATTTAAATAAGAGCACTTTTAAACTTTACTGGTTAAAAGACAACTAACAAAACCTTTGGAGAAATGGGACAAGTGCGTGTTTCTAGGCTTGGGAACATGAACTTGTTTGAAGCTGACAGTCAGAAAAGAGAGTATCTTTGAGATGTCTGGACTCCACACAACTGTTTACAAGAGAAGCTCTTCAGCTATTGGGAAGTCCTCGGGTTCCCTAGGACCTTGACTTTCATCTCTCCCTATGATTAAATGAAATCTGAAAATAAAATGATACTACTTAGAATAAGTTTATTTTGCTTGTTCCGAACACGTATATTTATTTAGAAATATATGTAATATATACAAATCTGTATGTAACAAAAATAATGAAAAAGCAAGCGAGGAAATTTAAATAGAGTCAGTGGGGGTTTATATAGGGGGAAGGAACAGGGCAGTGGAAACAATATATTATTATAATCTCAAAAAAGAAGAGGAGGAGGAAGAGGAAGGGAGGAGGAGGAGAAAGAAGAAGAGAAAAAGGAGGAGGAGGAGGAGAAGGTCAAGGAAATATTCAAGGAAAGGTCTTGCAGCAAAAATGAGATCTTCCATGTATTAGTGAGTGCATATCATCTGTGTTCTTTTCTGATTGGGTTACTATACTCAGGATGATAGCCTCTAGATACATCGATTTGCCTAATGTCTTAGTCAGGATTTCTATTCCTGGACAAAACATCATGACCAAGAAGTAAGTTGGGGACGAAAGAGTTTATTCAGCTTACACCTCCCACATTGCTGTTCACCACCAAAGGAAGTCAGGACTGGTACTCAAGCAGGTCAAGAAGCAGGATCTGATGCAGAGGCCATGGAGGGATGGTCTTTAGTGGCTTGCTTCCCCTGGCTTGCTCAGCTTGCTTTCTGATAAAACCCAAGACTACCAGCCCAGAGATGGTACCACCCACAAGGGGCCCTCCTGTCTTAATCACTGAGAAAACTCCCCACAGCTGGATCTCATGGAGGCATTTCCCCAGCTGAAGCTCCTTTCTCTGTGATAACTCCAGCCTGTGTCAAGTTGACACACAAACACATCACTATTAAGCCTCAACCCTTAGTTTTTTATTCACCCCCAAGACCTAAACAACTTTAAATGTCCCAGAGTCTTTACATATTAAAAGTCCCTTTAAAATATCCAATAACTTTTAAAATTCAAAGTCCTCTTACAATTAAAAGTCTCTTAACTGTGGGCTTCACTAAAATACTTTCTTCCTTAAAGAGGGAAAAATATCAGGACACAGTCACAATCAAAAGCACAAGTCAGTATACAACTGTCCAATGTCTCTGATCCAACTCATGATCTTCTGAGCTCCTCCAAGGGCTTGTTACTACTCCAGCCATAACCTTTGTAGTATATGGCTTGTCTTCTAGGCTCCAGCTGCCTGTACTCCACTGCTGCTGCTGTTCTTGGTGGTCATCTCATGGTACTGGCATCTCCAAAACACTGCTGTCTTCCACTGAAACTTGGCTTAAACAATAGTCTCTCATAGGCTCTCTTCATGGTGCCAAGTCTCAACTCCATTGCATGACCCCTTCAGTCCTGGGCCATCAATTGCAAATGAAGCTGCACTTTCACCTATGGCCTTTTATGGTCTCTCACAGTGCCTAACCTCAGCTGCACTGTGTGACCCCTTCATGCCTTCAAAACCAATGGCACCTGGTCTTATATATTACTAAGTCTGGCCACAGCACAAGGAACAACTTGTCTATATCTGGAACACAGCCTCTGTGTGCTCAGAAAACACTTCCCAGAAGATGTCATCACAATGATGCTGGTCTCTTCTTAATCACAGCTAATTACTTAGCTCCAGCTAACCAGCATCAATAGTCCCAGTAATGCAAAGTTTTTACTTTAGTAGTTCTGTTATCTTGTTAATCACAGCTTATTCTTCAGCCCCAGCTAACCAGAAACACAGAATCTTCACAATCAAAACAGCAATGTCCATAAAAATAGTCTTTAATCTTTCCCTCAGAAATTTCACAAGCCAGGCCTCCATCTTCTGTGCTTTTCTCAACATTATCTTCCAAGCTCCTACACAACATCCCACAGATCTCTTAACACCGAATGGATCTTCTAGCCCAACATTCCAAAGTCCTTCCACAGTCCTCCCCAAAATATGGTCAGGTTGTCACAGGAATACCCCACTATGCTGGTACCAATTTGTGTTAGGGTTTCTATTCCTGGACAAAACATCATGAACAAGAAGCAAGTTGGGGAGGAAAGGGTTTATTCGGCTTACACTTCCACTTTGCTGTTTCATCACCAAAGGAAGTCAGGACTGGAACTCAAGCAGGTCAGGAAGCAAGAGCTGATGCAGAGGCCATAGAGAGATGTTCTTTACTGGTTTGCTTCCCCTGGCTTGCTCAGCCTGCTTTCTTATAGAACCAAGACTACCAGCCCAGAGATGGTACCACCCACAAGGGGCCTCCCCCCGCCCCCTTAATCACTAATTGAGAAAATGCCCCACAGCTGGATCTCATGGAGGCACTTCCCCAGCTGAAGCTCCTTTCTCTGTGATAACTCCAGCTTGTGTCAAGTTGACACACAAAATTAGCCAGTACAACTAAGAATTTCATAAGTTCATCGTATTAAATAGCTGAGTACTACTCCATTGTGTAAATTACCACATTTTTTTGTATCCATTCCCCTGTTGAGGAACATCTATCTGGGTTCTTTCCAGCTTCTGGCTATTATAAATAAGGCTGTTATGAACATACTGGAACATATGTCCTTATTACATGTTGTAACAACTTCTCGGTTTTGCTAGGTCTTCAGGTAGTAATATGTCCAGTTTTCTGAGGAACCGTCAGACTGATTTCCAGAGTGGTTATAACAGCTTGCAATCCCACCAGCAATGGAGCTGTATTCCTCTTTGTCTACATCCTTGCCAGCTGTCAACTGAGGTTTTGATCTTACACATTCTGACTGGTGTGAGGTGGAATCTCAGGGTTGTTTTGATTTGCATTCCCTGATGACTAGGTGAATATTAGCCCAGAAGCTCAGAATACCCAAGATACAATTCACATACTACAGGAAACTCAAGAAGAAGGAAGACCAAAGTGTGGATACCTCAAACCTTCTTAGAAGAGGGAACAAATCACCCATGGAAAGACTTACAAAGACAAAGTGTAGAGTAGAGATTGAAGAAATGACCAGAGACTGCCCCACCTGGGGATCCATCCCATATACAATCACCAAACCCAGACACTGTTGTGGATGCCAAAAAGTGCTTGCTGAGAGGAGCCTGATATAGCTGTCTCCTGAGAGCCTCTGCCCGTGTCTGATAAATACAGAAGTGGAGGCTCACAGCCATCCATTGGACTAAGCATATGGTCCCCAATGAAGGAGCTAGAGAAAGGACCTTAGGAGCTGAAGGGGTTTGCAGCCCCATAGGAGGAACAACAATATGAAATAACCAGTAACCCCAGAGCTCCCTGGGATTAAACCACCAATCAAAGAGAACACATGGTGGGATTCATGGCTCCAGTTGCATGTGCAGCAGAGGATGGCCTAGTTGTACATCAATGGGAGGAGAGGCCCTTCATCCTATGAAGGCTCTATGCCCCAGTGTGGGAGAATGCCAGGGCCAGGAGTTCGAGTGGGTGAGTTGGTGAGCATGGCGAGGTGGGAGGGGATAGGAGGAGAGTGTTTTTCAGAGGGAAACCAGGAAAGGGGATAACATTTGAATTATAAATAAAGAAAATATCCTATAAAAACTAAATATTTTCAAAAACAAATGAGATCTTCCAAGCTATGTATGTTTTGGGAATAAAAAGAGAGAAGATTCCAAAGGGCATAAGAAAATTTTGGTGTCAATAGATCTATTCATTGCTTTAACAGTAGTTAGAGTTTTATGGCTGCATATAAATGTCAAATTGAGCAAAGAGTTTATTTGTTACTCTATTAATTATTTAATTATTTTTTGAGACAAGGTTTTACTTTAGATCTTCCTGGCTCAACCTTACTATCCAAGGCTGCCATCAAATAATTTCTCTTTCTATTCCATCTTGAGGCGTGGTAAGAATACAGGAGTGAAATGGAATTTTTTACAATTTCTTTATCAATAATTACTTAAAGGTGATAGTATAATATAAAGATACAACAACTTTACAGTTTATATGATTCCTGGTAATATTTTATACATAAATACATTTTATGTTATTAAAACTGGTTAAAATATCTATGGCTTAAGCAATGAATATATAAGGTAAAAATGCATTTAAATAATTTCTTTTTAATGCTTTTAAGTATATAGCATATTGTAATCTTTTTCTATTGTCCTATGTTGAATAATCTTACAGAAAATTATTGTGAATTCTAGTGATTAAATTAAACTATGATCATTACCTGTCTGAAAGAGTTAAAATGCTTTATTCTTTTCAACTTAGAATATATTCAATGGCAGAGAATACTTTTAAAAGCCAGAAGGCACAAATGGAATAACGGCAAGTGTCGAGCTTGAATGCACACAAATTGAGGTAGCTCATGCATGATATATTTCTTTATATATCCATAACTTGACCATTTATTTAACATACTTAGATGCTAAAAAGGCAAAAAATGGCCAAGTATTTCACTTCAAAGTTGTCCTGAAATATGTGAATACAGTTAATGTGGAGAAAATGTAATTTTATACTGTTATTTAAAGTTTACCTTCGAGGCATAGTATTTCTGAGTAGGTTTTGTAAAAGGGAAATTTTGTAAGTTGGCACTTGACTCCTGTTACAGTTTGAATTGAAAATGTTCCTTACAGGGTTAGGTTTACATCCTTCCTTCCCAGCATGAAAGCTGTGAGGACTTTAGAAGGTGAGCTAGCTTGCAGAGGTAAGTCATTATTGTCATCTACTGCTGGCTATAGTTCACTTACTTCTGTTTTCTCAGCTTCCTGCCTTAGCCCAATGAAGGATACTTAGCTACATGAAATCTGTTTTTTTAGGATATCTTTATTATCATTGTTGTTGTTGTTGTTGTTGTTGTTATTATTATTATTATTATTATTATTATTATTATTATTATTATTATTATTATATTTACAATCCAGCCATTGCCCTCTGCTCCTGGTCCCTGCTGCTCTCACAGTAAATCATCCTATTCCTCATATCTCTCATCCTCAAGGGCTGGCCTCCCACCTCCAGACATTACCCCCTACTTGAGGCTTCAAGTCTCTAGAGGATTAAGTGAATATTCTCGAACTGAGGCCAGACCAGACAGTCCTCTGCTGTTTACATATGGGGAGGAAGGGGCTTGGACCACCCCTTTTATGCTGCCTAGTTGGTGGCTCAATGTCTGAGAGACCTCATGTTTCCAATTTAGTTGAGACTTCTGGTCTTCCTAAGGTGTTACCCTCCTCCTCAGCTTCTTCAATCCTTCCCCAATTCAACCATAGGTGCCTTGACTTCAGTCCACTGGTTGGGTATAACTATCTGTGTCTGTATCAGTCAACTGTAGACTCTCAGAGGACAGGGCTAAGCACATCCTAGCAACAGTAATAGTGTCAGACTTTAGTATCTCCCCATGAGATGGATCACCAGTCATTGAGCTGCCTTTCCCTTAGGCTCGTCTCCATTTTTGTTCCTGCATTTCTTTTAGATAGGAACAGTTCTGGGTCAGAGATTTTGACTGTGAAAAACGCCTTTCCTCCAGTTGAGGCCCTGTCTTTCTACTAGAGGTGGACTCATACCTATCCCAATTGTTGGGCATTTCCTTTAAAGTCAATCCCACTGAGCCCTGAGAGCCTCTTTCACCTTCAAGGTCTCTGGTACTTTCTAGAGGGTCTCTCTACCTCCCACATTTGTGGCTGCATATTTCTGTTTATTCTGCTGTCTGTCTGTGTTTCTCTACTGCCCCTCACAATACCTGATCCTGTTCCCCTTTTCCCTTCCCCTCCCCTCTCGAACCAAAGTCCCTCCCTCCTTCTCTCTCCCATGATTATTTTCTTCCCCCTTCTAAGTGAGATTGAAGCACCCTCACTTAGCCTTTGTGCTGGTGAAACTTCTTAAATTCTGTGGGTTGTATCCTATATATTCTGTACATTTTCAGCTAATATCCACTTATTAGTGAGTACATTCCAAGCATGACATTTGTGGTCTAAGTTACTTCACTTGGGATCATATTTTCTAACTCCATACATTTGCCTGCAAACCTTATGATGTTCTTGTTCGTAATAGCTGAATAGCATTTCATAGTGTAAATGAACTTCATTTTCTGTATCTATCCTTTAGTTAAGGGACATTTGGACTGTTTTCAGCTTCTGGCTGTCACAGATAAGGCCACTATGAACATAGTGGAGCATGTGCCCCTATGGCATTGTGGAGCAATTTTTGGGAGGTATATGTACAAGAGTGGTAGAGCTGGGTCTTCAACTTGGTCTATTTCTAATTCTCTGAGGAACTGCCAGATTGATTTCCAAAGTGGTTATACCAGTTTGCAATCCCATCAGCAATGGACAATTGTTTCTTTCTCCACATCCTTGCCAGCATCTGCTATCACCTGAGGCTTTGATCTTAGGCATTGATTGCTGTAGGGTGGAATCTCAGGGTCATTTTGATTTGCACTTCCCTGATGACTCGGAACTTTGCATATTTCTGTAAGTGCTTCTTGGGCATTCGAGCTTCTTGTGTTTTGAATTATCTGTTTATCTCTGTACTTCGTTTTTTAATTGGGGAATTTGGGTTATTGGAGGTTAGCTTCTTGAGTTCTTTATATATTTTAGATATTTCCTGTGTATTGAATGGGGTTAGTGAAGATTTTTCCCAATCTGTAGGTTGCCGATTTGACATATTGATTATCATTTGCCTTACAGAAGGTTGTCCAGTTTCATGAGGTCCCCTTTTTCAATTGTTGATCTTAGAGCCTGAGACATTGGTGCTCTGTTTTGGAAATTCCCCCCCCTGTGTCAATGTGCTTAGGTTCTTTCTCACTTTCTCTTCTGTTTGATTAAGTGTACTTGGTTTTATGTTGAAGTCCTTGATCCACTTGGACTTGAGCTTTATGCAAGGTGACAAATATGTTTCTATTTTCATTTTTCTACATACAGACTTCCAGTTAGACCAGCATCATTTATCGAAGATAATTTCTTTTTTCCATTGTATGCTTTTGGCTTCTTTTTCACAGACCAAGTGTCCATAAGTGTCTGGGCTTATTTCTGTGTTTTCAAGCCTATTCCATTGATCTACCTGTATGTCTCTGTACCAGTACCATGCAGTGTGTATCACTATTGCTCTGTAGTATAGCTTGAAGGTAGAAATGGTGATTCTTCCTTAAGTTCTTTTATTGCTAGGATCATTTTTTAATATTCTGGAATTTTTGTTTTTCCATATAAAATTAAAATTTTCTCTTTCCATGTCTATGAAGAGCTGTGTTGAATTGTTGATGGGGATTGCATTTATTCTGAAGATGGCTTTTGGTAGGATGGCCACTTTTACTAAGTTAAATTTACCAGTCCCTGAGCATGAGAGATCTTTCCATCTTCTGAGTTCTTTATTTATTTTTTCCAGGGATTTGAAGTTCTTGTCATAAAGACCTTTCACTTGCTTGGTAAGAGTTGCACCAACCTATTTTAAACTATTTGTGGATATTGTGAAGGGTTTTGCTTCACTAATTTCTTTCTCAGGTGCCTTATTGTTTGTATAACAGAAAGACTATTGATTTTTTTAAGTTAATTTTATATCCAGCCACTTTGTTGAAATTGTTTTTCAGCTGTAAGAGTTCTCTGCTAGAATTTTTGGGGTTGCTTATGTATACTATCATATCATCTGCAAATAGTGATACCTTGACTTCTTTTCTGACTTGAATTCCTTGATCTCCATGTGTTGTCTTATTGCCCTTGCTAGAACTTCCAGTACTCTATTGACTAGATATGGAGAGAGTGAGCAGACTTGTTTTGTCACTGATCTTAGTAGGATTGCTTCAAGTATTTCTCCATTTAACTGGATATTGGCTGGTGGTTTCTTTTTCACATTCTGATGAAATGTAACCTTTAGGAACTATTAGGCCAAATAAGCACTTCTTCCATTTACTTTTTCTCTTGTTTGTCTTCACAAATTTTTGTATAAAAGATTATATAAAAATATCTGAAAAATTATAAAAGTAGATATTGTACTGGCTAGTTTTGTGTCAACTTGACATAGGCTGGAGTTATCACAGAGAAAGGAACTTCAGTTGGGGAAATGCTTCCATGAGATCCAGCTGTAAGGCATTTTCTCAATTAGTGATCAAGGGGGAGGTCCCCTTGTGGGTGGTGCCATCCCTCGGCTGGTAGGCTGGTAGTCTTGGTTCTATAAGACAGCAGGCTGAGCAAGCCAGGGGAAGCAAGCCAGTAAAGAACATCCTGTATGGCCTCTGCATCAGGTCCTGCTTCCTGACCTGCTTGAGTTCCAGTCCTGACTTCCTTGGTGATGAACAGCAAT
Source organism: Mus musculus (assembly GCF_000001635.26). Classification (NCBI taxonomy): domain Eukaryota; kingdom Metazoa; phylum Chordata; class Mammalia; order Rodentia; family Muridae; genus Mus; species Mus musculus. The sequence continues at coordinate 96,361,316 of NC_000080.6, forward strand.
GTGGAAGTGTAAGCTGAATAAACCCTTTCCTCCCCAACTCAGTTTTTGGTCATGATGTTTGTGCAGGAATAGAAACCCTGACTAAGACAGATATTCTGAACAATCAGGGTAGATTCATCATATTGTAATTCTTCACTCACTCTTAAAGTAATCTTCTTGCTCAATTAAGGCCTCTGTCTCTGAAAAGATAAAGACTTAATATTTTGTTAATCATAGTTGATTAACTAAGATTTATAAGTTCAAAATAGATTTAAAATATTCAAAATGCTACATTGGAAGCAGTGACTATGTTTAATCCAATATGAAAAAAATATAAATCAGTTTGAGTATTGGACTCTTTACATTTCTATGAGACAAATTTAACTCTGCTTTTCTAGAGAGCTTACTAGAAGCTAGATTTATAAGCTAACACTAGATAACTAATGTTTAATTTTTTTGTTACATTTCAACTTTAATACAAGGTAATGAATGAATGGAAATAAATTAAATGAATAGTGAAAAAAATTAGACAAATATATGAGCAAGTCAATGTTAGCACAGAAAAGTATTTGCAAGGTATTGGAACACTTGATAGTATGTCATGTGAGTCTTTCTAGCTCTTCTAATATGTAAAGCGGGAAAATATAAAGAGTTACATAACTCAGAGCAACATTAAGATGAATTCAGTCCCAAGTGTTTAATGAATCAAACTTGGCAAAAAGGAAAGTGTTGTGCCAACCCACTAATAATTTAGAAAATGTGTTGTACTATGTACTATGGTAATTGTTCGAATCTGCAAATAAGAGTCAAATACGTATACTGAGTGGTCAACATATTAAAAGCTACAGATTGTTCAATAACAATGAAACTTCACGAAGTGCCTCAAAATATAAGTAATTTTTTTTATTATTTCCCAGAATTAACCTTGTAAAATTCAGTTTTATATGTATTGGTAGATTACTAAACATATTCACACAAGTGCTCAAACAAATCTGGCTAACTGACTTAATTGCTTATTTTTTATTTTTTACAGTTCATATGCAAATTGTTCTAACATTCTAGGAAAACTAAGTCAATTTTAAACAATGAACAATGAATAAGGCACAAAAATCAGTCTTTGACGACTCAGTATGTTATATTGAGTCTAGAGTTTATTGTCTATTAAATTCTCTAAGATTAAAATGATTATTCTGCTAATGTGCTTGCATAATTCATGCCACTTGAATTAAACCAGTTATAAAAATGAAGCAATGATTTACTTTTAATTATCTTAAAGAAGTCGGGGGGGATTTAGTGGGTAAAGTCCAGGAAGAACATACATCTTTTAATATTAAAAGAATATTAAATTTCTTAGTGCCTTTGTACAGATATTTCACTGAAATGTTGGCAGTAAGCATACGCTTTCTTAACACTCCCTATTTATAAACATTTTCACCTCACTAGCACCCAAGCATCCTTTACAAACATGTTAACTCTTCAGTATGATTGAAGTTTGCTGTTAGGCAGTTTAATTTCCTATCCTTCTTTCTTAAATCACCACTATTAGGTGGACAGCTTCCTGTATTTGAACTTTGTCCTTATCAGTCATCCCCAGGACCTGACACTATATTAGCAACTTTGCATTTCCACCAACCGTATTTGTTAGAACTCTATTTCCTTAATCATCAATGAGCACAGCTTATTTTCATTGTTGTATGGATTATATAAGAGATGAACCAAGAGGAAATTTCTAGAAGTGTGAATGAAGGCAGTATTTCAGAACATTGATCCTACGTACAGTCTTTAAAAATATTATTTTATCTAAATTTTCATCCGTGATTAAAATTTGAGTACTGATATGAATATGTTTGCATATACATGTAAATTATACATCTTCATATATCAAAAATATGTTTATATCAAAAAATAATTATGGTGGGTTGTAAATTTCCAACTTAATTAAATATAGATTCCATGTGCAATTCACTATATTGTTATTAAGAGTTTAGTAAAGGGTACAAGATACTTGATATATTGTAAAATAATGTATTTGAGTATATTCACAGGAAATGGAACATCACACATTAACCTGCTCAAACATCACTGCTATCTATCTATAAGCCACTAAGCTACTAGCTTATAGTCATGGGGATGAACAGAGCTTAGAACAAGTCACTATAATGATGTCAATTTAAGTGACCTATTTTATTTGGAGAGCAAGAGAGGGTTATAAGTCACTCTAATGAACTCCTGTCATAACATACACTGAAAAAGGAAAGTACGATAGAGAATAAAACATTCAGTCTGTGTTTTGCCATTCATATCATAGTAACAGGCTTATTGTATTATTGATCTGCCAGATTGCATATCTTTACCTGACTGGGCTGCATTTTAATAACATTAGCGGTATTACACTTATAATCTAAAAACAATGTTTGATATAGTAAAGGACCAATTTAGATTTATCTCAAGATGAGCTTATCAATACATTTTTTGTAATAACAAACTGTTATTCTTCAAATACATTTGTAATTTGAGCTTTACACATTCTTAGCATCTTCAACTACTCATCTGAATAATTTCTAATAGTCAGAGTATGATATCTGAATAGTTAATCATCTTTAACTAGTTTATAAGAGATTTGCAAATAGAGTAATGCTACTTTAATATTCAATTTTGTTCTTCCTTGGCTCCATAATATTTTTAGATAATTTATGAGATAGTTCTAGAACACCTTTGGTATCATTATACCTAACCAAAGACTTTACTATACATAAAATAGATTCTGTCTAAGTTCATGTATATGAGTAAGTAAAGCTATAAAAGGAGTCTCCTGTAGAGTAAAATACTTTGCAAAATATTTTGATTTTATCCTTTGTTCTTAAGACTATCAGTTGTAATATAGTAACTGAGATATTTTATATCTAGTTGAATTATTAGCAAATGATGTCCTGTTCAAACCACCAAGCAATCCAGATTCCTGCCAAAGCTATTGTTATATTTTCATTAACTGATAATAAAGCCCTTATGCTGAAGTCACAATGTAAATAACACACTGAGCAATGAGAAACTGGCTTGGTACCTACCTAGAACTATCATACCTATTGATTAGACATCATGGTACTGAAAAACACTCTTTATGCTACCAGAAGAGAAAAGTAGACATTATCTCAACTACAAATGCTTTTATTTATTATAAAACATGCCTATAAGATACACTGGTACAAGTATCTGATTGGATTTAAGGCTTACTCTATGAGATGGCACCCATGCCTGACACTGATCTGGTCAGAACCTGATACAAGAAAATAACAAGTAGAAGAAAAGCAAATATTTCTGTCCTACTAAATAAATGCAGCAATAAAAACCTCCTATCAATATTTTACTATGCACATAGATCAGTGTCTTGCTGAAGAATCATCAGAGAACCTTCCCTTTCCAGCATATGAGAACTGATGCAGGAACCCATTCTGGACAACGTGCAGAGTGAGAGACTTTGGAGCAAACCCCTTCAGCTCCTTCACTCCTTCCCCTAACTTCTCCACTGGGGTTCTTGTCTTTTCAGTCCAATGGTTAGCTGCAAGCATCTGCATCTGTATTGGTCAGACTCCGGCAGAATCTCTCAGGGGACAGCTAGTATAGGCTCCTGTCAGCAAGCACTCCTTGGCATCAGCAATAGGGTTTGGTGTCTGCAGATGTGATGGATACCTAGCTGGGGCAGTCTCTGCTCCACTCTTTGTCCCTGCATTTCCTTTTGACAGATAGCCATTCTGGATTAGTATTTTTGAGATTGGTGTGTAACCCCATCCCTCAAGATTATCTTTTTAATGTGTCTTTCCTTAAAGTAACTGGTTTTATTTGAGATGGTAAAATTCCTGAACTTCTTGGTTCATAGCAGATAGAACAAATCATAACAGTGTTGTTTATTTATTTCTTGCTAAATTTTTCTTACATTTAATTCAGTTGTTTCTCATCTATGTCCTCAATAAAAGTGGGAAATAGGGAAAGTGTTCCATACACTTTGCAATGCATCAACTTATATCAGCAGAATGCCACCTGGAAGATAAGTTTTCTTTCTCTATATTTAAGGTTCTCAAACTCTACAATCATTAAAGACTACTTCGTTCAAAGATGAAGGCATATCATAGAGGAACTATGATTAGGCAATAAAGAAGATGAACTTCCAATACTCTTGGCAGATTAAAAACTTTAAAGGTTCTGTAAACAAAAGTCTTGTGGGTTTTTGCCAATAAACTCCTTGCTGATAAACTGGCTCAACAATTCAAGGCCTGATCAGGACATATTTATCCAACAGTTGTGGGCCAATCAACATCCTGTCTTTCTCAAAATTGGTCAATCCTAAATTAGGTGAGAAAATCCCCCTATGAAACAAAAAAGACCACTAGCACTCAAGAGGACACTAATATTTGAATTAAGGGTTTCCCCTTCTGTTTTGGTGGAGGGTCTTCATCATTATTTCTTTGGTTTTTTGTTTGTTTTTTTTTTGTTTTTTTTTGGGGGGGGGTTGTTTGGTTTTTATTTTTTATTTTTTGTTTGTTAGTTTGTTTTTTTCGAGACAGGGTTTCTCTGTATAGCCCTGGCTGTCCTGGAACTCACTTTGTAAACCAGGCTAGTCTTGAACTCATAAATCTGCCTGCCTGCCTCTGCCTCCCAAATTCTGGGATTAAAGGCGTGCGCCACCACCACCCAGCTTTTATTTCTTGCTATATGTCTTTCCTCACTCCCAATAGAAGTCTCTCTTCAACTGATGATTCTGTCTGTTTCTATTTCCTTTTTCTCTATGGCTACCTGTCATGCTCCTGATTTTATCTGCCTTTTAATTTTCTAACTGAAGAAGAAAAGGAACCAGTTCAAGACCCTCTTTGGGTAACAGGCAATGGGGAGGAAAAAGTTAAAGCAATGATTCTCAAGAATTGGTGTTTTATTTTCCTACTTGCTCATTCTTTTGGAGGAATTTTAGGAATTTTAAACATTTTAGGTTGTTTCAAAGTAGTCTTCTAGATCATGGAAATAGCCTGCTAATTAGACACATGTAGACATCTTGTATTCTTTCCCTCTTTTAGAAATGAACCCTTGCCTTCTTTCATTGTTATAAGTTTTGCACTGTATGTAATAAAGCCAAGTATATAATTGATATCACTCCTAGTCTCACCAAGTATTCCAAGCTCTGTAGTATTACCCTGTAAATTCATTGTGTATCTAGAAAACCAATGTAAGCATACATTTGGAAATACATCAATCCCCTAATATAATATTGTTTATAGGCAAAGGGCACAGTACAAATATTTTTAGGGGAGAAGTCCATAGTATCAGTGCAAATGGAAGGCAGATTTTTATTCTTACTTTCTTCTGAACATAGAGCCATATTTGGGTCATGACTCTCAGCAGGGAGCTATGAAACAACATCAAACCCTGTATAATAAGATAGTGAGTGTCTTTGGCCTAGTTTTGCTCTATGCAAACGTAAGTTAGCCAGCACATGGAAACTGGATATGGGCACTGTGCTTTTTTTCTTTCTGGAATGATTCCTAAAATATTTGCTATATTAGACCCCCATTCTAGAAAAATATGCACTTAAAATAACATTTATTAGTTTTCCTATTTAAAAAATTCATACACTTATAAAATTAATTCTAGTTCCTCTCACATTCTTAAACTTCTGTCTTCTTCCTTCATGATTGACACTCCCTCCTCTTTGAAAGCTCCCTTCTCATATCCATTCCTCTTTGTAACTCAGTGACTTTAATGTGAATCATATTTGGGACCACAAGTTTTTGAAGCATCCATTGAAGAATGGTGAGTTCATGTCATTGTAAAAGTGGAGACAGTTCCCCTAGAATCCATCAGTAGCCAGACCTTCAGGGGAGTTTGAGATGACTTTGTGAGTCACTCTGTATTCCTGCTTGACTGACAGGATTGTTGTCTGTGATTGACTAGTTCCAAGGTATAAACAGATTATAATTAAATTGTGAAGCTCTGAATAGTCCCCTCCAATTGAGAAAATTTTTAGATAGGCTTTTTAATGCTCATAGACCTTAATTTTCCTAAAATCATTTATTTCAGAATATTTAGAATTGCACATACATTTTCTCTGTTTCTTTGAGGTATGTTTTCAGAAACCTTTCTCCAGTTTTATATTTCAAAAGCATTTTTCTCAGTGCCTTGAAATACAGCCTTCAGGGAATTGGTAAGTGTTGAGACTGCCCTTAACAACAAAGATATGCAAAGATGACTGTTTCTCTGCAAACCTAAGTAGACAATAAAAAGAGTTAGTGTGCTTTCTCCTCATCCCAAGGCTTAAAAGCCTGCTCCCTTAATTCAATCCAGTTATAGTCAGACTAAATCAAGGTCCTTTCCCACTATCACAATAGCTTTCAAAACATCTTAGAGTTTTTATAGTGAAAATTTTGCTTGTTTAACCATATTTTAAATTATTGAGATAAGAAATGTGTGATTTTACATCATATATCTGAAGCTGATTTTAAATTCTATATGCAAGGTCCCTGTGTTTCATCGTTTCTTTATATATTTCCTTTAAGACATTAATCCCCTTTTTTTCCTTGTAACTTTATGGTTACTTTAAAAAAAAAAGATCTTCTGGAGAGGAAAGAGCTGTCTTATTTGTCAAATCATTCTGATTTGGTCTAGTTCAGATTGCACATATTTAACAAACCCAAAATTTACAAGACTATGTATTTTCAAATAATATAATGTCCAAAGGAATATAGAAATATAATAAATAAGAAAAAAAAACTTTTCAAATGTCCAAGACCAATGATTCTCCAAATTCTACCTCTCACTATTGGATCTTTCAGCTCGGTTATCAAATAAATATGAAGGTCATACAAATTTTAACATTTAATTAGCATAATTGGAAAAATAAGAATTACGTGAACTCATATTTCTAAAGAGAATCATTTTAGATGATTAATGTTCTGGCCAGTTATGGAGCTAAGCAACTTTGTATTTAATGATTAACTCTTTTACTTTTTTTTCTTCATCCTATCCCCAATACTGATTTTATTCATATATTTAATTTTGTGTAAATACTGTGTGAAAAATATAAAAATCAACATCTTTATAGTTTTTTTTTTATTTTACTGAACATAAAGACCAGCCTTTCCCTATTATATAACCTTTAATGATAAAAGTTCAGTCTTTTATGTTTTTTACCTTTGAAAGACCTAAAGTAGTTTTAAAATTAACATGGTATCTCTATGGTATTATAGTTATTTTACTGTACCTGTATATGCAAATTGAACAAGATCCCAGAGTGCATTTGGGTCTATGCCTTCCATCTTGATCTCCTCTTGCTTGGCTTCACAGACATCACTTGTAAACATGGCAGCAAAATAGTCAGAGACAGAACTCAGAACAAGCCTGAAAGAGGCACAGGTTCTATTTTAGGCAATGGACATAAAACACAAAACACTGAATTCAGCAGACAAGAGGTAAAACAACTAATCAATAATCAGCAATCTGATGAAATTATAAATTTATGACTTAAATTGAAAAGATAATAATGATGACGATAATGATTATGAAGATAAGACATGTTTAAACAGAGGTGCCCTGCATGGGTATATGCTGATATTCTAAGAGGGCATAGGTTTCAAAAACACTGGCAAGTTTTGCATTATTTGCCAGAGCTTTTTCGGAAGCATTAAAAAAAAAAAAAAAAAAAAAAAAAAAACAAACAAACAAAAACCCCTCTCTGTTGCCATTCTCCTCATTTGCCCATCAAAATTAGGTGTTCTAACCCTGATGCAGAAACAAACAAACAAACAAACAATAACAAATCCAAACAAACTGGTGAATTTTGGTTACAGGACACAGAGTTTGAACCTGAAACAGAAAGAGATTTTTTTTTTTTTTTGCTAGATAGCATACTTCCAAATATTTATATTCTTCAATACAATGTAGGCTTCTGAAGAAAGAGAGGTCATTTGTTTTATACTGCTTGGAATCTGCATACTATAATACTGATCTGCCAGGAAATACATGTCTCTTTATGAAAACAGTATGCACATAGTATGACTGATTGTGAGATAATCACAGACTAGTTGATACCTGCTTTACAATAAGGAATACCAAGCTTATTACTGTAAACCAGGTCAAAGGCCTGTCACTGTCCATGACACAGACTAAATCTATGACTGTTACTTCACTTAATGAACATCCTTTTAAACATTCAGCGTTATACCTAGAGTCTAATGCTATTTAGCCCTGGGCAGGGAAGCTTCTTTTGTACACTGGATGGTGGGTCATGAAGAGACTTGACCTGTTGAAAATAAGTGATATCTGAGTGTTCAACCTCAATAGGAAGTGTCTCCAACTCCTTCTGAGGATATTGGGATGCTTTACAAGAGGGAAAGAATATAAAGGTAGACTGGAGGACATACTGTGACATATGGAAGCTTACACAGCAATATAGTTTGTTTTTGTTTGTTTGGTTTCGATGCTTGCTTGGTTTGGTATTTGTTTCTTTGTTTGTTTGTTTTCGTTAATGGAGGAGGATGCTCTTGCAGGAAAGGGTTGTATTTGAACGGACAAGTAGATAAGCGGGACTGGGGTGCTTGATGTGAAAATCACAAATAATCAACAAAGAAGTTAAAACAGAAAAAGCCTACAAAAGGGAGTATTGTTGTGAAAGGCCTTTTTCTATATAAGGCATTGCTGTTAGAACCAAAACCACACAGCAGCTACAGAACCCTAAACTGGGCTTGAAAAAAAGGGAAGAGAAGAGAAGGAATGGGAAGGGAAGGGAGGGGAGGGGAGGGGAGGGGAGGGGAGGGGAGGGGAGGGGAGGGGAGGAAGGCATGTGTCCTTCATCATTCCAACAATGATTTGTGATGGTGGGAGTGTGTGAACTTGAGGAAGTATTGGTAGTTAATTGTCTCTAGGGAAGAGCTATATTTATCATTTTATTCCCTGATGTAGTTATTGATAAATCTCCCAGACCTTGTTTTCTTAATTGCGCTCATATATGCAACTCTAATTTACCTTCAATGGGTGAAAACAAGAAAACTTGAAGTGGGAGAATATGATCAAAAGTAGAACCATGTAAGTAAGGGTCAAGAGAGGAAAAAAGTCAGAGTTATGTAGAATGAGTACAGTGGCGGTGATGAATTGTATATATTCATGAAATTGTTGCCTGGATTGAATTAAAAATAAACTACATAATGAAAATATAGCTTTTGAAAGTATAGTATAAAATGTACCCAATGAGCCTTTAAAACTAAGCTACACATTACCACTGGCTATTATACAACTTCATGATTTACTCCCTTAACCAACACTAATTGGTCATCAAACACATTTGTACCATTTAATAAATATTATATCAAATTACAGTATGATAATTTCTTGCTCCATTCTACTTCACAAGAATTTAAATATATGATGTGTATTTGGTAATAAAAACTTATATTTACTCTTTTCTAATTCTTGTTATTTCTCTTTAAAGCATCAATATCCTGTCAATAGTAGAAAATGTATTTTTTTCATCTTTATAGAACTTTATTTTCCACAACAAAACAGTGAGATTCATATTTACATTTTTGCAAATCTCTTCAATGCCTGTTTATCATAAGACAGCTGGGTTTTCTGCATTCATTGACTGTGATGTTTTGACTGCAGAATAGTTTTAAAAAAATCAGATGTGTGGTTGAAAAAAAAGGAGATGATTATGAATAGTTTGATATCATATCAAAACTTGTAAATAACCCTTTTGAAACCACAAATTAATATTTTGTACTATATTAAAAACCATCCTTGCATTTTGCATAGATATTTTATCTTTATGTAATCTTTTTTTTAATTAGGTATTTATTTCATTTACATTTCCAATGCTATCCCAAAAGTCCCCCACACGCTCCCCCACCCACTCCCACTTCTTGGCCTGGTGTTCACCTGTACTGAGGCATATAAAGTTTGCATGACCAATGGGCCTCTCTTTCCACTAATGGCCTACTAGGACACCTTCTGATACATATGCAGCTGGAGACATGAGCTCCAGGGATACTTTAGGCTTATTTTAGTGTAGCTCTGAGGACAAAGGGATTCCTAGCTTTCATTTATTATATTTGTTTTAGTTTCATCTACAATAAATCATAAAATAATTTTTCTTAATGGGTGATAATAAATTTATTTTGTTCATATATGAAGAAAAGAAAATACTTCATTATCATCTAGACTCTAATTGGTTTAATAGAAAATTGGTTTCCAAACTTTTTTATGTTGTAATGTGCCATTTATTTATAACTACTTTTGATTATTGGGATTTTTACCATTTTTGCAGTGACACACACACACAAATATGTTTTATTCAAGGACAAATGACATACATGTGTGTGTGTTTTAACCCATAGTTACTTTTACTTTAATTCTAATCTTATGTAATAGTGAGGTTGACCACTTTAAACTACAAATCAGAAAATGTTTGCATTCATATTCTCATCTTTTCATTCAATTCATTTCCCACTGTATTTCATAAAATGTGTTTTAAAAGTTCAGAGTACCCCATAGTTTAAATTGTCATTTATTTTGTGTATAGCACCTCATTTTCCAGTTAATGAAAATATATCATTTGCTATTTTTGAAATTTTTATTGTTACTTTTATAAACCTAAATCCAGACCAAATGGCTCATACCTGCTTTCTTATCTTTCAGGATGCTAAATTAGGGTGATCACTAGATTGACCTAGTTAGAAATAATAAATAGAAATATCAGCTAGAGAGATGGCTCAGCAGTTAAAAATACTGGCTCCTCTTTCAGAGGAAATGTGTTTGATTCCTACCATTCTCTTGACAGCTCATAATCATCTTGAAATCATTTTTGGAGAATACAATGTCCTCTTCCGAGTTATGAAGATGTAAAGCATATATGTAGTACACAGTCATACATGTATGCAAAATTATTCACACATAAAATAATAGTAATTATTATTAATTTTATTTAAAAAGCATAGAGATATCCAAATATTTACTGCAACCCAATGAAATAAATGAATGTGAAATGATCAGTTATATCAAAGTGTTAAGCAATAAATGTCTCCATAAACATCAGGTGATAAATAGTAATTGTCTCCATAAACATCAGCTTGGGCATCTCTCCAGAAACAAGTATTTCAACATAAATTAAATCTGCGTGTTCTTACACACTAAGTTTGCATTACAGGCAGGTCATATCTTTAAGAACAAAATATTTTGTGACCTACATTGTTCAAGTCTGAATCATCATATAAAATCCGCAGCAACTCTAGGAAAAGGCTGGCAGCTCAGTCATCGCAGTATGAAAAGATTAATTCTGCATTTAGATTTACTGACACAAAAGATTTGAATTAGAATCTAGATTTAACATCTGGCAAAAGTTGACATCTTTATACGTGGATATTTAGCTTCAGTTAATGTAGGGAAAGCTGGAGCAAAAATTGATTCACTGAATAAGTGCAGCCACTTAGGAAAATCTCTATTTGGGGGGTCACTAAAATGTAGTTCTAAATCTATTAAAGATTCCTTTATTCCACTTTAATTTATTATGATGTTAGACAATGTCAACCTCCTTTTTTTTTTTGTCCTTTGAAGTTTTTTCTTGAATTTTCTTTAAATAACATGTTATATCCTATATACACTCCCGATTTGGACATTTGGTTGAATTTTAAAGAGCATAGGAAATAACAAACTATATGTATGTACATAAATCTTGTTTTAAAGCACCACATATTTAAACACCTTCATTGAGGATATTAATTTAGTACCTCGTTTAGGATTTGTGAAGAGGGTCTGCAGAGATGTCTCAGCAGTTAAAAGGAAAGACTGCCTTTCCAGATGACCCAAGTCAGTTCCCAGCACCCAAGTCAGTTGTTTCACAGCAACATGCTAATTCTAGCTCTAGGGGAGGCAGTGCCCTCCTCTGACTTCTGTAAGCAGTTGAACAGAAATAACAATCTTTTTTCTTTCTTTTTCCATGTTTTGGATATTTTCTTCAATTACATGTCAAATGTTATCCTCTTTCTTGGTCTCTGCTCTGGAAATACCATATCCCATCTCATCCTTCTTCTTTCTGCCTCTATGCAGGTGCACCTCCACCCACCAACCTACTCCCCAGTTCCAGCCCTGGGATTTCCCTACACTGGGGAATCAAACCACCTCAGGCCCAAGAGCCACTCCTACCACTGATGTCCAACAAGGCCATCAGTGGGAGGTGTGTCCCACATATGTGGCCAGAACTCTGGGTCTCTGCATGTGTCCTATTTGGTTGGTGGTCCAGTCCCCAGGAGCTAAGGGGTGGGGGTGAGGGGGTTCTGGCCAATTGACACTGTTTCTCTGCCCATGAGGCTACAAACTCCCTCAGCCTCTAAAGTCCCTTCTCCAAATCTTCCATTAGAGAACCTGCACTCAGTCCAACGGTTGGCTATGAGCATCTGCCTCTGTGTTTGAAAGGCTCTGGCAGAACCTCTCAGGAGACAGCCATATCAGGCTTCAACCAGCAAGCACTTCTTGGCATCCACAATAGTGTCCAGTTGGCTCTATATGGGATGGATGCCCAGGTGGGGCAGTTTCTAGATGGCCTTTCCTTCAGTCTCTGCTCCACACTTTGTCTACATATTTCCTCCTGTGAGTATTTTGTTCCACTTCCTAAGAAGCACTGAAGCATCAACACTTAGGTCTTTCTTCTTCTTGAGCTTCATATGGTCTGTGAATTGCATTCCAAGTTTTTAGCCTACTTTTTTTAAGTTAGAGTAGTGAAGACTTTTTATCTCAGCTTTATCTCTTATTCAGTGACTTCCTCTGTGACCTGCCCTTTGCTGTAGACTTTGTGGATTTCTGTGCTTCACTTTAATGTTCACTTTTGCAAAATCACTTTTTTTAGCACTGCATTAATAATTTGTATGATAGCTTTAAAATTTACTGTGCTACTGCAGTGCCTGTAAAAAAGAAGAAACCATTTTCCTAATGTTCTACCAGCATTTGACTGCCTTTATACTAAATTCAGTGTACTGCCTGTAATTTTCTTACATTCACACTGTCTTATTTCCAATTGCTGTTGTGCCATTAGACTTCATCCAGATGACATGAAAGTTTCCTTGTATTTCTTTCCCTATGTTAAATACAACACAAACCTATCTTTTAGTTTGTTCTAGGTCTATCCCCTCCTTTTAAGGCCCAGACATCCTGAATCAGTATTAACATAAGGCAAAGGAAAAGGGACACTTCTTCCAAAAATCTTCATTGGTCCAAGAAGGCCTTTGTACTTGAAGGCCCCATGCTCTGCCACAATGAGTCTGACCTCTAGACAAGTAATGGAGCCAATAGTAACCAATAGTACCACGTCATGGCCTGAAAGGCTGCCTCTGTGAAGCACAGTATATCTTTGTGCATCAGGTAAATTCTCTATCTCCTTAGGAGGCTGAAAGAGAAGAGGTTTAAACTTTGATTCATTTGTTCCTCTGCTCTTGTAAGCTTTCGTTTCTTCTAAGAACATTTTATACATAAACTTGCACACCTGCTTTCTGTGCTCTGGTATTACCAAGCCAGACTATGCAATATCTCTCCCCTCTCCTCTTTATCGTCACAGTCTTATTTCTGTTGTAGGGTAATGCTGTAGCTTCACAGACCACCTGATGTTTTCTTCTGTTTATATCTTTTGTGCTCTTCTTGATCAGTATTATAATGTTTCAAAGATAGTATACTAGGTTATGGTAATTCGATGTGTTTTTTTTAATATTTCTTATTATTGTGTATTTTCCTCAATTACATTTAGAATGCTATCCCAAAAGTCCCCCATACCCTCCCCCCCACTTCCCTACCCACCCATTCCCATTTTTTGGCCCTGGCATTCCCCTGTACTGGGGCATATAAAGTTTGCAAGTCCAATGGCCTCTCTTTCCAGTGATGGCCGACTGGGCCATCTTTTGATACATATGCAGCTAGAGTCAAGAGCTCCAGGGTACTGGTTAGTTCATAATGTTGTTGCACCTACAGGGTTGCAGATCTCTTTAGCTCCTCCATTGGGGGCCCTGTGCTCCATCCAATAGCTGACTGTGAGCATCCACTTCTGTGTTTGCTAGGCCCCGGCCTAGTCTCACAAGAGACAGCTATATCAGGGTCCTTTCAGCCAAAGCTTGCTGGTGTATGCAATGTTGTCATCGTTTGGAGGCTAATTATGGGATGGATCCCTGGATATGGCATTCTCTAGATGGTTCATCCTTTTGTCTCAGCTCCAAACTTTGTCTCTGTAACTCCTTCCATGGGTGATTGTTTCCAATTCTAAGAAGGGGCAAAGTGTCCACACTTTGTTTTTTGTTCTTCAGTTTCATGTGTTTTGCAAATTGTATCTTATATCTCAGGTATACTAAGTTTCTGGGCTAATATCCACTTATCAGTGAGTACATATCATTTGGGTTATTTTGTGATTGTGTTTCCTCACTCAGGATGATGCCCTCCAGGTCCATCCATTTGCCTGTGTTTTAAAGATAGATAACATATATACCCATAGTTTTGGAGTTTGCATTCTATTGTTACCAATTATCTATTATACATCAGGTGCAATTTAAACCTTCCAGGACTTTGGTTTTTATTTTATAATGTTTTAAAAAATGGAGAAAAAAAGATTTCTTTTACCTCTTAGAAATACTCAAATTGTGTCAAACAGGGCCTGATACACAACCAAGATCATGAATTTTAAATAGCTTCTGGTGCCTGCAATGATTATTACTGTTATTTGATTTATTAGTACTACACTTCCCCCAAAAACCTGCATTAGCTTTTAATTAATTATTAATAGTACTTCAAATCCAAATTTTCTTATTGTTATTCAAGGTCTCTCAGATAGATCATTTTCTCTCTATTATGCCTCGATGAAGGTTTAAAGAAAACATAACTTGATACATCTAGACAATTAAGATTTCAGACCGTAGAATTATTATTTTTTAATCCTGGTAAAACATCATCATTGTATTCATTCATCATTTAAATTTTACTTCAATTTATTGCACATTATTTCAAGCTCTAACACCTAAACTGGATACTTTTAAGGACATGACATCTAATGCTTCATTTTTGTCTTTTGTCCCTGTTCTTTCTGAATACACTTTATGACCATATGGCACATACTCATTCGGTTTCTAATAAAGAATAAACAAAATCATAAATTACTTCATTTCATATAAAGGATTTCCCTAAAGTATATATTTACTGTATATTCCCCACCACCATTTTAGAGTTTCAAATAATGACAAACCATTAGTAAAATGAGCATTTTTAAAATAATTTTTAAAATTTAAATATAGTGACATAATTTCTCCCTTTCATTTTTTCCCTCCAAGCCCTCCTATATGTACACACTTTCACAGATTCAAAGACACAATTCTCCCCCAACCTCTTCATCCACCATCATTAGACCTGCAGAGTCTAAACCATAAAGATTACTTTCTATTGCCCACACATCTCTCCTGCTGACTGAGACCTCTGGGACACACTCAAGCTACCCTGAGCAGCCTGCTGTCCCCAGAGAATCTATCTCCAAGTCACCTCTCTGCCAACTTTATCAGACCTGAAAGTCCTAAAACATACAGACCTGCTCATCCACAAGCATACAGCACAAAGATACCTATCAGTGGTCTGCCACATCAGAACCATTGATGTTAACCCCCCTCCCAATACCTACTAACAACAGGAACATACAGTGACCAAAGCCATCTAAATGGCTAAAGGGCCTCTAAAAAAACAAAATCAATAAAAGCTGGGGAAAGATGAAACTTTCAGAGCACATATATATGAATACAGCAAGCCTTAGATAACCAAACACAACCAAAGGAAAAGAAAATGAACTTAAATCTAATCTTATAAAGGTGATAGAGGAAATGAATAAATCCATTGAAGATATAAAGAAAGATACAAATATGCAGGTGATGGAAATAAACTGAACTGTGCAATACATGAAAATGGAGATAGAAACAATACAGAAAACACAAACTGAGGGAATCCTAGATAAGGAAAACCTAGGTAAAAAAAAGCAGAAACAAGGGAACAGAATCAGATGTAAGCATCACCAACAGAAGAAAAGAGATGAAGGAGAGAATCTCAGGTGCAGAACATGAAACAGAAGAAACTTATACATCACCCAAAGAAATTTTAGATTCAAATCTAAAAGAAAAATCTAACACACACACACACACACACAAAAACCAAAACCAAAACCAAAAAAAAAAACACGAAATAGCATCAATACTGAGCATATACCCAAAAGGTGATCCAACTTATATCAAGGACACATGCTCCACTCTGGTTTTTGTTGTTGTTGTTTTTGTTTTTTAGAGACAGGGTTTCTCTGTGTAGCTCTGGCTGTCCTGGAACTCACTTTGTAAACCAGACTGGCCTGGAACTGAACTCAGAAATCTGCCTCCTCTGCCTCCCGAGTGCTGTGATTAAAGGCGTGTGCCACCATGCCCAGCATCTACACTATATTTATAGCAGCCTATTTATAATAGTCAGAAGCTTAAAAGAAACCCAGATGTCCCTCAACAGAGGAATAGATACAGATAATGTGGTACATTTACACAATGGAATACCACTCAGCTATTAAAAACAGGGACTTCATTAAATTCACAGACAAAAGCAAGAAACTTGAAAATATCATCCTGAGTGAGGTAACCCAGTCACAAAAGAACAAACATAGTATGTACTCAGTGATAATTGGTCAATATATGCACAATACAACTCACAGACCATATGAAACCCAAGAAGAAAGAAGATCACAACAAAGTGTGGATGTTCTCTTTGGATGAAGGAAGAAAATAATCTTGGGAAGTAGAGGGAGAGAGTGATTTGGGAGGGACAGAAGAGGAGGAGGGAAAAAAAAGGTTTCTGGTCCAGATACAGGAGGAGATGGGGAAAAGTACCAAGGGTCAGGATTTCGAAAGGAGGTGTATAGCAATGGGGGAAGGGAAACTGGGAGTGGCCACTAGAAAGTCCAAGATGCCAGAGACTCAAGAGGTCCCCAGGATCCAACAGGGAGGACACTAGTTGAAATACCAACAAAAAGGAGATCGATCTTGTAAAGACAATATCCAGTGGATAGACATGACCCCTGGTTGAGGGATGAGACCAGCCACCCACCTCAAAAATATTAATCCAGAATTCCTCCTGTTGAAAGGAGATGCAGGGAAAAAGTGTGGAGTAGAAACTGAAGGAATGACCATCCAAAGACTGCCCCACCCAGGGATCCAACCATCTGCAGACACCAAACCCAGACACTACTGCTGAGGCCAAGAGCTTGGTGATAGGAGCCTCATATAGCTGAGTGAGGTAACCCAGTCACAAAAAAACAATCATAGTATGTTTGTCCCTGTCCCCTGAGAGGCTCTGCCAGAACCTGACGAAAACACAGGGACTACAATGGAAGACTTAGAGAAAGGAATGAGAAGCAACCTCATAGGAAGAGTATGAATATCAATCAACCAGACACCCCAAAGCTTCCAGGGACTAAACCACCAACCAAAGAGTTCACATGGGTGGACCCATGCCTCCAACTGCATATGTAGCTAAGAATTGCCTCATCAGGAATCACTGGGAAGGGAGCCAGTAGAAGTTCGATAATCCAGAGTAGGGGAATGCTAGGGCACTGAGGCAGGAGTGGGTGGGTGGGTGAGGGAGTACCCATGAAGAAGAAGGAGATTGGGATGTTATGGGGGGGAGGGGGATAACATGTGGAATGTAAATAAATAAATTCACTAATGAAATAGAAGAATTGAAAAGTCCCAGCTTTAAGGCCCTGAAAATATTCCCAACAAATTCATAGAAGAAAACTTTCCTTACTTAACTTAAGATATGCCAATAAGCACACAAGAAACTTATAGAACACCAGTTAGACTGAACCAGAAAAGAAAATCCTCCATCCGCATAATAATCAAAAATACAAGAACCAATAACTGTGGCATGGAGAAAAGGCCAGGTAACATACAAAGGCAGATATATCACAATTATACTGACATCTCAACAGAGCCTCTAAATGCTAGAAGACCTGAGAAAGATATCTTGTAATCTCTTAAAAAAAAAAAGAAAGAAAGAAAAGAAAACCACAGATGCCAACCTAGAATACTATAATCACCAAAACTCTCAATCACCATTGATAAAGAAAACAAGCTATTTCAAGACAAGTTCAAATTCAAATAATATATATATATATGTACATATATATATATATATATATATATATATATATATATATATATATATTCCAGCCCTATAGAAAATATTAGAAGGAAAATTGAAACCCAAGGAGTATAACTACATCCAAGAAAAAAACAGGAAATATGTAATTCTATATGAGGAAAAACAAGGGCAGAACACACAATCATACTAGCACACATTCACCTCCACACATGTACACATACACCACACACACACACACACACACACACACACACACACACACACACACACACACTAATGCCACCAATGTCAAAATAACAGGAATCAACTATCTCTGTTCATAAATATCTGGCAACATCAACAGATTCAATTTCCCAATAAAAAGATACAGGCTACCAGAATGGATTTGAAAACAGGATGCATTGTTCTGCTGCACAAAAGAAACATGCCTCAGCAATAAAGATAGACATTACCTAAGTGTAAAGGGCTGGGAAAAAAAAGGTTTCCCAGCAAATAGAGCCAAGAATCTATCTAGAATGCTATTCTAATATCAAATAAAATAGATTTTCAACCAAAATTAATCAAAAGGGACAAGAAAGGATACTTCATACTCCTCAAAGGAAAAAAGTATCAATTCTGAACATCTACACCCCAAACAAAAGTGTAGTCACATTTGTAAAGAAGCACTGTTAAAACTTAGATTATCTATCAAATCCCACACATTAATAGTGAGAGACTTTAACACTCTACTCTCCCCAATTGACAGTTCATCTAGACAAACCTGAACAGAGAAATGATAACAGATATTATGAATCAAATGGAACTAACAGACAACTATAAAATATGTCGCCTGCCCCCCACCAAAAAAAAAAAAAAACCATAAACCTTCTTCTCAGCAACTCATGTATCCTTCTCCAAAATTGATTATATGGTCAGTCACAAAACAAGCTTCAACGAATACAACAAAATTGAAAAAGCATCTTACTTATATCTTATCAGACCACCACACATTAAAGCTGAACACCAATGGCAACAGAAACACCAGAAAGACAACACAATCATGGAAACTTACCAACTCTCTACACAATGGTCCCAGGGTCAGGAAGAACTAAAGAAAGAAATTAGAGATTTTCTAGGATTCAATGGAAATGAAGGTATAACACACCAGATTTATGGGACATAATGAATGTAGTGCTAAGAGGAAAGTAGTGCTAGGTTCATACCAGTAAGTGCCTCCATGAAGAAACTGTAAAGTTCTCATACCCCAACTTAAAAGTTCACTGAAATGATGCTGGATGGGAGAAGGAGGAAGAGGAGGAAGAGAAGGGTAAGAAGGAGGAGAAGACAGAGAAAAAGCAGAAGCTGCAACAAGCACATTGAAGAGTAGTAGGAGGCAGGAAATACAGGATTGGAATCAATAAATTAGAAACAAATAGAATGATGCAAAAATCAATGAAACCAAGAGCTAGTTCTTTGAGAAAATCAACAAGATAGAAAAATCCATTGTCAAACTAACTAAAAGACAGAGCTGTATTTTTTGTCCCCTTCGGAAAACAGCAAATATGGCTATTTAAAGCAACTTTCTAGAATCCGCCACAATAATTGATTCAATATTTATGAATACTGGTTGAAAAAGTGATGTTTGTCACCTGGGTCAGGTAGAGTGAGTTAGAGACAGTAAGTTGATCCTTGTAAAACTGTAAAGATTTCTATAAAATATTCCATTCCTTCCCTACAGGATACATTTTATGCTGTTTAGTATAGTAAGAATAAAACTCTTTGTGAGGGGCAGACACAGTCACATGTAAGACACACACAGGAGGAGACAGAGACACAGGTACAGAAAGATTCACAAGACAACCTTTTATTTATTTATTTTTTTTCTGGTAGGCACAGATTCAGACTAATGCAATAGAGAGAGAATGGACAACACTGGTATCATGAAGCAGAGAATTCAAATTTGGACTGGCTCTTGGTTAAATCACCACAATTGAGAATGCTTTAATTTGTTCTCTTAATGCGACATCAATGAATTATTGGTTACTCAGAATTAATTACTAAAGTGTGTAATATGTGCAGTTATTAAAGGAGTTATAGAAATAATTATGTTAAATCTTTAAATTTCTTTTATTAGTAGTTAAATAATTAAAATGATATGTTAATTTTCCCCTGAATGTGAAGTAATAGAATAGCAATGACCGAAGATGTCAAGAAATTATAATTTCTACTTATTATAATGCTAACAAATTCTGCAGTCTAAAAACTATTCTATAAGTTTTTTAACTATGGATATACAATTGCAATATTGGAACTCTCATACCTATGAGCAGGTATCTTTCGATTTCCAACTATCAGGATGACATCACAGAGCTGCTGTTGCTTTAAATAATTCTCCATCTTTCTAAATGATTGCTCAGCATGGTGAACAGCTTGATAGAATTCTTCGGAGCTGCTGGAATCCAAATCACTTTGAGGTGTCAGTGAATGATTGGTCGATGTCAACCTGTAAATCACACACAGAGAAGAAAAGATGATGTTTATAAAGTGTCAGTAATGGTTCAGAAATTTATTTCTTTTATAAATTTAGGTCAGCAATTTAGGGAAATCTTTCTTTCAGACATTATCATATAAAACAAGTATATAAAATCATTTACACACACACACACACACACACACACACACACACACACAAACACACACACACACACACACACACACACATACACACACACATATATCCACATCCCAAATGCTATCCCAGCTTCTGGTTCCCCTCTTACAGAGTCCTTCCCACATCCTCCTTCTCTTCCCTAAGAGGGTGGGTCCCCTGGAAATCTCTTATCCTGGTGCATGCCCACCCCCCTTTGGAGGCCAGACACATCAGCTCTCTTGAGGAACGGACACCAAGGTCAAGTTACAGCTTTAGGGACAGCCTTTGTTTCACATGTTGGGGTACTTACATGGAGACTGAGCTGCCTGTCTTCTACATATGAGCCAGGGACCTCACACTATTCCCTGTATATTCTTCTGGTTGGTGTCTCAGTCTCTGAGAGCTCCCAGGCATCTAGACTAGCTAAATCTGTTTGCAACTTTTATTCATAATAGCCTTAAACTGGAAATAACCCAGATGTCCCTCAACCAAAGAATTGATACAGAAATTATGGTTCATTTACACAATGGAATATTACTATTCAGCTACTAAAATCAAGACATTATGAACTTTATAGGGAAATGGACGGAACAAGAAAATATCATCCTGAGTGATGTAACTTAAACCCAAAGGACATATATGGTATATGCTCACTGACTAGTGGATAATAGGCAAAATGTACAGAATACCCCTGATACAGGATATACTCGCATAGACCCAAAGAAGTTAAACAAGTAAGGAAGTCCCAAGTGAGGATGCTTAAATCCCACTTAGTAGAGGAAAGCATGGTATAGGAAGCAGAAGGAAGGAGGGAAGTGGGCAAGTGTGGGGAGAGGGAAGGACATGGGGGCAACATCAGGTATGGGAGGAGACGGGAGAGATGTTCAGAGGTCTAGGAGAATAAACGGAAATCTGCCACTGGGTGCCATCTCTAGGTGCCACTCTGCTGCACCGGGTAGGTGCAATCCCTAGGAAGTCCCAGAGATCTGGACTTAGGGAATCTCCAAGAAATCACTCTGGGAGATCTGAGGCAGGATGCCTAACACTGCGGACATGGAACCTGACGAGGAACCCCAGGAGGGGTAAGGACACTAACCCACCCACCAAACTTCCCACCCCCAATTTATCCCATCTTAAAGAAATGTAGGGATAGAAATAGAACAGGGACTGAAGGACTGGACCACCAATAGCTGGTCCATGGTGAAACCCAACCTATCCCTGACAATATTAATGATGCTCTGTTATGCTTGCAGACAGTAGCCTGTCACAGTTGTCTTCTGAGAGGCTCTTCCTAGCAGCTGACTGAAACAGATGCAGATACCAACAGTCAAACATTGGACAAAGGTCAGAGACTCTTGTGGAAGAGTTGGGTGCGAGGGGAAGAATTGAAGGCCCTGAGGTTGATTGGAATGAATTTTTTTAAAAGTCAGTTTAATAAAAATTATTTGTCTTGGGAAGCAGGACATAAATTAGAGAAAAATATTTTCTTGTCTTAAAAGGTTACTTATGGTAGATTTTCTATAGCAGAATATCAAGTTATTAAATCTGAAGAAGTCACAGAAATAGGATATTCATTACATGTTTACTATAAAATTTATTGACATTGTATACTAAAATGTATTTACAATCTTTTTGCTTAGATAACAGACAAAATGATATTCCTCTATAAAAACAAGAACTCTTTTCATCTTCTTGAGCAACATAAGTGTAATTCAAAGATGTTACAGTAAGAGAACTATCCGAGCTTACTGCAGTAAATGTTTTACTTACACGAAGTCTCTAATAACAAAAGAAACCCTCATACAATATGAAAGCAAAATGGCAGTGATAGGAGGATAGGCACATGAAGGGGTAGAAAGTGATGGTAAAAATCTGCCAGTAAATATAAAATTAGTATAAAAATGTAAGTTGGAGGACTAACTTTTGTGTCTATCTTCACAAACAGAATGCCTGTTACTAATGCATCAAATTATCAGCTGATTCTTTCTCAAAGAAATAATAAATTGTTGGCAAAGTGAATATGCTTATTCCTCTTGTTTTCTCAATACATTTTTTCTGCATATGAAAATGTCCCATTATGCCTAATAAACTTGTGTGATAATGCTTCAATAAAATTAACTTTATATTGTATTTTAAGTTCTATAATCAATACAAATCATACTATGTTAAATTAATAATAAATCCAATTCAAAAACTACAAGAAAATAAAGTTTTAGAATTTGATGAAAAAAATGAGATGCTGCTGCCCAACTTTGTCAACAAGAGCAAAATTCATAAGAGTGTTGCAATAGACCATAGACTTCAATACAGTAAGAAAACTGAAGCAAATATAAGTAATGAAATGAAATGTATTGATCAATCTCTTGTAAACCACAACCAATTTTGAGTTGATTCATAACCACACTTTAGATGTAGAAAGCTAGTTTGTATAACATAACCAAATATGATATCAATTGAAACTTTTCCCTATTGAGATGAAGAAGAAAATGAATGCATTTCTTGCCCATGCAGCTGGAATCGAGGTCCTCTAGCATATAACAAGAAAGAAAGTAAACCTACTTTTCTTAGATATCAACCAAAGAAAATGTTTATATTTATCAAAGATCCAAAGGAATCCACAGATTATCTAACACACATGGAGTTATAGCTGTAGTATTATGTGTCATCTGTTATTAACATTACTCATTTGCACAGTAGATGTTTTCAAAGAGTTAAATATTTGAAAGTAGTTCCAAGTTTTTCGATGCCATATATTTGTCTTTAATTTTTTTTCCCAGAGCAGCATCATCATTCAGGACATGATTTGAAAATCAGATATATGTAAGTATCATAGCAATGAACTTACATGCATAAGCACTCTGTGTAGATATTCACAAAACTCACTGCAAGAAGCAGCTGTCAGTCTATCAGAGGCAAACTATAAGATCGCAGGTAGCAAAGAAACCTGAGTCAGGAATACATTACATTTCTCCAATGAAATACTGATGTTTCTAGTACTGTGTTTACAGTTCATGACTAATACATGTCTAAACTTGAAGATTTTAACTATAACCCTGTAGAAAGACTCCAGATTTGTTTGAAACAGAACCTGTAAAATAGTTCCACCTGCAACCTGTTATTAGAACTTATTTAAAAGTTTAATGAAATGCTTTAGTGAAGGTTTCATTGTGTGTGTGTGTGTGTGTGAATTTTAACAAGAAACAACTCACTAACTTTTAGCAAGTAACCCAAGTAATGGAGACTTCACTATTAAATAAATTGAGAAACAGATGCTTAAATCTTAGTGAGATTTCAGAATTATCTAAAATATCGGCTGAGACACGGGTTGCATATTTTAGACTAACCTGTATAAAATTAAACTAGCTGCATTCTAGGCATAGATCTTAAGATTCCACTCCATACTTAAGATCTATTGACAGTTGACATGGTAGAGTTTTAAAAAAATGTTTTTATTTTTGTTGTTTGTTTGTTCTTTAAAGGATGCGGCCACTAGTAAATGCCTGAGTGGATGGCAAGGACATTTGAAAAAAGAGGAACATTGTGAGCTAGTTAAATAAAATATAAAACAATAGTAATGATTATACTGTGTAGTGTTGTAACAGTTGGAGGAAAATATGGGATGTATATATAATCAGCTTTCCTTGTATACACATATGCCATTCTCCATGTTAATAAAATTTAAAACCATAAAATTAAGGACAGAGAAGAAAAGCTGAGTGTCAAGACATTTTTCCCCCTGTATTAGTTTTCACCTAGACTTTCATTTTTCTAAAATTTTTCACATTTTGATTTTTTTCTACACTTCTTGAAATAAGTCATTTTCTTCAAGGTCTTTGATCTGTCAGATAAATGGTTATGTTGGTTCAATATGATTTTCTCTTGTACAATTCTCATAAATCATTTCCCAATCTCAAACTTGGGCAGGATTAATGCACTTCAACCTTTGATCCAGGATGAGGTTTAAGAATAAGTTTCCTACCCCAGAACAATTGTCTTTTACAAAACGACCTCCATTGCTTTGTTTTCTTCCCATTAAAAATCAACGTTTATAGTGCAATAAGCAAAAATTTAAAACTTTAGAAAATACAGATTATATCTTTAAACATGTTTCTTCTAAGTATTAAATAAAAAAAGGTGGCTTTGGTCAATTTTTCATATTATACTAGAGTACTTCAAGTTTAAATGTTTAAGGTCTTTATAATAAAATATCACATTAAAGTGTCTTTATAGAATGAATGGATATTTTAATTTACTTTTATTATAGCTTAGGTAAAACTGTAGACAATATAATAAATACAATTTTTAAAAATGAAATTATAAAATTGTTTCAAATTTAATTCATGCCAAAATCATCATCAACCTAGCATACTTAAAAAAAAAATAAAATAATTCTTGACTGATAGTTTGAGCTATTCATGATATAAATATAACCTAATTTAATTCATAAACATTTGTCCTGAAAGAGCTGTTTCACTCATTAATGTCTGTTTTTGACTCTTGAAACCAACCTAAAACCACTGATAGTTGAGTTCTCTTAATATATACCTTTTCTTAATTTTCTTCTTTAATTATTACTGGTGTGTGTGTGTGTGTGTGTGTGTGTGTGTGTGTGTGTGTGTGTGTGTGTGTGTGTGTTAGAGAGAGAGAGAGAGAGAGAGAGAGAGAGAGAGAGAGAGAAAGGTTACTGTATTATACATGTATATATAATATTGGTCACATGTAAATATGTTTGGGCTTGACCACTTGGGTTAAGATTATCTATCAGAGGTCTCATCCCTGAAGTGAAGTGATTGTCTGTCTTTATCAACTATTTATTACCTGTAGTGCTTAACCTAGGTGTGATACCTGTGAAATTTCCTTCTATGTTAATTGATATAGATATTATGTAGTTCTCGTTTATTTGTCCATATTGAAAAGATATACTTGTGCAGCTTCTGAAGAGATTACATTTACATATCAATAATTTCAGAAATCTTTCTTTTACTTTTCATGAATAATACAAATAGCAATTTCTTAGCATGTTGCAAGCATGTTTTAACTATAACTGTGGGAAGGAGACTTCGTGAGGAATTCAGCAACTGTTTAGTGGTTGATAGATATATGAAATTCTTATATGAGGTTAAGTTTTTAAATTCTTTTCTGTTTCAAAATTACGATATAATAAAATGTTTCCTCTACTCCCTTTCTTCCCATACCTCTCCTTATTTTCTTTCAAATTCATAGATTTATATGTGTGTATACACATACATCCATACATATATATGTGTTCTCAAATACATACAAACAATATACTCAGCCTATACCATGTTACTTGTATGGATGCTTTCAAGTCTGACCTTTGGGAATTTGATAAGCAATTTATACCAATTTATGTGCTTTTAATGTGTTATTTACCAATGCTCTCCAATGTGTTATATCAAAAAAGCGTTGAAACTTAAAAGTCAGAAGGCTAAGGAAAAAATGGAATTTAAGAAAACAAATTAACAAGACACCAAGCATTCTAATATTACTTAGTAAAGCGTATTCTCATATCATTACTGAAATGTAAAGAACTGTTCAAAATGCTTAGCTATTTTAAGCACACTGATATTTTAAATCTTGTTTTATCCACAAGATAAAGTTTAAGAACTTGAAAAATTATAATTAATACAGTTTATAAGGAGATAATTTGGTAGAGGGATGGATAGAAAGATGCTGATAGAGGTACAGAATTTGACACATATACGAAGATTAGTAAAACAAAATTCTAAAAACACTTATACTATTTTGGATTTTTGAGTTATTTTAGGTGCATTCATGTACATGCTGTTACATGCACATAATTGCAGAAAAATGGAGACTCACAAAATGGAGAGAAGTTGTATCCCCATAACTGGAGTTACAGAAGTTTGTGAGCTGCTATGTCAAAGCTGGAAACAAATTTAAGGTCATCTAGAAATATAGCAAGATCTCCTAACTGGTTAGCTTCTCTCTATCCAGCGTAATCTTATTTCAAACAAGACAGTAACAAAACTAGAATACATACATAAGATAATAATAAAAAAATCTTCAATATCAATGAAGAAAACAGGAAAGGAGATGGTTAAATTAATTTTCAAATATTTTTTTTCATTTTAGTTTGAATATAGTGTCAGGTTCAATACTGAAGACAAATACATTAAACATTAAAGAATATTCTTACAATATCAGATAATAGGAAAATAAATATTAAAATAGTTCTTGGTTCAAAATCTGAAGATAGTAAAAAATTATTTAGTGAAAACTTCACTCTATTGACCCCTCCAAACTAAGCATGTACTTCAAGGAATAAAAAACGTTTTATTTATAATGTTTAAATGTTGCATACTAGGTAGGCATAATTTTAATTAAAATCACTAACCCATAATGACAAAATATTAAAATTCATAAATGAAATGGTAAGCCCAAAACAATGGAATCTAAATGACGCTATGAACAACTCACTTAGCAATGTAATATGAAATAATGAAAACATGATTGTCATGTCAGTAATGAAATATGAGGAAGTGTTACAAATAAATGTTAACCCATGCCTAACACACTGATTCAGAAATATCTTATTAACCCCAGGACAGAAGATAGAGTCTGGAAAATATTATAGTGAATAAAGTTCAAGCACCAGGTTTTGATACTTAGATGAGAGAAAAATGAACAGTCATTAAATGTGTTTCTGGGTACAATTTTATTTTACATAATGGGAACTCTAATGCTTTTTATGAAGTGTTTTAAGATATAAACACACACACAGAGAAATAGGACAGAATTGTCTTTGAATAATATTTAGGGAGTTAAGAAATGTACATATTTTGGTTGCTTTAGTAGATTCTAAAGTCTATTTGTACATCTTTAAAGCCAACTAGGTTTTTTTCTTACTATAATACTTCTGAAAATAAGTAATGTATGAATTTTTTAGTTTTATAGAATAATTATTAGGTTTATTAACATAAATATTGTCTATAAAATTATTGTCTTAGCGAATTAAATATACTTCAATATAGTCATTATAGCATTTCAGTGGATATTCTTTGTCGTCAACTTGAGTACCTCTGGATTTAATTAAAAGACAGAGAGCTATATACCTATGAAATGGTAAGATCCACCTTTAATCCAGATCTTTTGAGATGTGAAGATTCGTCTTTAATGTGGGCAACATTTCTGGGCCACAGCATAGGTATCAGGCTAATTAAAGAACATTCAGAATAGTTTATTGTTCTCTTTTTGCCTGATTGCTCCAACTCTGCCTGGCAAGTTTCTTCTTTCACAGACATTTCAGACTACTTTTGGGGGATTCTACAATATACTGAAGACTAGCTGAGACACCCTGCCTTCTGGATTTATCAATATTTGGATTAAGCAATTGTTGGAACTTTGGTGCTTCTGTTAGTATACAGGCATGGTGGGACAAGCTGGGCTACAGCCTGTAAGCCATACTAATACATTTGCTAGACAGACAGAACGATAGATGATAAAAACAGGCAGACAGGAGAGACAGACAGACAGACAGACAGACAGTCAGATAGATAGATAGATAGATAGATAGATAGATAGATAGATAGATAGATAGATGATAGATAGATAGATAGATAGATAGATAGATAGATAGATAGATAGATAGATGATAGATAGATAGATAGATAGATAGATAGATAGATAGATAGATAGATAGATAGATAGATAGATAGATGATAGATTCGTCCTATGTGTTCTCTTCCTCTAGAGAATCCCGACTAATCCAATACCTTTTGTTTAAAGCTCAGAAAGGTTCATTAGCTGTTATAAGAGGAGTTTTATTCAACTACTGTTGAAAGAGCAATTTTGTTGTCTGTGATCATGAAGAATAATATCTGCACATATGATTAGAACTCTGCTAAGCTTATAAACTATAAATTGTTAAGAAATAAAAATTACCACTCTTTCACAGCTGTCTATAAGTAAAATACAAAATTTCTAGTTATACCCTTTTTATATACTGAAAACATTTGAATGATTCTCTGTATATGCTGAGACCATTTGAACAACTACTTTTGCATTGGATTTAAGGGTCAGTCCTCAGGAGGAACCACATGTCTGGTACTCTGAACCTGCCTAAGAACACATGGTTGTCTAGCTCTACCAGGTTTATTTTGCTTACCGGCCTTGGTATCCGGCAGCCTTATAAATTCATATAACTATACCCTAGGTTAAAGTAGCTGATAGACCTCATTATTTTGTGCATCATGTTATCTATGCTGAACTAATTAGAGAAATAAAATAAGAGGGCAAATGCATAAAGAAGAAGAAGAATTTGCAGGATAACATGAGAGCACAAAATGTAATGATTTTGTAAAATATACATCACTATAATAAGGACTGTAATAGGTTAGTAATTAGTTATGCAACACCTATGCTTTTCATTTTGTGTCTTTTCTACTAAAATTTTCCTACAGGTTATCTAACATCATATATATATATATATATATATATATATATATATATATATATATATTTGCCAAAAATCTAAAAAAAAACATTAATATGTAGTGACTTGTTTCACTGCTGTCTATAATAACATGACAACTAAAGACCTGATTGCAACGTGTAGTGAAAAATCAGATGTAAATATTGTTACCACAAAAACCGTTAAGTGGAAAAGGAACTCACACACTGAGTCATTCCATGGAAAAGAATCTGTCAAGTAAATGGAAGCAGAAACTACCTGGCATTGTTATGCTGAGGTCAGATATAGCATATAGCAAACAATTACCTCAAAGTAGGTAATAAATAAAGCCATCACAGAGTCTTCAGATAAAACACTTACCAACTTGATTTTATAATTTTAATGATCACACATGCAGCAAACATTAGACCTCATATTTCATAAAACTAACATTAATGGGAATAAGTTGTCTGATACAACATTATACAATTTAAGATAGAGATCATATTCTGTCTTAAACCTTGTCATTTTTGTTTGTTTTCCAGTTCACTCCTGAATCTCATGTTTTCTATTCCCAATCATTATTTGGCAACTGAGAGGGAGTATGCATATTTTATATGCATATCTCTGAAGTACCAAGTTGCTTAGGAAATTCAAGCACAGAATGTAGAATACAATTCAATTATTTCTTAGCAGAACTTTTGAATTACAAACGCATTGTATGTATGCCTCTTTGTGTGTGTGTGTGTGTGTGTGTGTGTGTGTGTGTGTGTGTGTGTGTGTGTGTGTGTGTGTCTAGAAATACGAGAACCTGAGAAGCTACATTGATTTTGACACTGAATTTCTTTGTAAAACGTCAGCCAAATTGCTTCTCCCGTCTGATGGAATTATCCATTTGGGAAACCTAGTCTATATTATTTGTTGAATCTCTAGGAAGGTAACCTGTGGACAAATAAAAGAGATGGTTATGGCTTTTTATTACTTATTTGGTTTCTGTTATCATAATCCTTTTTGTAATTCAACTCTAATTA
The DNA here is from genome assembly GCF_000001635.26 of Mus musculus. NCBI lineage: Eukaryota > Metazoa > Chordata > Mammalia > Rodentia > Muridae > Mus > Mus musculus. Next base: position 96,391,566 of record NC_000080.6, read on the forward strand.
AACATACAATTATACACATAGACACACAAATACACATGCATCAGTATTGTATCATTGTCTCATTTTAGCATTCTACCAAATGATATACCTGAAAATGGCCCTGGATTTGTCTGGAAAGTTCATATAATAACCCACTCAATCATTATTTAGTAATGTTACATCTTAATAAATTCTGGGACTTTGTATAAGTTTCCTTTCTTTTTATGAAAAATAAATTCTTCTCATGTATAAAACATTCCAAACACAGTTTCCACTCCCTTCACCCAACCCACCCTCTCCCTCACATCCACCTACTCTTTGTTTCCCCTTCAAAAAAGAGTGGAACTCCAGGAGAAGACAACCATCCAGGGAAAAAAAAAAGCTACAGAAGTCAAGAAAAAGCCTTCACATCAATGTTGGACAAGGAAATCCATTAGGAGTAAAAAGGAATCTGAAGAAGAGAGAAAGGGATTAGAAATATACTGTCTCCCACTGTTAGGTGCATCATAAGGACATGAAGCTGAAAGCAATAACATATACACAAGGGACATGATACAACCTTACAGAGTGCAACCTTGCTCTTTCAGCCTCTGAGAGAAAATAATGAATATGCATCTATAAGCTTTAAAAGTCTCAACTCTAGCTTATCTAAAAATCCATAAATCACCTGCATAGCCTGATAGGGAACTCATAAATTTGCAATAAAGTGTTGGGTAATGTAGATAAACTTACACCATAAAACCATCAACATATAAACTTGGAGACCTTGTTAACAAACATTTTTTTTTCATCTATTGAACTGAAGGTAAAGACTTCTTGCCAATTTTACCTAGACAACATATTCATATCTTAGGAAGCATTCTGATATTTTAGAGGATCCATTCAACATACAGAAGTGACAAATAGATCATACAAGCTGCCCACATTTCTCTCCTTCATAGATTACTTCAATTTATTGCTTTATAATGAATCCAGTACACAGAATCTCTAAAGTGATTATACTTTAGAATGGCATGTAATGTAACATATCATGAATATAAGAGTAGCACTGTTGAATAGTTGTCATATTAAAGTGTTTACAACCAAGCCTCACTTCCTGATAATATTAAAAGAACATTTTACAAATGCAGTCCTATCAGAAGGCAGAAAAAAATTGAGATTATACTTTTGTCTACCAGAAACTTTTCTGTATGAGCAATTATCAGGATAGGTAAAGATAGAGATCTGCCTTATAAATGGCTTCAGCCAAAGTGGGTTTGCCTTATTATTTTAGCAAGCCATTTAAAACTTTGCACTCAGATGTTTACTCAAAATAAACCTGAACAATTTGGAATCACATTAAAATAAGGAAATCTGAGCATGAAATTGTCATACACAAAGGGACTTGAGAGATGATTCAGTAAGTAGGGTGCTTGCTGTGTAAACTCCCTACTTGCTGAGTTCAGATATTCATCCCTCCCATAAAATGCCATGCACAGTAATGGATACTGGAAATCCTAAAACTGAGGAGGGAGAGAAAGAACGATATCTGGCATGTATCACCCAGCCAGTTGAGCTGAAAAAAAAATAGTCTTTCTCTTCTGTTAGATGCACCAAAATATAAGGGCAAGAGTGAAAAAGGAAGACAACTGACATGGACCTTTGGTCTTAAAACAAACACTAACAGACACAGACTCATGAATGCAAACACAATGGTTATAACAAGTAACTAAAGAAAAACATATTACTGTAAATTATTAAGGAGAACAGTGTGTAAACTTCAAAACAGATAAAAATTTCAGTTGTCAATCCTATACTTATAATGACCTATAGTGATTCATTTAAAATAAAAAACTGTGAGATCATATAAATAATCCTTTCACTCCATCAAGTAAGTGTAGTATTGGTAGAATAAATAAAAGGATGTCTATGAAGTGCATACTAAGAAGAATTTAGGTTTCTTTGTTCTGTAGTTTTCTAAATTGCTTTCATGTACTTGGTCTTTGAAATATAGTATAATGCAATTAGAACTGACATATTTTTAAGGAATTAATGATAGATATTTTCAAAACGTACATGAATGACATAGAAAAAATAGAATGAAATCAAGCTCAGTTAAAATGATCTAAGATAAATCTTTAAATGTAGGGAATTTTTTTATTTTTTATTAGGTATTTTCCTCATTTGCATTTCCAATGTTATCCCAAAAGTCCCCCATTACCCTCCACCCCACTCCTCTACACACCCACTCCCAGTTCTTGGCCCTGGTGTTCCCCTGTACTGAGGCATATAAGGTTTGCAAGACCAATTGCCCTCTCTTTCCACTGATGGCAGACTAGGCCATCTTTTGATACATATGCAGCTAGAGACATGAGCTCCGGGGTACTGGTTAGTTCATATTGTTGTTCCACATATAGGGTTGCAGTTCCCTTTAGCTCCTTGGGTACTTTCTCTAGCTCCTCCATTGGAGGCCGTGTGACCCATCCAATAGCTGACTGTGTGCATCCACTTCTGTGTTTGCTAGGCCCCTGCACAGTCTCACAAGGGACAGCTATATCAGGGTCCTTTCAGCAAAATCTTGCTAGTGTATGCAATGGTGTCAGCTTTTGGAGGCTGATTATGGAATGGATCCCTGGATGTGGCATTCTCTAGATGGTCCATCATTTTGACACAGCTGCAAACTTTGTCTCTGCAACTCCTTCCATGGAAGTTTTGTTCCCAATTCTAAGAAGGGGCAAAGTGTCCACACTTTGGTCTTCATTCTTCTTGAGTTTCATGTGTTTCACAAATTGTATCTTATATGTTGGGTATTCTAAGATTCTGGGCTAATATCCACTTATCAGTGAGTACATATCATTTGAGTTCATTTGTGATTGGGTTAACTCACTCAGGATGATGCCCTCCAGGTCCATCCATTTGCCTAGGAATTTCATAAATTCATTGTTTTTAATAGCTGAGTAGTACTCCATTGTGTAAATGTACCACATTTTTTTGTATCCATTCCTCTGTTGAGGGACATCTGGGTCCTTTGCAGCTTCTGGCTGTTATAAATAAGGCTGCTATAAACATATTGGAGCAGTTGGAATATCTTGTGGATATATGCCCAGGAGAGGTATTGCAGGATTATCCGGTAGTACTATGTCCAATTTTCTGAAGAACCTCCAGACTGATTTCCAGAGTGGTTGTACAAGCTAGCAATCCCACCAACAATGGAGTGTTCCTCTTTCTCTACATCCTCGCCAGCATCTGCTGTCACCTGAATTTTTGATCTTAGCCATTCTGACTGGTGTGAGATGGAATCTCAGGGTTGTTTTGATTTGCATTTCCCTGATGATTAAGGATGCTTAACATTTTTTCAAGTGCTTCTCAGCCATTCAGTAATCCTCAGGTAAGAATTCTTTGTTTACCTCTGAGCCCCATTTTTTAATGGGATTATTTGATTTTCTGGAGTCCAACTTCTTGAGTTCTTTATAATTCTTGGATATTAGTCCCCTATCTGATTTAGGATAGGTAAAGATCCTTTCCCAATCTTTTGGTGGTCTTTTTGTATTATTGATGGTGTCTTTTGCCTTACAGAAGCTTCGCAGTTTTATGAGGACCCATTTGTCAATTCTCGATCTTACAGCACAAGCCATTGCTATTCTATTGAGTAATTTTTCCCCTGTTACCACATCTTCCAGGCTTCTCCCCACTTTCTCCTCTATAAGCTTCAGTGCCTCTGGTTTTATGTGGAGTTCCTTGATCCACTTAGATTTGACCTTAGTACAAGGAGATAGGAATGGATCAATTTGCATCCTTCTACATGATAACCACCAGTTGTGCCAGGACCATTTGTTGAAAATGCTGTATTTTTTCCACTGAATGGTTTTAGCTCCCTTTTCAAAGATCAAGTGACCATAGGTGTGTGGGTTCATTTTTGGGTCTTCTTTTCTATTCCATTGGTCTACTTGTCTGTCACTATACCAGTACCATGCAGTTTTTATCACAATTGCTCTGTAGTACAGCTTTAGGTCAGGCATGGTGATTCCACCAGAGGTTCTTTTGTCCTTGAGAAGAGTTTTTGCTATCCTAGGTTTTTTTGTCATTCCAGATGAATTTGCAGATTGCTCTTTCTAATTCGTGGAAGAATTGAGTTGGAAATTTGATTTGGATTGCATTGAATCTGTAGATTGCTTTTGGCAAGATAGCCACTTTTACAATATTGATCCTGCCAATCCATGAGTATGGGAGATCTTTCCATCTTCTGAGATCTTCTTTAATTTCTTTCCTCAGAGACTTGAATTCTTTTATTTATTTATTTATTTTTTATTTTCATTAGGTACTTTCCTCGTTTACATTTTCAATGCTATCCCAAAGGTCTCCCATACCCACCCCCCAAATCCCCTACCCACCCACTGCCCCTTTTTGGCCCTGGTGTTCCCCTGTACTGGGGCATATAAAGTTTGCAAGTCCAATGGGCCTCTCTTTGCAGTGATGACCAACTAGGCCATCTTTTGATACATATGCAGCTAAAGACAAGAGCTCCTCGGTACTGGTTAGTTCATCTTGTTGTTCCACCTATAGGGTTGAAGTTCCCTTTAGCTCCTTGGGTAATTTCTCTAGCTCCTCCATAAGGGGCCATGTGACACATCCAATAGCTGACTGTGATCATCCACTTCTGTGTTTGCTAGGCCCCGGCATAGTCTCACAAGAGACAGCTATATCTGGGTCCTTTCAGCAAAATCTTGCTAGTGTATGCAATGGTGTCAGCATTTGGAAGCTGATTATGGGATGGATCACTGCATATGGCAATCACTAGATGGTCCGTCCTTTCGTCACAGCTCCAAATTTTGTCTCTGTAACTCCTTCTATGGGTGTTTTGTTCCCATTTCTAAGAAAGGGTAGAGTGTCCACACTTAGGTCTTCATTCTTCTTGAATTTCATGTGTTTGGCAAGTTGTATCTTATATCTTGGGTATCCTAAGTTTCTGGGCTAATATCCACTTATCAGTGAGTACATATTGTGAGAGTTCCTTTGTGATTGGGTTACTTCTCTCAGGATGATACCCTCCAGGTCCATCCATTTGCCTAGGAATTTCATAAATTCATTTTTTTAATAGCAGAGTAGTATTCCATTGTGTAAATGTACCACATTTTCTGTATCCATTCCTCTGTTGAGGGACATCTGGGTTCTTTCCAGCTTGTGACTATTATATATAAGGCTGCTATGAACATAGTGGAGCATGTGTTCTTCTTACCGGTTGGGACATCTTCTGGATATATGCCCAGGAGAGGTATTGCAGGATTATCCGGTAGTACTATGTCCAATTTTCTGAGGAACCGCCAGACTGATTTCCAGAGTGGTTGTACAAGCCTGCAATCCCACCAACAATGGAGGAGTGTTCCCCTTTCTCCACATCCTCACCAGCATCTGCTGTCACCTGAGTTTTTGATCTTAGCCATTCTGACTGGAGTGAAGTGGAATCTCAGGGTTGTTTTGATTTGCATTTCCCTGATGATTAAGGATGTTGAACATTTTTTCAGGTGCTTCTCTGCCATTCGGTATTCCTCAGGTGAGAATTCTTTGGTTAGCTCTGAGCCCCATTTTTTAATGGGTTTATTTGATTTTCTGGAGTCCACCTTCTTGAGTTCTTTATATATATTGGATATTAGTCCCCTATCCGATTTGGGATAGGTAAAGATCCTTTCCCAATCTGTTGGTGGCCTTTTTGTCTTATTGACTGTGTCTGTTGCTTTGCAGAAGCTTTGCAATTTTATGAGGTCCCATTTATCGATTCTTGATCTTACAGCACAAGCCATTGCTGTTCTATTCAGGAATTTTTCCCCTGTACCCATATCTTCAAGGCATTTCCCTACTTTTTCCTCTATAAGTTTCAGTGTCTCTGGTTTTATGTGGAGTTCCTTAATCCAGTTAGATTTGACCTTAGTACAAGGAGATAGAAATGGATCAATTAGCATTCTTCTACATGATAACCGCCAGTTGTGCCAGCACCATTTGTTGAAAATGCTGTCTTTCTTCCACTCGATGGTTTTAGCTCCCTTGTCAAAGATCAAGTGACCATAGGTGTGTGGATTCATCTCTGGGTCTTCAATTTTGTTCCATTGGTCTACTTGTCTGTCACTATACCAGTACCATGCACTTTTGGTCACAATTGCTCTGTAGTACAGTTTTAGGTCCGGCATGGTGATTCCACCAGAGGTTCTTTTATCCTTGAGAAGAGTTTTTGCTTTCCTCGGTTTTTTGTTATTCCAGATGAATCTGCGGATTGCCCTTTCTAATTCATTGAAGAATTGAATTGGAATTTTGATGGGGATTGCATTGAATCTGTAGATTGCTTTTGGCAAGATGGCCATTTTTACAATGTTGATCCTGCCAATCCATGAGCATGGGAGATCTTTCCATCTTCTGAGATCTTCTTTAATTTCTTTCTTCAGAGACTTGAAGTTCTTATCATACAGATCTTTCACTTTCTTAGTTAGAGTCACGCCAAGATATTTTATATTATTTGTGACTATTGAGAAGGGTGTTGTTTCCCTAATTTCTTTCTCAGCCTGTTTTTCCTTTGTGTAGAGAAAGGCCATTGACTTGTGTGAGTTAATTTTATATCCAGCTACTTTATTGAAGCTGTTTATTAGGCTTAGGAGATCTCTGGTGGAATTTTTAGTGTCACTTATATATACTATCATATCATCTGCATAAAGTGATATTTTGACTTCTTCCTTTCCAATTTGTATCCCCTTGATCTCCTTTTGTTGTCTAATTGCTCTGGCTAGGACTTCAAGTACAATGTTGAATAGGTAGGGCAAGAGTGGACAGCCTTGTCTAGTCCCTGATTTTAGTGGGATTGCTGCCAGCTTCTCACCATTTACTTTGATGTTGGCTATTGGTTTTCTGTAGATTGCTTTTATCATGTTTACGTATGGGCCTTGAATTTCTGATCTTTCCATGTCTTTTATCATGAATGGATGTTGGATTTTGTCAAATGCTTTCTCAGCATCTAAGGAGACAATCATGTGGTTTTTGTCTTTGAGTTTGTTTATATACTGGATTACGTTGATGGATTTCCATATATTGAACCATCCCTGCATCCCTGGGATGAAACCCACTTGGTCAGGATGGATGATTGTTTTGATGTGTTCTTGGATTTGGTTAGCAAGAACTTTATTGAGGACTTTTGCATCGATATTCATAAGGGAAATTGGTCTGAAGTTCTCTGTCTTTGTTGGGTCTTTTTGTGGTTTAGGTATCAGAGTAATAGTGGCTTCATAAAATGAGTTGGGTAGAGTACCTTCTACTTCTATCTTGTGGAATAGTTTGTGAAGAACTGGAATTAGATCTTCTTTGAAGGTCTGATAGAACTCTGTGCTAAACCCGTCTGGTCCTGGGCTTTTTTTGGCTGGGAGACTATTAATAACTGCTTCTATTTCTTTAGGGGATATGGGACTGTTTAGATGGTCAAGTTGATCCTGATTCAACTTTGGTACCTGGTATCTGTCCAGAAATTTGTCCATATCGTACAGGTTTTCCAGTTTTGTTGAGTATAGCCTTTTGTAGAAGGATCTGATGGTGTGTTGGATTTCTTCAGGATCTGTTGTTATGTCTCCCTTTTCATTTCTGATTTTGTTAATTAGGATTTTGTCCCTGTGCCCTCTAGTGAGTCTAGCTAAGGGTTTATCTATCTTGTTGATTTTCTCAAAGAACCAACTCCTCATTTGGTTAATTCTTTGAATAGTTCTTCTTGTTTCCACTTGGTTGATTTCACCCCTGAGTTTGATTATTTCTTGCCTTCTACTCCTCTTGGGTGAATTTGCTTCCTTTCCTTCTAGACTTTTTAGGTGTGTTATCAAGCTGCTAATGTGTGCTCTCTCTAGTTTCTTTTTGGAGGCACTCACAGCTATGATTTTTCCTCTTAGGAATGCTTTCATTGTGTCCCATAAGTTTGGGTATGTTGTGGCTTCATTTTCATTAAACTCCAAAAAGTCCTTAATTTCTTTCTTTATTCCTTCCTTGAGCAAGATATCATTGAGAAGAGTGTTGTTCAATTTCCACATGAATGTTGGCTTTCTATTATTTATTTTGTTATTGAAGATCAGCCTTAGACCATGGTGGTCTGATAGGATGCATGGGACTATTTCAATATTTTTGTATATGTTGAGGTTTGTTTTGTGACCAATTATGTGGTCAATTTTAGAGAAGGTACCATGAGGTGCTGAGAAGAAGGTATATCCTTTTGTTTTAGGATAAAATGTTCTGTAGATATCTGTCAGATCCATTTGTTTCATCACTTCTGTTAGTTTCACTGTGTCCCTGTTTAGTTTCTGTTTCCATGATCTGTCCATTGGTGAAAGTGGTGTGTTGATGTCTCCCACTATTATTGTGTGAGGTGCAATGTGTGCTTTGAGCTTTACTAAAGTTTCTTTAATGAATGTGGCTGCCCTTGTATTTGGAGCATAGATATTCAGAATTGAGAGTTCCTCTTGGAGGATTTTACCTTTGATGTGTATGAAGTGTCCCTCCTTGTCTTTTTTGATGACTTTGGGTTGGAAGTCAATCTTATCAGATATTAGGATGGCTACTCCAGCTTGTTTCTTCATACCATTTGCTTGCAAAATTGTTTTCCAGCCATTCACATTGAGGTAGTGTTTGTCTTTTTCCCTGAGATGAGTTTCCTGTAAGCAGCAAAATGTTAGGTCCTGTTAGTGTATCCTGTCTGTTAGTCTATGTCTTTTTATTGGGGAATAGAGTCCATTGATATTAAGAGATATTAAGGAAAAGTAATTGTTTCTTCCTATTATTTTTTTGTTAGAGTTGGCATTCTTTTCTTGTGGCTGTCTTCCTTTTGGTTTGTTGAAGATTTACTTTCTTGCTTTTTCCAGGGCCTGGTTTCTGTCCTTGTAATTGTTTTGTTTTGTTTTGTTATTATCCTTTTAAGGGCTGGATTCATGGAAAGATAATGTGTGAATTTGGTTTTGTCGTGGAATGTTTGGTTTCTCTATCTATGGTAATTGAGAGTTTGGCTGGGTATAGTAGCCTGGGCTGGCATTTGTGTTCTCTTAGTGTCTGTATAATATCTGTCCAGGCTCTTCTGGCTTTCATAGTCTCTGGTGAAAAGTCTGGTGTAATTCTGATAGGCCTGCCTTTATATGTTACTTGACCATTTTCCCTTACTGCTTTTAATATTCTATCTTTATTTAGTGCATTTGTTGTTCTGATTATTATGTGTTGGGAGGAATTTCTTTTCTGGTCCAGTCTATTTGGAGTTCTGTAGGCTTCCTGTATGTTCATGGGCATCTCTTTCTTTAGATTTGGGAAGTTTTCTTCTATTATTTTGTTGAAAATATTTGCTGGTCCTTTAAGTAGAAAATCTTCATTCTCATCTACTCCTATTATCTGTAGGCTTGGTATTCTCATTGTGTCCTGGACTTCCTGGATGTTTTGAGTTAGGATCTTTTTGTGTTTCGTATTTTCTTTGATTGTTGTGCTGATGTTCTTTATGGAATCTTCTGTACCTGAGATTCCCTCTTCCATAACTTGTATTCTGTTGCTGATGCTTGCATCTATGGTTCCAGATTTCTTTCCTAGTGTTTCTATCTCCAGTGTTGCCTCACTTTGGGTTTTCTTTATTGTGTCTACTTCCCTTTTTAGGTATAGTATGGTTTTGTACATTTCCATCACCTGTTTGGATGTGTTTTCCTGTTTTTCTTTAAGGACTTCTACCTGTTTGGTTGTGTTTTCATGTTTTTCTTAAGTACTTGTAACTCTTTAGCAGTGTTCTCCTGTATTTCTTTTAAGTGAGTTATTAAAGTCCTTCCTGATGTCCTCTACCATCATCATGAGATATGTTTTTAAATCCGGATCTAGGTTTTCGGGTGTGTTGGGGTGCCCAGGACTAGGTGGGGTGGGAGTACTGCATTCTGATGATGGTGAGTGGTCTTTGTTTCTGTTAATAAGATTCTTATGTTTGCCTTTCGCTATCTGGTAATCTCTGGAGTTAGTTGTTATAGTTGTCTCGGGTTAGAGCTTGTTCCTCCGGTGATTATGTTAGCCTCTATCAGCAGACCTGGGAGTCTAGCCTTCTCTTGAGTTTCATTAGTAAGAGTATTCTCTGCAGGCAAGCTCTCCTCTTGCAGGGAATGTGCCCAGATATCTGGCATTCGAACCTGCCTCCTGGCAGAAGTTGTGCTCCACTCTCAAGAGGTCCTAAGATCCCGTGGAGAGTCCTCTGGGGACCTTGGGGATGTCTGCAGATTCCTAGCCTAATGTGCCAGGTCTTGGTGCTGACCGGAAGGGACGTGTGCCCCTGGTCAGGCAGGGTTTTCTGCTTCCCTAATTAATGCTGTCTCAGGTCCCGCGCTATTGGATTGGAGCAGAAGTTGTCTTCCACTCACCAGAGGTCCTAAGATTCCATGGAGAGTCCTCTGGGGACCTTGGAGGTGTCCACAGACTCCGTGCCCAAGGTGCCCTGGTGCTCGTGCCAACTGGAAGGGTAGGGAATATTTCTTAAGGCTCATTAAATGTATTAGAAGTAGGAAGAAGTGTTAGAAATGTTGTAGAAGGCATTGATATGTTCAGCCAGAGTGTATAACCTTATCCATTATAAAATTCTACAGGGAAGCCAAAATGATGATGATGATGTCATTGTAGTAAGAACTGTATCAAAGGATAAGTGTGAATCTGTGCTTCCAGGATTCAAAGCCTTGTCAATATTCAGTGATATTAAAGCAATGTACCACTAAAATAAAGGCATAGAGAAGTCAGCACTCTTCAAAACAGAGCAGCACAATGACTTCTTATTGCTAAATAAGATCATTAATTATATACTTAAATTTTATAGTGCAAGTAAATTAGAAAATTATGATAAATCAATGAAAGAAAACAAAAACTAAATGGACTGCATGTGTGAACCGCAGATACGACTTTGAAAAAGTTCTTAAAGGAAATATCAATACAGCTTAAATCACATATTGACCCTCATACACTGATACTATAACACTTTCATGTACCACTCTCACCGGTGAGTAGAGAGGTTATGCAGCGAAAACATAAACAGAGAAATTCAGAAGTCACATATGACAAACCAGTACTTCTCAACCATTCTAGTGCTGTGACACTTTAATATATTTCCTCATGTTGTGGTGACCCCCAACTACTAAAATTGTAAAAAAATTTTGTTACTACTTCATAACTATAATTTTGCTACTTCTATGAATTGCAATATTCAACATCATTTGCTAGCAGAGAAATGCAAACAAAAACTACTTTGAGCCATTACACATCAGAATGGCAACAATCAACATAGCACTGATGTTGGTGTGCCTGTAAACAAGTGTAACTGCTATTGAAACTGGTTTGCAGAGTCCTCAGAAAGGTAGGAATTGACCTACCTCAAGACCCAGCTGTACCACACTTGAGAATATACACAAAGGGCTCACCATCCAACCACAAGGACACTTGTGCAACAATAGTCATTGCTGCTTTGTTCATAATGGGCAGAAATTAAAACAACCTAGGTGTCTTTCAACAGAAGAATGGATAAAACAATGTGGTAATTAAATAACTATTGCTCAGCTATTTAGAAAAATGACATTGAATTTTCTGGTAAATGGATGGGATTATAAAAAATTTTTTTGAGTTAGATAACCCAGACCCAGAAGTATAAATATGGCAAAAATCCACTTATGCTATAATCTGTGGACACAGAGATGTTAGGTACAAAGGATCTGAGGAGAACTCATCCATCTCTCTGAGGGAAGAAAATAAGACAGATTTTATGGGTGGACTAGGGCAACACAACAAAAATGGAAAAATCATGTGTGGAGTGGGAGGAGAGAGAGGGTACTTAGAGAAAGACAGTTAGCATTGAAAAGTATTTTATGGGTGGTATGAAAACCTAGTACAGTGGAAAATCTCCAAAATCGATAAAGGCAATGCTAATGAGGTCTTCAAATAATAAGGGAAACTGAGCTCCACCTGGCCATCTTTTGTCACCCAGTGAAATTTCCTGTACCAGGATTAGGATAAAAGCAATTGTGGTATAGCCCAAAAGGTGCCCATGGCAATTCCCTAAAAATCCATGTTGTTAAAAGGCTATAGGTTACACCCCCCCAAAAAAAATCCCCAATAACCAGGACATGTTGCAGATGACATCATCCACACAACTCATAGAAAAGAGAGGTCAAGCTGGTTTCTACATAGAATTTTCACCCAATATACTAGCATCTTTTGTACAGTAAGCACTCTGCAGGCTACCAGAAATATAAACACCAACCCAGTCCCAAACCCTTTGATCTGTCCTGACTGTGAAATAAGGGTGATAGGGCACAAAACTTGTGGGAACTATCATGCAAAATGTGATTTGACTTAAGGCCCTCTCTGAGGTGGATCTCAGTCCTGACACTGCTTGGTGATCCTGAACCAAAGACAAGGTATCTAAGAGAACTCAAGTAAAACCAAGAATGACTGGCTTTTAAAAGAGTAACAATGAAATAACATCTAATTATATTGTGCTGTACTCATAGATCAAAGCCTTATTCAGCCATCATCAAAGTAGTTTTCTCCTGGTGCAAATAAGAACAAATATAGACACGAACCATTCAGACATCATGAAGACATAGAAGGAGAGCATGAGGAGGAGGAGGAGAAGGACAAGGAAGAATTGAAGAAGAAGAAGAAGAAGAAGAAGAAGAAGAAGAAGAAGAAGAAGAAGAAGAAGAAGAAGAGGAGGAGGAGGAGGAGGAGGAGGAGGAGGAGGAGGAGGAGGAGGAGGAGGAGGAGGAGGAGGAGAAGAAGAAGAAGAAGAAGAAGAAGAAGAAGAAGAAGAAGAAGAAGAAGAACTCAATTGTTCAATTATATACAGCTTTAATTGTGATGTCTCTATCAAATTCTACTCCTCAGATTCCAGGAAATCATGTGGAAGAGGTAATAGAAAGAGTGTAAGAGCCAAAGGGATATAGGATATCGTGAGAATAAAGTCTTTTGAATCAACTAAGCAAGGTTCATATGAACTCACAGACACTGGGGAAGCAAATTCTCACACACACACACACACATACATACAAATGATAACTTTTAGTTAGTATTTTCATGGGACTCCTGAGTGTGTAAAAAAATAATATTAAGAGAATGCTAATTGAAGAATAGACTAAAAAAAAAAAATAAACTACCAAAGAAAGAAAAAGTCATCTTGTAAGACTGAAAAGTATCTTTGACAATGATGAGTTTTTGATAATTTCACAAATGATCAAAGTTAATTATTGCTATCATCACTATTAGCAGTGAGTACATCTTTTTGGGGTTGAATGTTGAACATAACAAATTCAAAGTAGCACCACGTAAAGCCAATGGTTTGAACTGTACCACCAAATACTTAACAGACAAGATTCTGAGTAACTTCCAAAATGATGCATATTCATGATTAAGAGGCAAAGGATAATTGAATCCATACCCTGGTTGAACATGCGGCAAGCTTAAAAACACTTAGGATTTTTCGGCTACAGACAACCTGCCACCTTCCTGGCCAGAGCACAGGTTCCGCACAGCCCGGGAGGCTTCTCCCTCACATTCCGCGGAGGTCACCTTGGTTCTGAACCCCGCGGCCGGCGGTCTGTGGGTGAGAGTGTGGAACACAGAGGCCAGCAGCTTCTGGACCGGGCGAGAGCCACAGAGCCTCTGAGGCGGCGCCATTTTCGGCTCCAGACAACCTGCCACCTTCCTGGTCAGAGCACAGGTGTCCACACAGCCCGTGAGGCTTCTGCCTCACATTCCGCGGGGGCCACCTTGATTCTGGGACTCGGCAGCGGGCAGTCTGCAGGCCAAAGCAACACAGCTTCTGGGAAAGATCCTGTTTTGGGCCTTCATCTTTGGCCAGGAGGAGGTCCAAACACCAGATAACTGTGCACTTCCCTGAAAGAGGAGAGCTTGCCTGTGGAGACTGCTCTGACCACTGAAACTCAGGGAAGAGAGCTAGTCTCCCTGGTCTGCTGATATAGTGTAACAAAATCACCAGAGGAACAATCTCTAAACAGAGACAACTATAACAACTAACTCCAGAGATTACCTGATGGCGAAAGGTAAACGTAAGAATCTTACTAACAGAAACCAGGACTACTCACCATCATCAGAATCCAGCACTCCCACTTCGCCCAGTCCAGGGCACCCCAACACACCTGAAAAGCTAGACCTGGATTTAAAAGCATATCTCATGATGATGGTTGAGGACATCAAGAAGGACTTAAATAACTCACTTAAAGAAATACAGGAGAACACTGCTAAACAAGTAGAAGACATTAAAGAGGAAACACAAAAATCCCTTAAAGAATTACAGGAAAACATAACCAAACAGGTAGAAGACATTAAAGAGGAAACACAAAAATCCCTTAAAGAATTGAAGGAAAACACAACCAAACAGGTGATGGAATTGAATAAAACCATCCAAGACCTAAAAAGGGAAGTAGACACAATAAAGAAAAGCCAAAGTGAGACAACAGTGGAGATAGAAACACTAGGAAAGAAATCTGGAACCATAGATGCGAGCATCAGCAACAGAATATAAGAAATGGAAGAGAGAATCTCAGGTGCAGAAGATTCCATAGAGAACATCGGCACAACAATCAAAGAAAATGGAAAATGCAAAAAGATCCTAACTCAAAACATCCAGGAAATCCAGGACACAATGAGAAGACCAAACCTACGGATAATAGGAGTGGATGAGAATGAAGATTTTTCAACTCAAAGGACCAGCAAACATCTTCAACAAGATTATTGAAGAAAACTTCCCAAATCTAAAGAAAGAGATACCCATGAACATACAAGAAGCCTACAGAACTCCAAATAGACTGGACCAGAAAAGAAATTCCTCCCGACACATAATAATCAGAACAACAAATGCACTAAATAAAGATAGAATACTAAAAGCAGTAAGGGAAAAAGGTCAAGTAACATATAAAGGCAAGCCTATCAGAATTACACCAGATTTTTCACCAGAGACTATGAAAGCCAGAAGAGCCTGGACAGATGTTATACAGTCACAAAGAGAACACAAATGCCAGCCCAGGCTACTATACACAGCCAAACTCTCAATTACCATAGATGGAGAAACCAAAGTATTCCATGCCGAAACCAAATTCACACATTATCTCTCCACGAATCCAGCCCTTCAAAGGATAATAACAGAAAAAAACCAATACAAGGACGGGAACCATGCCCTAGAAAAAACAAGAAGATAATCCCTCAACAAAACTAAAAGAAGACAGCCACAAGAACAGAATGCCAACTTTAACAACAAAAACAACAGGAAGCAACAATTACTTTTCCTTAATATCTCTTAATATCAATGGTCTCAACTCCCCAATAAAAAGACATAGACTAACAGACTGGCTACACAAACAGGACCCAACATTCTGCAGCTTACAGGAAACCCATCTCAGGGAAAAAGGCAGACACTACCTCAGAGTGAAAGGCTGGAAAACACTTTTCCAAGCAAATGGTCTGAAGAAACAAGCTGGAGTAGCCATTTTAATATCGGATAAAATCGACTTCCAACCCAAAGTTATTAAAAAAGACAAGGAGGGACACTTCATACTCATCAAAAGTAAAATCCTCCAAGAGGAACTCTCAATTCTGAATATCTACGCTCCAAATGCAAGGGCAGCCACATTCATTAAAGACACTTTAGTAAAGCTCAAAGCACACGTTGCACCTCACACAATAATAGTGGGAGACTTCAACACACCACTTTCATCAATGGACAGATCGTGGAAACAGAAACTAAACAGGGACACAGTGAAACTAACAAAGGTTATGAAACAAATGGACCTGACAGATATCTACAGAACATTTTATCCTAAAACAAAAGGATATACCTTCTTCTCAGCACCTCACGTGTCCTTCTCCAAGATTGACCATATAATTGGTCACAAAACAGGCCTCAACAGATACAAAAATATTGAAATTGTCCCATGTATCCTATCAGACCACCATGGCCTAAGACTGATCTTCAATAACAACATAAATAATGGAAAGCCAACATTCACATGGAAACTGAACAACACTCTTCTCAATGATACCTTGGTCAAGGAAAGAATAAAGAAAGAAATTAAAGACTTTTTAGAGTTTAATGAAAATGAAGCCACAACGTACCCAAACCTATGGGACACAATGAAAGCATTGCTAAGAGGGAAACTCATAGCTCTGAGTGCCTCCAAGAAGAAACGGGAGAGAGCACATACTAGCAGCTTGACAACACATCCAAAAGCTCTAGAAAAAAAGGAAGCAAATTCACCCAAGAGGATTAGACGCCAGGAAATAATCAAACTCAGGGGTGAAATCAACCAAGTGGAAACAAGAAGAATTATTCAAAGAATTAACCAAAGGAGGAGTTGGTTCTTTGAAAAAATCAACAAGATAGATAAACCCTTAGCTAGACTCACTAAAGGGCACAGGGACAAAATCCTAATTAACAAAATCAGAAATGAAAAGGGAGACATAACAACAGATCCTGAAGAAATCCAAAACACCATCAGATCCTTCCACAAAAGGCTATACTCAACAAAACTGGAAAACCTGGACGAAATGGACAAATTTCTGGACAGATACCAAATACTAAAGTTGAATCAGGATCAAGTTGACCATCTAAACAGTCCCATATCACCTAAAGAAATAGAAGCAGTTATCAACAGTCTCCCAGCCAAAAAAAGCCCAGGACCAGGCGGGTTTAGTGCAGAGTTCTATCAGACCTTCAAAGAAGATCTAATTCCAGTTCTGAACAAACTATTTCACAAAATAGAAGTAGAAGGTACTCTACCCAACTCTTTTTATGAAGCCACTATTACTCTGATACCTAAACCACAGAAAGACCCAACAAAGATAGAGAACTTCAGACCAATTTCTCTTATGAATATCGATGCAAAAATCCTCAATAAAATTCTCGCTAACCGAATCCAAGAACACATTAAAGCAATCATCCATCTTGACCAAGTAGGTGTTATTCCAGGGATGCACGGATAGTTTAATATACGAAAATCCATAAATGTAATCCATTATATAAACAAACTCAAAGACAAAAACCACATGATCATCTCGTTAGATGCAGAAAAAGCATTTGACAAGATCCATCACCCATTCATGATAAAAGTGTTGGAAAGATCAGGAATTCAAGGGCCATACCTAAACATGATAAAAGCAATCTACAGCAAACCAGTAGCCAACATCAAAGTAAATGGAGAGAAGCTGGAAGCAATCCCACTAAAATCAGGGACTAGTCAAGGCTGCCCACTTTCTCCCTACCTTTTCAACATAGTACTTGAAGTATTAGCCAGAGCAATTCGACAACAAAAAGAGATCAAGGGGATACAAATTGGAAAAGAGGAAGTCAAAATATCACTTTTTGCAGTTGATATGATAGTATATATAAGTGACCTCAAAAATTCTGCCAGAGAACTCCTAAACCTGATAAACAGTTTCGGTGAAGTAGCTGGATATAAAATAAACTCAAACAAGTCAATGGCCTTTCTCTATACAAAGAATAAATAGGCTGAGAAAGAAATTAGGGAAACAACACCCTTCTCAATAGTCACAAATAATATAAAATATCTTGGCGTGACTCTGACTAAGGAAGTGAAAGATCTATATGATAAAAACTTCAAATCTCTGAAGAAAGAAATTAAAGAAGATCTCAGAAGATGGAAAGATCTCCCATGCTCATGGATTGGCAGGATCAACATTGTAAAAATGGCTATCTTGCCAAAAGCAATCTACAGATTCAATGCCATCCCCATCAAAATTCCAACTCAATTCTTCAACGAATTAGAAGTAGCAATTTGCAAATTCATCTGGAATAACAAAAAACCTAGGATAGCAAAAAGTCTTCTCAAGGATAAAAGAACCTCTGGTGGAATCACCATGCCTGACCTAAAGCTTTACTACAGAGCAACTGTGATAAAAACTGCATGGTACTGGTATAGAGACAGACAAGTAGACCAATGGAATAGAATTGAAGACCCAGAAATGAACCCACACACCTATGGTCACTTGATCTTAAACAAGGGAGCTAAAACCATCCAGTGGAAAAAAGACAGCATTTTCAACCATTGGTGCTGGCACAACTGGTTGTTATCATGTAGAAGAATGCGAATTGATCCATACTTATCTCCTTGTACTAAGGTCAAATCTAAGTGGATCAAGGAACTTCACTTAAAACCAGAGACATTGAAACTTATAGAGGAGAAAGTGGGGAAAAGCCTTGAAGATATGGGCACAGGGGAAAAATTCCTGAACAGAACAGCAATGGCTTGTGCTGTAAGATCGAGAATTGACAAATGGGACCTAATGAAACTCCAAAGTTTCTGCAAGGCAAAAGACACCGTCAATAAGACAAAAAGACCACCAACAGATTGGGAAAGGATCTTTACCTATCCGAAATCAGATAGGGGACTAATATCCAACATATATAAAGAACTCAAGAAGGTGGACTTCAGAAAATCAAATATCCCCATTAAAAAATGGGGTCAGAACTGAACAAAGTATTCTCACCTGAGGAATACCGAATGGCAGAGAAGCACCTGAAAAAATGTTCAACATCCTTAATCATCAGGGAAATGCAAATCAAAACAACCCTGAGATTCCACCTCACACCAGTCAGAATGGCTAAGATCAAAAATTCAGGTGACAGCAGATGCTGGCGTGGATGTGGAGAAAGAGGAACACCTTCCATTGTTGGTGGGATTGCAGGCTTGTACAACCACTCTGGAAATCAGTCTGGCGGTTCCTCAGAAAACTGGATATAGTACTACCGGTGGATCCAGCAATACCTCTCCTGAGCATATATCCAGAAGATGCCCCAACTGGTAAGAAGGACACATGCTCCACTATGTTCATAGCAGCCTTATTTATAATAGCCAGAAGCTGGAAGGAACCCAGATGCCCCTCAACAGAGGAATGGATACAGAAAATGTGGTACATCTACACAATGGAGTACTACTCAGCTATTAAAAAGAATGAATTTATGAAATTCCTAGCCAAATGGATGGACCTGGAGGGCATCATCCTGAGTGAGGTAACACATTCACAAAGGAACTCACACAATATATACTCACTGATAAGTGGATATTAGCCCAAAACCTAGGATACCCAAGATATAAGATACAATTTCCTAAACACATGAAACTCAAGAAAAATGAAGAATGAAGTGTGGACACTATGCCCCCCTCCTTAAAAGTGGGAACAAAACACCCTTTGAAGGAGTTACCGAGACAAAGTTTGGAGCTGAGATGAAAGGATGGTCCATGTAGAGACTTCCATATCCAGGGATTCACCCCATAATCAGCATCCAAACACTGACACCGTTGCATACACTAGCAAGATTTTATCGAAAGGACCCAGATGTAGCTGTCTCTTGTGAGACTATGCCGGGGCCTAGCAAACACAGAAGTGGATGCTCACAGTCAGCTAATGGATGGATCACAGGGCTCCCAATGGAGGAGCTAGAGAAAGTAGCCAAGGAGCTAAAGGGATCTGCAACCCTATATACCTATAGGAACAACATTAAGAACTAACCAGTACCCGGGAGCTCTTGACTCTACCTGCATATGTATCAAAAGATGGCCTAGTCGGCCATCACTAGAAAGAGAGGCCCATTGGACAGGCAAACTTTATATGCCCCAGTACAGGGGAACGCCAGGGCCAAAAAGGGGGAGTGGGCGGTAGGAGATTGGGGGTGGGTGGGTATGGGGGACTTTTGGTGTAGCATTGGAAATGTAAATGAGCTAAATACCTAATAAAAAATGGAAAAAAAACACTTAGAATATTATGATTCTTTTTTTTTTCTTTTTTCAGAGACAGGGTTGTTCTGTATAGCTCTAGCTGTCCTGAAACTCACTCTGTAGACCAGGCCAGGCTGGCCTCAAACTCAAAAATCCACCTGCCTCTGCCTCCCCAGTGCTCGGATTAAAGGCATGCACCATTACTCATATGTGGGTATATTCTTTTACCATTATTTTATATTATTTTTCATCCAGGGAAGGACATTATTATCTACCACTGGTGAATGAAATTGTCACTATTAATTTAATTACAACTGTTAATTTTTCCATAGTGCAAACAAAACAGGCATATGCAAAATAATTTTAATGTATATTGAAACTGAAAGTCTTTTCAACAGAATTAGTTCAATAGGCACACATATTTTGCTTCAGATGAGAAATGTTTTAGGTTTCAGAATTTGCAAATGATTTGCATTATTATAAAATATGAATTTCAAAGGCAAACGGATGGAATTAGAAATTATCATCCTGAGTGAAGTAACTTAAGACCAAAATTCATGATATGGTATGTACTCACCGTTAAGTAGATATTAGCCAAAAAGTACAGAATATCTATAATACACACAGAGACCCAAAAAAGTTAAACAAGAAGGAAGGTTCAAGCAAGGATGCTTGAAATACACTTAGAAGGGGAAACAAAAGAGTTATAGGACACAGAGGGAGGAGGAAACTGTTGTGGGGAAGGAAATAGAGAAGCAGGATAAGGTGTTGGGAGAAACAGAAGAGAATTCCAGAGAGCCAGGAAAGTGAATAGAAATCTGCAGCTGCCTGCAGTGAGAGGGAGGGGAGAATCTCTAGGAAGTCCCAGAGACCTGAAATGAGCAAGGTTTCCAGGAGGAAATTCAGGTAACTTTAGACCAAATGCCTATAAGGTTCTTCAAGGAACCTGAAGAAGACACCTCCTGTAACCAGCCAAGACACCCCAATGGAGGGATAGGATTATAATATACCACCCACAAAACTTTTAACCCAAAATATGTCCTGTCTAAAAGAAATTCAGTAACAAAGACAGAGCAGAGACTGAGGAAATGGGCAACCAATAACTGGTACCACTTGAAAACCATTTCATGGGCAAGTACCAATCCTTGACATTATTAATGATACTCTGTTATGCTTGCAGAGAGCCTAGCATAACTGTTCTCTGAGAGGCTCTACCCAGCAGCTGACTGAAACAGATTCCGATACCTACAGGCAAACATTAGAAAGAGGCTGGGGACACTTACAGAAGAGTTAGGGGAAGCATGTTGGTAGGCGATTTCAAGGCAATGTAAGCAAATTACCAAAATCATCTAAAATTAGAGAGAGCGAATAAGTATTCCTTGTGGACCAATACATGAGAGTAACTTAATAAAAAGTTATACATAATTGAGTAAAAGATCAGAAATTTGAGATGGAATAGAGGGAACATATTATGAGTTAATGAAGGAAGACAAAGAATATACGTGATGTCAAAGCACAAAACATGAGCAAGTGTCATAGAATGAGATAACAACATAATAAACAACTAGACATAATTCAGTGGTGCAGTGTTTGCTTATAATCTTCAAAAAACATCTGATTACATTTTTCAGCACTGTGCCTCCTGAGAGGAAAAGTACAGATAGAAATAAGGTGGGATTATTTAATATAGATCATTATCTTGTGTTTTAGAAAACCTGGTTTTATATTCTAAGGATTATTACATCTTAAGCACACACACACACACACACACACACACACACACACACACATAAAGGAAAAAAAAACCTAAGATCTTTATGAAAGAGTTAATATTTTTTGTTTTATCTATGCTTGAATAATTTTAATTCTAAAATAGATGTATCACTAAAGAACTGTAATTATAAGGTACAGTGGATTAAATTGCATCTTATCTACAAGGATAATCATATAGTGTAAACTTTACTAAACTGGTACAATTAATATGGAGACAGTTTTAAGAGCTTGCTTTGAAAAAGTTAGATAACCCTTTGTAACATATTATATAACTTTCTTATTAGCTGTAGGAAAAAAGAAACAAACAAAAGATGAATAAGTAATCTTTCTTCATTTTCTTAAAGATTTGTCATATAAAAGTATTTCATATGGTCATAAGATATATAATAATAAGTAAAACTTAATTATCAATTGTTTCTATATTTTATAAATAGATAAATTATTCATGTTACCTGAATGATTGAATATATACTCACATGTTTGTAAATAGCCAACTAGCACATATAAAAATGGCCATTTATTCTAGTAATTATTCATCCATAATTGTGTAGCTCTGATTAAAGACTCAGAATTATTCTCTTCACACCATTCTGTTCTTTTCTTTCACATAGAATTTGATAGTCACAATTGATTATGTATCCTTTATACTGACTTGAAAAACAACCTCTTTCAACTATGTGAATTGAATGGAATACATATATCAAAAGGAAAAGGATTTAATTATTCATCAGCATGGATCTGCCATTTTTGATGTTATCAAAATAATTAATTTTAATTGATTTAGAAGACTGTTTACCTTAAATAAAAGACAACTCAAAAGTGGATCAATAATATCCTGATCTTTCTCACAACAGAGTGTATTCAATTCATTTTTCTGGTTCTGTATCTTACATTTGTCACTGAAGTTCATGTGTATGTGAGGGCTCAGAAGTTAAAAAGTGATAACAGAGATGTCTTCTGTAAGTTGAGCTTTCTATGAAAAATTTTAAAACTTCTGTATATTTACAATATGTATGGGAATTATTAATAGCTAATATTAAACCAATAGGAAATGTACACGTCACTGCATGTACTATCAAGGAGTCTTATGGAAAGACATTCATAATCCAGAGACAGTAGAGTTGCAGTGCTCTTAATAAAAACTACTAGTACATGAGATTTTCTGGTGAAATTAAATTCAGTTCAAGTCTTAGAGGTGATTGTTATAGAAGTACCAATCAAATACTATTGATGAATTACCTGTCTTTTAAGAAACACTGAAATTGCTGGGTGTGATGGAGCACGTCTTTAATCCCAGCACTCAGGAGGCAGAGGCAGGGGGATTTCTGAGTTTGAGGTCAGCCTGGTCTACAAAGTGAGTTCCAGGACAGCCAGGGCTATACAGAAAAACCCTGCCTCGAAAAACCAACAACAACAACAACAAAACCAAAAAAAAAAAAAAAAAAAAAAACACTGAAATTTTCATAAGTAATGGAATGAAAGGCTAACAATACTCTCAACAAAAAGCTAGCAATACACTGGCTTTTCTCATAGAACCCATAGGTTTTCAGATAAAAAAGAACCTGAAACATATACCTCAAAGCTTTCCTTGTGTGGTTGGAGAGATCTCAGAAACATGTCAAAATAATATGGGATTGTGTCATTGTTCTTATTTTCCAACAAGTACCTGAGGCTAAAACCTTATTACTGAAGATAATATACACATTTTTCCCATGACATAAAGTAATCAATCAAGTTAATACTTATCAGGAAAGTTATGCACTGCTAACTAGCTTTCATAATACTGAAAGACCTCAACAGCCTGACCCACTGGTAAACACTGCTATCTACATTAGACACCTATCTGATAAGATATGCCAATGTAAATACTAATCAAATACTATTGAAAAGGAGATGGATAACCTGTATTTAAGAAAACAGTGAAATTTTAGAGGTAACGGAATGAAAGGCTAACAAGAAATTCAGCAGAAACCTAGCAATATCCCAGCTGTAAATGCATACATAAATACTTACATACACACAAACCTTACAATAGCGATAATGCTTCTCACAAAGCCACAGGTTTTCAAATAAACAGCCTGGAACATACAACAAAGAAACAGTGGTACAGATATTACAGGGTTATCCTGCTGCTTCGGATCGGATATTACGCCTATTCCATTTGCATCAAATGTGTCTGGCACTGTGTTATATGACCAAGACCCGAAAGTTATGGGGCTTAAAAGTCCAAGGAATAAACATACTACTATTATTTTAAATGAACATAACAACAGCCAAAGAATATTCTGAATTGCATGCTTATTCCCACATAATAGTGCAGCTCTCAGACTTTAGCAGATGAATCTTTGTCCAAAGAACAGTGTTTACTACAAAAATAACTAATCTCATTATAGAAAAGAAATGCCCATGGACTGTTCACTTATAAGTGGAAAATATAAACCACCTTCCAACTCTTGGTGACCAACAAGAAATTAAGAATAGTCAAAGGATTTAAAAGCCAGAAATTAGGGAGTATTAGGGTGTAACAAGTCTTCAGGATAAGATGGGGCCCTTGTATTTATAGGTTAAGAGAAAATGTGGTTGCCTTCAAATGACCTACAATTATACCAGGCCAATTACTATCTTAGAATAAACTGGGACAGATTCACAGACCACTATTACTAACTGATGAGCTGTTGATAGTAGATGTCTTTATCAGGAAGAGAGCTACAGTTTTGTTAAGAGCATGGCTCCTGGCAGGTTGATTGAGCTTCCGATGATGGTCCCACAGAAGAGTTTGAACAGCACATGTTGGAATATATGGTTCATTGACAAAATATAATGGAGAGAGCAGGAAGTTGAAGGGGTTGAGAGATGAATTTGGAAGAAACTAGGGATAGGGCTGGGGATGCAAATAACATCAAAATGGATCATATGAAATTCTCACAGTATTAATAAGAATAATGTTAAATTGTCAATGAAGCCAACATTTTCCCTTGTGATTCTAAAATATGCATTTCTAGACAGGACATGTGCTCAGACAATGTAATTAGAACTTCAAGTCGTTGATCTTCAGTATTTCAGCTGTGGACAGTGTTAAGTTGACTAGTCAATATTGAGGTGAAATAAATAGAAATATGATACTGTCTATTTAACAGACATTTGAAGTGGTAAAGGATAATTGATTATTACTTTAAGTTTTAGTATGCATGGTTGAATATGTTTATTCCTCTGGCATTCATTAACTTACCCAGTAAGTATATATTCAATATTATTTAAAATCAGGTATTATTTAATCTGAGGACATAACCATAGATAAAAGTTGCAGTTACCATGTAGTTTACATTCAAGTAAAAAAGAAACAGCAGGAAATATTTTCCAAGGTACAAAAAAGGCTGTGTAATATAGTGAACATGCATAATACAAGAGTCTACAGTAGAAGTAAGAAGTCTAAGTAGAAGTTAGTGACATGATAGGAGTTACATGAGGAAATGAATGAGAAGGTAATATGTTTATTTGATGAAGGTTCTCTAGACAAAGAAAAAATATAAACTAAGATACACAAATGGTGGTTTGAAATTATCAAACAAGCCACTATAGCTAGATCAGACTGAAAAGATAGAATTGAGGAAATAAAGTCAAACAAAGCAATAACCTTGATTTCTACGGCATTGTAATCATAGATAAAGACTTGCATTCTGTTTTGTGTAAGATTGAAAATTATTAACAGACAATAATCTTAAAAGCCTAATAGCTGTTAACTGTTCATAACGGTGGAGAAAGAAACACATGTAAGCTTTGTTATTAGAAATCCCATGTGGGTAATAATTTTAATTCATAGTATAAGAAAGACAATCAAGAAAAACATTTTCTTGAAGGTATTTTCAAATAGCACCACTGAGAAAACACATGATGGTTGTGAATTTTGAGTGTAAGGAAATAAGGGGATGGATGACAGGTTTATTTTAATGTGTTGTAACTTAGAGAATGACTCTGTGATGTAGAGGTGAAAACAGTAGAAGAGGAGTAGATACATAAGATAGTTCCAGACTACACAGTGGAGGAGGTAAATAATGAATGTACATTCCTCAAATTGGGGACAAGTTTAAACCCTTCATATTATATTTTATACTGTAACTTTATATGTATTTTTTTTAATTTTAGGTGTGATGGCTCATGCTGGTTATCAGTTTAGTAGGATGTAGGACTACCAGTAGAAAATCCTATAAGAGTGAATGAGAGGCAGTATTAAGATTGGGTTATATAAATTGGGAAGCCCTACATTATCCCTACACAGTCTAGACTCTGTTGCCTTGAGTTGCTGATATCCTGACTTTTGTGCACTCTGGCACAAAATAAATATGTTTTGCTATAAATTGTCATTATCACAGAAATCAGGAAGTTAATGATGCAGGAAATAGGTACCAGAGGTAGTCAATGCTGTGTTCAACTGGGCCTTGTGTTCTCAAACCTTTAAGAAACAAATTTGTTAGGCTTTAAAAAATTATGTAAAAACCCTAGACTATCATTAGTAGGGCTGAATAAATGAATACATAAAAATCCCTCAAAGTAATCGACTATATAAACAAACTCAAAGTAAAATGTATCACATGATCGTGTCATTAGATACTGAAAAGCCTTTGATAAAACATCCCTTCATGTTAAAAGTCTTGAAAAGACCAGAAAATCAAGGCCCATAACTAAACATAATAAAACCAATATACAATAAACAAACAAACAACCTCAAAGTAAATAGAGAAAATCTTAAAGCAATCACAGTAAAGTCAGGGACAAGGCAAGACTGCCCAGTCTCTCCTTATCTGTTCAATATAATACTTTTAAGTTCCAGCTAGAACAGTAAGACAACCAAAGAAGATCAAGAGGATACAAATTGCAAAGGAAGAGGTCAAAATAACACTGTTTGAAGATGGTATGATAGTATTCATGAGTCACTCCCATATCTCTACTAGAGAACATCTATAGGTGATAAACCACTTTAGCAAAGTGTCCGGATGCCAAATTAACTCAAAGAAATCAGTAGCCATCCTTTATACAAATGATAAGCAGTCTGAGAAATAAATTAGGGAAGCAACACCCTTCAAAATAGCCATAAGGCCTTACTTACTTTTAATCAAATAAGTAAGAGATCTGTATGATAAGAACTTCAATTCTCAGAGGAAAGATATTGAGGAAGATATCAGAAGATGGAAAGAGCTCCCATGCTCATGGTTAGGTAGGATTAATAGTGAAAATTGTCATTTTACCAAAAACAATCTACAAATTCAACACGACTCCCATCAAAATTCCAGCACAATTTTTATAGACCTTGAAAAAGCAATTCTCAACTTCATATGGAAAAAAAAAACACCGAAACAATTTTGAACAATAAAAACCTTCTGGAACAATCACTATCCCTGACCTCAAGCTGTACTACAGAGCAAGAGTGATAAAGACTACATGGTAACCGTACAGAGGCAGATAGATCAATAGAATTGAATCAAAGACTCAGATAAAAAAATCCAAACACCTTGGGTACTTTCTCTAGCTCCTCCATTGGGAGCCCTGTGATCCATCCAATAGCTGACTGTGAGCATCCACTTCTGTGTTTGTTAGGCCCCAGCATAGTCTCACAAGAGACAGCTATATCTGGGTCCTTACAGCAAAATCTTGCTAGTGTATGCAATGGTGTCAGCGTTTTGAAGCTGATTATGGGATGGATCCCTGGATATGGCAATCACTAGATGGTCCATCCTTTTGTCACAGCTCCAAATTTTGTCTCTGTAACTCCTTCCAAGGGTGTTTTGTTCCCAATTCTCAGAAGCACAGTGTCCACACTTTGGTCTTCATTCTTCTTGAGTTTCTTGAGTTTAGCAAATTGTATCTTATATCTTGGGTATCCTAAGTTTTTCCCCAAGGAGCTAAAGGGATCTGCAACCCTATGAACTAACCAGTACCCCAGAGCTCTTGACTCTAGCTGCATATGTATCAAAAGATGGCCTAGTCGGCCATCACTGGAAAGAGAGGCCCATTGGACACACAAACTTTATATGCCCCAGTACAGGGGAACGCCAGGGCCAAAAAAATGGGAATGGGTGGGTAGGGAAGTGGGGGGGAGGGTATGGGGGACTTTTGGGATAGCATTGGTAATGTAATTGAGGAAAATATGTAATAAAAAATATTAAAAATTAAAAAAAATCCAAACACCTTTGGACACTTGATTTTTGACAAAGAAGCCAAAATCATATAGTGAAAATAAGAAAAAAAAATGTAATGTTTGAAAACATAAATGTGAACTTTACATGATTTTTAAAGAAGTTTTTAAATTTTGTGAAATCCCATTTGTCTATAGCTGATCTTAGAGCCTGAGCCATTGGTGTTCTGTTCAGAAAAAAAATTTCCCTGAGAGAGCCTGTAGAGACCATATCCAGAAATTAGGAACAGCCCCCGATCGCGAGATGGGGCCACCTAACATTTCAAAAATATTAACCTCGAATTTCTGCTGCCTAAAGGAAATGCAGGGACAAAGAGTGGAACGACAATGAAGGAAAGGCCATCCAGAGACTGCTCCTATCATCCCCCAGGATCTGCAGACACCAAACCCAGACAGTATTGCTCACGCCAAGAAGCTCTTGCTGTCAGGAGCCTGTTATAGCTGTCTCCTGAGAGGCTCTGTCAGAGCCTGTCCAATATAGATGAGGATGCTTGTAGTCAACCATAGGACTGAACACAGGGAGCCCAATGGGACTGAGCAGAGAGACTCCAAAGGAGGAGTCAGATGAAGGACTGAGGAAGCTGAAGCGGTTTGCAACCAGACCCCCACCTCACAGAGCTCCCAGGGACTAAACAACCAACCGAAGAGTGCACAGGGAAGGACCTTTGGCTCCAGCTGCATATATGTTGCAGAGGATTTACTTCCTTGGCATCAGTAAGAGGGAAGGCCCTTGTCCTGTGAAGGCTTGATGCCCTAGTGAAGGGGATTGTTAGGGTGGTGAGATGGGAGTGGGTGGGTAGGTAGAAGAACTCCCTCATAGAAGTAGGGGGAGAGGGAGGAGGAGGGTATAGGACATACCTGTTAAGGAAATTCTAGATATGTTGAATTGAGAAGACCTAACATAAATGTGAATAGGTCATTCTATGATCTATATTTCTAGATAGAATGAAAAATAATAAGTTGTAATGAGCATCAACACTCATCTATCTTCACTTCTTAACTCCAAATACAATATGAATGGCTCTTTTAGGCTTCAATAGCCATTGACTCCACCATGATGGAGTACCTTCAATCAGTTAGCAAAAATAATCCTATCTAATTTTTGAGTTGAATTTTTCAGATATTTTATCATAATTATGAGAAAAAATAACACAGAAGGCAGTGAATTAAATAATTGGAAAAGCATAAAATTCTTTAAGAGGCATCTAGCACTAACATTTTGGCAAAATGTTCTCAAACTGATTGGATACAAAATTTAGAACAGCCTTTGCCCTCTAACTCACTTCAATTATCAAAGGAAGTCTTGTGACATTCAGTGCAATCATGGATCAAAGGTAGAGAGTTATGTCATCTCATATACTCAATGTGAGTTTGGAGGGTCATAGAGCAGCTACTGACTAATGGGTAAGTTAAAAGGATCTGCCTTGAACACATTGGTATAAGAGACAAATTCTTGAACAGAACACCAATAATGCAGTCACTATGATCAATAATTAATAAATGGGGCCTCATGAAACTGAAAAGCTTCTATAAAGTAAATGATGCAATCAATAGGACAAAACAGCAGATTATACAACTGGAAAAGATCTTTACCAACCTTGTATCTGACAGAGGACTAATACTTAAAATATATTTAAAAAAAACTCATGAAATTAGACACCAAAAAACAGATAAACCAATTGAGAATGGATCTAGAGCTAAAGAGAATTGTCTCTCCTTCACTTTTTAAAATTAGTTATAGAAGGGCACTCCAAAATATAGATTCAGATTCTTCCCTTGTTTTTATTAACATAATTAGGGTACTCTTTTCAGACCACGTGGTAATTACAGGTTTCAAAAGCAAAATGTTCAAGGACCAGCTTGCTATTACCTTAATGACAACATGCTTGTTTGTTCTTTAGGAAACATCAGAGACCATATATATCAATGTGCATATTGATACACACATATGTACAAGCATGCACCTGGAAAAGCAGAGTTGAAAGAACAAAAAGAATGCCACTAAGATTTTTCAAATGAGAAATTAAAGGAGCTAAGGTTTTCATATATTTTAATTGTCAATCTAATAAAGCATAAAGAGGAAAAAGCATCCCATGTTTTTAATTGAAAATGTAGGAAACATTATCATAGCATTTGCCAATGTATAGATATTGTAAACTATACAAAATATATTTAGCACGTAATACCTGATATTTAATTAAACCATATAATAAGGTTATTTTTGTTTCCTTTCTTTCTTTCTTTGTTTTGTTGACTGAGATGAGACATATGAACCTCAGGCTGATCTCAAATTTACTGAATAGGAGAAACTGGTTTTGAACACCTGAATCTCTTGATTCTACTCGGATTCCTGAATCTACAAAGAAAGGGGTCAATGGCAAGGGCTAAACTAATTCTGAGTAATTACCTCAATTTTTTTGTCCATCATTGAAATTTAGTTTGCCCTTGTCAACATATTTTCTGCTTTTCCATTTGAAAGACCATTTCTTTTGCTAGACAGGAAAGAAGCAACGGTGGAATTGAACTTTTTTTTTTTTCATCTAGACTTGTTTTTTTGTCCTGACAGATGGATCAATACTTATTTGAGGAGTGATGCTCTGTCATTTTCTTGAAATAAGCTTTATTGGTACAAATATCTCCTAAAAAGACAAGATCATGTAGGGACCTGGTTAAGAAAATATAGTACTAGGTAAAGTCCTGTTATAGGACACTGATTTTCCCTCAAAACAGAAATTTTGGAGCCATTCCATTTTGAAAAACAAGAGTTTTCTATTCATTCTTTATTAAAATGTCTATGAGCATTCATTTCCTATAGTTTGTGTGTTCAAGAACCTAAATCTTAGTTATTAGTTCTCAGTAAGACCATAATGAACAATACACTCACAGTCCATATAAAAGTAATGACGGTTTCAGAAGTAGCAGTGTATGTTTCATAAATAAAAATCGCTATTGGGGAAAATAGAATGTTTATCAGAGTTTTGTGTGGTTGTTTTGTTTTCCTTTGGTTTGGTTTTTTTTAAAGGGATTATTATTTCTTCCAAAAAGCCCCATTTTTTTAAGGCATAAAGAGCATTATGTGTTTGACATTCTCTAAATACTAATCATCTAGTATTCTTATTATTATCAAGTTGCATAACTTTATGCCTATTTTCAATAAATAATATTTACAACTTTGCATATTGAACTTTGTATAGAAAATTTAAAGTTTGATTTTCCTTTTTACTTCACATTTTATTTATCTAAAATTTTAACTCTCAAACAAAACAAAAAATAATTTTAGAAAACCTTTTCTTCAAAATAGTTTTTCCTGAAGAACTGATTTCTTTCAATGAACTCTAGAAAAAAATTTAAGTAGGTTTAGCTGGTAATGCTTTGGAAAGGTAGAGGTAAGTTCCAACATGTTATTTCTGTTTGGACTTACTGTAAAATGTGTTTATGCCATTCTATTTCTTAAAGAACAAAATCAAGAGAATGTATGTGTGTGTGTGTGTGTTTGTGTGTTTGTATATCATAGTAAGTGAGTTAACAGGTTCACTGACATGATTTTAAATCAGGACTTTTCACCTTAGCTTTCTGTTGGTGATGGAATAGGAAAGTCAGATAAATGAGGCAGCCCATATCTGACATAAAGGATGGACGTTCACTACCAAAGACTGTTGAATATATATTTAAGGGCTAAAAAGCTGGAGTCACTGTCCATGAATCCTACAAAACCAAAATTGTAGCCACTTAAGAACACTCTTTAAGAAGTGGGTGAGTTTCCTTCTTTTGTTCCTTATTCCTAATCTACCAGTCAGCACTACTCACTTTCACGTTGTTTCTCACCCTTCTTTTCAATCTGCTGTCAAGTGTCAATCATCTCTAGAAACACTCTTAAGCTACATCCAGTAGGATATTTTATGAATTTTCTAAGCAACTGTGAAGATAGTCAAGTTGACAAGTAAGATTGAAGCCATCAAAGATAGACACTTGCAGAAATTTAAAAATAGAATCTATAAAATAAGTTCTGGTATATAATTTAAATTGACACACTTTCCTTCTCATTTTAAAATTATATTTATATTAATTATTGCTCATCATGTATTTTTATGAAAAATTCTAGTTATTGAAACCACTTAGTAAAGAGCAAGTGCTAAATATAACAAAATTAAGAAGTCCTTTAATGTGAATGGAAATAAATTGTAGCCCAAAATAATAGAAAATACATATACACATATGTACATATATTTTTATAGATAAATACTATTGGAAATGCAAAATATACTTAATATCTAAACACTAAAATCAATTCTAGACTTTAAAATTAAGTTTCAAAAACGTTTGCTAACAAAAATCAGAAAGAGGAATGGATAGAACCTGCCAGCAAGTGACATTAGTGATTCTATTTCACATTGTCATCTTGCTGACTGCAGTAAAATTTTTTGTGCAGGTTTTTAAATTAAAGAGACTCCATCCTTTCACACTGTTTGCTCTATTTGTAATTTAGTGAAAGGGCAAAATGGTTTATAACAACAGTGAAGTATTTCACTCCTAATTTTATCTGAGTGGAAAATATTTAGTAAAGTTGAAGCAATATATGCTATGAAAAATGTTAAGACATGGTGACTATTTGGGGGTGCATACTGTTACAGGATGGCTTGTCACAGTTGGTTGACAAAATGAAATCTGTTACTAGAATTTTTCAATATACATACAGCATGAAATCTCTGCTCTTAGGCTTGAAAATAATTGAGAACTACTAAAAAGAAAATTTTCATATTGCATTATTTTGGGAAGAATAATGCAGAGATATGTATTACAAGTTGATGTGATATAATTTGGACACTGTTAAAGAACAAATTCCATAGCCATGAAAATGGATATTTATGCATCTTATTATGTATACATGGTAATATGGAGATATAAGAAATAAATACAGTATATTATTACTTGATACAAATACTGAAAAGAGTGAGTTCAATTGGTTTTTATTGTATATGCCATAACATTCATAATTGAAAATATATACACAGAGGATTCTCTGCAAAATACATTACATTTGTTTGCTAGATAATGTAAGCAATGTTAGAAAATAAATTTAAATGAGAAAAAATACATTCAGTCTCATGCAGTCTCTAAGGACAAATATGGGCAAAATAACATTTTCAGTATATGATATGCAGTTATAAACTATGCTTTTAGACCTATATATTATGTAGAGTAATGAACTGAAAGAAGACAATGGAAAATGATTCTGGAATAAATTAGATAAAACGAGTTGACTGTGATAGGCCATTCTTGTTGTAAACTTTAGTTTTTCTGTTTAAATGATGGAATTGACTTCAGTATCAGAAGAAGCCGTTTTTAATAAACAGAGAGAAAAGAATAGCTTAAAAGTATAATGAATGC
This sequence comes from Mus musculus, assembly GCF_000001635.26. NCBI lineage: Eukaryota > Metazoa > Chordata > Mammalia > Rodentia > Muridae > Mus > Mus musculus. The sequence goes on from NC_000080.6 coordinate 96,424,632, forward strand.
ACAATTTTATCAGAAACAATTATTCTATGCGTCAATAAAATTCATTGTTGTTTGACTAAAGAATGCCAGGATAAATTTGTTGCATTCTGTAGCAAGTATTATAATACTATTTGTTAGTCAATAAAAATGCAGAATAAAAAGTATATAGAAATGTGATATATTGAGTCTGGCAGCAAAGAAAGCCATCACAGACTCTGTCTAGTTCACAGCTGTAGAAGGTAAGAAAGTGCAAAACAAGGCCACAATGTTTTGCATCTTCTCTTATCATTCTGCATGCATGAATAATGTGAATCTCTAACCCTCCAAGGATATTCCCATAGCTGAGACTACTATACACTATCAATACATGCAATCCACCATGAATTCTTATAAATGGTTGTATGTGAGTGATTTGATAATATTGGTGATTTTGAATTTCCACCAAGCTGCAGCAAATGTAGAAGTGGATAAAATAAAAATGTAAACAGACATCCAAACATGGTTACTGTGTCAAAAACATATGGTTGTAAAAACTGTGTTTGGTCTCTTATTTCCTTTAATTATAGCTGATTTCTAGAAATATGTGTTGGTTTGTGTAATAATATTTTTGGAACATATTGTTGCCTTCATATTTAAGTCAAATCTCATTTCACTCATGAATAAATATTATATTTAATCAAAACTATTATGAAACAAAATATATTTTAAAACAAGCACATGTAGCCTTATAAAATATTCTGTTATCAAAATCATTCAATACAACCCAAAATGAAAGAAAACAAAGCACAAAATTCATTCATTTGTGTTTTAATTATGAGAAGTAGTTACACGCCTAAGATCTTATTGAATGGATATTAAGAACAACACATGCACATATATGCATACCTTATTTACATGTTATAAAGTGAAGTACAATACTATTATGATGTCATCTTTCTATAATTTTATCCCATTAAAAATGGTTTCTGTCCATATTGTATTTTTTATATCATTTCTGTTTGGTAGAAATCTTAAGCTTTAGTCTCATTTAGAAAAGGCATAGAAATGTTAAATGACTTTTCAATATTTTAATGGCAATTCTGGTTTCAGTACACAAATAACTACATTGGCAATTACATAGAAAATAACACCAAATGTATCTCTACTGATTCATCTCATGTTGAAAAGTGTTGCAGGATATATGTTCAGTAAATCTTCAATAATTCTTTGTAATCAACCTAACTTTTCTTGAACAAATTATATAAGAATTTGCATGCAGAATTATCTACATTTATTAGTATAAAATGCAAATATTACAAATGGAAAGAAATCTCATAACTATGTGTGGAAGCAAACCAAACAATAAACATTATTCTGAACCCAATTGGAATGTAGTGGTTGAGTTTAAGAATCGGGGGGCGGGGGAGGAGAGGGAATAGGGGATATGTGGAGGGGAATCTGGGAAGGAGAATAACATTTGAAATGTAAATAAAGAAATAATCAAAAAAAAAAAAGAATCCTTGTTAGAAATCCCAGTAGCAGATAAGACAAACTCCCCCTGAAGTAACTGGGACACAAGAGATTCCTGAAACAATATGACAAATTTGCCTTTGCATTAATTTGCCTCCCATACCATAAAGGTTCACTCCTTTTGTTGAAGATACTACCTAATTTGGACGAAGAACTTGGAGAAATCAAGCTAAAACTTACCTGAAGGCTTCCACCTTGAGGACAATGTTCATAATATTAGAAAGAACTGTACAAGACAAAGAATAAACAGCCAAAGTGATACCCTGAGGTAATGCCTGTCTACCACAATAATGACCAATCAGCAAATAATTATTAAGAGTACAACAGTGACTTTTTTTTAAATTGGGTAGTAACATATAATTGGGTAATTGAACTTGAGCCCCCCCCCCCCGCTTAAGTGTAAGGAAACCTTAAGTGTAAGGAAATCTTGCCTAGTACTGTAAATCTAGCCAGATACCTATAGATGAAGAGAATCGATTATCCATATAAGAAAATCAACAGTGCCACTTCTCTAAACTAATGTAATATCTAGTTATATTCTAAATACAATTTTCTAATTTCCCCAGAAAATTTTAGATCTCTCAAATCATTAATGAAGTCTCTTTGCAAATAGATGAAGATTACTACAGAGATTCAGTTTGTCAAGATGCAGAGAATGTTTTCATATGGATCCAATGAGACAGGACTATGAGTGCCTTAATAGTTACATTACACATAGCCATCTATGATAGTGGTATTATTACGTCCCTCATTTCATAAAGTAAGGCAGTGAGTATTAAGAGATAAAATTGTTTGCTTGGTTTTAGTTGTAGTTTGTGCAATCCAGTAAGAGAGCATGTGGGGAGAGCATTTTCCTGAGTGTGGCAAAGTGAGAGATTATAGAAAATTTGAGAAGCATAAGATGATAGTTGTCATGTCTGCCTCCATAAGGATTCATTCCAGTTAGCTACTGGTAATTGATGAAAGGGTTACTATACAGTAAACAAGATGTGTGCGTTTCTGTAGCTCTGATGATTTTCATTCCAAATGTGCTTCTGCCACGATGACATACATCTATCTCCTCACCAGGGTCTGAATGAATAGGCCCAATACCATGGATTATCAGCATCTAAAACTGGGATAGGAATAAATCTCATTGCTTTATATGGTTACCCAGTTCCTGATAATTTTTGGCAATAATGAATAACAGAGAATTACATTAGTCAAGCACCATATTCAAAGGTCATAATCCCTAATTTAGTTTGGGCAACTGGAAATGGATGTTTTCGTCTCAACCAGGAGCAGAATATGTAGCTGTTCCAATAATAAACTGTGTCTAATAAAGACTACAATTAGTTAGCTGAAGAGTAAATGTATGTGAATTAGAGCCTTATTTAAAGAGACAGACTTCCATATAGTAAATGAAACTGTTGTCACTCAGTAAACCTAGAAGGTAAAGCTAAATGAATATCATGGGCAAACCCCAAGTTTAGTTTATAGCAAGTACAATTACAGACACACTGGCCTAATCCAAACAGATATATCCAAGAACACTTCACTGTGGCTGAAGAGGTAGTTGAGCAATTGAGAACTTGCCATTCTCTTTAAAACCAGTTTCAACTCTCAGCACTCACACCAGAGCTCTTTGTCATCTCTCTTTCTTCTTGTATGTATAATCTCATTTGTTTTTGGGTTTTCTACATTGTTCTATCCTGTGTTTCTACATAGATTGTTAATACGACAAGGATTAATGTTATTTATCCAAAAGGTGGAATGAGATGAAAATGAAGTTTTAAAAAACAGAATGCATAAATATATACTGATACTTTGTTTTTCTTGTAATCCAACACTTCAGTTAAAATTAAGATATTTTTATTGATAAAGTACATTAAGAACCAACATAATCATTTAGATAATAAAACAAATAAAATAAACTGGGCAATTGCTGTATAAGTGTACCATAAATTGACTATTTACATGATTTCAATCTATCTATATAACATAAGTAAACTTCCTTCTTGTTTATGTATTTAAATAATGCAATACAGATTTAAATCACATGGATTTAGCAAAACACCAAGCTGGCTATTTTACATGCGATCCTATCCTGCGGGCAGATGTGGAGCAATTCTCTAAACATATGCTGAGGCTCAAGTTGTTTTATGCCTTAATCTCATATCTGCTTTGATGCATATCTTATCAGATAAGCAATCTGCTAAATTTACCATGTTAAGAGTTCACAAGAAGTTAATCTACAACTGAGTAAAATGATGGCCCAAAGTTGAAAACAACATTGTGTCTTATTTATAGTGAAATTTAAACCTTTGCTTCTAGTGAAAAGCGAAACTACAAAGTTGTAATGTTTTCTTTACATTAAAGTTACCATAGGGTACTAAGGCATAAGACCTTTGTTTTGGATGCCTATAAGGCTAAGAAGAAATAATTGTTTTCTGCTATTGTTGTTTGGTTGATTTTGTTTTTGTTCTGTTATCATAAGAAGCTACATATAACATTTGTTCCAGTTTTTTCATAAATTTTGAAAGCAGCCATCTATACCAAATCCCTTAAAATTGAAAGAGTATACTTATCTTTACCAGATTCACTGTTGAGCTATGAGTTTTTCTGGGAACATGCATGCACCTGAGGGGGGCATAGGAAGAGTTCCCATGTCTTCCTGTATCTCTTCTTCATCTAATTGCCTTGAGACAATCTTTCTCTCTGGATAGATAAAGTGGCAAGTGTGACCTCAGTAGCCTCGTCTTGGTAAACCAATTCCAAAGTTAAGAGCACATACATTGCTTACCAGCTTTTTACATAAAGCTTCAGATTCAAACTCAAGTCTTCATGTTTGTAGAGCAAGCACTCTTACCCACTGAGCCATCTCCCTAGCCTTCATTGTTAACATGTTGATTCTTTATGCTTTTATAGTCCTCTATACATTTAGGTACATAAACATCTACTCCTTATTTGGTTCTTATTTCCTGTAGCATTGTATAGTGCACTAAGAATATTATTTTACATTACCATAAAATATTTAGTATAAATTATAAAACATCAACTGGACATCATTTCATCTTTTAGGGAATTAAGACTATTCCAAAATAAAATAATGAATCTCATTAAATACTAGATTGCTATCAATTTCCATATAGTGATTCATTAATGTCAGTTTTATTTTTTATTTTTGCTACTCATTTAACATTTTGCTTAATCATGATTTTTCAGAATTCACCTTTTATTTTATCAATAATGTTCCACAATATGCTTTATTTTCCCCTAAAAACAATGTCAATTTTATTTAAAGACATGTCTCATATACTCCAGGCTCTTCTCAATCTTGATTTGTAACCACAGTTGAATTTGAAGTCCTTATATCCTTACTTTTTCTACAAAAGTCACAACGCTATAGTCATGCATCAATAAACGCTGCTAAAGGTGTTGTGAGGGATCAATCCTGGAGCCTCATGAATTCTAAGTAAGCACCTTCCACCTGAGACACATTCCCAGGGAATCAGTTGCCGATATTTGGATAGCATGCTTAAGGGGTGATTACATGATGCCTCCAATAATATCTATAAAATCTTCTATTATAATTACCCCCATAATACTTTATATTAATGCAAGTCTCAGGAAGTTATTGAAACTTATAAAATTTAAAAATGCCCCATTTCAATGTTTGAATAAATAGCAGTTTGCTAGGCTGCTAGCATGTTGAGCAAGATGCACCTTTTGCAGGATGGCTTTTCCATGCTGCTGCTGCTGCCTTTGAGCCACCTGTGCCCTTGTTGGTAACCATTCCGGCACGCTCAAGAAACAACAATAAACTTTGGGTTCGATAAGTTGATGTGTATAGAAATGTTTCTTTATTCTTTTGTCAGCAACCTATTTAGATTAGGTACAAATAGATTATTTTTACATCTCAGGAAAGTCACACAAGAATATATAATTTCAGATATCTAAAAGAATTTGCATAGATTTCAAGTCATCCTGAAAAATGTCTAACCAGGTCATGCATTTTCAAAGCATTAGCCATGGTTTAGATTTGAAGCTGTCATATATAAAACTAAAAGACAATCACTTTGATCAGTTTCCCTGAATAAGGGACAGAACTTTTAGCACCGATAAATAAACATTTTTCATGGACAATTGAAACATAGTAAGTATACTGTTTTGAGGAGGTATAAGGCCTCCATTTAATTCTTTAACACTTAAATTGTAATTTTTCTGTGGTTACATTCACATGGCTATGAAACAGAATTATTTTAAACATTCACTTGTATTCTCTCATTGATATTGCATTGTGTTTTCTTTCAACATAACTCTGGATTATGCTGTCTGATGGGCTTTAATTTTCTTTATTTATTTACAAACACTTTTCTAATAAACAGTATACCTGGACAAATGAATACAAGAAAGAATGAAGCCCTGGATTCTAGTATAAGTATTTTGTTTCTTGAGAGGGCTACACATTCTAGTGTTTTGGCACTGAGCTATGTATTAGGCATTTGTACACACCAAAAGGGGGGGGGCAAATTAGAAGACAACAGTTGATTTTAGAAAAATCAGAACTATGAACATGTTTCTTACACAATCTATTTTATGCAAAATAGCAGTATACATATGCCTTTTTTCTTTTACATCCAGTATAAAATTTCTTTTCTACAAGTTAAAATCAATTTTGAATGCTTACATTCTCCTGCATATATAGATCTTCTGAACACGTTATTCTTACTAGTGACTGCTTATGTCCTGGTAGAACACAGGCAGAATATTCCTAAAATAGTAAAGCAACCATCCTCACAGCACCGGCTTGGGTGAAATGTGGCTCAGGAATAGTGACAGCTCAGGGTATAGCAATTACTTTGCTCTTGAGGAAATCCCAAAAGTCCTACTCATAGCAGGGATATCCCGAAGTCCATGTAAAGGGGATACCCTTTCTAAGGCTATATGCATTTTAATCAAGGAAATCTTCCTTTTGTTGAAACATACAAGATCAAAGTAAGTAAGTAATCTATGTAAGCAACTATTAGTAATGCCCAAAGAGCTTTAGAAAATGTAAATGTTACAAATTCCTATAGTTTTGAATGTTAAACAAAGGATAAGTAGAAAGCTAAAACTAAAAGATTAAAAAAAACATACCCAGAAGGATAGTAAAACAGAATTTTGTGTCCATTAATTTAAGTAACTATATTTAAATTACCAAAATTTACCACAAAGGAAAAAAAAACAATCGAATAATTCAAGACTTTATTGTTCTAATATGGATGTACTTGTATTTATCCATTACACATAAATTTACACTTTACTGAAACCTAATTCATTTTAATTTTTATTCTAACATTAACACTAGTAGAACTAGTAGAACTAGCATTTGAACACCTGCATAATCAATTTGTGCCACTTAATTCCTCAGATAATAGTAAGCCGATATGCACATATAAAGTATTCAGGAAATTACTAGGCTTATACAGTTGGAATGAAGAGAAACTTGATTAAGAAAGTGAGTTTGGTGTTCTGAGGAGATAGCAATTAAGGAGACTGGCTGCTCTTTCAGAGAACTTGGATAAGGTTCCTAGCATCTACATAGTGGCTCACAATCACCTATAACTGCAACTCTAGATTATCCACTGCATTCCTCTGGTGTATGGGGGCAACAAGGAGGCACATGGTGCACATATATGCACATAAGTAAAACACTCATACACATAAAATAAACATAACCAAACAAACCAAAATAAAAAGTAAAAGAAAAATTTGGTGTGTAATCACGTACATCTATTTTTGCTGGTGTCTGTAAATTTCTATGTATGCTGATTCTATCTGTGATAATCAAAGCAGCATAGGCCACTGTGGAAGAGACCCTACTTGAATCAGTCGTTGGCAAAACAACACAGGGAGAAGCACAGTTTAAAATTAAGTTGAAAAGTAAAGTGATGAGACAGTCCGTGAGACACTGAATGAGATTTATGTCTTTAAAAATTGTACAACATGACAACCTTCATTTTTTTTATTACAATTTCTGAATAGCAAACACTGATGACATAGTGCCATGACAGAGCATCTGACAGGTGTCTTATTATGCAAAAACAGTGGCTGTTGATTTAGAGATGTGGGAGATCCATTTTTTCAAACCACAGGAGCAAAAGCAAATCTATCTATCTATCTATCTATCTATCTATCTATCTATCTATCTATCTATCTATCTATCTATCTATCAAATAATGACCAAGCTGTTGTAGTATGTTTTCAAGGATTGATCTAGTCTTGCTTACTCTTTGGAAAAGTACAGTGCATTTAAAGTAAGAACAAAATTACACAAACTGTATTCCTGAATAGAGATGGAGAAAGGCAAAGAGAAAAGTGTGAAGGTCCAGAGATTGTTGACTGCCTTGATAGATAAAATAACTAAGGAGAAATGTGGGGATTTCAACAGGGTTAATAATCAGCACAGACAACTATCTTCATGGCTGCCAACCAAGCCCACATTTCTTTAGGAATAGTACTGTGTAGAAACAGAGTCCAAGCAATAGGAATACTGATAATCACTTTATATTATAGCAGACTTAGTGACTGCCTTTCATGGAGGAGTATCGGCTTGTATATGAGAGTTACTATATTTCAAATGTCATTAATTGCCACCATCAAGAGAATACTACACACACACACACACACACACACACACACACAGAAGGCAGGGGCATGCTCACTTGCATGCACAAACATGCTCACATATGCACACATATTTTATTTCTTAAAAAACTTGTTACTTTTTCAGGTTTGAACACACAATTTCATACAACTATTGTCTGCGCAGAAATATTTACAGGTTTATGCCTCTGAGATCTTTATGCTTCTTGAAGTTTTATCACTGAAGTAGCTTACTAAGTATAGCCTGAAATATTTATGATGGGCTTTTCAGCCAGGTGCCACCCAGAGAAGGAAGTTTAGAGATTGGTTGAAAGAGAACACCTTATATAGTGGCAAAGCCTTAGGAATACGTAATATAAGAAAATCTGAGAGACAGAAAGATTTATTTGTGTTTTATTTGCTACATTGGAGAATCTAATTTTTAAAAAATTAGGTGAAGTGAGAAACCAATCTGCCTTGTTAAAGGAAGTTAGTAAAGTGAATCCAGAAAGCCGATTGTTTAGGAATATGGAGAATAATATAACAGCCGCTCGGCTGCCAATAAAGAACAAAACTGAACACATGGATTTAGTTTAGTTATAAAACTTGGATAAGCCTCGGTTAATTATTATGCCTGAATTTGTATATTCCCAACAAGTAATTTGATCTAATTTGATGACCCAGAAAAGCATTTAACTACAGTCTATATCATCTTAGAGCACAAATAATATTGCTCATCACAAACCATGTATAAATGTAAAAGGCAACATTCTAAGTCCTTCATGAGAATATTAGAGTTATTTGCTTTGACAATTTAATAATTTCAGTGTCATTTAGGCACCACGGCAGTATAAAACGTTAGAGAACTGATTTTGTTGTTTTTGAGTGTTTTGTTTTTCTTCTTGTCCTTGTTGTTCTTGTTCTTGCCCTTTTTTTCTTTCTTCCCCCCCCCCTTAGTGATTTGAAGAATGACTTGTGGTAATTCTATGAAGATAATATTATTTAACTTTGTCCTTACTTAGTAGTTACAAATTAACATGAAAAAAAAGAAGATTGTTTCATAAGGAAGAGTCAGTGGCTGTAAAAGGAGCAATAGCTTTCAAGAATGTTAATTTGGACAATTTTCCCAATCTGGGGCTGCTGATGTGTCCTATTGACTGTGCCTTTTGCCTTATAGAAGCCTTTCAGCTTCATGAGGGTCCATTTATCAATTGTTGATCTTAGAGCTTGAGCCATCGAAGTTCTGTTAAGGAAATTTGCACCTGTGCCAATGAGTTCAAGGCTCTTTCCCACTTTCTATTCGATTCAGTCTACCTGGTTATACATTAAGATCATTGATCCGCTTGGTCTTGAGCTTTGTGCAAGGTGACAATATGGATCTATTTTGATTTTTCTACATGCAGACCACCAGTTGGACCAGCACCATCTAGTAAAGCTGCTTTCTTTTTACCATTGTATGTTTTGACTTCTTTGTTGAAAAGCAAGTGTGCCTAAGTGTATGGTTTTATATGTGTGTCTTCAATTCTATTCCATTGATCAACCTGTCTTTGTACCAATACCATGACTTTTATCACTATTGCTCTGTATTATAGTTTGAGATCAGATATGGTGATTTCCCCAAGATGTTCTTTTTTTGTTCTGTTTTGTTTTTGTTTTTCAAGACAGGGTTTCTCTGTATAGCCCTGGCTGTCCTGGACCTCACTTTGTAGACCAGGCTGGCCTTAAACTCAGGAATCTGCCTGCCTCTGCCTCCCAAGTGCTGGGATTAAAGGCATGCACCACTACGCCCGGCCAAGATGTTCTTTTATTGCTCAGAATAGTTTTCACTATCTTGGGTATTTTATTTTTCATATGAAATAGAGTATTGCTCTTTCCATGTTTTTGAAGAAGTGTATTGGAATTTTGATGAGGATTTCATTGAATCTGTAGATTGCTTTCAGTATGATGGCCATTTTTACTGTGCTAATCCTACGAGGCCATCAGCATGGGAGATCTTAACGTCTTCTGAAGTTTTGGATTATTTTCATAGGGATTTGATCTTCTTATTGTACAGATCTTGTATTTGCTTGGAAAGAGTTACACCAAGATATTTTATATTATTTATGACAATTGTGAGTGGTGTTGTTTCCCTAATTTATTTCTCAGCCAGTTTATCATTTCTTTAAAGAAAGGCTATTGATTTGTCTTCATTAATTTTATATACACTCACTTTGCTGAAGTTATTTATCAGCTGTGTAAGTTCTCTGGTAGATATTTTTGTAGTCTCTTATTATATGAGGTATACTATCATATCATTTGCAAAAAGTGAACTCTTATCAACCCCATATTTGATAGAGGGCTCATATTCAAAATATATCAAGACCTCAAGAAAATAACCTCCAAAACAACAAATAACCCAATTAAAAATGAGGTACCTAGCTAAACAGAATTCTAAACTGGGGAATCTTGAATTGTCTAGAATCACTTAAAGAAATGTTCAACTCCCTTAGTCATCAGGGAGATGCAAATAAAGAGGACCCTGTGATTGCACTGTACACCAATCAGAATTGATAATATCAAAAATGTAGGCTACAGCAGATGCTGGCAAGGAAGTGGAAGATATGGTGAAAGAGGAACACTCTATTATTGAGGAAATGGCAAGCTGATACAACCACATTAGAAATCAACCTGGAGGTTCATTAGACAATTGGAAATAATTCTAACTGAAGACCCAGATTTACTGTTACTGGGCATATAACCAAAAGAAGCTCAAACATATAATAAGTTCATGTGCTCCACTATGTTCATAGCAGCCTTATTTATAATAGCCAGAAGTGAGAAACAACCCAGATGTCCCTCAACAGAAGAACATATACAGAAAATACAGTACAGTTACAAAATGGAATACTATTCAACTATTAAAAATTATAACTTCACAATTTTTGCAGGTAAATGGATGGAACTAGAAAGTATCCTAAATGAGGTAACCCAGACCTAAAAGGACATGCATGGTATATACTCACAGATAAGTGGATATTAGCCCAAAAGCTCAGAATACCCATGATATAACTCACAGAACATATGAAGCTTAACAAGAAGGAAGGACAAAGTGTGGGTTCTTCAATCCCACTTAGAAGGGAGAAGCAAATTATCATGGGAGGTAGAGATAGAGAATCTTGGGTGGTTGAGGGGCGGGAGAGTGAAAAAAAGGAAGTCAGGTTCAGTTATAGGAAGAGACAGGAGAGAAATCTAGAGGCTCCAAAGAATAGAGATATGTGGCAGTGGGGTCCAGGGAATGGGGGCAACCACCAAAATGTCACAGATGGCAAGGATGTGAGAGGCTCCCAGGACCCAATGGGGATGACATTAGCTGAAATATCCAACAGAGGGGAGATAGAATCTGAAGAGAACATGTCCAGTTTCCCAGTTGGGGAAAGGTGCCACTTTCAATCTCAAAAATTTTAAACCAGAATTGATCTTATCTAAAGCAAACACAGGGGAAAAATGGAGCACTGGCTGAAAAAAAAAGTCCATACAAAAACCGTACCACCTTGGGATTCATCCCATCAGCAGATAGAAAGCCCCAACACTATAGCTGATGCCAAGAAGTTCTTGCAGACAAGAGCTAGTACGGATGTCCTCTGAGAATCTCTGCCAGTGCCTGACTGATCCAGATGTAGATATACTTACACCCAAACCTTGGACTGAGCCTGGGGACCCCAATGGAAGAGTTAGGGTAGGACTGAAGGAGCTGACGAGGACTGAAATCTCATAGGAAGAACCACAATATCAAGTAAGTGGACTCCTCAGAGTTCCTAGAGACTAAATAAGCAACCAAATAGTATACATTGGTGGGTCCATAACTCCTGCTACATATGTAGCAGAGGATGGCCTTAACTGGCATCAATGGGAGGGGAAGCCCTTGGTCCTGTGGAGGCTCCTTGCCCCAGCAAAGGGGGATGTTAGAGGGGTAAGACAGGAGTGAGTGGACCAATACCCTCTTAGAGGCAGTGGGGAGGTAGGATTGGGTGGGGGCCTTGAGGGTAGTCTGGGAAAGGGGAACAAGAATTGAAATGTAAATAAATAAAGTAATCAATAAAAAAGAATGCTAGTGTGAAGCCTTATCAAAACTTACTATTTAAAATAATGAACATTTACAATATTAAATAGTATGTCAGGATTGCCAATATCATTAATTGTTATTAATATTCTCTCCTTACTCTTTCAAAGTAGGAGTATTTTATATGTATTGTTTTGTCCCAATTTTTTATTGAAATTTGAATAAATGAATGCAGAAGGTGACAAATGACTTTTACCTGAACTACAACAGAAAATATCATATGATCTTAATCTTTTAGTTTGTTAAATAATTAAATGAAAATTTCATGTTCTTCCATTGAGCAAACTTGAATATTATTTTGCTGAAGACATAATCAGTGGTTATTAAAAATAAAGACCATGATAGAATATATCACTTAAAACAGATTTTGATTCTTGTACTTTTTCTCTAAATTTGTTGAAGATAAAAACTAGTATTTAGTATTTTAGAATTTTTCTTGCTTTTGATGAATGGAAGAAATACACATGGCATGGTTCTACAGGCTTGAAGAAAGGAAACACATACAACCTAAGTGTGCTTTATGCCTTCTCTTTGTTACAAGAACAAATGCATTGCAACCGCGAAGATAAAATCAATAGGGAATACAGAGAAATGTAGGCTGACCTACCACCTATCCTATAATCTGGATCATAGACACATCAACATGCTTCCATAGTGTGAGAGTTTTACTTCTGTGAACAGATAACATGATCAAGGCAACTTTGAATTGAGGCTGGCTTACAGTTTCAGAGGTTCGGACCATTATCACCAAGATGGGAACATGGCAGCATCCAGACAGGATCTGAGAGTTCTATGTCTTCATCTGAAGGCTGCTAGCAGAATACTGACTTCCAGGCAGCTAAAGCCCACACCCACAGTGCCACTCCTGCTCCAAAAAGGGCACACCTACTCGAACAAGGCCACACCTTCTAATAGTGCTACTCCTTAGGCCAAGCATATACAAACTGCCGCAAGTAAGTTTATAAAGAATAACAGGTCCTTTCCATTCTGCTTACTGTTTTTATCCAATTTTGATATATTACATTATATTCCCTTAAAAGCGTGTTTGTTTTCTATTGAGAAACAGCAAGGGAAAATTTCTGGATGGAAGGGGATGTTGGGATAAACTGGAAGAAGTAGATGAAGGTGGAACTGTAATCAGGATATATTATGTTAACAAACAAAAATCTATTTTAAACGAAAGGCAAAACAATTTAAAAGTTAAACATTTTAAAAACTTATATTATTTACGGAAAATGTGAGATTAGAGAAACGTTAGTGGCTCAATTTTTCTTCAAAAATCAATTCACATAGTGTAACATAGAGGTGTCTAATGTAAACAATTCCTTTAACATTAATTGGAAAAAGAATAGTGTTGTCAATACATGGTGCTGAGAAAACTACCTGTCCTCGTGTACAAAAAAAAAAAAAAAAAAAAAAAAAAATCGAAGCTGGAGCCCTGTTACTCAACCTACACAAAAATCAATTTATAATGGATATGGATCAAACCTGAATGTACAATACTTAACTCTGAAACTGAGAAAAATAGGAACAGAAAACCCTTCAATATGTGGGTAGAGGAAAAGACCGTGAAACTACTCAATAGACCGAAGAGATTACACGAAAATGAAAGGGTTCTGTACAGTAAAAGAAACAATCGAGTTAGGGTACAGGCTACTGACGGTTGAATTGTTTCTAGTTAAATATGTGAAAAAAGATTAATGTCAAGAATATATTAAAAAATAAACATGCACCAACACCCTGCAAAATAAAAATATAGTACAAATTGCCCAATCAATAAATAGATTCATGAGATGAACAGTAGCTTCCAAAAATGAAATACATACTCATGTAGCATCTTTAATAGTCACAGTAATGCCAATCAAAACTATATTGAGAATTTCTTCCCCAGTCATAAAGTCTATCATCTAAGGAAGTAATAAAAATTATAAGGCAATAATTCAGAAAATAGGGAATTCTCATGAATTGCTATTTCTGATATAAGTTAGAAATGATAGATATGAACATAATGTTTTGTATCTATGCATAAAACTTTCATATTTTCTTTCATTTGTGGATTACTGTAATATAAATATATATATATTATATGTATATGTAATATTTATCATATATATGAGAGTTAAATATGATCAAAAGGCATTACAAGAAAATTTTTCTTATGACACTATGCACTATGTATTTGTATATGTATGTATGTATATATATATATATATATATATATATATATACATACATACATATACACACACATGCACGCAAACACACACATACACACAAAATAAGTATATGTATGATATGTATCGTAAGCACAGGACATATTAGAAAAAGTAAAGCCAAATCATATTAATATTTTAGATAACAGAAAGATATGCTAAGGAACAGACAGAATTGATTTATAATATGGAAAATTTATGCTTGAATCCTAGTACTGGAAATAAACCTTTTACATGGACTAGGAAGTGTATATTCCTTGTGTGCTTGTCAGCATAACAATCTATACACTGTAAATACTTTTGGTTGTCTCAGTGCATCTGATAGGACAGGCCCAGTGCCTAACTATCATTAGTGGATGCTATGACTGTGAAATAGTTGAGTGTGGTGAGGAAATAAGAAAAAGCTTTAGGAGAGAAAGCAGTGATCGTCCTAATGGTAAGAGGGCAGAGTATACAAACATACCATAGCCTAAAATCTCAAATAAGGTTAACAGTTTTTCCATTGCTATAAGGACAGAAAAATAGGAAACAAAGGTTAGTAAAAAAACAAGCACTAGATTTGTGAAAATAATCTATCATATATACTCTCTACACTCAAATTTTCAGAAAACACACTAACAGAAAAGCTCTGATAAATGTCTAGTGGGAGGCAGTTTCACAAAAATGTACTCAGTAGACTACCATGAATTATCAAACAAGCTATGTGAAATCTCCCTGGGGAATCTCAATATCATATATATATATATATGACAAACAAAATCATAAATCCCAAGCCATTCGGATGTTTAAACTTCTTAAAGAAAGATGTGAATTAAATATAATTACTAAATATTGCCAAACACACATGAATATTTAATTGACATATGCTTCTGTCAGGAAAGAGTCCATAAACAAGCCAGTATGAGGAGATTTCTGAAACCTTGTGAGAATAACAAGTAAATAAACAAGCTTCTTGTAGTTTCTGTTCCTCCATAAGATGGGTTGTTTTGGGAATGAGCTTTCATTCTTCTAACAGTTATAAAAATAGAAATGGGTTTTATTTTAGATTACTCATCATCTAATTCACTATTATTCAGAAAAATGTTTCCAGGTATGCCTTATCCTCATGTGATCTTGCCTTTGGGATTCTATACATCTCGGACTATAGTGAACTTTGGTCATATATCTTTGTATAACACTTTCAAATTGCCTGTTGCCCTAAATGAAGATGTCTATTGCTACCCAAAGGCAACTTGACCCCTACAAGCTCTGACACACCCAAAATCTAGAATGTCTGAGAAGAACTTAAAGAAATGTTCAATATCCATAGTCATCAGGGAAATCAAAATGGCCCTGAGATTCTATCTCATGCCAATCAGAATGGTTAAGATCAAAACTCAGGTGAGAGCAGATGCTGGCAAGTATCTAAAGAAAGAATAACATTCCTCCATTGTTGGTTGGACTGCAAGCTGGTAAAACCACTTTGGAAATCAATTTGTTAGTTACTCAGAAAATTTGAAATAGTTCTACCTGAAGACACATCTATACCAGTACTGGTCATATACCCAAACATATAACAAGGACACATGCTACACTATGTTTATAGCAGGCTTATTTATAATAATCAGAAGCTGGAAATAACTCATATGCCCCTCAACAGAAGAATGGATACAGAAAATGTGTTACATTTACCCAGTGGAGTACTACTCAGCTATTAAAACCAAGGACTTCATGAAATTCACAGGCAAATGTATGGAACTAGAAAATATCATCCTCAGTGAGGTAATCCAGACACAAAAGAACACACATGGTATGTACACACTGATACGTGGATATTAGCCCCAAAGCTCAGAATACCCACGCACAACACACACACACGCACACACAACCCATATGGAGCTTAAGAAGAAGGAAGACCAAAGTGTAGATGCTTCAATACTACACAGGAGGGGGATCAAACTAATCACAGGAGGCAGAGGGAGGGAGGGAGGGGCATATGAGGGAGAGAAGTGGAGGAGGGAAATGGGGGAATCAGGTATTAGAAGAGACAGCAGAGAGGTAGAGAGCATCAGGAAATTAAATAGAAACATATAGCAGTAGAGCATGGGTAACTGAGGGTAGCCACTAAAAAGTCCCAGACTCCAGGAAAGCAAGAGGATCCCAGGACCCAGTGGCTATGACTTTAGCCAAAAATCCCAACAAAGGGGAGAAACAACCTGTAGAAACCACTTCCAGTAGATAGACATGGCCTTCAGTTGAGGGAGGGGGCCACCCACTAATCTCAAAAGTTTTAACCCTGAATTGTTCCTATCCAAAAGAAAAATAGGGGCACAAATGGAACAGGACATCCAGGGATCCTACCATTTGCAGATACCAGCCCCCCACACCATTGCTGATGCCAAGAAGTGCTTGCTGACAGGAGCCTGATATGGCTGTTCCCTGAAAGGATCTACCAGCACCTCACCAATACATATGCAGACATGCATAGCCAACCATCAGACTGAGCCCAGGGTCCACAGTGGAAGAGCTAGAGGAAGGACTGAAGAAGATGAAGGAGATTGCAATCCTATAAAAAGAAACCCATATATCAACTAACTGGACCACCCAGAGCACCCAGGGGCTAAATCACAAAGCAAAGAATATACATAAAGGAGCCATGACTCCACATACGTATGTCGCAGAGGATGATCTTATGTGACATCTTTGGGAGGGGAGAGATGAGATGCCCTAGCTCTGGAATATGCTGAGGGCTGAGGCAGAAGTGGGTGAGTGGGTGGAGGAGCCTGCTCATAGAGGCAAAGGGGAGGATAAGGGGGAATGGGATGGGAGTTTGTGGAGGGGTAACTGGGAAGGGGGATATCATTTGAAATATAAACAAAAAAAGGATTAACAAAAAAAAATACAGCTATTGAATGAGACTTTAGTCTGTCTCATTTTTAGGCTCTACTCTCCCAGTTTTATGCCACCAAAAAAAAAAAAAAAAAAAAAAAACAAAAACAAAACAAAAAAAAACCAACCAAACAAACAAACAAACAAAAAACAGTAACAGTAAAACCATCTCTCCAGAAGTTCTAGCTCTGCAGTAATTTAAAGTCTGTTATAAATTTTAATTACATAGAAGACTATTCAAATATTGTAACTTAAAATGTTGATGTGAAGGTGGCTGGTCTCCTCATGATCATTAAATGATATCAATTCTGTGAACATGTTTTACTTTCATCCTTCAGTGTTTTCACTCTGATGTTTTAAATAGCAAAGTATAACTTTGCTAATCACAAAATTGAATGATTGATGCCTGTTATCATTTAAAAAGACAAATCTGTAAGTATAGCCTTGCTTGCTAATATTTAGTTAGATGTACACTTCTCTATACTTAAATCATGCATTTCTTGCTTGAAATAGGTCATCTCAATTTTTAAAAAATGGTTTGATTCTATCTTGTAAGCAATTAGGAAAGCACTATGTTTGGATTACAGCTTTGTCTCCATCACTCTCTAGTCTCACAGAAGGGGCTGCTCTTCAGGTACTAATACATCTTGATTAACAAACATCTAACCACAGAGCCCTGTTCTTGAATAAATATGAACTGAACCTTAGTCTTTATTCTTAGATTGAATGACATTTTTCATCACCTCAATACTTTTATAAACAACGACAAATGGAAAATTTTCATTAGTTATGGAGTTACGAAGATTCACCTCAGAAGTTTCAAGGAAATTTGCAAATTCATCTGGAATAACAAAAAACCTAGGATAGCAAAAACTCTTCTCAAGGATAAAAGAACCTCTGGTGGAATCACCATGCCTGACCTAAAGCTTTACTACAGGGCAATTGTGATAAAAACTGCATGGTACTGGTATAGAGACAGACAAGTAGACCAATGGAATAGAATTGAAGACCCAGAAATGAACCCACACACCTATGGTCACTTGATCTTCGACAAGGGAGCTAAAACCATCCAGTGGAAGAAAGACAGCATTTTCAACAATTGGTGCTGGCACAACTGGTTGTTATCATGTAGAAGAATGGGAATCGATCCATACTTATCTCCTTGTACTAAGGTCAAATCTAAGTGGATCAAGGAACTTCACATAAAACCAGAGACACTGAAACTTATAGAGGAGAAAGTGGGGAAAAGCCTTGAAGATATGGGTACAGGGGAAAGATTCCTGAACAGAACAGCAATGGCTTGCTCTGTAAGATCGAGAATTGACAAATGGGACCTAATGAAACTCCAAAGTTTCTGCAAGGCAAAAGACACCGTCAATAGGACAAAAAGACCACCAACAGATTGGGAAAGGATCTTTACCTATCCTAAATCAGATAGGGGACTAATATCCAACATATATAAAGAACTCAAGAAGGTGGACTTCAGAAAATCAAATAACCCCATTAAAAAATGGGGCTCAGAACTGAACAAAGAATTCTCACCTGAGGAATACCGAATGGCAGAGAAGCACCTGAAAAAATGCTCAACATCCTTAATCATCAGGGAAATGCAAATCAAAACAACCCTGAGATTCCACCTCACACCAGTCAGAATGGCTAAGATCAAAAATTCAGGTGACAGCAGATGCTGGCGTGGATGTGGAGAAAGAGGAACACTCCTCCATTGTTGGTGGGATTGCAGGCTTGTACAACCACTCTGGAGATCAGTCTGGCGGTTCCTCAGAAAACTGGATATAGTACTACCGGAGGATCCAGCAATACCTCTCCTGGGCATATATCCAGAAGATGCCCCAACTGGTAAGAAGGACACATGCTCCACTATGTTCATAGCAGCCTTATTTATAATAGCCAGAAGCTGGAAGGAACCCAGATGCCCCTCAACAGAGGAATGGATACAGAAGATGTGGTACATCTACACAATGGAGTACTACTCAGCTATTAAAAAGAATGAATTTATGAAATTCCTGGCCAAATGGATGGACCTGGAGGGCATCATCCTGAGTGAGGTAACACATTCACAAAGGAACTCACACAATATGTACTCACTGATAAGTGGATATTAGCCCAAAACCTAAGATACCCAAGATATAAGATACAATTTCCTAAACACATGAAACTCAAGAAAAATGTAGACTGAAGTGTGAACACTATGCCCCTCCTTAGAAGTGGGAGCAAAACACCCTTGGAAGGAGTTACAGAGACAAAGTTTGGAGTTGAGATAAAAGGATGGACCATGTAGACACTACCATATCCGGGAATCCATCCCATAATCAGCTTCCAAATGCTGACACCATTGCATACACTAGCAAGATTATGCTGAAAGGACCCTGATATAGCTGTCTCTTGTCAGAGTATGCCTGGGCCTAGCAAACATAGAAGTGGATGCTCACAGTCGGCTATTGGATGGATCACATGGCCCCCAATGAAGGAGCTAGAGAAAGTACCAAAGAAGCTAAAGGGATCTGCAACCCTATAGGTGGAACAACATTATGAACTAACCAGTACCCCGGAGCTCTTGACTCTAGCTGCATATGCATCAAAAGATGGCCTAGTCGGCCATCACTGGAAAGAGAGGCCCATTGGACACGCAAACTTTATATGCCCCAGTACAGGGGAACGCCAGGGCCATAAAAGGGGAGTGGGCGGGTAGGGGAGAGGGGGTGGGTGGCTATGGGGGACTTTTGGTATAGCATTGCAAATGTAAATGAGCGAAATACCTAATAAAAAATGGAAAAAAAAAAAAAAGGAAAAAAAAAAAAAAAAAGAAGTTTCAAGGATATGTTACACAGTCATATGCATGCATACAGATCTGCTTATAAAAGTACACACACATTCATACCTACTCACACACAATTTCTTTAACACCTAATAGTTTTAATTGTTTTCACTACCAACATACTTGGGTATTAAGTTAGGTTTGGCTATTTAATTGATATTTTCACCAAATAATATTCTTAAATATCATTCACACATTAAGACTGAAGAGGGTATACTCCGGTTTCTCTTCAGAGCGTATAAATCTTTCACCTTTTACTAAAGATTTCCATGGAGAGGAACAACCCTGAGTCTTAAACCAATTTTTTGAGGCGTTGTCTTGACAAGGCTCCACATATTGTCATTAAAAGTAGAAACACTAAATAAAGCTAATATAAGTCTGTTAAAAAAAAGATTGAAGAGGGTTGAATATAGTAAATACTTTACTACTTTGATTTATTTTTTAAAAAACCAAGATAAACAATTTAAAAATGAAACTTCATGAAAATGAAGACTTATGTAAGGCAAAATGTACTGTCAATCAGCAAAGTGGCAACCTAAAGAATGGAAAAAAATTGCCAATGCCACCTCTGATAGAGGCCTAATATCAAAAATATGTGAAGAACTCAATAAAATAGATGTCAACAGACAAAACAATGCAATTGAAAAATGGTGTATGGGTCTAAACAGAGAACTCATGATAGAAGAATGTTAAATGGATGAGAAACACTTAAACACATCCTTAGCCATCAGGGAAATACAATTCAAAACTAGTTTGAGACCTTACACCTGTTATAATTACTAACATGAACAACACAAGTAACAGCTAATGTTGGGATGTGGAACAAGAGGAAAACTCATCCTTTGCTTGTAGGAGTGCAAGTTTGTGCAGCTGTTATGGAAATCAATATGGTAGTTCCTCAGAACTGGCAATTGCTCTACCTCATGACTCTGTGGCAATTCACCTTAGCACAAGTATAGTTTCTCAACCGTGTTCATTATCGCTGTACTCACAATAGTCAGAAGCTGTAAAGAACCTAGATGTCGTACAATAGAAGAATATATAAAGATAATGTGGTACATCACTCAATGAAATATTACTGAGCTGTTTAAAAATAATGGCATTGTGAAACTTGCAGGCGAATGAGTGGAACTAGAAGAAAATCATTCTGAGTGAGGTAGACTAGATTAAGAAACATAATTATGGTATCTATTTGCCTATATTTGATTATTAGCTGTTAAATAAAGTAAAATCCAAAGTTTAGAGTTAGAGATTAGGTTTAGAGTTAGGTTCTAGAAGGGTACATGGAATACCCAGTGATGGTGACATCATATCATAGATTTTACTGTCACACCGAGGAACAACAGAGTATAGAAACATGAGGCTGAGGTGAAGGGTAGGAGGAGAGAATGTGGGGGGAAACATCTGGAATTAAAGGACATTTGAGGCATGACATGGACAGTTACTTACTAAAATATATGCAGTTGATTTTAGTGAGCCCTTCTGATAATGAGGATACAGAATCTCAACTGACCATCTCTTACCAGCAAACAAGGCTTCTAGTCGCCAGCCTAGGTTTCAGGCAGCTGAGTTGGGTCCTATGGAAATTCCCCAAACCCCAGGCTCTTGCCATGATAATGGACAGTGGGGACCCATTGCCCAGGGCAATCACCACGCAATTCATTGCATATGGACAGGGTAAATGAGTGGCTGCTTGGCTTTACCCTCCCCCTTGGTCTAGTATCTTTGGTGTACGAAGACACTCTTCAAGCTACCACAAGAGAAATGTAAGCCCAGCTATAAAACCAATGACCCACACTCTCTTCTGCCTGCAAAATATGCATAGAAATTGTGCAAGTAGCCAATCAATATAAGAGTTGACTTAAAGCCCATTCCACAAGATTACACCCATCTCCCACACAGCTTGGGTAACCAAGAACCGGAGATTAGATAGCATATAGACTTATGGTATATCCAAGCACTATTCATCAAAAAAAAAATCAATAAAATGACTGCTAATGATATTCTGCTTAATACATAGATCAGTGCCTTATTCAATCATAATCAAAAAAGATTCCCCCAAAGCAGAAAGAATCATATGCAAAGACACACCGTCCGATATTATGTGTTGAGGAAGTCTGATTGGGATGTCTCCATCAAATCCCTTGTGTCAAATCCTAGGGTACACGGAAGAAGCAGAAAAAGTAGAAGAGCCAGAGGAAATGGATAACATCAAGAGGACAAGACCCTTGGATGAAATAAGCAAGGTGCACACGAACTCACAGAGACTGAAGAAACAAGTTACAAGCCTAAAGGTTTTCACATCTGGCCCTCCACATGCATATTCCAACTTTTAGCTTAGTGTTATTCTGGGATTCTTGACCATGAGGGCAAGTGGATCTCTGATTCTTGTGCCTGCTCTAGGGACTACTTTCCTTTTGTTGGGTTACTTTGTACAACTTTGGTATGATGGGTCTTGCTTTATTTCATTTTGTCATGTTTGGTTTTTATCTCTTAGAAGGCTGTTCTGTAATGATGAGAGATAGGAAATGAGTGTGTCTGGAGAAAGGGGAGGTGGTGCAGAACTGGGATGAGTAAAGGAAGAAGAAATTATAATCAGAATGACTCTCAATATGAGAAAAATATATTTTCAATGAAACCAAAAAATATTTAAAAAGAAAAAAGAAAGAAAAGAGCAATCGAACTTGGAGCTCAAATCAACAAAGTAGAAACAAAGAATACAAAAATAACAAATATTTTTAAAGGCCAAACAGATAAAACATTGGTTTGCAATGAGCAGGACTCTGCATTCAGTTCCAAGCTTTACATATGAATAATAAAACAATAACCTAGTCATAAAATTATTTAATATGCAAAGAGTATGTTTACTTTAAATATGCTTTTAGGCAAAAAAGAAACAATAAAAGAAAGGTATGAATTCAGATCTCTATCAGTAAAGAGAATGTTTCTATTCTTTGACCAATGGGACTTAGGAGTTAATATAGTTAAGGTCTTGCCTTAACTTTGTGGAAAAAAGTTGCTATGGCAACAGTATTTCAGTTAATCTCTGCTTGTATCAGATCAGGAACAGGACTGTGAAAAAGTTCTTGCCTCAGAAACAAAATCCAGAAAAGTAAAAATTTCCAGTCATTTTATAAGAAACAGTGTGAAAAATTTGTGTGTGTATGTGCACGTGCACATGCATTTATAATATGGAAAAGAGGAAAACAGATTTAGTCATTCTTGTCTTGAGATACATTTATATTTCTTTACACAGTTATACAGATACTTTAGATTCATAAAAAGATACATTGAGTCCTACTTTTGTCACTGGAATCAAACCATATTAAAAATTAATGGTGAGTTAAACATTCCATTAATGTTTCTATGCATACCTGATAATAAATGTTATAGCTTAGTTTGGGAATTATAATTAAGGTACTCTTTCTACAAAATATCCATTTTATGACCTATATTTGGAGTATGGATTCGTCCTTATGGTGTGATACATAAATGGAATTATAATTCCAAGCAATATTACTGCATGGCAATATATACATTAGATGTCTTTGTTATCTTCAGTGGATGTGAATAAAGTTTTGCTCTTTCTTGCTCCACTGAAAGCATTTGAGAGGAGATGGAACTCTTCTTTCTTTGTCAGTGCACTCCACAACCTAGTGTACCAGAAAAGAGGTGTGGGATAACATAAACCCACCTAATATTCTGGGAATGCACATAAAATTAATCTCCCTATGAAAGACTTATCAGTATAGCGGTAAAGTGATGATCTCTCAACACTAACCAGAGCAGTTCCCTCTAATGATTTATGAACAAACCCACTACAAGTTAAGTTGCAGAGAATAAGGTACTGTGGATGGTTTAGCTCCAATGGAATGTCTACATCATATGTCTTCCTTCCAAAGCTTAGGGATCACTACTGAAGAGGGGAACAGATGGTTATAAAACTCATGCATGCAGATGAGTCCATTGAAACAATGTGCCCTGGACACAACAGAGAAGTTGGACAAATAACCCTATAGCATCCAAGATAGCTTAGAAAACATCTGCGCAATATCAGGCCAGACAAAATCCAGCATGGAAGGAGGGTGTGTTAATAGATCACACAAGTAAATGAAGAGCAGTTGATGTCTCTAAAAGGAGAATCAATTTTCTTAGGGGATCCAGATGTTGAGGGCTTGTCCATGATCCAAAGACAAACATGACACCCATATTCATAACGGCAGCATTGAGTGGACTCATTGAGCTACAAAAGCACAAAACAAAACATGAATAAACACATACGTTTAGAAGAAAATAGAGGTGACAGGGGAAATAGAGGTGTAGGGCTTAAGGAATAGATGTATGTTTGCACAAAACTATTTATATGGATATAAAAATTGCAAAAAATACAATTTTCACAGTTTCAGGTAATTTTTATAAATTGTAATTAAGATAATAATGAATAAGTGTTCTTTTATTCTTAGGGAGAAGTGTTTCTGCCTCTTGTTCCTCAGAGTATTATAGCCAATCTGTCAGGTTTTAAATATTCAAACTACCCAGAGGCACATAGCTGAACTGGACTCTAGGGCTCTATTTCGAACTTTGAGTATGACTGAGTAACCTTGGGAAAGTCTCTTAACCTTCTATGACCAAGGTACCTTGTTATAAACAAGGAACAGCAGCATGTGGCTCTCTTGGGTCTTGTGTCCAATAATTCATATTTGAACTAATTCTGAAAAAACTTTTAGACACACTTGCAGCACAAATTGCTATTTGAACTATTGTAGCAAAGTCAACACAGCTCAAGTTGTTGGATTTGCTACATATTTCCATCATCTCAGAGGTTGTAAGTCATTTCTGTAAAGAGATCTTTTCATGAACAATCCAGGCTGCTTTCTAAAAACCTGTCAGTCAAATAGAGCAGTCAGGAACAAATTAAGATACGAAAAACCCTGAAAACTAAGCATAAAGTTATCCTTTTGCCTATTTTTATTTTTTAAAATCCTAATATTTGTAGCACATGCCCTAAACTATCAACATCCTCAGAATCATTTTGTACGTATTCTCTATGTATTTTCAACGTTTAGTTTTAAAGTGACTATTCAATCATTGTATGCATGTAATATGATACACACAGAAATGTGATAAATGCTAATAAGTAGCTACTGCAACTTGAACTCTTTTGAAGGAGTTCAATAACTTTTAGAGAGTCTATGTGAAATGTCTCTCACAGTTTCATATCATGAAGGCGTCATCATTATTAGGAAATATTGTCACAATGGTGACTTAAAATGTGCTAGCCAATCTTTTCAATGGAATACCCAGATAATGAATTAATAATTAAGTGGACTTTTAGGAGGCAGACTTGTTTGTTTTATTTTTTTTTTCAAATAAATTGGTACATGTAATAATTTTTCTCCTCTCTCCTCTTCCTTCTGCCCCTCCCCCTCCTTTTCGATTTCTTTCTCTTCCCTTTGCCTCCTCTTCCCTTTCCACCTTTACTTTCTCTTCCTCCCCTTGTGTTAACCTTTCCACTCCTCCTGTTCCTTTACCTCTTCCTCACGTCCTTACTCTGTTTTTATTCTGTCTTTATTGACAAGTAGGTAAGACTTGAGTGGGGAACAATTGGTCTCATACTGCACCACATTGGTCTTAACTTAACTTACAACAATGAAAACAAGGGACAAGGACCTATATTTCTGAGACTGTTGTCCAAGTGCTGCTTAGCTTCTTTTTAAATTTAAATATGTCACATGACTGGCACAAAATAATTTTGTGACTTAACAGCAACTAAAATGTATGTGGATTAGAATGTCTGAACAGGATTATTTTAGACAGACAGATTGGCTATAATATGCTGAGGAACAAGAGGCAGAAACACTTCTCCCTAAGAATAAAAGAACATTTATTCATTATTATCTTAATTACAACTTATAAAATTCAATTTTAGAGTATGTTTCAAAAAATGACTGTTCATTTTTGCTTTTCTCTTACATTATAATGTGGTTGGTTTGAATGGACTTTTTTAAATAACATGACTCTTCATTAGGCACAGTTAAATATCCATTATCTCTGTAGATTTTTTTAGCAATGGGTGTTATAAGTCCCTTCACTTTTTCATAACAGTGAGGCACCATGTAGTTAACATATTAATATAAAAGATTATCATTGCCTATTATATAAAAACTTTGCTTCAAATTTAAGCTCCAATTTTTTTTTATTACGTATTTTCCTCAATGACATTTCCAATGCTATCCCAAAAGTCCCCATACCCTCCCCCCCCCACTTCCCTACCCACCCATTCTCATTTTTTTGGCCCTGGTGTTCCACTGTACTGGGGCATATAAAGTTTGTTTGTCCGATGGGCCTCTCTTTCCAGTGATGGCCGACTAGGCCATCTTTTGATACATATGCAGCTAGATTCAAGCGATCCGGGGTACTGGTTAGTTCATAATGTTGTTGCACCTACAGGGTTGCAGATCTCTTTAGCTCCTTGGATACTTTCTCTAGCTCCTCCATTGGGGGCCCTGTGATCCATCCAATAGCTGACTGTGAGCATCCACTTATGTGTTTGCTAGGCCCCGGCATAGTCTCACAAATAAGCTCCAATTTTAAAAAGAAAAAAATTTCATGCACTCATTTCCAAAGTTTATTATTGAAAAATATAGTGAGATTCAATACTTTTCTCATCACAGTTTGAGTGATATTCTTCACAGAAATTATAGATGCACAAAAGACCTCAAATAGTGAAAGCAATTCAACTAAGAAATTCTGTGCTAGAGATATCACAATATGAAATTTGAAGTTAAACTACTGAGTAATATTAAAAAAGGAAAAATAGCATGCATTAATACAGAGAAATGTGTTGACCATGGAAACAAAAGATGTGATGCAGAAATAAAATCACACAACTACAGTTACTGAACATTTGACAAATATTTTAGAAACCTACATTAAACAAAAGAGAACACATTTAGAAAATGACGCTAAAAACACACAGTAATTGGAAAAAAACAAACTCAGATACAACTCACTGACATGGCACACAAACACAAATAATCCAATTTGAAAATAGATCAAGATCATAATGTAATATCTAGACCTATGAAACTATTAGAAGAAACACTGCAAGATAAAGGCATAGGCAAGAATATTTAGAAAAGGACCAAGTATTGACCAATGGAAATACAAAAG
The DNA here is from genome assembly GCF_000001635.26 of Mus musculus. Taxonomy (NCBI): domain Eukaryota; kingdom Metazoa; phylum Chordata; class Mammalia; order Rodentia; family Muridae; genus Mus; species Mus musculus. The sequence goes on from NC_000080.6 coordinate 96,451,915, forward strand.
ACTTTTTAAAAAAAAGTCTATATTAGAAAAGAAAAAAATCACCTGAGTGAAGAGACAGATTTCAGAAAATGAAAATATTTTGCAAATATTCATTAAATTGGGCATACTACTTATTTTATATAAATAGCTAAAAACTACAAAAAATAAACACTATACCACTCAATACCTCAAATAATACATGGGATAATGATATGTAGGACTCTAAAGAATAAATAAAAATTGCCAATAAATATTTGAAAGCATTCAACATCCTTAGCTGTCAGGAAAATGCAAATAGATACTGCTTTGCTATTTCATTTCATTCCTGTCTGAATGGATATCATCATGATAAGAAGGGCCAACCACATTTGCTGCTAGTACGGCTGACGCTGGTACATTACTATAAAAAAAAAATTAACGTGGAGTTTTCTCAAGAAAGTGAATGTGCAGTGGTTATATGACCTGTCTTCACTTCAACAGTTCATATGTCAGAAAGCTATAATTTATTCACCAGAGTGGCCTTCATATCAATATTTATTCCAGGACGATTCACATTTGCTTTTAAAATGTTCACTATTCTAAGATATCTGTCAACAGAAAACTTGATACAGAACCACATAATTAAATTCTATTCAGGAAGTAGAAGATAGCATAACACTTGCAGGAAACCATTTTTAAACAAAGTAAGCGAGACTTGGAAACACTAATGTCACACATTTTTGTTCTCATAGGTGAACCCTGGGTTTTACATTTGTGTGTGTGTGTGTGTGTAAGTGTGTGTGTATGTGTGTGTGTTTGTGTAGATTATGTGGATGAAGTCAATCCCCTCAAATTCCTCGTTACTATATTTCATATCACACTGTGAAATGTTTTCTACTACTTCTTTGCTTTTTCTCTGAAATGTATGACTCTGCCAGCAATATGGAAACTAAAATCTTTCTATAATGCGAAAGATTATCAGAAGGCACTGTGTTCCTCAAAAGGTTTGAACATGATTTTTCTTGCCAGTTTAGCAAGAGTAAGGAAATAAAGAAGTCAAAAATATACTGTTAACCAAAAATATGTTTAATTTTATTTTTAATTAAAATGGATTCCATTAAGGCATTGTGTATTCCTTAACACTATTTTCATCTATTCATATTTAATCAATAATGTCCAAAACTGTATGCCCTTTATGGTTTAATATGGTGACCTGGATTGTAAATGAAAATTCTCCTAATATCCATCCAGTACTCCAATTGTCACACTTTAGTGATTTCAATTTAGTAAAGCAAAATATAAAAAGAATACTTTAATATCATTACTAAGCATATGAATTCAAAAGTCAAACTGAAACCAAATTAAATCCTGACCTCCACAAATTAGTTAGCCTTGTTTATTTTTATTCAACATTAGCCAGATAATATATTACCCAGCCATAAGTATTCGTGATTAAATAAACTCCTTATTCTTTGCTCATTTCTTTCTGATTACAAGGTAGAAGGGGAACAGGATTGAAAGCTAGAATATAAAGAAGGCTTTAAAAACAGCTGAAAGAATGATTTCCTTTTGTCATCGAAACCTTGGACAAACCATCAGTATGTCTGATGGACAGCATCACAAATCCCGATGGAGATTTTCAAATCCATGATGATATCTCCTTAAATCTGAGACAATGACCAATTACTTTCTCACAGTAGTAATTACTTTATGACCACCGGCACAGAGTTCCTCTTAATATGGCATGCTATGCCACCAAATATAATTGATACTCATGTAAAACATGACCTGTAAGCATCCACCCTAGGTTTATGATAAGACTGATTGGCATGATAAGCTAGGTGACCATCCACCTCAGGAATATGCTGGTGCCACAAGAGACGCTTAGCTACATATACTGTGAGAACAGTTCAGAATAAAATCTAAAACATTTCATAATATTTATAGTATCTTGTCCATCTTTGTGACACACCATTAGATATTTTTTAGAAGATTAAACACCACAGAGCATAGTTATACAAACGAATATCTGATTTACTGGTGAACCTAAAGTTGTCTTATTTTTCTGTAAAATTCTGTTTACGAGTTACAATTTATTCTTGATCTAATTGATTTTATTTTATATTATTATTACTATTATTATTTTGGTTTTCTGAGACAGGGCTTCTCTGTGTAGTCCTGGCTGTCCTAGAACTCACTCTGAAGACCAAGCTGGCCTCGAACTCAGAAATCCTCCTGCCTCAACCTTCCAAGTGATGGGAGTAAAGGCGTGTGCAACCGCTGCCAAGTTTTATTTTGGTTTCTAACTTTTATCTAATCATCATATTTAAAATTTTAAGTGTATACTGGCTTTGGTCAAGTTACTAATGAAAGTGTCACTGTTCTCCTAGATCAACATCCTAAATCATAGACATACAGGTTACTGAGCATGATTTAGGAAAGGCTATAATTACTATCCACCACAAAGTTAAGTATCCCTACTTCCTATATGCTGACATATGCCATATATATATATATATATATATATATAGAGAGAGAGAGAGAGAGAGAGAGTGGGGGGGGGGGTTCTTTTTGCCTGTATTGGGTGGCAGGAGCCAGACCTTTTCCTTTCACTAAATAGATTCTGGGTCTTGGTGGTAACCATCTACCTGCTGAATCATTTTTTCCAGAGGACAGATACTATGTTTTGAAATGTGCTTTCATGTTAAGTATAATTTATTTGTAAATAAAGCAGGCAAATATAAATAAGCTGAGTATTCTGTGGTTTTAGAAGCAACACTACAGTTAAGACATTCACATTTGTTAATTTACCCTGAAACAAGGAAAAAAATATTAACACACAGATTTCTATGAGAACATTAACATTGACAATATGCAATGTCTCCTCAGGCATATCTAGAATAGTAAAATATTAAACTGGGAGAATAATTGTGGAATAAACTGTGACTGGTATAACTTATTTGGAATGAATATTTATAAACAGCAATAAAATGGTATTATATTAAAGCAATTAATTTAATGATTTAATTTGTTACTTAGAAAATTATGTTACCATTTAGCCATCACTTATCTTGACCAGATAACAGGCATTTCGCTGTAATTACCATATTCATAGCAGTTTCAATGTTTGAAATTTATTTTTGTCTTCTTCATGTCATCAAACCTTGAGAGTGACACAGTCTTGAGTTACCTGAAACATCCCCCACATGATTCTGTTTCTTTTCCTTTTTAAATAAGCCAGGCCCTAGACTCTCAAAAAATCAGCAACTGCCTCTGTATTAAACTTTTATCTGGAAAGTTAAAAATTTATAAGGTTGAAGATTATAAAATATTAACATGAAGGTTGAAGTTCTGATGTGTTCGTTGAAGAAAGTGAGTTGGGGAGTTCTTTTATTTTAAAGACCTTCTTTTCTAAGTAAGGAATATAAGAATTAAAAATAAATAAATAAATAAATAAATAAATAAATAAATAAATAAATAAATAAATAAAGTAGAAGTCAGAAACCCCTAAAGAAACATGTGATTGACTGACTCTCTTTTTATGTATCAGAACTTCCATCCAGGATTCACTTAAAATAAATCCTAATCTGGGCAAATCATATGCTGCTTTAAGTGACTAGTATTTTAATTTAGTTATGATGCTTCTAACTTTTGATTTTCAAGACCATGCATCATTCAATAAATATTTTAATTGTGCTCAAAAGATAAAAATACAATCTTGTAATTGTTAAAATATATCACATAAAATACCACATATTCGATGCTAAGAGTTTCACAGTGTTTTCTTATAAAATTGTTAAAATATGAAGAGCAAACATTTTTAAGTCTTCTGATGTCCAGTAAGTATTCTTCTGGAAATAATAGCTAATTGTAACAGATCAGTGACTAATTCTAACATAAGGTGGTCAAGTCTGATTTCATTATCCTACTTGACTATATGTTATATAAAATTAGAAATAACTCATTCACACATTTCTATTTGCTTTTTTCTCCCAGAAGTAGTTTTCTATTATGCAGATTTTATTAAATTATTATCATTATTTATTGGTTTTACTTTTTCACAGTCCAGCCTTTGCTCTCCTTATGGTCTCCCCACCACAGTTCCTCATCCCATTCTTCCACTCGCCTGTCTCGAAGAGAATGTCTCACCACCCTGCCTACTAGGCCTCTCCCCTTCCTGTGGCTTCAAGTCTCTCAAGGCTTAGATGCATCTCCTCTCACTGAGGACAGACCAGGCAGTCCTCTGCTGTGTATGTACTGGAGCTTCAGACCAGCTCCTATATGCAACCTGATCGGTGGCTCAGCGTCTGAGAGATCTCAGGGGTCTGGGTCAGTTGAGACTGTTGGTCTTCCTGTGGGGTTGCCCTCCTGATCTTTTTAATTTTTACTTCTTCGCTTTACACCCCACTCACTGCCCCCACCCTCTGGTCATCCTTTCCCATAGTGTTCCAAACCCCCAACCCTTCCCTTCTCCTCTGGGCATAACTCACATATTTTTATAAAAATGGTTACAGCAGTCAGGTGATAAGATGTATATCATAGTCATTATAATATATTCTCATACAAAACCTTCTAGGTGGCTGTTATTATTATCTAACAACAACAACGAGAAATTTTGTGACCTTTGATCACAATTAGTAAAACTTAGTTTTCATGTGACATGAATAAGTCAATGTTACCCACTGATGGAAGATCCTCTTTTTATCCATACCTACAGCTGAAAATAAATTACTAAGAGGTTGGTCAGCTGATTTGTGATGGAAGGTAACAGAAAATTGTTTTACAGTTATTTTTAGATGTTAATGTTGATTTTAGGAAAGGCAGTGTAGTAAGTATTCTGTCTCCATGATGAGAAGTGATTGGGAATTTAGTGTCCTCAACTTTTTCACCTTTGACTGGAAGTCAATGTAAATGTTTTCTTTAAATATCTATATATCTACATATATATATATGTGAATGTGTGCAAGCACACGCACACACACACACACACACACACACACACACACACACACACACACACACACACATTCCCTCACAGTACCACTGACTAGAGGAGATTTGGGATGTTTTTGTTTTTGTTTTTGTTTTTTGTTTGTTTGTTTGTTTTTTGAGACAGGGTATCTCTGTATAGCCCTGGCTGTCCTGGAACTCACTTTGTAGACCAGGCTGGCCTCAGAAATCAGCCTGCCTCTGCCTCCCGTGCTGGGATTAAAGGTGTGCACCACCATGCTCGGTTGATTTGGGTATGTTTTAATTTTTTAATTTGGGTAATGAAAATCTTAATAAAGCCTGAGTACAGCATGGGGCGACTAGGCAAGTAGATGGTTCACTGCCTCTGGCATCTTGCCCACTCTCAAACATGGCACTGGTTAATCACAGATACTGAAAAGTGCTGGTCATTTTGTTTGGCTCATTTATCAAAGAAGGTGTATATATTTGTATCTGCATACAGTTGGACTTTAAAAGAATTTTTGTTTTAAGTAACAAAAATTAACTACCAGAAGACCAAAGTGTGGACACTGCTCCTTCTTAGAATTGGAAACAATCACCCATGGAAGGAGTTACAAAGACAAAGTTTGGAGCTGAGACAAAAGGATGGACCATCTAGAGACTGCCATATCCAGGGATCCATTACATAATTAGCCTCCAAACGATGACACCATTGCATACACTAGGAAGCATTTGCTGAAAGGACCCTGATATAGCTGTCTCTTGTGAGACTAGGCCGGGGCCTAGCAAACACATAAGTGGATGCTCACAGTCAGCTATTGGATGGATCACAGGGCCCCAAAGGAGGAGCTAGAGAAAGTATCCAAGGAGCTAAAGAGATCTGCAACCCTATAGGTGCAACAGCATTATGAACTAACCAGTACCCCGGAGCTCTTGACTCTAGCTGCATATGTATCAAAAGATGGCCTAGTCGGCCATCACTGGAAAGAGAGGCCCATTGGACATGCAAACTTTATATGCCCCAGTACAGGGGAACGCCAGAGCCAAAAAGTTGGAATGGGTGGGTAGGGGAGTTGGGGGGGGGGGAGGGTATGGGGGACTTTTGGGATAGCACTGGAAATGTAATTGAGGAAAATACATAATAAAAAATATTAAAAAAAACAAAAACAAAAACAAACTGTCAAACTATGAAAAATTTATGTCCTATTTTATAGATGACATTTTAAATTTTTCTCTTTTATTTTTTTCTTTTATTTTTTCTTAGATATTTTTCTTTATTTACATTTCAAATGCTATCCCCAAAGCCTCCTAAACCCTTCCTCCTCTCCCTGCTCCACAACCCACCCACTCCATCCCATAATCAGGCACCAAACACAGACACTATTGCATATGCCAGCAAGATTTTGCTGAAAGAATCCTGATATATCTGTGTCTTGTGAGGCTATGCCAGTGGATGCTCACAGTCAGCTATTGGATGGAACACAGGGCCCCCAATGGAGGAGCTAGAGAAAGTACCCAAGGAGCTGAAGGGGTCTGCAACCCTATAGGTGGAACAACAATATGAACTAACCAGTACTCCCAGAGCTCGTGTCTCTAGCTGCATATGTAGCAGAAGATGGCCCAGTCGGCCATCATTGGGAAGAGAGGCCTGTTGGTATTGCAAACTTTATATGCCACAGTACAGGGGAACACCAGAGCAAAGAATTAGGAGTGGGTGTGTAGTGGAACAGGGCGGAGGGAGGGTATAGGGGACTTTTGGGATAGCATTTGAAATGTAAATGAAGAAAATATCTAATAAAAAATAAAAAAGTACAGCAGATTTTATTAGTAAAATATTTAACAATGAAGTCTTCAGGAAGTGTCAGCATTAGATTCAGTATGGTCTTAATTATATAGTGGTTAATTTAAGATAGGAAAGGCAGACAAGGGCCAGACCTGGAAAGCATTAAATGTAAAAAAGAAAAGAAAAGAAAAGAAAAGAAAAGAAAAGAAAAGAAAAGGAAAGGAAAGGAAAGGAAAGGAAAGGAAAGGAAAGGAAAGGAAAGGAAAGGAAAGGAAAGGAAAGGAAAGGAAAGGAAAGGAAAGGAAAGGAAAGGAAAGGAAAGGAAAGGAAAGGAAAGGAAAGGAAAGTCTGACTAGAGAGATGGCTCAGTGGATAAAGTACTTACCAAGGAAGTTTGGTTTCATAGAAAACACATCTCTGTATTCACAGAGCTCTTTTGGCATTACAGAAGAAAGTGATAGAAAAATACCGGGATATCGGCTGGTCACCTAGCCTGGTGTCAGAAATACCAAACCCAACAGATAAGAAAGAAGGAAACTGCCAGGATTTTCTTCTCACACCTACATCCTCTCAAACACACATGCACACGTCCAAGCTTGTTTTAATCGGGCTTTTAAATAAAAACCCGTGCCCTATATTAGAAGTAAGGAAACATTGAAATCATTATGAAGAATTGAAAGTAACAAAGTCTTTAAGCATTAATTCAAAGAATTTTGCCAAAGCTGTAATTTAGCAGAAAAAAAAATTAAAATGGGGATATTAATTACTGTTCTGGTCTGAGGTCTCTTGACCAAAATAATTCTTTAATTAAGAGCATAAGTCAGAGATAAAATGAATTAAAGAAAAATTTAGATGCAGTAAAGGAAAATCTCCAAAAATGTTCAGGGTTTTCCTAGAGTTGAGTGTTTAGTATCTGAATTGATATTTGATAGCTCTGATCTCTGCAGGTGTTGCGTGAGGCACCTTTTGTATGAGAAACCACCCCACCAGTTCACAGCTTTTACAAGCATGAGAAAACAGTTCTCCCATTACTACAACCAAGATGCTGACCTGCTTCAGGCTTCTCAGTACCAATGGGAAATCCCTACTCTTTCTGCTCCTTGGTACTTCAGTGGTTGGTGGACTTTCATTTATTTGTAGAGAGACTGAATGTTAAATAAATAAGTAAATAAAGAAATGATTCTTCATTAATGGTGTTATCCTCTTATTCTCCTTAATCACCTTTACAAATTAATATCCTAAAAAAATTCAGTTGTAAATTCTAGATTATTAGACACCAAAGGAAGAGAGCAGGCTTTAGAGAGGTCCAGGTAAAAGAGTTGGAGAGTGTCACTTGTACTGGATAGTTTTGTGTGTCAACTTGACACAGGCTGGAGTTATCACAGAGAAAGGAGCTTCAGTTGAGGAAATGCCTCCATGAGATCCAGCTGTGGAGCATTTTCTCCATCAGTGATCAAGGGTGGGAGGGCTCATTGTGGGTGGTGCCATCCCTGGGATGGTAGTCTTGTGTTCTATAAGAGAGCAGGCTGAACAACCCAAGGGAAACAAGCCAGTAAGTAACATCCCTCCATGGCTTCTGTATCAGCACCTGCTTCCTGACCTGCTTGAGTTCCAGTTCTGACTTCCTTTGGTGATCAACAACAATGTGGAAGTGTAAGAATAAACCTTTTCCTCCCCAACTCGCTTCTTGGTCATGATGTTTTGTGCAGGAATAGAAACCCTGACTAAGACATCATTGTTATTGATTAGGCTGTTGATACTGCACATGTCCTTCCATTTACATTCAGTGAAAGGAATATGTAAAAGTACTGAAAGCAGCACTATGTCAGTGTACTAAAATTATAACAGAGCACAGAGTAACTTATTCATCATAATGTGTAAGAGATATAAATTGAGTGTTTAAAACTAATGTGCAATGATGTTGAGCTGAATGTTAGCTTGCTTTAAGGAAAGTATATGCACTTTTTTTCTGCCTGTGTCCCCATGAAAGGCATATCTATGATATTAATAATCCTTGCTTGCAGCACTGTTTCTTTTTTCACTTTTCAATAATAGTTCACTGACCTCTTGTAACATATTTTTTCATTCAATTATTGAAAGATATTTCCCTGTTTCCTATGTGAATTATTAAAATAATAATGATAATTTATTATGTTTGAATGGACTTAAAACCTGTTTTGAGATACACATATTTAAACATTGAGCTATGGATTTACAAGAGAATATGATCTTGTTATTTTGTAATATTACAAACTTCCATTTTGTCCACTATATGAATTTGCCCTCAGAACAGTTGTTTTAATTTGTCATTTAGAATGATAGCTATTGAATATTCTATTTTGAAAAATATTTTATGCATGCTTATGTGTATCATATTTTAATATGAATATCTTGTGCCAGGATAGTTAAATTTTATTTACCATGAAAATGAACTGTGCTAGTATTCCCCATTTACAAAATTATTTTCTCTTGAGTTTGCAAAGTAAACTTAATCAGAAGTGACTTCATATGTAATTGTATTTCAATTAATTATTTACCAGTATAGCACAAATATAATGGTATGTTAATTTTTAATATATATTCCTTCATTCTGTAACAAAAGAGAATCTTCAAATTTTCTTAAACTAGTTAAGGAATTTAAGCCTTGTACACAATACTCCAATAACTAAGATTTCATGGCTATTGGCATAGCTAACTAGGTATCCAGGGCCAGCCATGGTTTAGAATTTAAGAACCAAAGGATCAGGAAGTTTGCTGTGAGACTGTATTTCCTGGTAATATCAGAATGTATTCTTATAAAGTCTCAACAACATGACTGCCCAAATGTGTGAATAATGGACATGTCAATAGATGGAGTAAAGCTCTTGAATCCCCAACCTACACAAAAATCTGTAGGCAACTGAGGAAAACTGGGAGCAGGAAAGGTGATGTGGCCTACTGAATAGCATCGGGCCCAATAGTCCATCCTGAACATTATATGAACTGAATAGATTATGTGTATAATAACATTCAAAACCAGTGATCTCTAAAAGGAGAGTGGGGAAAGATATATGGGGATGGGGTAATGGAAGGGAAAAGTAATGGAAGGGGGAAATGTCATAAATATGATCTCAAAACTTAAATAAAAAAAATCTTTAAACTCTTACAACTGTTTAATAGTCTCTTAAGGTCATAGATTCAAGTTAACAACTTCCAAATCAAAAAAAGAAAGATGAATTTTTTGATTAGTTAATTCTCTAATCACTGTCATCACATCTGAAAAGCAGCATTTTAAGGGAGGATGGGTGTATTTTGGCTCACAGTCTAACAATGTGGTGAAGACTCAGAGGCAGATGGCTCAGATGGCACTCAGTCAGGTATCATCATTCATCTGGGAGCTCAACCTCCCCACACACATATTAGAAACGAACAGGAAGCAGAGTTATAAATCTCAATGCCAACCCTCTAGTGAGCAAGCAGCTCAGCTAGCACCCCTTCCAATGGCTTCTACCAACTCCTCAATGACGTCAATAGTAGAGTCCTAGATCAAACATAAGTTGCTGAAGGGGTTTGCAATAACATAGGAAAAACAATAATATCAGCCAACCAGACCTCCCTCCATAGCTCCCAGGGACTAAACCACCAACCAAGGAGTACACATGGAGGGACCCATGATTCCAGTCACATATAAAGCAGAGGATGGCCTTGTTGGGAATCAGTGGGAGAGAGGCCCTTGGTCCTGTGAAGGTTCTATGCCCCAGTATAGGGGGATGCCAGGGCCAGGAAGCAGGAGCGGGTGACTTGGTGAGCAATGTGAGGGGGGAGCGATGGGGGGGGGGGTTTGGAGTTGACACCAGGAAAGAGGATAACATTTTAAATGTAAATAAAGAAAATATCCAATTAAAAAAATAAGAAATATCCTGAAAAAATGTTAAAAATTAAAAAAATAAAAAGTAGAAAAGGAGAGGACACATCACCTTTGTAACTAGGACACTCCAACTCAGAGGAGCGGCATGGTCAGCTCACCCTCACATTTTTGGGGCTTGCTAACCCACAGCCCTGTCATCAGTGCTGAGAAATGACAACAGCTCTCCAGAGAACCACATTCAGTGAGCGGTAGAGCCAGTTCTGTATAGTCTCTAGACATGCAGATGGTCCCCAGTGGCTGCCCTGAATGGAGACACTGCAGTTCTCTAACTAATATACTCAAATTCACAAGGACCACTGCCACCATACAGCCACAGACTCAGATATGGTCCTCAGTGACAGCTCTGGATGAGTTCTCATCATGCCTACAAGTGGTAGGACTGGCCCGTTCACAGCAGATTATGTCTTTCCACCCTCGAGTCTCATCTTAGATAGGGTTTTACTGCTGTGAACAGACAACATGACCAAGGTAACTCTTATAAGGACAAGATTCAATTGGGTCTGGCTTACAAGTTCAGAGGTTCAGTCCATTATCATCAAGGCAGGATCATGAAAGCATCTAGACAGTCATGGTGCAGGAGGGCTGAGAGTTCTACATATTCATCTGAAGGCTGCTCCAGAAAACTGACTTCTGGGCAGCTAGGATGAGGGTCTTAAAGCCCACACCCACAGTGACACGCCTACTCCAACAAGGTCATACCTACTCCAACAGGTCCACTCCTTCTCCCTCTCCCTTGGTAGACCATATACAAACATCATAATTCTTCTGATTCATTTTTTTCCTCATAATTGTCAAGATGTTCCATTTCTCTTTCTCTCCCATCTGACATATATTTTCAAATTGTGGTGACTTGGGCTGCAGGCTGGCCATGTGGCTGGTTGACCCCTATGTGACATCCTCCATCCAGGCTGTATAATGTATCAACAAGCAGGTGTCTATGGTCTGCCTGTGTCATGCACTACAGGGCAGGTCTGTGGGTGGCATGGGGGTCTACATACATGTTTGTTTTTTTTCCATGTTGCTCTGCCCTGATTTGATTGGATTTGATTTTGTTTAGGTTTTATGAATCCTCAACGTGAATCAGCTTTAGCCACCAAGCCAGGCATCAAAACCAAAGGAATGCTATTGACTCTGCCCCTGAGTAGTACAAGAACACCACCAGAGGTTTGTCCCTTTGCCTATTGCCAGGGGGAAGTGATCAATGACCTTTACCGACTTATTTGTCAGTATTTCCTCATTCCATGTTTCTGTTTTGTTAACATTTTAGATACAGTTGTACATAATAATACCTAAAATTTATATCAGTAAAGTTACTAACATTTTGAAATACATTTATAAAGGATTTCTTTTTTACTATTTTTTAACTGAAGTTATGAATATTGCTTTTAGATGACCTTGAGAATATGATCAGTTCCAGCTTAATAGCATATGATAAGGGTGCCCTAGTTTTGAATGATATTGGAGGTAGTGGGAAAAGATGAGGAACAACTGAATAGAAAGGAACATTGAAGTAGAACTGCTTCTGTTTTCTTTCAACAGCTGACGTTGAGAAAGAAGTTATCTTTTTTCTTAATTTATCCATCATTAGTAATACACTCTACAAGAATAATTGTTTTAAACACAGTTCTTAATGACAGTAGAAAATTTAGAAAAAAAATATTTTCTGTGGAGTACATATTTTTTAATTATGTGAATAAGAATAAAATATATATAGAAGATAATGTAAACCAGATAAAACCAGCTCTTTCACAGATTTCCATGAACATGAAAAGTGGTGTCTTTGCTCAATGATACCTGAATATCAGATGATGCAAGGATTTATCAGGTGGATAAGCAGATGGCAACTGGAATTCCCAGGCTTAACGCTAACACTGCTTGCTTCATCAAAACAAAGATAAAGCAAAAACAGATTTAAAAGGGAAGACTAAGCATATATCAACACTTATTATGGAGACTAGTGAACTAAATCTTTTATTCCACAGTGATTATATGGAGGAAATTAAAGCATTAACTAAAGACATTGATAAATATTTCTATCAATTTCCTCAGACCCCCCAAAAAAACCAATGATTTTTTTTTAAGTCAAGCTCTAGCATAATTATTCAAAATAAACAGTAATTAACTGAACTAAATCAAGTAACAGGAGGGTTTGCACATTTACCCTGTGGTTTAACAGCTGTGCTTTTCACTGTCTGTGCTGGGAATTTCTACTCATTCTTTGTGATCTCAAGAGGTGGTAGAAAATTGAAGTATGTTTGAGCAGCATATTAAGTATGAATAAAATCACAAATTTAGTCACTCTAAATCATCCTGCAAAGAGAGATTTATTTTTAAGAGTCATTATGAAACGAGTAGAACAAACCTTTACTGGCCACCTTCTTATGCTCAGATGTATGTGCGAAGTATGGGTATATGGATTTAAATGAGTCATTTAAAGAAGAAATAATAAAAATGGAGGCATGATAAAAATGTTGATGGATTATGGAGATCCATGTATTTTTCATATGTTGCTGGAGCATTCAGCAGAATTTATCTGCAGAGTCTCATTAACAACAGACTGAAAGCAAAACCAGAATGTGCTCTCTCTGTTTTGAACATGAACTGATAACCTCTTCCTTGATCACTAGCAAGGTTTGTATTATGGTGTGACAATTCTGAAGAGATTTCCTGTTGTTTATATCTCTGTGAAACTAGGATTTTGAGACTTATCCACAAAACTACATGGCAAAGACTACATCACTGTCACAGTAGTGATTTTCCAGATAATTAACCTATCATATGCTAGAGTTAATTCTTAGATTTCTACTGGTAAACATAATTCCTGTCATCTTCTAATGAGAGTGACCAGAATGCTGCTTAACACAATAAAAACAGTCATTTTCTAAAAAAAAAGCTCTTAAGTCCTACTCTGTTTACCACCAACCAACAGATATGTTTTGCATTATAGTTTAATGTTTAAAAAAATACTATGGATAATTTAAATATAAAATGATGCTTATCAGCACATACTACATTAAAAAATCTCACTAAAATTTTTGAGACATAAAAGTAACACTAACATATATCATTGACTAGTGTTCTGAAGTTCCAAGTTATAAGCTCATTTAATTAATAGATTATTGTAGTCATTGCATGATTGTAGGTAATCCTGGACATGGCCTGGTCTAGCTGCCTTGAGAGGAATGCATCATAGTATTTTAAGGTATAAGTGAATGGCTTGTGGGGTCCATTTTGTGCCATTCAGTTCCTGAGAACTCAGGGTAATCCCTCAGCCAGTGAAGCACAAAGCCCACCTATGTGATTCTGTATTCCATAGACTTCAGCTAAGCATGCAGAACTTAGCTGAACAGTCATCAATAGACATTAGTATCATATATCCTGCATGATTTGAAAACAGGCATTATAACCTGATATGATAAATGTGTAAAAAGACTGACTGCTTGGTACAAATTTGTCTATGTCTTGCTAAGACATCCCCCCGCACTACGCACACACACACACACACACACACACACACACACACACACACACACTGTAGCCTGGTTCATTCTGATTGAGTGTATCAGAGGCCTTGATTTGATAAGTAACACTGATGATTATGCAGATGATCACTGGATGTGTACTCAATAAGAATTTTTATAAATAACCTTCACATCTGGAAATGTATTTTTATGGAAGATAACCATCCTAGCATGTTTACAGCCCTAGGTTCTATCTTATCCTGGGAAAAAGACAAAAATGAAGTGACTCATAGAATCTAGAGACACATGTTCACATATTTTGATATTATATTTTAAAAGTATAAGATACTATTTAAAACGTATCACATAGTATGTATTTGATTAAACAATCTTGACTAGTGTAATTATCTTATTCAATTTCCACAGTGTTGAAATAGTTACTATATGTCTTATTTCTGTATTTTCAAAATTGTATTCTATGGTGCATTTTACATACAGTAGCTTAGGGCTATGAGAAAGCAGAAGCTTGAAAAATGTCAAAAGACACTATTTACACAGGGACTTGACCTTATCAAGGGGAAGTTTGTGTGGAATGAAGACTCAGCCTGGAGTGCAGATCTCCATATGCACAAACTGTGTTCCAAATTTTTCAGATCATCCATGTAGCATTCTTTTATACAGATATTGAAAGACATGCAGAACTAGAGCAAAGGCTTTTTGCTCTTTTTTATGGTTGCTTGACACATACACTCATAAACACACACACTCCCATTGTAGCAATAGAGTTCACCGAATTCTGAGTTTATTAGACTAGTAGGACTTCTCAATATGAATTATTATAGAATCTATAATTCAGAAAGAAGACAAAGAAGGAAATCACAATTTTCTATAATTATCTCCAACACTACTATCTCAGTCCTCCAAAAACCTGATCAATTCATGCATCAGTATAACTTAACTCTACAGTGATGAAAGCAATAATATGCTTGAGGAGTTGTAACAGGAAGTATCACAAGAAAGACAATGCTGAAACTGCAGACAAAACCACAGAGAAAACCAGTCCAAATAAACTCATTCACTTGATTGTCTAGACCATTTCTGACATGGTAATATTTGTTGCTGGGAAGCAGTGTCATAAAAAATGGAAAATAGCCTTCATCATTGTGGCATCTCCAAAGTCTGTATTTAATGTAAATAAAAAGATTTTTTTCTTTTCTTAAGTATATGAACAATGCATATAGATGCTACATGAGTATATATAATCCAATTAATTTTAACTCTCTCTTAATTGAATTAAAATTTTAACTCTTGGCTTGTACAATTTAACTTGTCTTGTATTTTGTAAGAATTAGGTTTCTACGTGTTTTATTAAAATATATTATGGTAGTTAATATTAGAATATAGGAGTAGTTGTAAAAGTAACAGAAATATTTATTAGTTCCTCTTAAGACTAATTCCATCTCACACATGGTCAATATTCAGTATATAAGAAACACTGAGCCTGGGATGTTCAGTAGAAAATAAATCCAATGTACAAAATAACAAATGGTACTGCATTTTCTCATAAATGACACGTAAAGTGTTATTTATATTTTATTATATTAAATTAACTCTCAATTAATTAATGACATGTAAGTAGTTAAATTATATCATTTGGGCATATTAAGAGAAGTCTCTGTATCCAATGTGTATGTGTGTGTGTGTGTGTATTCACTCCCAGAATCCATTCAACTATGAATGATTATTTGGACATCAAATTAACTACATATATTTTGGACTAAGAAATGCTGTATCTTGCAAAGAAAATTACATTTTTATTTTAGGCATTTTTTTTGGGGGGGAAGGATCTTTACCTATCCTTTTTTTTTTCATTTTTTATTAGGAATTTAGCTCATTTACATTTCCAATGCTATACCAAAAGTCCCCCATACCCACCCCCCCACACTCCCCTACCCACCCACTCCCCCTTTTTGGCCCTGGCGTTCCCCTATACTGGGGCATATAAAGTTTGCAAGTCCAATGGGCCTCTCTTTTTACTCTGATACCTAAACCACAAAAAGACCCCACAAAGATAGAGAACTTCAGACCAATATCCCTTATGAATATTGATGCAAAAATCCTCAATAAAGTTCTTGCTAACCGAATCCAAGAACCCATCAAAACAATCATCCATCCTGACCAAGTAGGTTTCATCCCAGGGATGCAGGGATGGTTCAATATACGGAAATCCATCAACGTAATCCAGTATGTTTTAGACATTTACTTTTTAATTTAAAAGTATATCATTCACTGGTTCTACCATGTATGACTGATAGGAGCCCCCAACACATACAGCTGAGGACTGGCCTCAGTCAGAGAAGATGCACCTAGTTCTCGAGAGACTTGAGGCCTCAGGGAGTGGGGAAGTCTCATAGGGTAGGGATGGGGCGGTTGGGCCATCCTCTTGGAGAAGGTGAGAGAGAAATGGGATGATATACAGTTGGAGGGAAGACTATGAGTGGGATAATTACTGGACTAAAAAGGAAGGACTAAAAATAATAATTAAAAAAAACTTTATTTATAACATGGAGGCTGAGACCCTCCCATTTGGACTATACATAGCTATTTTATTTAAATTATCTATCTCTAAGTAGTAGGCCAAGCAGAACATTTCAGTGAGAAGCCAAGAGATGCCATATTGAATCACTCAGCTTGGACAGGAAGTTGAGCCAGAACAACTGAGTTGAACCAACTGGGCAGAGTTTAGAAAGAACTAGAAATGGTGAGGTTATTTAAGAGTAAGCTTCCAAGATCACAATTACGTCAAGTAAATAAATATTACTTTTACATGTTATGATGTTCTGAAAGTACTCTTTACTTTATTAGGGCTTCAGCAGAATGGGAAATATTAAAGAATATAACTATGGAAAATTACTAAAACTTTGCTACCAAATACCAAGTGCAGATCTACTAAAAGACTGGTATTTAATCACTATAGGACAGTAGAACACTTCCAAAATCTCCTACACATAAACCTTTCCCAGGTTTGCACATAGGAGCCTTATTTGATTTTTGCCAACTCAGAAATAATAAAAGTGCTCTGTAGTATATGACTAGCTAAAGACGTAGTATATTGATAGAGCAAAATACTTTTCAAAAGTATAAATAGCCAAAAAGCAAGGTTACTACATTGAGGGTTGTTTTTGTTGAGGAACTTTCCTAGAAGGATGGATTAGGTCTTTGCTCCTATTTTGACAGGCACTGGGGCCTATGTGCTGGGTTTTAGGATCAGAAAGGTACCTCTAAAGTGGCATTAGTCATGCTAAGGTCTGAGGACCCATTACATTGGTGGGCGGAAACTATCTTGCATATCCAAAGAATTAATTTCTCATTTAGTCTGTAAATTTCTCCCCAAACCAAGCCCCTTATGACTTTTCAGCTTTCTCTTTTAATACGCCAAGCTCACAGCACACAATACACAGCTAACTCCTTTACCAGGCTTGTCATAGTGTCCCCTACAGAATCACAATCTTCACAGTACCATGCTCAGACTTCAGAGTTCCCAAAGTTCAATTATCTCTACTATTGACTTATGATTTCTAAAGTCTTAATTTCTACCACATTCATTTCACTTTTTCTTACACATTTATTCTACTTCCATGGAAATACCCATAATTTCATGTAAATTGTCTACCACTTTTTTTAGATCCTTTCATCTATTTTCTGTTTTGTTTTGTTTTGAAATAGGATCTCAAACTCAGCTGTTTGACTTTTGTAGTTTCACTTCTTGCTAACTAAGGTGTGCCAACCAGGGTCTGGTTTTTGTGCAAAAAAGACAGAGATATAAGTCTGGGGGCTGTATGATTTGGCAAGTTCCCCATGCAGTGGCAGGCTGTCAAGAAATTTTCTTTTTGGATTTAGAAATAAGTAGAAATAGATGAGATAACAAATAATTAGAAGAAATTTAAATTCATAGGAATAAATGAAGAACTAAATGTGACAAATAGGCATATATGTATATATGTGCATATATACATATGTGAATATATATGTGTGTGTGTATATATAGATATTATCCCTATACCTTATATTGATGTTGATGTAAATATAGAGATTAACAAGAAGGCAAAGAAAAAAATGAAGGATGGAACTGTGCTGTGTTCTAGCTGCACAATGCCTGGGTTATATACTCAAAGAATCTAATTCAGAGTGTCATGAAGAAACTTAAAGACCCATGTAGATAGTTGCTCTGTTTATAATAGCCAAGATATAGAACTAGCCTATATATTTGTCAATACATGTGTACATAAATACAGTTTGTACAGAAATGCATCTATATTAAACTTTGAGGGAATGAAATAGTGTCACTTGGAAGAAAATTAGATAACTTCAGTGTTTGCCATGTAAAGCACAATAACCAGAATCAGAAATATAACTATCATATATCTTCTATCAAATGTCGAATATTATTCTATGTTTGTATATGTAAATGTAAGTGTGTATGTTTAAGTGTGTGTGTTTCTGTATGGGCAATTCTATGTGTACAGTTATGAAATTGAAGTAAAATTAAGGAAGTGTGAGATGGAATAATAGGGGATATAAAGAAGCAGAAACAGGAAAATCTAATGAGAAAGACAAAATATGTTTCAATAACTTGTTGAACTATAATTTAGTGTGTATGTATATTTGTATGTGTGGGGTGTGTGTGTGTGTTTGGATGTGTGATTCGGTGTAGAAGCATTCAGAGGAGAGCATCTGGAGAGAGGGGGGGGGACCAATAAAAAGAGAGAGAGTAGTGCAGTGGTTGAGTTAGAATACAAACAAAATGAATCCATGATATGTATGTGAAACCTATCAAAACAATGTTTATTAAATAAATAGTGATATTACCTCATACTTTTATACGGAGTTGCCATGAACTATAAAACCATAGGTACTTTAAAACTGTAAAACTGTAGGTACTTTAGAAATCAGTATGGGGAATTGGCCGAAAGAATGATACTGTAGAGCACTGAATTTGGGGGACGTGAAAGTATCCTATACTTAGTGTGATGTATCTTTTGTAATATTTGTCATTGTTTATAATCAGTGCATCCCACATATGCAAAGTATTAGTGATCTGTAAAATTGAAAAAAAGGCCTATATGCAAGCTCACTGGTTTCCTGCTTAACTGTTCCATTAATTGAAAAACTGCTTTAATTGTGCATTAAATTGAATTTTGATAGAAAGCAGAATGTATTAGAAAATGTATTATAAACACAAGAAGCTAAAAACATATTTTAAAGGATGAAATAAAATTCCAGAGATACCTCTGGGCGTGTTCTGTGACCTTTTCTGTGATATTTACCTTGTTAGGTTTTGTTTCTTTCAAAAGACTTTCTTCTCATTAAGTAAAAGGTCAAATTGAATTCAATCTATATTTATTATTATTTTTAAAATTCTGTACTGGGAAAAAAATCCTATTAACCTGATTTGTGCAGATGCCCTTCTAGATGGTCTTTTTCTATTTTACTGGAAAGAGTTTCCACATCTGTTCTGCTGTTCAGGCTGAGAAATGAAGGGTTTAGAGAGTTGGCAAAGATTAGCTCCCTGTGTCTGTCTAGCATGCTCTAATGAAGGGAATTAAGCCAATCTGTAAAAAGATGGAGGGAAAATCCCAGCAGACTTTTAGACTACTTAAACACAAAGTAAAACTCTTTTTATAATATTCACAGCATTAAAAATAGATTCATTTCTTTCTGCATACACTAATACTTACATACTAAGTATTATGCTCATTCACACACACACACACACTTTACAGGTTAACATATTAATTGTATTCAAAAATCTGCTTAAATACTCCAGTAAGTTTTACTAATAAATCTAATCATATTAAAAGATACATTTATATAACTTCCATTTTTCTAAGTATTAATAAAAACTCAACAGCAAGAAAATGCGAACTCTGTGTTATTTGAAGGCCAAGGAGCTTAGTGAAGGGTATTGACTTGGCAGCCTGACAAACAGTTTCTTAGAATTTGAAAAGCCACTAATGAGATCTGAGACATTATAAAGGTCAATTAAGATTTGAGAGTCTTAGCACTCTCATACACAAAAGAAGTCTGTGGGTCCGGATGATGTCCAAGACTCCTGTCAGCTCTGTTGTGCTCTAATAGCACAACTATATGTGCATTTTAATTCCAAAATAGTTTTTTTATTTTTATTAGATATTTTCTTTATTTACTTTTCAAATGTTATTCCCTTTCCTGTTTTCCCCTCCAGAAACCCCCTATCCCATATCCTCCCCATCTCCCAAAAATATTTCAATCAGATTCATTTTAACAAAATAAAGGTAGATACTATTAATTCAAAATAAGTGAAAATATGCTCCATTATATATTTAACATCTTGAATTATAAATACATATGTATAATCAATATAAATAACCAATTACCTTAAATTACTTATCTCAGTAATGTAAGCTGACTATCAAAATAGCATTAAATTATCAGATCTTTTATTTAATCACCTAGACAGCTTGGTGCTTTTCAAAGTGGTGGTAAATTATTTAATTTTTTATATTTGTGTATAAGTGTTTTGTTTGAATGTATGACTTTGTACCCTATGTGTGCAGTGCACTTACGGGCTACAAGTAGATATTCAATCAGATTCATTTTAACAAAATAAAGGTAGATACTATTAATTCAAAATAAGTGAAAATATGCTCCATTATATATTTAACAGCTTGAAGTATAAATATATGTGTATAATCAATATAAATAACCAATTATCTTAAATTATTGAATTCTCTGGAACTGCAATTACAAACAAGTTTTAGCCACCATGTGCCTGAGAATGAAACCCAGGTCTTCTGGAAGAAAAGCCCATGCTTTTAGTTGCAGGGCCATTTCTCCACACCCAAAGGATAAAAAAAGAATTATAACATAATGTAAAAATATAAAGCAAATACTACTAACAATATTTAACTGAGATACAGACTACAAAATTCTCAAAAATAGACATACATGAGTGGTAGCTTATGTAATTCTTTTTTTTTTTTTCACTATGATTGTATTTTTTTTTCTTTTTTTATTACGTATTTTCTTCAATTACATTTCCAATGCTATCCCAAAAGTCCCCCCACCACTCCCCTACCCACCCATTCCCATTTATTGGCCCTGGCATTCCCCTGTACTGGGGCATATAACATTTGCCTGACCAATGGGCCTCTCTTTCCAGTGATGGCCGACTAGGTCATCTTTTGATACATATGAAGCTAGAGTCAAGAGCTCTGGGTTACTGGTTAGTTCATAAAGTTGTTCCTCCGATAGGGTTGCAGATCCCTTTAGCTCCTTGGATACTTTCTCTAGCTCCTCCATTGGGGGCCCTGTGATCCATAAACCCTCTCTTTATCTGAGCACACTGACTTGAAAAGAAAAAAAAAAACAAGCTTACTAACTTTAAAAGTGTATGTCAGCAGTACTTAAAACATTTAAAACTTAATGAACATGGAAAACTAAAGAACTTACTAATTCTGTGCTCACAACCCTCATAGATTCACTGATTCTGAACAACAACAACAACAACAAAAATATTCAAAAGTTCCCTGGTCATTCTGTGTTCTGAATTCTATAACCCATGGCATATATTCAACATTAAGTAGTCAGCAAAGTATAATGGTATCCAGACCTTGGGCACTAACTCTGCAGCCAGTTCCACAACACCCAAGGAAGCTTGACTCCCAGGTACTCTCACAAGCCCAGAATCATAGGCGAGGAGGCCAAAACATCTTCCCCAATGCTGGGAGTAACTGGGACCAGCAGGATCCAGGGATTCAGCAATACAATGGCATGGGTTTCTTCCAGTCTGAGTCGGTGCCCTGAGCCGACAACCAGAGGACGGTCCACTCCCAGGTGCTTTAACATGCCCAGGATCATAGGATGAGAGGATCTCAGGAGCTTGGTCACACCAGAATTTCAGGATCCCAGAGGCAGCTTCACTCCCAGGGGCTCTGACAAACCCAGAATCTCATTATCACAGGATCCCAGAATCACAGGATCACAGTGACAGCTGAACACTGCTGACAAAAGCAGGATTGCAGGACAGAAAGGCTCCAGTCGGAGACAGCAAGCTCAGGTAGCAGGAGAGATAACCAGATGGCTAGAGGCAAGTGCAAGAACATAAGTACCTGAAATCAAGGCTACTTGGTATCATGAGAACCCAGTTCTCAAAACACAAGTCCTGGATTCCTCATCACAACAGAAAAGCAAGATTCAGATTTAAAACCACATAATATGATGATAGTACCTGACTTTTTTGAAAATTTTTATTAGATATTTTCTTTATTTACATTTCAAATGTTATCCCCTTTGCTAGTTTCCCCTCCAAAAACTCCCTATCCCATCCTCCCTCCCCTCTATGAGGGTGTTCCCCCACGAACCCACCCATGCCCACCTACTTGCCCTGGCATTCCCCCTACACTAGGGCATTGAGTGTTCATGAGACCAAGGGTGTCTCCTCCCATTGATGTCCTACAAATCCATGCTTTGCTACATATGCAGCTGGAGCCATGGGAACACTTTGTTTGCTGATTTAGTCCTTGGGAGCTCTTGGGGTACTGGTTGGTTCATATTGTTGTTTCTCCTATGGGGCTGCAAACACCTTCACCTCTTTGGATCCTTTCTATAACTCTTCCATTGGTCACCCAGTGCTCAGTATAATGGTTAGGTGTGAGCATCTACCTCTGTACTTGTCAGGTACTGGCAGAGACTCTCAGGAGACAGCCATATCAGGCTCCTGTCATCAAAACGCTTGTTGGCATCCACAGTGTATGTGTTTAGTAACTGTATATATGATGGATCCGCAAGTGGGGCAGTCTCTGGTTGGCCTTTCCTTCAGGCTCTGATCGACACATAGTCTCTGTATTGTCTCCCGTGGGAATTCTGTTCCCCTTTCAAAGAAAGACCAAAGTATCCACACTTTGGTCTTCTTCTTGAGATTCATGTGATCTGTGAATTGTATCTTTGGTATTCAAAGTTTTTAGGCTAATATCCACTTATCAGTGAGTGCATACCATGTGTCTTCTTTTGTGATTGTGTTACCTTACTCACCATGATATTTTCTAGGCACTCTACAGATTCAATGCAATTGCTATCAAAATTCCAACTCAATTCTTCATAGAGTTAGAAAGAACAATTTGTAAATACATATGGAATAACAATAAACCCAACATAGTGAAAACTATTCTCAACGATAAAAGTACTTTTTGGGTAATCACCATTCCTGACCTAAGTTGTACTGCAGAGTAATTGTGATTAAAAAAAAATGAATGGTATTGGTACAGAGACAGGCAGGAAGATCAATGGAATAGAATTGAAGACACAGAAATGAATGAACACAACTATGGTCACTTGACCTTTGATTAAGTTGCTAAAATCATTCAGTGAAAAAAAGACAGCATCTTTAACAAATCATGATGGTTCAACTGGAGGTTGGCATGTAAAAGAATGCAAATTGATTCATTCTTATCTCCTTATACAAATCTCAAGTCCAAGTGGATCAAGGACATGATCTATGAATACATGGGCACAGGGGGAAAACATCCTGAAAAAAATATCAATGGATTTTACTCTAAGATCAAGAATTGACAAATGGGACCTCAGAAATTTGTAAGCTTACATAAGGCAAAGAACACTGTCAGGAGGACAAAATGGCAATCAACAGATTTGGAAATGATCTTTACCAATCCTATATCCAATAAAGGGCTTATATCCAATATATACAAAGTATTCAAGAAGTTAGACTCCAGAGAATCAAATAACCCTATTAAAAATGGGATACAGAGCTAAACAAAGAATTTTCAACTGAGGAATATTGAATGGCAGAGAAGCACCTAAAGAAATGTTCAGCATCCTTAGTCATCAGGGAAATGCAAATCAAAAGAACCCTGAGATTCCACCTCACACCAGTCAGAATGGCTAAGATCAAAAACTTGGGTGACAGCAGATGCTGGCAAGGATGTGGACAAAGAGGAACACTCCTTCATTGCTGGTGGGATTGGAAGCTGGTACAACCACTCTCCAAATCAGTCTGGCAGTTCCTCAGAAAATTGGACATAATACTACCTGAGGACCCAACTATACTACTCCTGGGCATATAACCAAAGTATTCTGCAATATATAATAAGGACACATGCTCCACTCTGTTAGCAGCTTTTGTATATAGCCAGAAGCTGGAAAGAACCTAGATGTCCTTCAACAGACGAATGGATACAGAAAACCTTCTACATTTACCCAATGAAGTTCTACTCGGCTACTAAAAACAAAGACTTAATGATATTCTTAGGCAAATGGATGGAACTAGGAAATATCATCCTGAGTGAGGTAACTCTGTCACAAAAGAAAACACATGATATGCACTCACTGTTAAATGGATATTAGCCCAAAAGCTCTGGAATAACAAAGATACAATTCATAGACAACATGAAGCTCAATCTTAAGGGAGAACAAAGTGTAGCACCTAAACTCACGTGAGTTTAGGTGCTTCTCAGCCATTTGGTATTGTTCAGTTGAGAATTCTTTGTTTATCCCTGTACCCCATTTTTAATAGGATTATTGGGTTTTCTGGAGTCTAACTTCTTGAGTTCTTTATATATAATAGATATTAGCCCCCTATTGAATTTAGGATTGGTAAAGACCTTTTCCCAATCTGTTTGTTTCCTTTTTATCATATTGACAGTGTTCGTTGCCTTACAGAAGCTTTGCAATTTGATGAAATCCTATTTGTCCATTCTTGACCTTACATCACAAAGGGTCTCCAATGAAGGAGCTAGAGAAAGTACCCAAGGAGCTATAGGGCTTTGCAGTCCCATAGGAGGAACAACAATATGAACTAAGCAGTACCCTCAGAGCTCCCTGGGTCTAAACCATCAATCAAAGAAAATACATGGTGGGTCTCATGACTCATCAATGGGAGGAGAGGCCATTGGTCCTGTGAAGGTTTGATGCCACAGTATAGGGGAATGCCATGGCCAGGAAGCAGAAGTGGGTGGGTTGGGGAGCAGGAGGGAGGGGGAGGGGATAGGGAATTTTCGGAGGGGCAACTTTGAAAGGGGATGACATTTGAAATGTAAATAAAGAAAATATCTAAGAAAAAAATTTTAAAAAGGAAAGAAATGGGAACAAAATACTAATATGAGCAAATTCGGAGACAAAGTGTGCAGCTTTGACACACTTTGTCTAGGGACAAAGACTGAAGGAAAGGTCATCCATAGACTACCCCACCTGGTAATTCATCCCATATACAGTCACCAATCTAGTCTCTATTATGGATGCCAAGTAATTCATTCTGATAGGAGCCTGATATAGCTGTCTCTTGAGAGGCTCTGCCAGAGCCTGACAATCACAGAGGTGGATGCTCCCAGCCAAACATTGGACTAAGCATGAGGTCCCCAGTGGAGGAGTTAGAGAAAGGACAGAGGCAGCTGATGGGATTTGCAGCCCCATAAGAGGAACAATAATGTGAACCAACCAGTATCCCCAGAGCTCCTAGGGACTAAATCACCAACCAAAGAGTACATATGGAGGGAACCATGGCTCCAGCCACATGTGGGGCAGAGGATGAGTTTGTTGACCAACAATGGGAGAAGAGGTCCTTGTTCCTGAGAAGGCTCCATGACCCAGTGAATGGGAATTCGAGTTCAAGGAAGCAGGAGTGGGTAGGTGGGTGGGAAAACACCCTCATTGAAGCAGAGT
The DNA here is from genome assembly GCF_000001635.26 of Mus musculus. Taxonomy (NCBI): domain Eukaryota; kingdom Metazoa; phylum Chordata; class Mammalia; order Rodentia; family Muridae; genus Mus; species Mus musculus. Next base: position 96,477,689 of record NC_000080.6, read on the forward strand.
GAAGGGATGATGAGATTGGAGGTTTCTCAGGGGTGGGGGTTGCTAGGAACCAGGAAAGGTGATAACATTTAAACATAAATAAAGAAAATATCCAATAAAAAAAATAAAAAAGTATAATGGTATCTGCTTTTACTTTTTACCCTTGATATACATAATCTCTATGTTTAACTTTTTTTTATTATTAAATAGTGCTTCAAGAATCCCTATCTTTCACTTGATCTTCGATAAGGGAGCTAAAACCATCCAGTGGAAGAAAGACAGCATTTTCAACAATTGGTGCTGGCACAACTGGTTGTTATCCTGTAGAAGAATGCGAATCGATCCATACTTATCTCCTTGTACTAAGGTCAAATCTAAGTGGATCAAGGATCTTCACATAAAACCAGAGACACTGAAACTTATAGAGGAGAAAGTGGGGAAAAGCCTTGAAGATATGGGCACAGGGGAAAAATTCCTGAACAGAACAGCAATGGCTTGTGCTGTAAAATCGAGAATTGACAAATGGGACCTAATGAAACTCCAAAGTTTCTGCAAGGCAAAAGACACCGTCAATAAGACAAAAAGACCACCAACAGATTGGGAAAGGATCTTTACCTATCCTAAATCAGATAGGGGACTAATATCCAACATATATAAAGAACTCAAGAAGGTGGACTTCAGAAAATCAAATAACCCCATTAAAAAATGGGGCTCAGAACTGAACAAAGAATTCTCACCTGAGGAATACCGAATGGCAGAGAAACACCTGAAAAAATGTTCAACATCCTTAATCATCAGGGAAATGCAAATCAAAACAACCCTGAGATTCCACCTCACACCAGTCAGAATGGCTAAGATCAAAAATTCAGGTGACAGCAGATGCTGGCGTGGATGTGGAGAAAGAGGAACACTCCTCCATTGTTGGTGGGAGTGCAGGCTTGTACAACCACTCTGGAAATCAGTCTGGCGGTTCCTCAGAAAATTGGACATAGTACTACCAGAGGATCCAGCAATACCTCTCCTGGGCATATATCCGGAAGATGCCCCAACTGGTAAGAAGGACACATGCTCCACTATGTTCATAGCAGCCTTATTTATAATAGCCAGAAGCTGGAAAGAACCTAGATGCCCCTCAACAGAGGAATGGATACAGAAAATGTGGTACATCTACACAATGGAGTACTACTCAGCTATTAAAAAGAATGAATTTATGAAATTCCTAGCCAAATGGATGGACCTGGAGGGCATCATCCTGAGTGAGGTAACACATTCACAAAGAAACTCACACAATATGTACTCACTGATAAGTGGATATTAGCCCCAAACCTAGGATACCCAAGATATAAGATATAATTTGCTAAACACATGAAACTCAAGAAAAATGAAGACTGAAGTGTGGACACTATGCCCCTCCTTAGATTTGGGAACAAAACACCCATGGAAGGAGTTACAGAGACAAAGTTTGGAGCTGAGATGAAAGGATGGACCATGTAGAGACTGCCATATCCAGGGATCCACCCCATAATCAGCATCCAAACGCTGACACCATTGCATACACTAGCAAGATTTTATTGAAAGAACCCAGATGTAGCTGTCTCTTGTGAGACTATGCTGGGGCCTAGCAAACACAGAAGTGGATGCTCACTGTCAGCTAATGGATGGATCATAGGGCTCCCAATGGAGGAGCTAGAGAAAGTAGCCAAGGAGCTAAAGGGATCTGCAACCCTATAGGTGGAACAACATTATGAACTAACCAGTACCCCGGAGCTCTTGACTCTAGCTGCATATATATCAAAAGATGGCCTAGTCGGCCATCACTGGAAAGAGAGGCCCATTGGACTTGCAAACTTTATATGCCCCAGTACAGGGGAACACCAGGGCCAAAAAGGGGGAGTGGGTGGGCAGGGGAGTGGGGGTGGGTGGATATGGGGGACTTTTGGTATAGCATTGGAAATGTAAATGAGCTAAATTCCTAATAAAAATGGGAAAAAAAAAGAAAAAAAAAAAAAAAAGAATCCCTATCTTGAGAGACTAGTCTGCCCAGGTGAGAATGCAGACTACAGAAGCTACACAGCTTCTAAACAGACCCCCTTTCAGGCTCCAGACATCCCTGGGCCTTCCCCACCAAAGGAGAAGTGTTCACCTGGGAAAGCTCTGCTAGAGCAGGTGGTGGAGCCATCTGGGAAACTGGATCCCTCAGAGACTAGTCTGCGCAGGTGAGAGAGCAGAATACAGAAGCTACACAGCTTCTAAGACAGGCAGAAGGAACACAGATTCTGGGACAGGCCCTGTTTTGGGCCTTCATCTTCTGCCAGGAGGCATGTCCGGACACCAGGTATCTGTGCACCTACCCTGCAAGAGGAGAGCTTGCCTGAAGAGAGAAGTGAGACCACTGAGCATTCTAATTAACAAAATCAGAAATGAAAAGGGAGACATAACAACAGATCCTGAAGAAATCCAAAACACCATCATATCCTTCCACAAAAGGCTATACTCAACAAAACTGGAAAACCTGGATGAAATGGACAAATTTCTAGACAGATATCAGGTTCCAAAGTTAAATCAGGATCAGGTTAATGATCTAAACAGTCCTATATCCCCTATAGAAATAGAAGTAGTCATTCATAGTCTCCCAACCAAAAAAAAAAAAAAAAAAAAAAAAAAAAAAAAAAAGGCCCAGGACCAGATGGGTTTAGTGCAGAGTTCTATCAGACCTTCAAAGAAGATCTAATTCCAGTTCTTCACAAACTATTACACAAAATAGAAGCAGAAGGTACTCTACCCAATTCATTCTATGAAGCCACAATTACTCTGATACCTAAACCACAGAAAGACCCAACAAAGATAACTTCAGACCAATTTCCCTTATGAATATCGATGTAAAAATACTCAATAAAATCCTCGCAAACTGAATCCAAGAGCACATCAAAACTCAATTGTTCACTGAGGTAGAAAGGGCAATTTCAAATTCATCTGGTAAAATAAAAAACCTATGATAGCAAAAACTATTCTCAACAATAAAAGAACCTCTGTTGAAATCACCATGCCTGACATTAAGCTGTACTACAGAGCAATTGTGATAAAAAATGCATGGCACTGGTACAATGACAGACAGGTAGATCAGTGGAATAGAATTGAAGACCCAGAAAAGAGTCCACACTCCTTTGGTCACTTGATCTTTGACAAGGGAGCTAAAACCATCCAGTGGGAAAAAAACAGCATTTTCAACAAATAGTGCTGGCTCAATTGGTGGTTATCATGTAGAAGAATGCAAATTGATCCATTCTTATCTCCTTGTACAAAGCTCAAGTCTAAGTGGATCAAAGACCTCTGCATAAGACCAGAGACACTGAAATTAATAGAGGAGAAAGTGGGGAAAAGCCTCGAAGATATGGGCACAGGGGAAAAATTCCTAAACAGAACAGCAATGGCCTGTGCTGTAAGGTCAAGAATTGACAAATGGAACCTCATAAAATTGCAAAGCTTCTGTAAGGCAAAAGACACTGTCAATAAGACAAAAAGGCAACCAACAGATTGGGAAAGGATTTTTACCAATCCTAAATCTGGTAGGGGAATAACATCCAATATATACAAAGAGCTCACAAAGCTGGACTCCAGAAGTTCAAATTAGCCCATTAAAATGGGGCTCAGAGCTAAACAAAGAATTCTCAACTGAGGAATACAGAAAGGCTGAGAAACACCTGAAAAAATGTTCAACATCCTTAATCATCAGGGAAATGCAAATCAAAACAATCCTGAGATTCCACTTCACATCAGTCAGAATGGCTAAGATCAAAAATTCAGGTGACAGCAGATGCTGGCAAGGATGTGGAGAAAGAGGAGCACTCCTCCACAGCTGGTGGGGTTGCAAGCTTGTACAACCACTCTGGAAATCAGTCTGGAGGTTCCTCAGAAAATTGGACATAATACTACCAGAAGATCCAGCATCCTCTCCTCGGCATATACCAAGAAGAAGTTCCAACTGGCAATAAGAACACATGCTTCACTATGATCATTGCAGCCTTATTTATAATAGCCAGAAGCTGGAAAGAACCCAGATGCCCCTCAACAGAAGAATGGATACAGAAAATGTGTTACATTTACACAATGGAGTACTACTCAGCTATTAAAAACAATGGATTTATGAAATTCTTGGACAAATGGATGTATCTGGAGGATATTATCCTTTGTGAGGTAACCCAAACCCAAAAGAGGCAATTAGATATGCACTCACTGATTAGTGGATATTATCCCAGAAACAGAACACCCAACATACAATTTGCAAAACATAAGAAAATCCAGAAGAGGGAAGACCAATGGGTGGATACTTCATTCCTCCTTAGAATAGGGAACAAAATACCCATGAAAGGAGTTACAGAGACAAAGTTTGAAGCTAAGAGGATAGGATAGACTATCCAGAGACTACCCTACTGGGAATCCATCCCATAATCAGCCACCAAACCCAGACACTATTTCATATGCCAGAAAGATTTTGCTGAAGAGACCCTGTTATAGCTGTCTCGTATGAGGCTATGCCAATGCCTGGCAAATACAGAAGAGGATGCTCACAGTCATCTATAAGATGGAACACAGGGCCCCCCAATGGACAATCTAGAGAAAGCACCCAAGGAGCTGAAGAGGTCTGCAACCCTATAGGTGGAGCCACAGTATGAACTAACCAGTACCCCCAGAGCTCGTATCTCTAGCTGCATATATAGCAGAAGATGGCCTAGTCAGCCATCACTGGGAAGAGAGACCCCTTGGTATTGCAAACTTTATATGCCCAGTACAGGGGAATGCCAGGGCCAAGAAGTGTGAGTGGGTTGTTAGGGGAGCAGGGTGGGGGAAGGCATAGGGAACTTCTGGATAGCATTCGAAATGTATATAAAGAAAATAACTAAATATATGTATGTGTATGTATATATATATATATATATATATATATATATATATATATATATATATATTCCCTATCTTTTTAAATGTCTGTTCTAATCAAGATGGTAGGAGACACACATCTTTTCTCAGTCTTATAAATTTGTCAGGCACAGAATAATGTCATTTTCCATTATTTGTGATTTTTTTTGCATATTTATTCTTGAACTCAACTATAATATAAATGTTGAATTATATTATAAAATGTTAAATTTTACTGTTGCGAAAATAAATCATTCCTAACATTTCAATTGTATTCAGTTATAATCAGGATGACAAAATCTGTTATTGTATAATTCCAATTGGTATATGATTCAAATTATCCATTTGTCTAACATATGCATGATGTGTGTCCTATTCCCAATAGACACACTTACTGTATTTGCTAAGGTGGTCAAATATTTTTATAGTAGTGATTTGAAAGAGTTTCACCAAGGGCCTTTCCTCCCATTGATGGCCGACTAGGCCATCCTCTCCTATATATGCAACCAGAGAAACAGCTCCGGGGTACTGGTTTGTTCATATTGTTGTTCCTCCTATAGGGTTACAGACCCCTTCAGCTCCTTGGGTACTTTCTCTAGCTCCTTCATTAGGGGCCCTGTGTTCCATCCAATAGATCACTGTGAGCAGGGAATGCCAGGGCCAGGAAGCTGGGTTGGAGAGCAGGGCAGGGGTAGGGTATAGGTAGCTTTGAGGATAGCATTTGAAATGGAAATGAAGAAAATATCTTAAAAAAATGCCTTAAAAAAGAGCTGATTTTATTGTGATCCTGGTACTACAAATTTTTCCTGGATCCTCAGGCATGCCAATCAAACAATTGATGTCCAAGATGTACCTACCATCTGATATCAGCAATTTGAGGTATCCAAAAATGCAGAAAATTATTTCAAGTGAAAAGATCAAAGTATTCAAATTCTTAAAATTATTTGCTAAAATTGCTAAGCCTTTTGGTAAGAAATGTAATCATTAATTGTGATACAGTAAACTAAATTTATAGCAGTTTTGCTATAATACCTCAAATGGCAAAAGCTAGAAACAAAATGCATTATATATGAAATTAAATGCTACAAAATTAATAAATATATGCATCATAAAATAAAACAAAACAATAGATAACATCTTATACTCTCCATCATTTTAAAAATCAAATTGCAAGCCTTCAAAATAACTTTTAGAGGTGTACCAGTTTTTCCTATATCACCTGATATAGCAACATTGAAGAGATGAATGGGCTACCTTTCACATGGCAAAATAGAATTTTAGAATATTTAGGCACAGGTTCTGAGCTCTTTACTAATTCTGTTACTCATTATTTTAATTAAATTTACATTTTAGTGATCAGAACATTAGAAATGATGTTGATCCTCATGCTATTGATTCTGTCTCTGCTTTGACAGATTAAAAATTGACATGTGAGCAGGTATAATTCCCTACCCACAATTTTTTGGTTTTGCTTTTGGCAGTTATTACAAAGCGTACAGCATGCTGTTCATTAGCCAACAGGCAGCCTGGTGGAAGAAACTGGCAGAGTGTGAAAGAATGTACGTTGGCTTGAGTCTATCTTTCTATGAGCAAAGTCGTCTGTGTGCCATGCGATTGGCTCAAGAGATGATTCTCAGAAATGTGTCTTGGATCCTTTTAAGGATAGTTGCCATCATTTAGCCAAGGCTCAGGTAATGGTGTCATTAAGTGGCCATAATAACATCTATACTTACCCAAATAAAATCATGATACAGAAAGAAAAAATGCTAACTGCCAGCTGATTTTTACATTCAAATAACTGACCATTTTAAAATAAGTTATCAATCTCTAAGAAAAATCTAGAGGTTGATATTATTACTTCTTGATTATTATGATGCAACTTTTCTACTTGCAAATTCACATTTATACCATATATGTGCTAAAAGAATAATATGTTACCCAGTTATAATCATAATAAAATTTGTTCACTTGGTGTTTAAACATTTAAAATGATCGTTGATTCTGCATAATGTTATTTCATGTGCGGCAGCAAATTATATTTCTTTATTTTTACCATGTAATTAAGAGATAAGCTTTCTAGAGAAAGGCATGTACTATGGGACATATCACTATATAAAACTGGATGAATGTTTAAAAATGAAAATTCTGAAAAGTGTTCTTTAAAGTTAGTTACCTGAGCCAAGAGGACATAAAGGTGTTTTAAGACAAGTTTAATTCAGTCTGTTGGGACTTGCCATTATTTATACGGGGAAGTCCCATGTTTTCATTTCAGTTCCCTTGTAAAGTACATGTACTTATTTATTATTGGTGTATATGTTACTACAGATTCAACAACATAAGTCCCCCAACTTATGTCTTTTTTCTCAGTTATCAAAAGATGTATTAACATCTATTAAGGAGCTCACAAGCCTCAGTTAGGATGCTGTCTGAGTTATGATTCTATCCAGTTTCTTGAGTAGAAAAGAATTATTAAATTAACTTTTAAAATAATCCAAATTTATATTATTTCTGCTACATGGACCAAGTTCATATTTTATTGCAGAGTAATAAGACAGTTGCTGTATATACCTCACTGGAAGTCAACCTACATTTTATAAGCTTCTTTCTCATATGCTAATAATGGAAAAAGACTTCCTCATTGAGATACATCCCTTCAGTTGCCAATAAGGGTTTGGATATCAGTATGTGGCTAACAGTTGTCTTTCCAACTACCATGACCTTGAAACAGGAAATTAACTTATTCTGTCTATAACTTTGTTCTAAAAAATGGTGTGATGAAATACATACCAAACAGACACACACACACACACACACACACACACACACACACACACACTCAGGCACACTTTTTTTTTTATACCATGATGAGCTGGTGATTAATCACGAGTGAAAAAACTAAAATATGAAGTTAGTAGAAAACACTTGTGAATGTAAAGGAAAAAGCAGCCCCTGGATGCATTTTATATTCTGTCGAATTAGTATTTGTAGATATTAGTAAGCAATGTCCTGAATAATAAAGATGGGTTTATTTTTTGCATCCATCCAACTAAAGTAACTGCTAAAGAGTGAATGTAAGAAACAAAGAAAGAGTCACCTGTTACAACAATCCTGATTAAAATCTCATGAAAAAGAACTAGTAGAGGACTCAGTGACTCGAAGTTATTAGTATAAATTTCAATTACTATTTTCAAATTCATAAGCAAAGCAGTTTACAACTTTAAAATAAATGAGAGATGTATTAGCATCAGGTGTATCCATGTATAGAAAGAAACTCTTTATAACAAGCTCCTGCACCCAGCACAAGACACTGCATCTCTGGGTACAATGCTGTTCCTGTGTCTCTTGCCATGACACCTGTCGCATACCGCTTTGCACATGTATGACATGCATCACAACCCAGATGAAAGATGAGTACCCTGACCCACGGCCCCCTTCTCTTCTTCTTCCCGCTTAACTCCTCAGAGGCCTCCTCTACCAATAAAATCTCCCACATGTAACCTGTCTCCATCGTGGTCTGTCCGGGAGTGTGCTGCAGATCCTAACTGAAATAACCAACAGAATTGTCATATAAAATAAGAAAACTGCAGACAAATTGAGAAATATTGTGTCTATTTCTTAAGAAAGGAGAGATGCGTATTAATCTTAGTTACACCTTTATATTTACTCTCTATGAATTCTACCATTTTAAAGATACCTCTTAGAAGGTCAGAAATGGTGTAAATGTTCTATTAGTCAGTAGAAAAAAATGTACTTCATTGTCAATGACAAAGAATAAAGAAGTATTAAAGATGATAAATAACTTTGAATGGCCTTTGAAGATATAAATTGATCATCACAATTAGTAGTTATTTCACTAACTGGTGTGTGTATGTGTGTGTGTGTTTGTGTGTGTGTGTATGGTTAAACACTGAATTTTAATATATTTTTTAAAACACACAATGCACAAAAGCAAAAATAATGGAGAACAGATGGTGAAACAGCTTAGAGACATTTTTAATAAGAATAAAGGCTGTGTCACAGTAGTAATATAGAAGTAGTTAGTAGTATAAATAATTTTAAAGCACTATTATAACCAATTACTTCATTACCCATTATTCTTTAAATTTAAAGTAGCTAGAATGTAGTAATAGCTTCAATAGCTTAAGTAAAATTAACCTTCTGAAGTTGTGCTATAACTGAAGACATCAACTTAGCTTTTCTGGTTAAGTTGTGGGTCATAGAGTAAAAATGAACACATAAGTATAATTCTCAAATGAATAATAAGCTTGTTTAATAATTAGTACCAACAAGGGAGTTTATGTGTGGAAACCTACATAATTTTAATCATATATGAAATATGTAAACTTAATAATGTATTCTATGTTCCTCCTATGCTATAACAAGAAAAAAGTTAAGAAAAACTCTAAAATTCGATTTTTCACATCACAGTGTGATTTCTTTTATCTACAAAATTTGCCCTTGAAAAACCAGTCATTTTTTGTTACAATAGAAACTTTAAAATCACATTGTCTCATAATGTTATAAATACATTTCTGACTTTCTTGGGTCTTCATTTGTAGACATCTTTATCTGCATGGGACCCACCAGCTACATGTTGGACATGCCTGGTATATGGGTTACAAACAATAAATTAAAGAACAAAGTTTTAATTAGACTTGAGTTAGAAGAAAATCAAAAGAAATAAGAAAGTACTGAGACTGTTTCCAAATATTTTGTAATTTAACTATTGATTTACACATCGGAGTATTAGACAATTAAACACTGGGAGCATAAAAGAGAATTGAAATATATTATGCATGATATGGAAAAGAATAGGGTGGGTATTCAAAGTAATACCAAGAACATTAACAAAATTAAAACTTAACTGTTAAAAAATCTAATTAAAAAAAAACAAATGCTAGTTCTGATTAGCCATTTTCAGAGTGGTAAACATGATTAGATAAAGATCATTAAACTATGAAAAAGGTTTAGAAATTTTCTAATGTCCATTTGTGATAAATGTTATGGAAAAGCTTAGAATGAGGAGAGCTTATCTCAACATAACAAGGCTGTATATGACAAACCTATAGAAAATATCATGTTAATATATAAAGCACAGGAGTTGTGAATATGATCAGAAACAAAACAAGCATACAAACACTATAAACACATCCTCAACGCAGTCTTTAAAGCACAAGCAAGAACAATAAGACAAAAGAAGAAAATGAAAAGGATGTGAATAAGAAAAAAGCAGTGAAAAGAATCTACTGAAGTGCCAGACATTTTCCACCAAAATACTTATAGAACTGATAAATGATTTCAGCAAAGAGAAAGGACACAAAAATCAACAAACCAAAGGCAGCAGATGTGCTATACACCAAATGTCTAACAAACTTAAAAAATGGGTAAACAACTGAATTCACCGCAGTCATGCACACGATGATCATGATGATGATGATATGATGATGATAAGAAGACAAAGAAGAGGAAGAAGAAATGTGGAAAACCCAGCGAAATTCTCCACATTCATAATTTTATAAGAGTATAGAAAGAGCTTGAGGAATATACTAGAATATAAAAATATATCCCATTCTAATAGCTTGGAAGAATTAATATGTAAAATGAACATTTTGTAGGATATTATGAAAAGACCTATATACAGATAAAGAATAATCACAGTAAAATTTCAGAAATCATCCTTAACAGCAGAGACAATCAGTCCAATTAAATTTAAGAAACGGCTTATATAAAAATTGTTTTTAATCAGATATTTTCTTTATTTATATTTCAAATGTTGTCCCCTTTCCTGGTTTCCCCTGCAAAAGTCCCCTATCTCTTCACCCCTTCCCCTGCTCCCCAACGCTCCCACACCCATTCCTGGTTCTGGCATTCCCTTATACTGGGGCATAGAACCTTCACAGGACCTACAGCCTCTCCGCCCATTGATAAACAACTATGCCATCCTCTGCTACATATGCAGCTAGAGCTACAAGTTCTTCCATGTGTTTTCTTTGATTCGTGTTTTATTTCCAAGGAGCTCTGGAGGTACTGGGTAGTTTATATTGATGTTCTGACTATAGGGCTTCAAACCCCTTCAGCTCATTGGGTACTTTCTCTAGCTCCTTCATTGAGAACCTTGTGCTCCATCCAATGGATGATTGTGAGCATCCACTTCTATATTTGCCAGACACTGGCAGAGCCTCTCAGGAGACAGCTATATCAGGCTCCTATCTGCAAGGTCTTGTTGGCATCTGCCATCATGTCTGGGTTTGGTGGTTGTTTATGGGATGGATGACCTATATACAGATTAAGTAAATCACAGTAAAATTTCAAAAATCATCCTTAACAGCAGAGACAATCAGTCCAATTAAATTTAAAAAAATATTTATAAATATTTTATATGGTGATTTAAAGCACTAAATATAAAAAGTGATCATAAACAAAAAGAATATTGCAGAAGTTGTCACAAGACCTGGTTTCAAATTATACTAAAGCCATAGCAATAAAACCAGCTTGCTACTGACCCTAAAACAGACTAATAGAGCTATGATAAAGAACTGAAAACTGAGATGTAATCTATGCAATTACAACCATCTGTTGTTGTTTGGTTGCTCCCATTTTACAAAGATGGCAAATATTCACTAGACAAGGGAAGATTTTTCCACAATGATGACAAAAGGCTGTATTCCAACATGCAGAAAAAAAAATGAACTAGCTCCTTTTCTCCAACGTGAACAAAACCCAACTCAAATTGGGTAAAGAATCTCAACATAAGAATGGATTTTGGACAAACATCCAAACATTTTTGCATACCTTCTAGTTATAGAAAATAGATACCACAATTTTAAAACAGAACAATAACAATATCCATAAAAAGGATTTGTTAAATTCAGTTGATTGCATGCTAGAATAAAATAGTCAATGGTTAATGTAATTAAAGAATGAACTATATCAACTACTTACAATATGAATATGCTAAATCTCAAATTAAAATCCAAAATATTATATTCATAGATGAGCATTAAATACATAAATAATAAATATTCTGTGCATAAATCCACAAGTATAAATTTGTGCTTGTGGGCTTATGTGTATTTGTGTATATGTAAACAAATCTGAGGGAAACTTAGGCAGGGTCAAAACAACAAAGGACCTGAATATACAAAGATGACAGGAATAAGAAAGGAAGAAGAGGAAAAGGAAAAAACGAACATTGTGAAAACAATAGGCTCAGGCAGGGTGTCAGCCCTGGAATGATTAGAAATCAGCGTTTGCTGCATTTTGAAAAGGTATTTAATCAATGAAAGAGAGCAGGTGCAGTCTCCAGATGGTTGTAAAGTAAGCCTATTAAGACATACTTTAGAGATTAAATGTACCACAGAAAGGAAACATGTAAGTAAAATGAGATGAACAAAGATTTCATAGGACAGTCCTTAGTCTACACTTTAAATTTTACCAAGTCTTTGATACTAGAATAGAACAAGTATTTGTGAGCGCGGTGCTGAGAAAAACTGATGCCCAAGGAGTAAATTTCCAAATGTTCTCATAGTCTCCTTCTGTGTCTTTCCTATGAATGGGACTTTATCCTGACTCATGTGCTCAGACTGCAGTGGTGGGCTGGAGTTTAGGCATTGCCCATGGGTAGTCAATCTCACCAGACCAATATCTTACGAGAAAAATGTCACTGACACCAGGTCAAGCCTATAGACCTTGGTTCCCAGAACTCTATGACAGTCACACATCAATAAAACTGGGTCAGACAGTATCAGATACCTTTGTAACCCATAACCTCAGCATTTTTATCAAGTCCAGCAGAACGGAAGGGTTTAGTAAGGCATCATAGGAAACTCCGGGAAGTGAGTAGTTTAGGGGGGAAATATTCCCAAAGAACAAGCTGAACATATTGATCAATCCATCATAAATATGAATAATTTCACTTATAGAAGTACCTGTCAAAAATACGAATTTGCTCAGGACTTCATTCCTTGAGTGATTCCTCTGGTCACTACAGATTCTAAGCCATCTGTACAGATACAGATTCTAGCATCGAATAGAGAAAGGCTCAAATGATCCCACCTGTAATCAAGGATTATTGATAGTTAATGGCTTCTTGGGGAAGAAGATTTAGTTTTGTTTGAGGTTATGGACCTACATATACAGATCAACTTTCAATAGATGGCTCCACACCCATGAGTAGTATATGGCCAGCATTGATTGAATGTGGTGTGTCATAAAAAAAGGACAAGTAATTGGGTAGAAATGGAAGGTGGATATCAGATTTGGAAACAGCTGTGGAGTGGAATGTGGTAAGGTGACTCTGGCCAAAGTGTAGTGTATGCATGTGTGAAATTCTCAGGTAATTAATAATGTATTTTAAAAATCATACTGTGATTCAAGCAGGAATCTTTGGAGTGAAGTAGATTTTGAATAATTAGGACAATTAATGCTAACCTTTAAGAATAAAATACATATTTGATTGTGAAAGAATATATTTCCCTAGAACATACTTCAGAATAACGTTTAATCTTTATCCAATCATGAGAAACAATTCTGATTTAAATTACTAGTGATTCTTTTTGAACATGAGATAATTGGATTCTTGAAAGAGAACCATTATGTGAAAATGAATGTTGTCATGAGAAGTATAGAGTAAGTCATAGAGTGTGCACAGAGGTCTCTAAAATTACTTAAAAACAAATTGAATACGATCATCTAATCTTTTCCATAAAATTGTTTTTAAATCAACTGTGGTTACTGGGACGAATTTGGTTTAGTAGACTTTTTTCAATGATGTGGGGCATTTGTAAAATAACATAGATTCACATGTTGAAAAATAGGAACTTACTTTTAGCTAGAGAGTAGACATTTTAGGAGGCTCTGATTAGGAGGATGAGGAATTAAGATGCAGTATGTCATACTAGAGTTCTCCAACAAAAATAGAAAGGGACATTTGGTTTTGGATGTATATTGACTTATGAGGAGAAATTTACAAAGCTATGAATTTTACAGAGCTGATGAACGCAGCTTTCTTAACTAGTAGAAGGAGCTAGCAAGCCACTTTGATTTTCTCACCTATCATACCTCTTGGGTACTCTTCATCACAAGCATATCACTGTTTGTCACCTTCATCAAAAAACAGCTAGTCAAGGGAATCAGTGACGAGCCAGGTAAGAAGGAAGCCAATTGACTAAATCTCAGTGGCCATCCATCTCCACTGCAGTTCATGATGTTACTAAAAATATCTCTGCCCTTCTGTTACAACTAGGACATTCCTTCACAGCTACTGTCGCAACTCACTGACTATGTTAATTAATGCATCCCTAAGAGTGATTAAACCTTAATGACTGCACCAAATACAGGATATACCTTAGACACTGTCCTTCTTGACATAATCTATAATATTAGTTCAGGTGAAATTTGGCAAAGTGACAGGACCTTGGGACACTTTGTGGCACAACTTATCACAGTATATAGAAATAGAATTTAGATAGTGATTGTAAGAAATCTTCAGAGGAAAGTTAGTAATATGAACCATCTAAGAAAAATCTGGAATTGCTCCACTCAAACTCAAGATGAACACAACTCAAACACAATTGTGTACTCCAGTAAAAAATGTAAGTGCAGGGAATCTTTCCCAACAATACAAAGAGTTTCAGGAGGGAGATGACAGAAGATAAGTCAAGTTGAAACTACTAACTTTGGGGCAGGGAAATTGGGTAAATTGCCAACTCTTGGAACTATCTCGATCAGAGAAATACTAATTTGATAACATTTAATCAAATATTAAATAATAATTTAATATTATTTTATATATGAACAAAGTCATACTTTCATAATATCAATCTATTACTTCTCTTTTCTTTTTGCTGCCATAATTAACAACTCTTAAAACTATATTTTTCAGTTGTTTACACAGTTATAAAGGAGAAAATATTCACATTGGTTTGCTGTTTCTTATCAAGTATCAAGAAACATTTCTCAGTAAAGGTATCCACAACATGAAGGAAATAACAAATTGGTGTGGTGGTCATTCCACAGTTATAACTAACTTCAAAAAAGTTTTGAAGTAAGTGTAACTATGCTCCTTGTTCTGTAGAAAATGAGGTGCCCATATTTAATATCAGAAATTTTATTGTGTGAAAATAATCTCATATGATCACTAAGTTGAGCCTTTATGGACATAAACGTTTAGTTTGAGAGTAACTATCAAACAATAAAGTGTAATTTGTGTATTTGTGGTAGTGTGTGTACACGTGTGTGTGCACTGTGTGTGTGTTTTCTAGAGAGAGAGACAGAGAAAGAAAAAGAGATGGGAATTTACTTCGTGAAACAATAAAGAATATCATGATAAGAGACAAGGTGATCATAACTTTAAGGTTAAACGGAATGTAATGGAATACATGTATACACGTGATGTGAAATACAGAGAGAATTAGTAAGAAATGATCAGAGAAATCATGGGGGGAGAGAAAAACTAACAGGAAAATATGTATAAAAATTCTGGAATGAAGCAATTTTACTCTAAATGCTATCTACAAGCAACAATCAGGGAGGAGTTAGTTGCCATTGATAGATTCAGTGGAAGATACACTTCAAAAATTCACCTCAAAGACACCGTCAATAAGACAAAAAGACCACCAGCAGATTGAGAAAGGATCTTTACCTATCCTAAATCAGATAGGGGACTAATATCCAATATATATAAAGAAATCAAGAAGGTGGACTCCAGAAAATCAAGTAACCCCATTAAAAAATGGGGCTCAGAACTGAACAAATAATTCTCACCTGAGGAATACTGAATGGCAGAGAAGCACCTGAAAAAACGTTCAACATCCTTAATCATCAGGGAAAAGCAAATCAAAACAACTCTGAGATTCTACCTTACACCAGTCAGAATGGCTAAGCTCAAAAACTCACGTGACAGCAGATGCTGGCGAGGATGTGAAGAAAGAGGAACACTCCTCCATTGTTGGTGGGATTGCAAGCTTGTACAACCACTCTGGAAATCAGTCTGGTGGTTCCTTAGAAAATTGGACATAGTACTACCAGAGGGAGGATCCAGCAATACCTCTCCTGGGCATATATCCAGAAGATGTCCCAACCGGTAAGAAGGACATATGCTCCACTATGTTCATAGCAGCCTTATTTATAATAACCAGAAGCTGGAAAGAACCCAGATGCCCCTCAACAGAGGAATGGATGCAGAGAATGTGGTACACTTACACAATGGAGTACTACTCAGCTATTAAAAAGAATGAACTTATGAAATTCCTAGGCAAATGGTTGGACCTGGAGGGCATCATCCTGAGTGAGGTAACCCAATCACAAAGGAACTCACACAATATGTACTCACCGATGAGTGGATATTAGCCCAAATCTTAGGATACCCAAGATATAAGATACAATTTGCTAAACACATGAAACTCAAGAAGAATGAAGACCAAAGTGGGGACACTGTGCCCCTTCTTAGAATTGGGAACAAAACACCCATGGAAGGAGTTACAGAGACAAAGTTTGGAGCTGTGACGAAAGAATGGACCATCTAGAGACTGCCATATCCAGGGATCCACCCCATAATCAGCTTCCAAATGCTGACACCATTGCATACACTAGCAAGATTTTGCTGAAAGGTCCCAGATATAGCTGTCTCTTGCGAGACTAGGCCGGGGCCTAGCAAACACATAAGCGGATGCTCACAGTCAGCTATTGGATGGATCACAGGGATAGCAATGGAGGAGCTAGAGAAAGTACCCAAGGAGCTAAAGGCATCTGCAACCCTATAGGTGGAACAACATTCTGAACTAACCAGTACCCCAGAGCTCTTGACTATAACTGCATATGTATCAAAAGATGGCCTAGTTGGCCATCACTGGAAAGAGAGGCCCATTGGACACACAAACTTTATATGCCTCAGTACAGGGGAACGTCAGGGCCATAAAATGGGAATGGGTGGGTAGGGAAGTGGGGGGGTATGGGGGACTTTTGGGAGAGCATTGGAAATGTAATTGAGGAAAATACGTAATAAAAAATATTTAAAAAAAAGAATAGCATCACTGATATAAAAAACACAAGTACTCCAAAATTGTCCTTTGAAAACACAAAGAAATCAGCTGGAGACATGGATAGCATGCTTATCTTCAAGCAAGACAACATTATCTTCCCTAGGCAATATAAGTCTTGCCCTGTCTATTATATCTATGTTAGGTAATACATACTGTCTTAAAAACTAAGGCATAGCTTCCAATGCCAGCACATGATTTATTCATACACAAACACATACATTTAAAACAATAAATAAAATCTGGTGTGGTGGCAACATATTTGATGCCAACATGCTGGAGGCTAAAACAGGAGGCCAGCCAGCTCTATATATTGAGTTTCCATCTTTTAAAAAGAAAAATAGCAAAAATACAAAGAAACTTTATAAAATTAGTTTAAAGTTGGCCCAGCATACATGAACTTTATACTTTCTGAACTTATTGTTTGAAGAAAATAATAGTAAATAAGTCACCTTGGTTAATATTGTCAAAGTCATGCCAGTTTTAGACTTTAAGGATGGACTTTTCCCCATGGTTTTATAAAATTACACACGATGCTGTTAAAGGATCATGGTTTTTTGGCTACTAGGAAAACCTCTCCTGATGTGAACACTTTGAATGACTTGCCATAAACTACAGGAATCGAAATGCCCGTTACTTCCACTGCATCTTAAAGCATCCTTGAGATTCTGGATACTCTCCCATGTTTGCCTCATCAAATCCGTTAGCATGTGAGTGAGGCAGACTGGTGCCATCATGCTTTCCTGCCGTCATGGAGTCAGGAGATCTAGATACAATCTGGGAATCGTGATTTCTGTAATTATCTTAATTTCCTAAATTGGTCTGGTCCCTATCAATTATTTGTATGCCCATGATTTTTTAAACTAATAATATTGGGCATAAATGTGGGTTTTAGCCTTGTGACAAATTTATGTGTTAAGTTACTGGAGGATGTTAGAAAGTTTAAATTTGTGACATTTTAGAGTTAGACACTATTAATTTTTATCTTAAAATTTACTTTTCAGTAAATTTTGAGTATGAAAACTATAGGAGAATATTTTAATTATTTATTACAACTACTAAAACAGTCCCATTTAAAAAATGGCTGTCAGTTGGTAAACAATAGTGAAGTACACTCACACTTAAAATTGTTTATGCTTTCCAGAGCTGCCTCTTCAAATTACAGAAGTACAATTTTTAATATTTAGTGTAATGAGAATTCAGTACCATAATTAGAAAGCTATTTAATAGGTCCTATGTTCAATTTTAAGATGTATTAATGTTCATATTTATTTGAAATTTTACCATTTTTAATTTCTGTTTTGTTTATTCTTTAAGAATTTTATACAAGGGTAGCATATATTCTGTTTATGCCCTATCATCTTTGTGTCTAAATTCTCCCAGACCCCACTTCCATGTCAACTTCATACTGCATTATCTTTTATTTTTACTTATAATAAACTGATTCCAATTATAACTGTGTACATTCATAACTACCATCTAAAAGAGCATGGGCAGTCTACAAGAGATAACTCCCACAGGGGGAAAATGAGTCTCTCTACCCTAAGAGTAATCCACTGGCAATAAATCCTTAGCTAAGGATAGGATCTTGCTAGCATCTTGCCCCATACCTGATGGAATATTGATTAGCTTAATCTTGTGCAGGTCTTGTCCTAACCACAGAATTGTTAGGACAATGAATTCATAAGTACTTTATCCCTGCCAATTCCAGAAAACATATTCTGGATCTGTCTTCACTACACTTCAGTACTTAACATCTTATTACTGGTCTTCCAGGATGTTCTTTGAGTTTTTTATTTTTTTCTAAACACATTTGCAGTATTTTTTTCTTCCAGACTGCAGTTTCTGCACTGCCGCCCCCATCTTTTTACCCCTGTTCTTCCCTACCTATCTCCCCTCTGCAGCTCCTATCCACTCCTCCTTTTCACTTCAGCAAAGGGCACACCTCCAATGGATATCAGGCAAACATGGCATATAAAGTTGCAGAAAGGCTAAGCACCACCTCTTTTATAAAGACTGAAAAAGGTAACCCAGTATGAAGAAAAGGTTCCCAAGTCAGGCAAAAATGTCAGAGACAGACTCTGCTCGCACAGTTAGGTGTCCCACAAGAAGGCCAAGCTGTACATCTATATCATAGTGAAGGAGGTAGGAACCAGATAGGCTTCTCCATGTTCCATGTGATGTGGAGGTGTTATCTTCAGATGTGAGAACTGGATGTCAGTTTGGGGAAGGCAACTTATAGTTTTGGCAGCTGTCTGAATTCTGAGGATATTCCCACAGGATCCTCTTGGCCAACAAAGCAATTAGATTTAAATTCCATTGCTGGAAGCTTCATTTGGCAAGGAAAGATGGCCATTTGGGGCTTCATCTCTGCCATTATTCAGTGATTATATTTAGATTGTCTTCATATGCGTATATATTTTATGAAGTTCTATTCAAACATCCCCACCCTATTTCTTCTCTCCCATCACCACTAGATTCTCCTGTTCCAGACCACTTCCTTCCAACCACAGCTGTCTGTTTCTTTTTCATAACAAGTTCTATGTCCCCTTATTTCCTCAGGCCCTACTCTGTACATAGCCTCTGTGGTCCTATATCAGTTAGTCAATGATTTAATTGCTATCATGCATATATCTGTGCATATACACCGATGTTTGTCTTTCTGGGTCTGAGATAACTCACTCAGAATTTATTTCATTAGCTATGTCTAATTTCTTGAGAGTTTAATGATTTCATCCTTTTTTGGGGTGGGGGGGAAGGAAAGGGTTTATTCAGTTTACACTTCCACGTTGCTGTTCATCACTACAGGGATTCAGGGGATGGACTCAGATCAAGAACCTGGAGGCAGAAGCTGATGCAGAAGTCATGGAGGGGTTCTGCTTGCTGGCTTGCTTCACATGGCCTGCTCAGCCCCCTTCCTTATAAAACCCAGGGATGGCACCACCCACCATGGGCCAGCCCTCCCCCAGTGATCACTAGTTAAGAAAATGCCTTATAGCTGGATCTCATGGAGACATTTCCTCAGCTGAAGTCCCTTCCTCTTTGATGACCCTAACATGTATCAAGTTGACACACGAAACCAGCCAATGCGGTGCTCCTGTCTTTCCTGAGAGCAAACAGGTTTTATACTATTATTTGACTGACTGGGTTTTTTTATTATTATTATTTTTATTAGGTATTTTCCTCATTTACATTTCCAATGCTATCCCAAAAGACCCCATACCCCCCCCCACTCCCCTACCCACCCACTCCTACTTTTTGGCCCTGGCATTCCTCTGTACTGGGGCATATAAAGTTTGCAAGTCCAATGGGCCTCTCTTTCTAGTGATGGCCGACTAGGCCATCTTTTGATACATATGCAGCTAGAGTCAAGAGCTCAGGGGTACTGGTTAGTTCATAATGTTGTTCCACCTATAGGGTTTCAGATCCCTTTAGATCCTTGGGTACTTTCTCTAGCTCCTCCATTGGGGCCCCTGTGATCCATCGACTAGCTGACTGTGAGCACCCACTTATGTGTTTGCTAGGCCCCTGCATAGTCTCACAAGAGACAGCTATATCTGGGTACTTTCAGCAAAATCTTGCTAGTGTGTGCAATGGTGTCAGCATTTGGAAGCTGATTATGGGATGGATCCCCGGATATGGCAGTCTCTAGATGGTCCATCCTTTCATCACAGCTCCAAACTTTGTCTCTGTAACTCCTTCCATGTGTGTTTTGTTCCCAATTCTAAGAAGGGGCAAAGTGTCCACACTTTGGTCTTTGTTCTTCTTGAGTTTCATGCGTTTACCAAATTGTATCTTATATCTTGGGTATCCTAAGTTTCTGGGCTAATATTCACTTATCAGTGAGTACATGTCATTTGAGGTCTTTTGTGATTGGGTTACCTCACTCAGGATGATGCCCTCCAGGTCCAACCATTTGCCTAGGAATTTCATAAGTTCATTCTTTTTAATAGCTGAGTAGTACTCCATTGTGTAAATGTACCACATTTTCTGTATCCATTCCTCTGTTGAGGGGCATCTGGGTTCTTTCCAGCTTCTGGCTATTATAAATAAGGCTGCTATGAACATAGTGGAGCATGTGTCCTTCTTACCAGTTTGTACCTCTTCTGGATATGTGCCCAGGAGAGGTATTGCGGGATCCTCCGGTAACACTATGTCCAATTTTCTGAGGAGCCACCAGATGCCAGACTGATTTCCAGAGTGGTTGTACAAGCTTGCAATCCCACCAACAATGGAGGAGTATTCCTCTTTCTCCACATCCTTGCCAGCATCTACTGTCACCTGAATTTTTGATCTTAGCCATTCTAACTGGTGTGAGGTTGAATCTCAGGGTTGTTTTGATTTTCACTTCCCTGATGATTAAGGATGTTGAACATTTTTTCAGGTGCTTCTCTGCCATTCGGTATTCCTCAGGTGAGAATTCTTTGTTTTCAGCTCTTAGCCCCATTTTCAATGAGGTTATTTGATTTTCTGGAGCCCAACTTCTTGAGTTCTTTATATATATTGGATATTGGTCCCCTATCTGATTTAGGGTAGATAAAGATCCTTTCCCAATCTGTTGGTGTTCTTTTTTTCTTGTTGATGGTGTCTTTTGCCTTGCAGAAGCTTTGCAACTTTATGAGGTCCCATTTATCGATTCTTGATCTTACTGTACAAGCCATTGCTGTTCTATTCAGGAATTTTTCCCCTGTACCCATATCTTCAAGGCTTTTCCTTACTTTCTCCTCTATAAGTATCAGTGTCTCTGGTTTTATGTGGAGTTCCTTAATCCACTTAGATTTGACTTTAGTACAAGGAGATAGGAATAAATCAATTCACATTCTTCTACATGATAACCGCCAGTTGTGCCAGCACCATTTGTTGAAAATGCTGTCTTTTTTTCCACTGGATGCTTTTAGCTCCCTTGTCGAAAATCAAGTGACCATAGGTGTGTGGGTTCACTTCTGGGTCTTCAATTCTATTCCATTTGTCTACTTGTCTGTCACTATACCAGTACCATGCAGTTTTTATCACAATTGCTCTGTAGTACAGCTTTAGGTCAGGCATGGTGATTCCACCAGAGGTTTTTTTTTTTTTTTTTTTTTTTTTTTTTTTGTTTTTGTTTTTGTTTTTTTTTTTTAATACTCGAGAAGAGTTTTTGCTATCCTAGGCTTTTTGTTATTCCAGATGAATTTGCAGATTGCTCTTTCTAGTTCGTTGAAGAATTGAGTTGGAATTTTGATGGGGGTTGCACTGAATCTGTAGATTGCTTTTGGCAAGATAGCCATTTTTACAGTGTTGATCCTGCCAATCCATGAGCATGGGAGATCTTTCCATTTTCTGAGATCTTCTAGTAATAATCCATTGGGTGAATATATCATATCTCTATATCAAATTTTTCTTTATTCATTTTTCTGTTGAGGGGTATCATAGATTTTTTCCAGTTACTAGCTATTATGAATAAAATGGCAATGGACATGACTAACTGTGTCTGTGGTAGGGTGAATCATCCTTTGGGTTTATTCCCAGGAATGTTGTAGCTCGATACTGAGGTAGATTGATTTTTATAGTTTTGAGTGATTGGCACACTGATTTTCATAATGGCTCCTCAGCTTTGCATTCCCGCCCACAGTGAATGAGTGATCCCCTTACTCAACATCTTTACCAGCATGTACAGTCACTTGTTGTGTTGATTTTAACCATCAGATGGTAATAAGATGAAATCTGAAAGTAGTTTTCATTTGCATTTCCCTCATTACTATGAATATGTAATACTTACTAAATTGTTTCTTGGCAATTTGAGTTTTTTTTTCTTTGAATTTTCTTTGTTTGAATATACATAAAAATTTTTATTTGATCTATTTGCTTTTTAAATATCTATTTGTGCCATTTATATATTTTAGATATTAGCTCACTATCAGATGTAGGGTTGGTTAAAGTTTTTCCACATTCTGGTTGCCACTTTATGCAAATGGCCTTATCCTTTCCACTACAGAAGTTTGTTCAGTTACATGAATTGAACTTCCATGATGACCCGTTTTCTATTGATCTTAGTGCCTATGCCAGTGGTGTTTGGTTCATAAAAGTCTCCTGTGCCAGTAAGTTCAAGGCTACTTTCATTTTCTCTTCTATAATTTTCAGTGTGTATGGTTTTATATTGAGGTCTTGATTTATTTGGATCTAATTTTTATTCAGGGTGATGAATATGGGTCTATTTAGAATCCTGTTCAAAGCCATCCAATTGGAATGTTGTGCTTTTTCAGGGTGTATTTCTTGCTTTTGGTTGCTCTTAATAAAAAATCAGGCATACATAAGTATGGGGATTTATTTGGGAGTCTTCAATTTGAATACACTGATCAAAATATTTTTTTCTGCCGATACCATGCTACTTTTATTACTATAGCTCTGTAGTATATTTGAAATCTAGGATAGTGATAGTGATATTTCCTGCAGATTTTTTATTATTTAGGATTGTTTTACTCTCCTGGGTTTTGCATTTTTAGACAAAATTGAAAATTGTCCTTTTATGATCTATGGAGAATTATTATATTGTAATTTTCATGGGGGTTACGTTGAATATATAGATTTCTTTTGACAGGATGGCCATTTTTACTATATTATTCTCAAAGATTTATGAGCAGCACAGATCTTTACATCTTCTGAATATTCTTCAAATTCCTTTTCCAATGTTTTAAACTTTTTATCACACACATCTTTCATTTGCTTGGATACGGTCGCCCATGATATTTTATATTATTTTAAGCTACTTTCCAAGGAATTGTTTCTCTGATTTCTGTCTCAATTCGTTTATTATTTGTGAAATCAAGCTATTGATTGGTATGTGTTAATTTTGTATACAGCTACATTGCTGGTTTGTTTTCCAGCTGTGGAAGTTTCCTCATGGAATATTTAGGGTCACTTAGGTATTTTTATAAATTAATATACATTATTTCATACATATAGTTAGGGGACAATGTAGATATAATTCATAGAACTAATCACTAGATGGCAACATAGTCCATTTAGAAATATCTGCATGTGCATAGAATTAGAATTTATGTGCACTATAACTAATAAATTAAATTTTTATAATTTTTAATACTTTAACATTACATATTAATAAATTTCAGATACAGTTTGTAAAGTACACTGGAGATAATTTACTTTTTGTTTAATTAATTTTAATTAATAAATAATTTTTAAATTAATAAATTTGTTTCATTTATTTTTTGTTTGCAGCGGTGGAACTGAGACAGCCACCAAGTCACTAAATTTACAACACAAAATCTATTCTTTCTGCAAGACACTCTGGAGAAATACTGCCTCAAAGATTGTGGAAGTGGCCAGCCAATGATTGGTGTTTCCTAAGACTCACACCAAAAGAGAGAGCACAACATTGCATAGATATTTTCCCAAATCTAAACAAAGGCATACCCATACAGATGCAAGAGATATACAAAACACCAAATACCCCAAAACAGAAGAAGGAAAACCTAATCTCGCTATAATATATAATAATCTAACATCAAATTACAGAAAATAAAAAAATATTAAAAGTTGCAGAGGAAAAACTCTAGTCACTTATAATGGCAGTTCCATTCAAATAATGCATGACTTTTCAACAAAGATTTTGAAAGTAGTCAGAAGCATTTGGATAGATGTTCTACAAGGGCAACAAAACCACAGGAGCCAGCTGAGACTAATATACACAGCAAAATCATCAATCACAATGGAAGGATAAATAAAACATTTCATGATCAAAAACACGAAATAAATAAATTTGTGTTTACCAATATAGCTGTACAAAGGACACTTTAAGATAATTATGGGAATGTTAATGATATACAAAAGAATAGAAGAAATAGTTTATTCCAGAGTAGGTAATCCAAAGAGGAAAACAAACATATAAAAAAATCAAAAATTAAAAAATAAATAAAAGCAGCACCGCAACAAAAAGACAGAAATTAGTAACACAGCTCAGTAATAATGCTCAATACTAATGGTCTCAAAACTGCAATTAAAAGACACAGAGCAATTGATTAGATTAAAAATCGACATCTATATTTCTTCTGTATCTAAGAAACAAATCTTACCATCATCGTAGATGAAAGGATTAAAAGAAGTTATCCTAGGCAAACATAACCAAGAATAAAACCCATGTAGCTATTTTAACATCTGACAAAGTAGATTATAATGTGAAACTAATCAGAAGAGACAAAGAATAACACTACATACTCATTAAAGAAAGAAAATAACAAAGAGTATGGGCAAACTGCATCCTATCTGACCATCATGGATTAAAGTTGGATATTAACAAGAGAAGAAATAGCAGACAGGACACAAACTCATGGAAGCCAAACTATTCACCACTGAATGCAAGTTGGAATGATACATAAATTTAGAAGGAAACTACAATTATTTTAGGTCAGAGTGATGATGACAACAAAGTATCTGTAAACCTATGGTACTAATGACAGCAATTTAAAGAGGCAAGTTCCAAGCACAAAGTGCCTTGATCATACGAATAACTTAATGATATGCTTGAAAAAATTAGGAAAAACATGCAGAAAAACACCCAAAGATGGTAGAAGTAAAGACAGAATTAGACTCATGGTACAAAGCAGTGAAATAGACAGACAGACAGACAGACAGACAGACAATCAGACACAGAGAGAGAAAGAGAGAGAGAGAGATAGGGAGAGGGAGAGAGAACACAGCAGAGAAACAATAACCAATGAAATAAAGAGTTGGTCAAAGCTGGAAAACATAGAACTGTATTAATTTTTTGGTATATATGATCTACCAAAGTTAGCTCGAGCTGAAATAATTAATTACAGAAGAATTATAACACCTAGGGAAACAGAAATATTAGTTGAAATTTTTCCAACTAAAAGGCCAAGGATCTAATGGATGAACTGCAGAAATCTATTAGCACTTCCAAGACTAACTACAATATTCTTCAGATTATCTTCATAAATGGAAACTATAGGAACACATCTGATTTCTTTTTATTAACCTAGCTACAGTTACCATGATACGGAAAGCACCCAGTGGCTCAACAATAAAAAATTATACACAAATATTCCATATGTAAATAGATATTAAAATTCTCAATAAAATACTTATAATCCTATACAAAGACACATCAGAAAAATATTAACCATGATCAAGTTGGTTCGAAACTACAACTTCAGGATGGTTTCACAAAAATAAACTAATAAATTAATTTATTAGCCCAAACAGAATAAAATCAGAAATAGCATGATTAACTCACTAGATACAAAAAAAAATACCTTTAGCCAAACAAATTCTTTCTTAGTAAAATTTGTGGACATGAGAGCAGTATCTCAAGATAATAAAGACAGTTTATAGCAGGCCCACAGTCAGCACCATGAGGAAGAAAAATGCAAAGCATTTCTAATAAATTCAGGAACTTAAATAAAATGTTCATTCATTCTATTACCTTTCAATATAATTCTTTAAATCTTAGAGCACTAAGAAAACTGAAAGGCATAAATGAGATGCCTACAGGAAACAAAAAAGTCAGTGTATCTTTATCTGCAGATAAAACAATAATATATGTAAAAACCTCAAAAGGCAACTTTGAAAAACATCTACAGATAATGTGTTCATCAAAGGAACATTATACAAAATTAATATACATATGTCAGTAGCTCTCCTATATATAAAGAGCAAACAGACTTAGATAGAAATCAAAGAAATATTATACTTTACAGTATCCTGAAAAACATTATTGTGGCATAAAATCATGAAGCAAGTGAAAGATTTCAAAAATAAAAAACCTTAAGGCAGTAAAGAAAAATTGAAGTGGAAATCAAAAGACAGAAAAATCTCTCATATTCATAGGTCAGTGGGACTGTTGTTATAAAAGTGGCCATCTTACAAAAAGCAATTTCCATCAAAATTGCAACAAAATTCTTCACAGAAATTTCAAGAAAAAATGATTTTAAGAACAATGGAAAAGTTGTCTTCTCCTTCTGTGATCTCCTTTCCTCTTTCATAATCAATAGCAATTGCCTGTCACTTATTTACAAGCTAGAATGCACATATGAAGGAATGCACGTTACTTCTTGTTTCTGTTTGAGAGTATCTCCTCATAAAATATAACTCAGCTCTTGCTAGTGAATAAAAAAATAAATGAAAAGAATAATCAATAATGCCTTCAAATATTTTGGTCCTTCCCTGATATTCTCTCTCTAGGAAAAAAAATGTCCTTTTTCTGTCCCCTACCCTCTCTTCCTTCTCTCCTGTTCTTTCTCTCTTCCTAATCCATCGCACTGTATCTCCTCTCTCCTCTGCTCTCTCGACCTTCTTTGATTTCTTCCTTCCTTCCTTCCTTCCTTCCTTCCTTCCTTCCTTCCTTCCTTCCTTCCTTCCTTCCTTCCTTCCTTCCTTTCTTTCTTTCTTTCTTTCTTTCTTTCTTTCTTTCTTTCTTTCTTTCTTTCTTTCTTTCTCTTTCTCTCTCTCTCTCTTTCTTTCTTTCTTTCTTTCTTTCTTTCTTTCTTTCTTTCTTTCTTTCTTTCTTTCTTTCTTTCTCTCTTTTTCTCTCTCTCCCTTCCTTTTTTTGCTTTCCTCTTTGCTTTCATTCCTCCTTCCTTTTTTCCCCATGTCTCTTCACTCCATTCTTAAAGCAAACATGAAATGAATTAAAGACATTTGTTTTGTCCCCCTTCCCTCTTCATTTCTACTCCATTCTACTCTTCTGTCTTCTGCTTTAACTTATCCCTTCTGTCTTTCTAGTCACTGTTCCAGACATACATAATTCCATTGAATTTTAAGGTGTTTCAACCAGAAGGAGGGATATAAAATTTTTAGCTTGAAATTATATGCACGCGCGCGCGCGCGCACACACACACACACACACACACACACACACACACACACACACACACAATGTTCACATCATTTGTTATCACTGATTGGTACAGTTTACTACCAAACACAAAGTAATAACAGAAAAATGGTCACAAATATTTCAAAGCAATCAATCATACAAAAGGTACCTTATGTTTAAGTACAAACTGCTGTAAATTTCTTTTTTTATATTTTATTAACTCTATGTGTGAAGAAAGGACTCAGATATTAAGGGAAGGAACCCAGTAGAAGGTGTGATAGAAACCCACTCATTCTTGCATTCTGGTGTACCATGTAAACAGTAGGCTGGAAGTCATGACATATATACAGAAGATCTGGTGCAGATCTAGTCATGCCCTGTGTATGCTTCTTTGTTCTATGTGACTTCAGATGAGCTTTATAAATGTTTATTTAAAGGATCTTGAATTTGTTTTATTTTTATTTTTTGTTTTGTTTTGCTGCTGCACTGGTTGGTTTTCATGTGTTGTGTTCAGTATCTTCCTTCCATTTGGCTTTTCAACTCTTTTGCCTCCTCCATGAAACTTCACTTGAAAGTTCAACTTTTTTTCTGAAGCGCTGGTGCATGCAATGTTGATGAACATTTTCTGTTTTTGGAGATTTTATCTTGAACCCCTTAAGAAATATATTAAATGAAAATAAATATAATGTCAATGGATCTCTAACTTGTGCAAAATTGGTTCCCAAAGTAAAAAGATAAAACTACTTTAGATGATGTTATAAGGTCAGTAGTGTAAATGTTTGTTGTCATTCCAAGACTCAAACCACAGTGCACAATTTCTTGTTTTGAAACTTAATTTTCCTTAAGCAATACATCTCAGTATTCTGAGAATTCTAGTAGATGTCTTGGTCAAAAAATGAAGTTTAACTATGTAGATAGATGTTGGAATGTTATATTGATACAGACACAAACAAATGAAAATGTCATTATTATTATATTCAGTATTATCTAAACGTTGATTTTGATGAAATAAGGAAGATTGAGTTTTTGCTAAATGGCTTAAAGTAGTAGAGATCCTAATGGTATATGTTTTAAATTGATCAATACAAATTGTTAGGTAAAAATATGATCATTTAGAACTCTGGGTGAAGCCAGGCATGGTGGCACACACCTTTAATCCCAGCACTCAGGAGGCAGAGGCAGGTTGATTTCTGAGTTCGAGGCCAGCCTGGTCTACAGAGTGAGGTCCAGGACAGCCAAGGCTATACAGAGAAACCCTGTCTCGAAAAACAAAACAAAACAAAACAAAACAAGAACTCTGGGTGAGTAAATAAAAACTCTGGGTGAGTAAATAAAAGTTCTAATTTCTTCCTTATCTAGTTCTTAGGTTCTTGTTTTTCTTAATATTGATAAACTCATAAAATATGTAAAATCATTTTCTAAATAAACTATTAATTTTAATTAATTAATTTATCTGTTTATTTATTTATGTCACAGTTTGAATAGTAGTAGATTATCTAGTACTCAAATTTTAGATAAACCATTAAAACATTAATTTGAGCAGCAATACTCCCTCATATTGTTTTTTTATTTTAAAAGTTCAGGATGAGGAGCAAGATGGATTTTAAAATGAGGAGTTCATTAATACCACTTTACTGAAAGAATAGCCCCTTGTATTGAGAGTTGACTCATTTTGTGACTCAGGCTGAGTTGATTCTTTTTCTTCTGAAAATGTACTGTCAGACCCAAATAACCTCTATGACATTTCAATGCTGCTTGTTCTCTTTCAGTGACCCATACCCATTAATTAACAGTACTGATTTTCAAAACTTTCAGTAGAAGATATAGACTCAAGAAGGACGCAAAAACTAACACAGCATGAAACAAAGATCAAAAGCTTCCACAAATTTCATCAGAAACTGTGGACACTGTAGGCTTAGAATTTTCCAAACCTGCTTTATTTAAGGTTCTTAAACACTTCAACCTCGTTTCTAGCCCACCAAACACAGGTAGAGGAGAAAGGCTAATAGGAAAAGGGAGTAGTTCTGGACCTGTTTAGAAGAATTTCCACTTAGGTGGTCCACTCTTCCTTGTCAGAAGTCCAGTTCAATAGCAAACACTAAGCACAAATCAGTAGTGGAAGCAGAATCCAGCAGAAACCACGAGTCTAGGTATGCTGAGTTGGCAGAAGTCAGTGAAAGTTGCAAGAATCAGCTAGAATACCATAAGTTCTTTGATTTTTTTCTCCCTACAAAGTGGAGAACAGTGAAGACCAGTGAAGCATTGAATGGCTTAGCCATGAAAGAGTGTCATGGTGTGTAGGCTTCTATTTATATTCTTACTGAAAAGCACATGCCCTCTCAAGTATCTGTTTTCTGCAAAATATCACATGGCCTCTCTCTAGATAGCTTCCTAGGGTGGCTTGATACTTGTGGCTATGGATAATGGGATTTGTTGGGAGAGCCAAGTTTCACTGTGTGTCTTCAGATTTTGAAATGAACTGAAACTCGGTAGAGAACATTTAAAAGCCTTGAAAATGGTCCTCATATCTGCCCCAGCCTGGCCCACCAAGACATTACTAAGCCATTCCACTTGTACATGGAGCCCTGAAACAAACCCTGATACTCTGGAGGGGATGGATGGCATATCTGTACAGGAGACACTGCCTGGTGAAGTGAGATATCTAACATGTATGAGGGCCATAACTGCCACAACCCTGCTGATAAAAATATATGACAAATCAACTTCAGGGTCTAAACTGTTCCTGACAGCCTCCAAATCTGTTGATGCCCTCTTGTAGGGGAGGTACAGCTGAGAAATAGATAGCTGGTGCCCCAATGAATCAATCCAGGATCTGCTTCTGGATCAATCCTGCATTCTGTTTACAAAACATCAGCCCTCAACCCTGCCAGTTCCCTACCACACAGAGATCATATGGGTTCCTGAATGAGGGTTTTGTGGTGAATGGTCTGATCCAGTTTACCAGGAGTAGTTGAACTAACATTCCATCAAGGACACCAGACAGGTTATTACTCACAGATAGCGTGATGGCTATTCCTGGTTGTCATCTTGACTACATCTGGGATGAAGGACACTCCTGAAATGGAGGATATATTTTGATCCAGATATTGAGGCATAGTGGCTATGAAAAGCTTAGGCCCTGGCAAGGTAGCACACACCTGTAATTCCAGGAGACTGAAGCAAGTAGATCTCTGAGTTCAAGGCAAGCCTGGAGAAAAAGAAGTTCTAGATCCAGGCATGGTGGTACACATCTTTAATCTGGGCCACAGCTTCTGGTGGAGGTCTACATAAAGACAATGGAAGAAGGAAGACTCTCTTCTTCTCCCACTTGCGAGCACATCTGTTGGAACCTACTTCTTCAGGATTTCAGCTTATGCAGAAGACCAGCTGAAACAACTAGGCTTGTGGGACTAAGCAAATAGTAGATTCTTGAACTTCCCATTCAGAGCTGCCCATTGTCGAATTAGAAAGGACTGCAGATCATAAGTTATTACAATAAATCCCCTTAATATATAGAGACATTTCATAAATTCTGTGGCTCTAGGGAACCTAACTAATACAAATGGGAATACTTCTAAGATGGCACAGGTAGGCAGGGGCACTGGAGATGACTTAAGATTATCTGAGCTGGAGATCCTCATCTCAAGGAGCTAAGTATCTAACTTTGATCCAAGCACTATCCAAGAAAAGGCTATCACCATATACATTGATAGTTGATATGCTTTCACCATGGACTGTGACTAAGGAGCTCTATCCAGAGGGAAACGATTGCTATTCACATCAGAAAAAAAAACAAAATTTTAGAAGAAATATGTCTTATCTAGGATTTCATTGCTCTAAAGAGAAACTATGACCATGGCAACTCTTATAAAAGAAAACATTTCTCTGGGTCAAGTTTACAGATTCAAAGATTTATTCCATTATCATCATGGCAGGAAATATAGCAGAGTACAGGAAGACATAGTATTGGAGCTGACAGTTCATCTTCTCCAGGCAGCAAAAGGAGACAGTGTATCACACTGACTATAGCTTGAGCATAGGAGACATCAAAGCCACACTTGTAGTGACATACTTCTTAGAATAAGGCTATGCCTGCTTAAAGAAGGCCATACTTCCTAATAATGCCACTGCTTATAGGTCAAGCACTCAAATCCAAGAGGCTATGGGACCACATCTAATCAAACTACCAAAAAATCTTAGCCATTTTGGAAGCTATCTGGTTGTACAGGTGGATGGCCATCATCCATTAACAAAAGACACCAAAAAAAGGAATCTTTCCCAGAAGTCAGATTTGACAGAGTAGCTGACTTTTACCTGGGAGGTGGCCTTAGAATGAATCTGACCACTTCACTCTTTGGTAAACCAAGCTCAGAATACACCTGGGAGTGAGACTGATTGTGGAAAGTAAGAACTGGCTAAGCAGAGAGACCCAGGACGATGGATGTCGTGAAACTGGAAAGGCAAATGGTTATGGATCTTTACTTAAGTCCCCACCCAAGAGCCACAGAAACTGCTTAACTCAGGCACAATCATTATGTTCCAAATTTTAAAGCCTAACTAAGGACATCACTTTTAGATGTGTTAGGCATATTCAGGTAAACCCCAGAGGTGGAAAGAAGATGCCACAAATGATATGGGCTGGAGGAAACGGTCTCAGGAACATTGGGAATTATACTTGACTGACATTTGAGTTATTGATTTAGGTTATCAATATTTGCTGGTGTCTCAGGATGGGACAAGGCACCCCTTGATAACAAGAACTGCTACAATATTTTAAATTAATTAAATATTTTACTTAAATGTAAAATTCCCCAGGAAATAATTCTTAGGTTTAGATAGCTAATAAAATTTACTCCTGTCCATAGAATCAGGAGAGAATATGACAGAACAATGGTCTCCTGGATGGAGAAGTCTGTGAAAAAGTACCCGAATCTCCTATAAGAACTCAAGGTAAAAACAAATCAAAAAACAAACAAACAAAAAACACCCCTCCAGGTCAAGATATCTTAGCTAACTGAATTTAGCTTCTGCTAAAATGCCTGCTTGTGCAGGACTCCCTCCAACTAACTGCTTATCTTCACTTCTGTTAAAATGCTTGCTTAAGCAAAGATCTCTCCCAGCCTAGCTGCATATCAAAATGCCAGAGCATTGTTTTTGGCTTGAACACTAGGTACTACACTTAGGTCTGAAAATCTGATATAATCCCAGCAGACTGGAATAAGACTTTCAATAAGCTATAAACTATGTGTGACTGGTCATCTCTAGTGTGTTTCCCATGACAATTCCTTCTACTACATTGTCACTGCACGATCATGAACTCTAGTCCCCTGACTATAAGCAAGTTAAATGCTTTCTTTTTTCATGTGCTTGGCATATTGTAACATCGATAGAAAAATAACCAAGGGAGTAGTGCATTGCCCCGAGAATTTAAAAACAACACTGGCTGTTATCTTGTCTCTTGGAAATGCACTATAATTGAAAGATATGATCCTGTTTCTGAACACACTTTCACTGCAAGACATTAAAAATATTTTTTTTTTTTTGCTGTCTATGAACTTTCTGAGTGTCAAAAGTACAATGCATACTAATTTGGGGAAAGGCATTGATTCTTTTATCCACTTCTGAATGGACCAAGTATGCTATAATTATGGTTGTACAAACAGGATGTATTTATTGGTACAATAGTGTTGTGGATGTTATAGGACATGCAACAGCTCTCCAAATTGAATTTTGCTCCACAAGAAGAAGTTCTATGGCTGAGGAGATCACCTTTAAAAGGCAGCCTACTATTGTTATTTGCTAAATGGTCATGTATCACTTCAAGTCCAAGTGGATCAAGAACCTCAACATAAAACCAGATCCACTGAATCTAATAGAAGAGAAAGTGTGAAAGAACCTTGAACTCATTGGCACAGTGGGAAATTTTCTAACCAAACAAGTGAAAGATATGTCTCTCAGAAACAGATCAAATCTCTCAAGAAAGAAATTCTCAGAAAATGGAGAGATCTTTCATGTAAATGGGTTAACATAGTAAAAGTGGCCATCCTACCAAAGGCAATCTACTGATTCAATGCAATCCTCATCAAAATATCAACACAATTCTTCAAAGACATGGAAAGAGCAATTATCAAATTTGTCTGGAAAGAAAAAAATAACAGAATATTAAAAGTAACTCTTAAGAACAAAAGAGTAGACTCCCAAGACTCAAAGGGAGGGAGCTTAGATGAAATGCCCAACAGTAGGAAGAGGGAACTGATAGAGTCCATCTCCAGCAGAAAGACAGGACATCAAGTGTGGGGTGGGGTTTTGATCCCACAGTCACAACACTGACCCATCATTTTTCCTCTCTAAAAGAATTACAGGGATAGAAATGGAGCGAAGGCTGGGGAAAAGAAGGTCCAGCAACAGGTCCAAAGTGGGATCCAGCTCGAGGGGAAGTCCCAGGGACTGACACTATTACCGAGGATATGGAGCACTCATAAAAAAGGCATCTATCATGACTGCCCTCCAAAAGACCCAACAATCAACTGAAAGAGTCAGATGCAGATATTTGCACCCAACCAATGGACAGAAGCAGTTGACCTCTGTTGTTGAATTAGGGAATGGTAAAAGAAGCTGAGGAGTAGTGTGGACCCTGTAGGAGGACCAGCAGCCTCAGTTAATCTGAACCCCAGAGAATTCTCAAACACTGGACCACCAAACAGACAGCATACACCAGCTGATATGAGGCCCCCAACACACTTATAATAGAGGACTTCTAGGTCTGTGTTCATTTAGAGATGATGCTCCTAACCCTCAAGAGACTGGAGGCCCCAGGGAGTTTAGACGTCAGGTGGTGTGGGGGTGGGGGCATCCACCTGGAGACAGGATGGGGTGGAGGGAAGGTATGGGATGTGGAGCTGACAGAGGGTGGATGGCGGGGTGGGGAATGGAATATGGAGAATAAAAAGTTAGTTATTGATACAATTACATTTTTTAAAAGAGAATAAAAGAATAGGTAGGGTGTAGTCTCCCCTCCCCCAGCCTGAAACCTGCTTGCTCAGGGGTGGAGCTTCCTGCTCATTTGTTCTGCCACGCTCACTGCTGGAACCTGCGGAGCCACACACGTTTACCTTTCTACTGGACCAGAGATTATTCGGCGGGAATCGGGTCCCCTCCCACTTCCTTCATAACTAGTGTTGCAACAATAAAATTTGAGCCTTGATCAGAGTAACTGTCTTGGCTACATTTCTTTCTCTCGCCACCTAGCCCCTCTTCTCTTCCAGGTTTCCAAAATGCCTTTCCAGGCTAGAACCCAGGCTGTGGTCTGCTGGCCGGACACAACAGTAGGGTAATCACAATCCCTGGCCTTGAATTCAGAAATCCATCTGCCTCTGCCTCCCAAGTGCTGGGATTAAAGGCATGCACCCCTACTGCTCAGCAATTGTGTGTTTTCTAATACCAATGAAATAAATAACTGCACCAAGATCATAGGGTGTTACAATTATAAATTTACACAGCACCAAGTTTCAGCAATGATCTTTCAATGATCAAGTGTTCTTGGTGCTACTCCATTCGATCATTAAAAATCTTCATTATTCTACAGTTTATAGCAATGCTTTAATGCAGAAGCAAAGAGATATATGAAATCAACACAGCCTTTCCCCTTAGAATTTTCAATTAGAGACACATGGTCAAATCAACACAGATGTTAACATGTGTAATGACCTTCCATACAAATGGACAAGAAAATACCACATAGCTACTCTAAAACACAAAAGAGAGGGTGTTGCTAGAAGATGAAGAATTTCACTGACAATAGTGGAGAGGCATTATTCACAACATCCCGTTAATGAGGAAAACTAAACATGGACATGGTGAACAAAGCACAACTACCAGAGAGGAGAGAGTAAGTGTGTGAGGCCAGGGCACTGCTCATTTGAAACAAAGACTCTGGATGTGACAGTCAGAGGTGAATGGCTATCAGGAGTGTTCTCCAGGTAGCAGATGGGTGGTAAAGCATACCTACCATAAGTAGCTATCTTCTAGGAATTAAAATTCCTAGAAGAAGCAATATCTGAAAGGCTGAAGACAAATTAAAACTTCAATGACTGTGAATAGCTCTAACTGTTGCAGGTCCAGAACCTAATTACACTTTATCTTAGACTATCTACAGACCTCCAAATCACCATTTTTCCCATTTTCTGTCAGACCAAAAACCCTGTGTATAACAGATATAAGACTTTAGACTTTATTCATGTAACTAACCCCTGGTTTTCACCAAACTAAAGTCTAAGAGTCATCAGATAATATCCGATGCCTATAAGTGAGATTTCACTTCCTTGTTACTATCTACTTAGTGTTTCCACCAATGAATTTTAAAAGTACCTTTATGCATCACTTTCTCCATTCAGTTACTGTAAAAACTTCACGAATTGTTTTCACATTGGAGCATGGAACTTGGGGGGTCACATAAATCCATGTTGCTGGGACACAATCACTCATATTTGGCTCCAGAATGAACTATCTCTTACCCTCCTTGAAATTAAGTGAACATGTTATGATCTGGACTGAGATCAGTAATTCTTGGAATTAGTAATTCTGATCCAGTAGAATTCTTTGTGTGTGTGTGTGTGTGTGTGTTTTGGGGGTTGGGGGTGGGTGGGCTGGTGGTGCTGGAATTAGCAGCAGAACAATGAACACGAAATGATGATCATTCTGTAATGTTATCATTTTTACTGACTTCAGTGTTACGAGAGAGTGGATGATATAATGGAAAATGAGGTTTGAGGGTGACCTAATACAGAAGATCATTGAATTGGAAGAAGACATTTATTAGGATGGGAAAAAACATTAGAGGTAGAGAAATGTTGGACAGGAAATAACATTTCTAAAGGAAAAATATCTACCAATGGTGATAAACATGACCTTGGAGTTCTTACTTGCTTACACTAAGGTAAGAGGGGCTCCTGAAATGGAGAAAGAAATAAAATAAAGCAAAAGGAAGAGTAATTAAATTCTGTACATAGTTATATTTACATTTTCATTTCTTCATTCATCCTAAAGGACCGATGGAAAGGTGAATATATGAGACTAGAGATAATGGAATGTGTAGATTTAGAGAGAGAAGTGTGGAATTCTTGTC
This sequence comes from Mus musculus, assembly GCF_000001635.26. Classification (NCBI taxonomy): domain Eukaryota; kingdom Metazoa; phylum Chordata; class Mammalia; order Rodentia; family Muridae; genus Mus; species Mus musculus. The sequence goes on from NC_000080.6 coordinate 96,514,581, forward strand.
TATGTCCTTGCTAAAGACATGGAACCAGGTAAATATACTGTTAATAAAGCAGAAAGAACAAACAGGTAAAACATGTTTTTTTTTCCTATTGTCATTTATAAAGCTATGATATATGAACCATACAATGTCATGTACCATATAAATATAAATGTGAGAATAAAGTGTTCTTTTTTTTGCCTTATTACATAGCTGATAGAATTTTGGAAACATATATGAAATGTATGGAATCATATATTTTAAATATGTTTGGACATAAATATATGTAAATTAGTGAGTAGGAAAGAAATGAATCATCAACTTATTTTGTAAAGTATCTTCAAGGATATAATCAAGACATTGGAAGCTTGAGACTTGTTTATCATGGTATAAAGTAGCAGGTATTGAAGAGGGTGAGATGGCACCATTTTGGTAGAAAGTTGGTTTATGTCTGTCAAGGAATCTTTATGTTGCAAGTCCATGAAAATTTGATTTTTCCAGCATTCAAAAATCATGAGTATCTTTCTTCTGAATGTTCTCCACCTGCAGTTTTAAAAAACAGGCTTAACTAACTGAAGATCCATAGTCATGTAAACAGTATTTCTATTTAGTACCAGAGCAAAAGAAAAGAAAAGAAAAGAAAAGAAAAGAAAAGAAAAGAAAAGAAAAGAAAAGAAAAGAAGAAAAGAAAAGAAAAAGGGAAGGCTCACCTTTGCTTTAAGGTTGAGATAATTTTATGCAGTGGAGAGTTGATGAGAAATATGATATATATTCAATTCAATCAAGTTTTTATAGTTTTTAGCATATATATATATATATATATATATATATATGCTGCTTCATCTGAATATCATTCACAACTATGAATAGTACAGAGTTTTCCAACATGTTAGATCTATATTCCAGATTAGATAGGATAAAGTTGTAAGTTGAAATAAAGTTTTTTCTAAGTATTTTACTCTGCAGTTCCTATGGTGCCTGGGCGATGAGCCCTATGCTTATTAGAAATTAAGATATATTGAGAATGACTAATTGCTCCATTTACTGGGTGGTTCTCAATCAGTCATGAACACAGAGTCAATGTTCTGTAAAACTGTAAAAAGACAAAAATATGCCCTCAGAGTAGCTAGAAAGAATGTCACGTTTATCTACATTCCTTAAAAGTTTGGTAAAAATTTAAAAGGAATTGAAGTTTACTTTTAACAGATTCAACATACAAAATTTTGCGGTACTCTGATTCCAACAGTAAAGAGGATGTTGGTTGCTGATTGAATTGTTTTCAGAATTCTTGCCACTTACAACTTCCTGTGATTAAAAGAAATGAGGTATTTCCAAAAGTAATTCTGACAGATAATTCTTAGCTGGGTTCTTGGTTAAAATAGTTTCACATTTTAAACTTGATTATAATCTATTATCTGTTCTCCTTCATTATTTGCCAATTCCAACTTTATTAAAGTTTGTATAGAATGCTGATACCCAAACTACTCATTAAAATTTCATAAGGCAAAGTTTTTTTTTTAAATATAAAAGATAGCTATTCTGAAAGTCTTAGCTAATTCTAGTTGATTTGAAAATTTTACATATATATGTACATATATGGTATGTATTTTCTGAGCTATTTGAGTGTCTGTTATCTTTTAAAAGGAAGAAGATATGAGTTGGGATTCTTTACGCATCCAGGGAGAGTTTTAGTAAAGAATAGGGAGTATATATGATCTAAATATTTGTATTACTCTATGAAATTATTAAAGAGTAAATAAAAAGCTAAAAAAACCCTTCTCAATAGTTGTTCATTTAAAATATACAAGAGAGTAAATATTTTTCAGAAATTCTCTACCCAGTAAGCTTTTCTCTTTCCTCAAAAATCCAGCAAAATTTAAATAGTTAATCATCCTAAGTATCTAGTGACTAGATGAACTCTCAGAGTTTCATGATATTTATGGCATCTGCTTATTCTAATTTTAGTCATCTATTTTAGTTCACTAGATAACAGAAAACTTAGACTTAGGGATCATATGTGGAAAACTTTTGACAAACTTGAAGAATGCAAATTATTTTTTCTTTGATAAAAAATGATCCTACATTATATTAATCATTTTAGTATATATCAATAGAATATTATACAAGGCTCTTATAATTCAAATACAATACTATATGATTAAAAATGTTAAAGATATCTTATACAATCCTGTTCATCAAAGTGATGAAAATTATGGAACATTTTATCATATATATTTTTCCAAACTTAATGTAGTTCATGAAAAAAGATCCAATTAAATAAAAATTTCAAAATTTTTCATTTCTAATTTGTTTATCAGAGGCAATTCAAGATTTTTTTAGGATATTAGCTATGATTATCTAATGTTTCTAGTCTTTTTCTTCTTCTCTAATGTAGTCTGATATCATATGAATCTAAATGCAAATCCTTTCATATCCTCATCATATGCTCAAATGAAAATGATGTATTTAGAATTATAATGACTCAGTATCCTAAAAACTGGGAAGCTGAAGCTTTGCTTGTATTCCAGGGATCCTCTGAATCTTTAGTGTAGCAAAAGTCCACGCAAAGTGTCATGCTTGAAATAAACTGGGAATAAATGTTACTTCAGTATTTTTGTATGCCGAGTTCTGAAAGAAATCACAGTATCTGCCGAGAAATGTCCGTGGAGTTTCATTTTAACACTTAGATGGACAGAGGCAAAAGTGAGCAGAAAGTGGTCCAAGGGATGGTAGTTGTGATAGGGTGACAACCCTTGGGGGGAGGGGACGGAGCTATGACAGTGTTTCGGTACTTATTTCTCACACATAGAGTCCAACCACAGCTATTGGAGACAATCATGCTCAATCAGTCACAGGGAGAGTACATGAAATGCACTTTGATGGTGTTCAAAGCTGACTTCACCCACAGCAGATAATGGAAAAACTTAAAGACTTAAAGCGTGATGGAAGGACACTATCATCTGTGAAATAAGAACCATTCAACTCCAAGGTTCTCCAATGTATTCAATATGCACTCGATAGTTTTAAGTCTAAAAGCTTGTTAAAAGAGTGCATGTTTGAGCCAATGGAAATTAATGAGCAAAGTTTTAATGAGATTGCAACTTGGGTAATTAAAAAAAACAAAACAAAACAGGCTGGCATCTATCTCAGATTTTCATCCTATACAGTTCAAACTTTAGGAGAGAACAGTAGGTGGGCAGGATGACCGGCAATCAGCAACTATTCTGACACCTGCTCAGTGGGAACTTACTGTACCTGTGTCCACATCCTTCACCTGTTGCCTGGATAGAGCTGGCAGGCTCCGCTTGGAGCTCTTTCAGGGCCAATCCTTTGTCCTCTGGTCCAGAAAAGTCCATGCCTGTCACTACCTCCTCCTCTAGGGACTCCACGTAGAAAAGAGTCCTGGCGGGCTGCTGGGTGCCCTGCCCGGGAGCCCCTTGCTGCAGCCTCGTGGCAACTGGTAGTAAGGTGCCATTCAGCGGATTGAAAGGAGAAGATGAAGCAGAAGACGAGGAGGAAGAGGAGGAGGAAGAGGAGGAAGAAGGCTTTTTCCAGAAAGCGCTCACACTGCCCTTTTCCTGGTTTTTGAGCAGCCGACTCTGGCTAGGACCCCAGTGCTCAAAGCTGCCTCCTCCGCTGTCCTGTTGCAGGCAGCTGCCCCCCGCTGGGCTACTGGAGGCCGGCGAGGGATGGCTGAAGAGTTTCCAGCGGAGTCGCAGGATGTGCTTCACATCGAAGTCTTTTCTCCCGGAGCCGGACATGCTTAATGAACCGTGGACCAAGGAACTGCAGCTCACACACCAGTAGCCTGGCGAGCGTACTGGGGTGGCCAGTGGCTTCTGGAGAGAGAGGAGGAGGCAGGATTCACCCGGTGTACACGGAGTGCCAAAGGTGGCTTAAAAGGGGCTGTGCGTCTCACCAGGAGACCACACCGGCACCTTGAGCGCTCTGCAGAGCCTCGCGGCTCAGTCTGGGTCCTTTTGCTGGGATCTGAGCTTTGGGGAAGCTCCGGTCTAGATCGAATGACGTCTTGGGATACCAGGGGCTTAGAATCCACGAGGAGCTTGCGGGGACCCCCGTGGTGACCCCCCCGGAGGAAAGAGAGGCTGGAAATGCAAGAGGAAGGGAGAGAGGTTTGAGCTCTCCTCAGCTCCAGAGGTGGCAGCAGCTGGCTCCGCCACACTGATACACACTCGGTGCCGAGCTGTGGTTTGGAAGCTATTCAGATCTCCTGTCTTCGCAGCTCAGAGTTCCGTGTTTGATGAGTGCAGAGAAAAAGAGCCTCAAGTCGAGAAGTAGTGCACCCCCCAACCCTTAGGCGGGTCTGTGCACCTGCTCCCTGTCCCTGTCCTCTGGGATAATTCCCTGATAGCTTGCCAGGTGTCCGAAGGACAGTCAAATGCTTTCTGAGATGAGAAAAGGGGCGGTTTTATATAGTCAGTTTGTAAAGGAGAAAAATAAATATCCCGGGAAAAAACATAGAGCAGCCAAAGAAAAGCCCGCCCAGGAAAGCTGTCAAGGTCCTCACAGTATGATTTTTCTCTCTGCCTCAGCGCCTCCCCCTCCTCCCCTGTAAGTGACGCAGATGTGCACTGGGGCCTATACTGAGAGATGGAGGGAGGGTGGGAAGACTTCAATCTTCTTTATGCAAGTGAGTCTGCTGCTCTTATTGTCCCCTTGCGTAAGTCTGTCACCTTTTTTCACCCTCCTTCCTCTCTACATTACTGTATAGCAATAAAAGTAAAGCAAACAGGCAAAATGCTTTAGCATCAGTAAACACCAAACATGAATCATGGCAGTGTAAACTTAATAGGCCGCCGCGGTGTGCAGGTTGCAGGTTAATGGCTTGAATTATTTAATAAGCCATATCCTTTAACCTTTAGCCTTCCGTTCTTCTGTATGAGACACAGCAAAAAGCAGAGATGCTGTCATCGAAGGGTGATGATGCCATCGTCCTGGCACTTACATTGTGGCTCTGCTATTAATGCAGCCAGACAGTGCCTCACCTCCGGGGACCAGAGACTCAAGGCAAAAATGTGAAAATGGGCTGGATATAAGCCACAGGCTTGGCAAAATCAGGGTTTGGTGAGAGCTTCATGAGCAAAACAGTTTGGGATACAGAACAAAAATGGACTAAACTAATAACAGAATATTTGAAAGGTAACTTCTCATACATAGTCATGGTATAAATGCACAAGAGAGTGGGAGCAAGAGAATGCTACTGTCCTGCAAATAGATGCCTGCCTGCCAAGGGAAGCTGAGATTTTCTTTCAGAAGGATGAAGGCTATGGCTCCTTTCTTTAAAAATACTTTAAAATATCTTATCTTTTTCTTCACGATCATTTAAAATGGAGCCGGGTAACCTTTGATCAGGGCTAGAGGGTCAGTCAGGAAAGCTGCGAGTTCACTACTCAGGAATACAGCAGTGTCCCTTGTAATTCATTGGCTCAGGAAGGTCCAACAAGGCATTGGGATCAAACACTACACTACACTTAGATTACTATTTTCTTACCCGATGGCTGAGCTACAAGCTTAAATATAAATCAAAGAAAAACTGAAAATATTTCTAGATAGAATTGGACATCTTAATGAAATAAGAAGCTAAGATCACAAAGGCTACACTTTCAAAGAAAGAAAAAATCTCCATTGTGTATCTAAATATTGATTTATACCAGGACAGCTGGACTGAAATCCCTTGTGTTTGGAATTTTCTCTCACTATTCGATGATAAAAACAACCACGACAAAGGCAGAGATCTTTTAAAGTAAACAATGGTGGCAGATCATGTTTATCCAAGAATGTAATCAACTATTTCCCTTAGAGGAAAAAAAAAAAACCAAAAAACTAAAGAACAAAACAAAATTTAAAAAATGAAGCATATTAAACTAAATGTTACAAATAGCCTAGAAACTTCCCTTATATCAGAAATACTGCAGAAATTTGAATTTCGTTCAATTAATTGGTTTCTGTATAAACTCCTACCTCATGGATTTTCTAACTTGATTTTTGAAATCAAATTATGTAGGAAAGGCTACTTTTTCTGGATTTTCTTCATTACATGATACTTAATGTCAAAACACACTAGAATATAAAATTTATTTGTCTTAACATCAAATTCAATTTTATATTCCCACTTTTCTCTAAAATTCTAGTTCTGGTTTCCATAGCTTAAATTTTATCCCTTTATAAATTAATGTCTTATATGACTCAAATATTATATAAGATTGAAATTTATATATATGAAGAAAAATTTAGAATGTTACATACATATATATGTGATTATTATATGCCATTTTTTGTCAGTCAAACAAATATGGGAGGCCTATAGTAGTGTTAATCTTGAAGCAATGTCTCCACTTATTATTAATATAATTAGTTTAATGGTTATCATTCTATCTGAATATATTAAATGTTTGAAATAATTACTCTTACAAAGAATATATTAACAAATTCAAATATTAGAAATTACAAAACAATTTTTTCAAGAAATCAAGTCAACTTGGAATGATTGACAAATATTGCCGAGGACTGTACAGCCATGGACATCACAGGAACATTGAAAACTGTAATTTTAAACAGAGTCACAAAACTGTGGCTTTTTTTACTTATATATTGTTTAGGTAGCGATTAGAAGTGACATAGCAAGCAAAGCTTGAGCAGTCTTTTCAACCCCCTTAACTGAGATCTTCTATACATTCCTGCCATTGTGGCTTCTTTTTGTCCCTAGAAGAATTCTTCTTAAGCTGTGTCCCATTCTTAAAGTTTCTCCAGGCCAAAAAGAGTGACTTACACCCTAGCTAAGAGTTTATGCTTGAGAAAGAAGCTTCAAACCATCTGGATACATCTGAAATAATTACCATCAAAGAAAACATATATAAATATCATTAATATGAATTATCAAATCTGAAGATTGGGCATTACAAAATAAAGACTTATGAAATCCGGTTACACTAAAATGATTTGCAAACATGGCGATTTTATTTTTATTTCATGAACTTATGAAAAATGAAGCAAAATAGAAAAGAAGCAAAGGAAAGAAGGAAGGAGAAAGGGAGGAAGGGAAGGAAGGAAGGAGGGAGGGAGAGAAGGAGGGGAGAAGGAAGGAAGGAAGGAAGGAAGGAAGGAAGGAAGGAAGGAAGGAAGGAAGGAAGGAAGGAAGGAAGGAAGGAAGGGAAGGAAAGGACTTAGGGAAAGTTTGTGGAGGGAATGGAGGAAAAAGAAGAATTAAGAATTTGCTTATATTCATGGATCATTTTTCATAAATAAAACCTTTCAACAATATCTTGTTAAACATTTAACTGATTATTTATCCACTGTTCAAATTTAAATTACCACATACCAGGTCCATTGACAATGGCAATGACGATAAAAGAACTGGGCTCCTTGCAGCCTGTTGTTGAGAGTATTCACACAGTTGGGAGTGTTCACACAGGAAAATTGTTCAGTTTATCCTAATTTCTAATAGACTTGTAAGCCACATGAACTAAGGTTTAAGACAAGCAATCTTCCAAAAGGGGAGAGAAAGACAGAGAGAGAGAGAGAGAGAGAGAGAGAGAGAGAGAGAGAGAGAGACAGAGACAGAGACAGAGACAGAGACAGAGACAGAGACAGAGAGACAGAGACAGAGACAGAGACAGAGACAGAGACAGACAGAGAGAGAGAGAGAGAGAGAGAGAGAGAGAGAGAGAGAGAGAGAGAGGCGCAGTGGTGGCTCATGCCTTTAATCCCAGCACTTGGGAGGCAATGGCAAGTGGATTTCTGACTTTGAGGCCAGTCTGGTTTACAGAGTGATTTCCAGGACAGGGCTACAGAGAGAAACCTCGTCTCAAAACAAACAAACAAACAAACAAATAAACAAACAAAGCAATCTTACAGAGAACACTAATACACTAATACAGTGCCAACAATAACACTACAGATTATTTTAAAAACAAAAGGGATCCATATATTCAAACACTATTGGTGACTTAAGTTGAATTTCTCTCAGTCCGTCGAGGTCTTTAAATGAATTGCCATAGTTGTTACATAATTCTACCCAAAATGCAGAGAAAATATTACCAATATTCACAGCATTCAGATGTTTAATTCAGACAATAATTAAATCCAACCCTGATGCTAAATACAACATCTAAAAAGTTCTACAAATCCAATATTTATGTAGTTAGAAAATTTGGATTTCGATCCACTTCTGTGCTTTCTAATTATTTTCAGAATGAAATCAGTAAAATAATGCATATGTGAGCATAGCGAGTCTGATTCTCCTAGATATTTTAGATAGCCATTCTACAGCATCTATAAAGTTGTTCATAAACAATAATACGCAAGAGTAACATTTTAACAAGTGCTGACATTTTAAAGTTCTTTTCTGTGTGTTTGTTGGTATTGTTTTGTTTCACTGATTTTTTTGGGACAGGGTTCCAGTGTGTAACGCTGGCTGTCCTGGAACTCATGCCATAGACCAGGCTGGCCTTTGACTCACTGAAATCTCTCTGACACTGCCTCCCGCCCAAGAGCTGGGATTAAAGGTGTGTGTACTACTGTTCCACTAAAGTTCTTATTTTCAGAAGGACTTACAGTTTCCGTTTTAATTAATTTTAACAGAACTGATGTATTGAAAAAAAACAGATTATTCCAGTTAGTAAATAGCACATAACATAAACATTCAAAATTCAAGTTGTTTATATTAAACCACGATAATATTGTAATATACCTTCTCAAAAATATTTGCAGGAGTATTACATAGCAGTAATCTTTAATTATTCTACATGTAATGTCAAATGTTAAAACAAATAACCATCATGTTAGACTATAATCCACATCTATTAAACTTCATCGTTGTATCAGTGTGGTTTAGAGTTAAGCAGCAATTAAGTGACTTGTTAAACACTTGTGGGTGGTACTTATTCCTCAGGGGCCATTTGCATATACACTACCTCTGGTTGACTTGACCTTTTGATTCATAGCTCCTCATGTAAATTAGCAAATTAATTGCATAGATGCATGAATTCATAGTAACATTTAAAGACACCTTCATATAAAACCCTGGGACTTTTGTGACTTTATTTCCATGACCCTGTGGAGAAGATTTCATTCATCATTTTCAGGTTTTTTTTTTATTGGCCTTCATCTGGTTGATCTCATGTTTAGTGAATTTGACTCATGCAAATATTACATTTCATATGAACATAGTTCTAGAAGAAAAGCTAAAATATTGGGATATTTTATGTAAATATGCAGACACAATAAATTATTTTAAAAGTATTTCATTTCTAAGAAAAATTTCACAGTGTATACAAAGATTTGCTTGTCCCAACTTATAATATACTCAAGTCAAATAATTGAACAAACTTTACTTTTTTGAGCTAATAAAGTTATGTTATTATTATGCATGATATACTTAAATTTATCTGTAGGACTGATAAAATTCTATGAAGCATAAATCATTATATTTAAATATTATGGTGATTTCATAGCATAAAAAAGCCTGTAATTTAAATGGATTTCAAATTATTCTTTGTTGGGACTTGTGTATGTGGGAGATTTCAGAAACAGTACATTACATAACAAGAAGCTAGCCATTTGGGCTAGGTTGTCTGGCCAAAGAACTCTTAGGATTTGCTTATCTGTCTCTGCCACCCACACACGTACTTGAGGGTGGTGCTACCTTTGGACTGGAGGTCCTGGGTGTAATCAGAAAGTATCCTGGCTAGCCATGAGAGTTAACTCTGCATACCTCAATGGTCTCTGTATCAGTTCCTGGATCCCCATGGTTTGAGTTCAGCTTCCCTCAATGGACTATGATTCAGGATATGTAGAACCAAAAGTTGCTTCTCTGAGTTGCTTTTGGTCATGGTGTTCCCACACAGTAATATCAAGACAGCTGACACAGTCTTCTTCAGGATTGAGTGAGAATGTTGAAAGTGTGTGCAGAAGATGTTAATAACAAAAGATGATGAAATTCATTATTTATTCCTTTTTACATTACTTCGTGTAAAATGGTTTCCCAAAATAAACAGAGAATTTTCTCCAACACCTGGGTATAGAAAGATTTAGATTGTCAATTTTTTCTAAAAAAAAAAAAAAAAAAAAAAAAAAAAGTCTTTTTCAGACTATTTAGCTCAAATTATTTCATTTCATTTTTATTGGATATTTTCTTTATTTACATTTCAAATGTTAGCCCCTTTCTAGGTTCCTCTCCAAAAATCCCCTATCTCCTTCCCCTTCCCCTATTCCCCAACCCACCCACTCCTGCATCCTTGCCCTGGCATTCCCCTATACTGAGGAATAGAGCATTCACAAGACCAAGGGCCTCTCCTCCTATTGATGACTGACTGGGCAATCCTCTGCTACATATGCAGCTAGAGACAAGAGTCCCACCATGTGTTTTCTTTGATTGGTGGTTTAGTCCCAGGGAGCTGTGGGGGTTCTGGTTATTTCATATTATTGTTCTTCCTATAGGGCTGCAAACCCCTTCAGCTCCTTGGGTACTTTCTCTAGCTCTTTCATTGAGGACCCTGTGTTTCATCCAATGGATGATTGTGAGCATCCACTTCTGTATTTGCCAGGCACTGGCAGAGCCTCTCAAGAGACAGCTTTACCAGGCTCCTGTCAGCAAAATCTTGTTGGCATCTGCAATAGTGTCTGGGTTTAGTGGTTGTTTATGGGATGGATCCCCAGGTGGGGCAGTCTCTGGATGGTCCTTCCTTCAGTCTCTGCTTCATACTTTGTCTCTGTAACTCCTTCCATGGGTATTTTGTTCTCCCTTCTAAGAAGGATTGAGGTATCCTTTGGTCTTCCTTCTTCTTGAGTTTCATGTGTTTTGCAAATTGTATCTTGGCTATTTTGAGCTTCTGTGCTAATATCCACTTATTGGTGAGTGCATCTAATGTGTCTTCTTTTGTAATTGGGTTACCTCACTCAAATATCCTGCAGATCCATCCATTTGTCTAAGAATTTCATAAATTCATTGTTTTTAATAGCTGAGTAGTACTCCATTGTGTATATGTACCACATTTTCTATATCCATTCCTCTGTTGAAGAACACTCCTCCATTGCTGATGGAATTGCATGCTGGTACAACCACTCTGGAAATCAGTTTGCTGGTTCCTAGAAAATTGGACATAGTACTACCAGAAGATCCAGCAATACCACTCCTGGACATATACCCAGAAGATGCTCCAACTTGTAATATGGAAACATGCTCCACTATGTTCATAGAAGCCGTATTTATAATAGCCAGAAGCTGGGAAGAACTATTTCATTTCGTATTAAACAAAATCCTTACAAAATATTATTAGGCAAGCATTATAATGTTGGTTGAGTCAGAAACTCATGACTCTTCATTCCCCTTCCAAATTATTAGAAAGCACTGACTGATGAAGAGGAGGTAAAGAGTATAAGAAACAAAGATTAGGAAGGATCAGATCAAGACTGCATTCTGCACCGTCAGATTAGGACACTCAGTACAGGACATCTCTACTCATAAACTGTCAACAGCTGTTGTCACCTGCAGTCACCCGAACAAGACCATGCCAATCAGTACTCTAGCACAGAGTGGAAAGGCTCCTCCAGTCTCCAGTTCTGAGGACTAATAGGCCATTGATGGATTCCTAAAGACCTTTAGTCAGTTTTAGTCAAAGTTGCAGCTTCTGATAGATAAGCCAAGCTCCTGTGGATGCTATCACATCCAGAAGGATATAGACAATACAAATCAGAGTTAATGGGTTATTACATTTTTATAAAAAGACACAAAAATTGGTATTATGAGGACATGTGGGTAGATGTGGGATGAAATAAGAAGAAAAGAAGAGGAAGAATGTATTCAATATATAGTAAAAATTTTCAGAGAATTAATAAGCTACTTATCAAACAATTAAAAACTTCAGGTGTTTTAAAAACTGTATTCAATATCACCCATATAGTTATATTTATTCTCCTATTTTAACTCTATATAGAAAAATTTTTAAATTGAAAACTCATTGCAAATGGAAGTTACTAACATCTTGCAAAAGTTGCGTGAATTTGTTTTGTTAAAATAGAAAATGCGTTTCTGGCATTTAGAAATTTGAATTTCTTTTTTTCTATGTGTATGCATATTTTATGTGTGCTGCTATAACAGCATACTACAGACTGAATAATTTACAAAAACAAAAAACAGAAATTTATTCTCTTGTAGTTCTGGAGTCTAGTAAATCTGGAGTAGAGTTTATGGAAACTTTTTCTAGTTAAGAGTCTTCCTGAGTTTCATGTGTTTTGCTAATTATATCTTGGATCTTGGGTATTCTAAGTTTCTGGGCTAATATCCACTTGTCAGGGAGTACATATCATGTGAGTTCTTTTGTGATTGTGTTACCTCATTCTTTTTTTAATTAGGTATTTTCTTCATTTACATTTCCAATGCTACCCCCAAAGTCGCCAAGACCCTTCCCCCATTCCCTTCCCCCCTCCCACTTCTTGGCCCTGGCGTTCCCCCATACTGAGGCATATAAATTTTGCAAGACCACAGGGCCTCTCTTCCCAATGATGGCTGACTAGGTCATCTTCTGACACATATGCAGCTAGAAACATGAGCTCTGGAGGTACTGGTTAGTTCATATTGTTGTTCACCTATAGGGTTGCAGACCCCTTTAGCTCCTTGGGTGCTTTCTCTAGCTCCTCCATTGGGGACTCTGTGATCCATCCAATAGCTGACTGTGAGCATCCACTTCTGTGTTTGCCAGGCCCCAGCATAGCCTCATAAGAGACAGCTATATCAAGGCCTTTTCAGCAAAATCTTGCTGGTGTATGTAATGTGTCAGCATTTGGATTATGGGATGGATCTCCGGGTATGACAGTATCTAAATGGTCCATCCTTACGTCTCAGCTCCAACCTTTGTCTCTGTAACTCCTTCCATGGGTGTTTTGTTCCCAATTCTAAGAAGGGGCAAAGTGTCCACACAGGCAAATAGATGGACCTGGAGGGCATCATCATGAGTGAGGTAACCCAATAACAAAAGAACTCACGTGATATGTCCTCACTGATAAGTAGATATTAGCCCAGAAACTTAGAATACCCAAGATACAAAATTCATTCTTTTTAATAGCTGAGTAGTACTCCATTGTGTAAATGTACCACATTTTCTGTACCCATTCCTCTATTGAGGGGCATATATGTATCAGAAGCTGGCCTAGTCAGCCATCATTGGAAAGAGAGGCCCCTTGGTCTTGCAAACTTTATATGCCTCAGTACAGGGGAAAGCCAGGGCCAAGAAGTGGGAGTGGGAGGGTAGGGGAGTTGGGAGGAGGGGTATGGGAGACTTTTGGGATAGCATTTGAAATGTAAATGAAGCAAATACAAAAAAAAGAAAAAAGTATCTTCCTGCTAGCTGGGCGGTGGTGGTGCACACCTTTAATCCCAGCACTAGAGAGGCAGAGGCAGGCAGATTTCTGAATTCAAGGTCAGCCTGGTCTACAGAGTGAGTTCCAGGACAGCCAGGACTATACAGAGAAACTCTGTCTCAAAACAAAAACAAAACAAAACAAAAACAAAAACAAAAACAAAAACAAAAACAAAAACAAAAACAAAAGAAAAGAAAAGAAGAACATGAAAATGAAAAGGAAAAAGAAAGAGAAAGAGAAAGAAAAAGAGAAAGAGAGAGAAAGAGAAAGAGAAAGAGAAAGAGAAAGAGAAAGAGAAAGAGAAAGAGAAAGAGAAAGAGAAAGAGAAAGAGAAAGAGAAAAGATTTTTAATGCTGTATCCATAAAATGGAAATGAAGACTGGAAGAGAAAGAACCATTCCTTTAATTCAAGTTTATAGTGTCAATTTACTTCTGTAAGAGATCTTCTGACACAATTGTTTTTCTGATTAGTGTCAGCTACTAACAGTTTTCCTTTGGGGCTAAGATGTCTTAGGGAGATGGGGAAGAAATGTATGTCTTTGTGTGAAAGAAAAATATCTGGGAGAAGGAAGAAAGATAGAGAAACACATAAAAATTCAATTTCCTTGAAAGAAGGAATAATTTTTCTAAATGAATATTTTCCTAGACTGAATTGCCTCAAGAACACAGAAATCTATTGCCTTGCTCATTTCTAAACTCATAGTGCCTACCAAACCATAAGGTACTAATACAATTACTTAAGTATTGAATTTATTTTAAAGTTTAATGTTAAATCAGAAATAATTCTTTAAGATGTAAGAAATAGCAGAAGGTTCTCAATAGATAAATATAGTTTAAAACTTCACATCTTTGGTTAGTTTATGTGGAAAAAAATAGAACTTCAAGAGTTAGTGGTCTTTGAGTATTTCCAAACTGTCATTTGTATTTCTTTAAGACTCAAAAAATTCAAGAAGGTTTAGCATACATTATGCAAACCAAATTTAAGAGAAAGGCAATGCAATATGCAGTATATTTTGCAAGATGTTTTGCTGAAGTTTTAACAAATTTATGTTAAAAGTCTTTGCTCTTAAATTCACAATCTTTGGTTGAAAGAAAGTTTGGATATACTCTTTACCATCCTTCATTTATTCAAATCCATTTATGAGCATTTCTTTATATAAGCGTATCACAAAATTTAGGGAGATATATTTTTCTTATAGATCACATCCTGTGGCTTTTCTGTCTTGACATTATTAGGTGAAATAAGACATGAAAATCAAAACCCACCAACTAAGTATAGACACCTAAAAATGCAAGTAAATCATGGAGTAAATAAAAAGTTTTAGAGTAAATGAAGATGAATTTCACTTTTTCTGTCTGAGGGAAGAAACTTGATTGGGAGCTAGTGTGTCAGGAATGTTCAAACAAATTGAAAACCCATGTCACTTAGGTGTCAGTGACTATATCCTAGGCACAGGGGTTAGATACAAAATGACACTGAATCGTGTGACATATTATGATGTAGTTGTGAAGTCAAATCTCATACACTTGTAAAGTGATAGGTATGATCCAAGGAAGGCAAGAGACACTTGATGACAATAGGACTTTGCAAAAATGAAACATTTTATGAAATGGAATAGGCAGTTTAGTGGAATCAGGCTTTGAATGAGCTAAGAAGCCACTGAAAGAGGTGGAACACAGAGGCTTTTATATCCTCTATCTTGTATATCCTCTATCTAGTATAGAATAAATAATTTAAAGAATAATGTGAAATTTAATCAAAAGTTTGGTAAAAATCTACCATTTGTAAGTAATGATAGCTTTTCCTAACAAGAATAATTTTCTTTTAAGTTATTTCTATATGCTTCCTCTGTCTTAGACAGTCTTGTCTCTCTATTGGAACTCAAAGGTAAGAGTTTGTCTCCTCATTTTCCTCTCTCTCCCTCACTTCCTTCTTCATTCAATGGTGCAGCATTCTCACCTGATCCAAATCACCACAAGCAGGTCATGACATATTCCTTAACGAAAAAATAAATCATATTTTATACTGATTCCCTACAAGTGGTGATGATAGCATTACATAAAATGGATAAGGTTAAGTCTAATGTATGGAATAAGGACTATTCAATGATAGTTTACTATAGGTAGGAGAATACTAAGAGAAATTTTCATGTATTCTTAAAATCATATACAAACACACACTTTCAAATATGTATCTGTTGGGTTATCAATTCATTAATTTGTTTAATAGCATATGAATATAAAATATATGTGTGCTTTAAATATTTGAAACAAAATTATGTGTCTGTAGCATTGTTTACATTTTAAAGAGGGTCAGTTAAAACATGCCCATTACAGTTCATAAGCTTTTGAAAATAGAAAGGCCTGTGGAAGCCATACAAGGCCTCACCATACTGGTTTGAGTAAAAGTGATATTGTTTTGAATTAGTTCTGTTTTGTAAATTTATATGTGTTTCTGTATTGTATTTTATTGTCATTGACTTGAACCTCAGGCCTGTCTAATATGCATCTAGCACTCAGCTACATTCAAAATCTATAATCACATATTTCTGTTAAGCTGATACTAAATGATATATACCTTATAACAGCTAGTTTACATTTAGTAAGCATTCAATTTAGGAAATTACATATATGGCTATGGTTTGTGTATGAAGTAAGCTTCTAAAATGTTCATGTTTTGGAATATTGATACCTACCTGCTGATATTGCTATTACAGGCTCTGGATAGTTTGGTAGGAAGATAATTTTAACTGGAGGAAGTAAATCACAGATGTGAGTCACTGAAGGCATTATATTGTACCAGTTAAATACATATTCATGGAAAAGCTGAATAATTTACAAAATAATACCTGATTACCTTAGGAAAAGTACACTGTACTTTGAAGAACAGATTGTTTGTCAATTCTCTCCAGTTCCTCACAATCTAATGACTAAGATTTTCCCTTAACTTTTATTTTACTTATTATCAACATTCTTGTTAGTCACAGATCTTATAACTAGAATAAAATTATGTGTCAACTAAAACACATATCTTAATATATTTTTCCTATATGAGATATATGTGGGATGCGCCAAATATGTAGTTGTATAAATATATTAAATAATCATAAATTTTTTGCAAAGCTAAACTTCAATTTTTCCCATTCACCTGTAAAACTCCTCTCTATCAAAAACAATAGAGACAGAAATATCCCACTACAAATACTTAATCTCCAAGTTTTTGAATTTTTTTTTACCACTTTTAACATTTGACATTCCTGACTGGGAAAAGAAGATTAACTTTTACGTGCCATATACTAAAAAAAGGTTTGATTAGTAGTTTTGAACTATTAATTCAAATCAATATTTGTATATGATTAGTGTAAAGACGATGATTTCTGAACCTTTCAAAAATGTCTTACTATATATCTTAATATATTAGCATTTAATATCAGCTATGGACTCACCTCTGTGCATTGAAGAAAACATGAAAATATTTTGTTAGAAGACAAAACACACAGAATAAAGGTTTTCACTTGTAGTTAAAAGCACAAAAGAAAATACCTTTGATATACCTCTGTTTCTTATAGTGCACATACAATTTTTACAAGGGTTTTACAATGATTTTAAACTGTATCTTTCCAAACTCAGGAAAACAAATATTGAGACTCACCTGGTCATACATAGAGTTTGAAGGGTTTATACAAGTCTACAGTCTGATTTTATAGCTGACTTTAAAGAATAATCATGTGTTTTAATGAAAATACTTTGGTAGCAATTTCAGACACCATTGATGGATTAATAGTGAAGCATGACAGTATACATCTTATCAAACTTTGCTTCAGCATTCATTGTCATCAGCAAGAATCTTGAAAGTTATTTTAAAGAACAGTTAGTGTACCACTACTTTTAATTTTATTATGTTTTAATTGTTGAAAAACCTTCACTGAGAACATGGAGTCTGTGTATAAAAATAAAACAATAGTGATTGGAGAGATGACCCAAACTTATGAACACTTAGCACTCAATGAAAGACTCACATTTGGCTCATACATCAAAGGACCATTAGCCTCCTGCAACTCCAGATTTACGGAACCTGACACCCATGTCTTGTCCGCATGGGCACCTGCACATGTGTGGTGCATATACATACACAGAAACAAACACACACACACACACACACACACACACACACACACACACACACACACACACACACACACACACATACACAAAGTTCATACTCCAAAGCTTCAAAGGCAGTGGAACTATAAAGAACATTTGTACACTGAAAAATAGTCCTTAGGAAAAATTTTGAGTGTGTGAATGACCAGTGATTTTCTAGAAGTTTGATAGCAGGAAATAATGATAACCATTTGGGAAATAAGAATTATCCCAAATACATTATTGTAAACCACCATGCATTCATCATTAAGTAATGAGCAATATGCATAAAAAGAGAAAACCAGGGAGAAGGAAATGAAATGCACATAGAAAAGCCTACACATAATAAATATTTAACTTAGTGCCTGCAGTTGTCACCACAGAAGCCACCTAGTTGAATCACAGTATTTATTTGAGATCAAAATGGATAAAGAGCATGTAATTTTTGTGTGGTTGGTAATTTGTAATTCAACTGCAGAGGTGACGTTTTAGAATATACTAAATATCAGAGGTGGGCTTTTTAAAATAAGATTACTTTGAGGAACTACAATCATGATTGAATTGATTTTGTTAATTCTGTTAAGCAATGCATTCAGTTGAGTAATGTTAAATCCAGTGGAAAGTATTTGTTACTAAATGTTATATGCCGTATTTGTTCTTATTATTCACTTAGCATTCAAAACTGTAAAATATCTTTCTTCCTGTAGTCCATTATTCTTGGGGCATTAGGAAGTAAATACCATTTTCATATATAAAAGCGCTGTTATGAGGTTTCAGTCCTTTTCTTTTGGACACATTAAGTAAAGGTGTTTTCAGTGTTATACTTTAGTAAAACCTTGTTGTAGGTGCTGCCTTGTTTGTAGTTTACAGAATAGTGAAAAATCATGAACAAATATTATTAAGAAAGTAGTGTCATGAGGACATAATTCTTGTGTAAAAAATGAAGCAGAAAAAGTAAACAAATTCTGTGGAGGCTGCAACAATTATTTTGGACAATACGGTTACAGAAAAGTCTGCCTGTTAAAATAGCATCTGAGAAGAAGCCTTAATAGGGTCGGGATGTGTACAGAAAGGTCTGTGGTTGCCAGGGCAATAGTCACCTCAGCATAAGTAAAGCCAGGAGAAAGGCTCCAAGGCATGGTTTTGGCATGTGAGGGTTTCCAGGACTGGAAGGAAAAAACAATTTGAATAGCTCATTAAATTGCTATCTGTAGTTGGGGAAATCTCACCCATGCTCGGAGTGTTTGTTTGTCCTTAGCTTGTTTATTTGTTCTGACCCCTGTCTTTTGATATTTCCACAAAATCTGTCTTACCTCAAGGCTTCTGTTTAAAAGAGTCTGCTCATATTGGTGAGAAAATGTAACTTTATTGAAGTTACTTACAGGAATATGTATGAAGGGTTAATTACAGGAAGTATGAGTCAAAAATACCAGCATCAAAAAAAAGACTATCCCAACTGTGTGCAACCCTAGAGATTTGAGCACAATCTACAGATCTCTCCACAGGTCTAAGTGGTCTCCTCTCTCAGTCTGCACCTGGTTACAGTGACCTCCTTCCACATGTTCCACGATTTCTATAAAGGGGAGTGTTTGATCACCTTCCAAGTTATTACTCTCCCATCCGTGTGATGCTTTCTCTCTTCTTGAGTCTTCTAAGGCTCATCCTTCCTTCTGAATGTGAGGCGTAGTGGTTTGAATGAAAATGGCCCTAATAGGCTATGAGAGTGGCTCTATGCAAAGGTATGGCCTTGATGAAGTAGGTGTGGCAGTACAGGGAGGCACGGCCTTGTTAGAGTAAGTGGATGATTGGGGGATGGGCTTTGGGGTTTCAGAAGCTCAAGCCAAGTCCCCTGGCACTCTCTCTGCTTGATGCCTGCTTATCTGGATGCAGAACTCTACCTCTTCAGCACCTTGTCTGCCTGCATGCCACCAGGCATCCCGCCAGGATGATAATGAACCGAACTGTAAGCCAGCTTCAATCTAATGGCTTCCTTCATAAAAATTGCAATGGTCATTGTGTCTCTTCATAGGAATATTTGGGAAGAACGACTATATAGACTGGGACTTAACACTCACTTCACCCGACAGGTTTCCTTTCATCACACAGATGCACTAATTGCTTTCAGTTAGCCCCGAATGTCAGCAAGTGAAAGTGGGATTCGGGAAAACTCAGCTGAGGTCAGGTTAGCAAGATGCAGTTGGATATCTATGTGATGTTTACACTCAATGTTCTCTCCATAGCTGTCTTTTGCATCACCCTTGATTGTCCCTCACTTAACCCCACTGACAGAGTGAAAGATGTCATGTGTGTCTACAACAGGAAGGAAAGGACAGGTGGTCAGAAGAGCAAGAAAAAGCCATTGCTATAGAAGTAGAAGGTAAGGTACTCTTAATCCATGGTGAGTTGAAAATAAAGATCACCTTACCCTAAAATCTCAGTAGTCAGTTTAAAGGGTCAACATTTTTATGCACACATTGACCACCCAGGAAAGTTAGCTCACACATAACACACACGCCCATGTAATACAGAAAATTTTCATAATACAAAACTGATTCTTATTTTGTTTGTTCAGAGCAATACTGTGTTTTCCTGAACAATGATTTAAAATATTTTAAGTCCATATATTTCTTTAAAATTCCTAAACCATTAATACATGGGAAATCACCTTGGAATCTTATACTTACACATTTTTGAAATGCAGATAATTTACCTCAGTACACAATCATTTTGATTTTGTTATTATTTTGTGTGTCTATAGTCTGTTATTATGTGTGTGTATGCATATTTGGAGGTGAGTTGGACACTGAATATCTCCCAGTATTTTTCCCCGACTTAGTCCACTGAGACAGTCTTTCATAGAAAACAAAGCTCTTTGTTTCAGTTATAACACCTGACCACCAAGCTTCTGGGATTTGCCTATCTCCTTCAGTCAATTCTGGCATTAAGGGAATATAGCTTTCTGACCAGCTTGTTATGTTGTCATTGTGGATTTTAACTCAGGACCCAGTTTTCCAAGCAAATATTCTTAGTCATGGAGCCAGGTCTTCACCATCTATATTGATTATAATAACTAGAAATATTGGATATAACATTAAAATTATAATGTATGGTATTTATTTGGAAAGTATTGATGTGCTTAAATTGTACTGAAGAATTGATGTTGGTAATAGAATCTGCTCTTGTGAATATTATTTAATTAATCTTTTTAAAAAATATTTATTTTATGTATATGAGCACAACATAGCTGTCTTCAGACACACCAGAAGAGGGCATCAGATCACATTAAAGATGGTTATATGCCACCACATGGTTGCTGGAAATTGAACTCAGGACCTCTGGAAGAGGAGTCAGTGCTCGTAACCTCTGAGCCATCTCTCCAACCTGAATTAATCTTATTATTATAAACTTTAAGAATAATGTTAACAAATTTTTCTGTGTGTGTTTGTTATACTTTTACAAAATCAAGAAACTTGCTATTATTATTACATATTTATTTTTGGATATCCTAGAATTTCTTTCTAATATTATTTACCCATATTTATATACCAAGAAAATGCAAGCTTTCCTTATTTTTTTTGTTAAGTGTGTTCATGTATGTATGTGTATGAGTATGAGTTCAGTGAAAGTAAGTGTGTAAGTGTGAGTACAACAAAGACATGGAGAGGCCACAGGAGGATGCAATGTGCATTGCTTTATTGCTCTCATCTTTACAACCTTGAAGCAGCTCACTCATTGAACTTGAAACATAATGAGTAGCCAGCCACCACAGTGATATTTCTGTCTCTGAACACCACAGGTGATAGATGCACACATAGACAAGTTTGGCTACTTATTTTCATGCAGAAGACTGGCGCTTAGGCAATAATACTCGTATGGAAAATCATCTTACCTAATAAGATCTTCCTAGTGACCATACGTTCTTTCTATCCAATAGAAAATACTGAACTAAGCCAGGCAGTGGTGGTGCATGCCTTAATTCCAGCACTTGGTAGGCAGAGGCAGGTAGATTTCTGAGTTTGAGGCCAGCCTGGTCTACAGAGTGAGTTCCAGGACAGCCAGGGCTATGCAGAGAGACCCTGTCGAAAACAAACAAACAAACAAACAAACAAAACAAAAAACAAACAAACAAAAAACCCAAACCAACAAAAAACACTAAAACACTGAACTAAACTTTCTCTAAAGAATTGTAAAATTGATTTATTTTCGAGAATCTAGATGAGATCTATTAGTATGCTATAAGGGTATTTGATAACTTATAAAATATCCTGATTACAAGTATTGTTTTTTGCATGTGATAGGATCTTATTATGAAGATCAGGGTGTCCTTAAGCTTTCTACTTCAAGTATTGGGGTTGTCTCCAATACTGCCTTAGAGAATTAAGTACTTATCTAGTCCTGAAGCATTTCCTTGGCAACTTCTAATGTCCTAAAATTGTTCTCTGTTTTAGAAACCAATACTTACATAATCATCAATAACACCTACAAATTGTGTTTACAAAGGGTTACGATTTTAATGAGAGATAGGAGCAGAATTAAACTTAGAACAAGGTAGAAAAGTCAAGACACTGGTCACAGAGTTCATTGCGAGTGGCTTGGAAATTAATACCGAATTAATACTGGAAAACAGAGACAGAATTTCCCAACTCCTGTCCATTCCAGTCAACTGGAAGTGACAACATTCCAGTTACTTTCAAAAGAATAGTGATAGGGCATACATAAGTGTGACATATTAAATACGTTCTTTCTAACCAATGTATTTGAAGTTATCTGAACTTCACTAGTTATCTAACTACTGTCTTTTAAGAAAGTATCACTGGCTGTTAAGTCTTCATTAAGTTGACTACGATCCATATACCCATATAGTCTGTATAGCAAGACAACATGGAAAAGGGAAGGATCTTCCAGAGAAGGAAAATAGCATAGATAATTATGGGTGAACAAGGTGTGAGAAATACAGGAAGATCAAAAGGGGAGATGGAATGGAGAAGGAGATAATGGAAGGAGTGCTGGAAGGATCAGCCAAAGCTAAGGGCCCTTTGAGGAATTGTATCAAAACAGTAGAGACTTAACATATATACAGGTGTGAAGGAAATCTAAACTGGAATTATCAAATAACAGGGGAGAAAAATGTATAAACACAAAGTACATATAAACTTGTAGACACATATTAGGATTCATATTACCAAAAGGAGGGTATTTTTTTTAGTATAAGAAACCTATCTCGTGGTGTCTTTGACTCTGCAGGCCCCTTACCCACTTCCACATGATTCACCATGTTCTGCCTAATGTGTGCCCTGTGGGTCTCTGAATCTGTTTCTACCAATTGCTAGAGGAAGCCTCTCTGATGGTGATTATGCCATATATCTTCCTTTCCTTTCCTTTCCTTTCCTTTCCTTTCCTTTCCTTTCCTTTCCTTTCCTTTCCTTTCCTTTCCTTTCCTTTCCTTTCCTTTCCTTTCCTTTCCTTTCCTTTCCTTTCCTTTCCTTTCCTTTCCTTTCCTTTCCTTTCCTTTCCTTTTCTTCTTTTTCTTCTTTTTCTTCTTTTTCTTCTTTTTCTTCTTTTTCTTCTTTTTCTTTTTTTCTTCTTTTTCTTCTTTTCTTTTCTTTTTTTTTTGTCAGTCATTTTTGTTGTATATTAGGTCTAGGTCTTTAGGCCACTCAATCTCTGGTTTCTGGTCCTGCAGGCAATACCAGGGATGGGTTCCCTCACGTGGTAATGGTCTCAAGCTGGACCTGTCTTTAGTTGGTCACTCCTACAACTTCTGTGCCACCTTTACAACTTTAACCCACAGAAAACCCCAAAAATTAACAAACCTGGACTCATGGGGGCTGACTGAGACTGAACTAATAAGCAGGGAGCCTGCCTGAGTATAACCTAGGCCCTCTGTGCATATGTTAGAGTTGACTAGCTTCATGTTTTGTGGGACTTTTAGTAGAGGAAACATAGGCTGTTTCTGACACTCTTACCTGTTTGGGGGACCATCTGTGCTCCTTCAGGTTGCCCTTGTCCAGCATTAATATGCAGGGTGGTACCTAGTCTTACTGGAACTTGAACTTGATATGCCACGTTGAATTGATATTTCTGGGAGGCCTTTTCTGAAGGGAAACCCAGGAGAACACTATAGGGATAATAGGGAGGAGAAAAGACTGGGAGGAGTGGAATGAGGGGAAATTGTGGTTTGGATGGCATAAATGAAAGGATAAATGAATAAAAATAAGAAATAAATCCATCTCTGTGATAGAGTACATATAATAAAAAATTCTTAAAATTATTTATTTCTACTCATTATCAAACTTCCAATATCATCATATACATATAACCTATTGTTTTTATTTGCATTTTTTCTTTTATTGGGTATTTACTTTATTTATATTTTAAATGTTATCCCCTTTCCAGATCTCCCCTCTGCAACCCCCCTATCCCATTTCCTTTCCCCCTGCCTCTATGAGTGTGCTTCCCCACTCACCTACCCATTCTCACCTTCCTAAACTGGCATTCTCCCACACTGGGACATTGAACCCCCACAGGACCAAAGACCACTTGTACCACTGAAGTCCAACAAGGCTATCCTCTGCGATAATGTAGATGCCCATTATTCCTTTCAGAGCTATAAAATGCCTCATATAAATTTCATGCAGAATTGTCTTCCTATTGCTTACCTAGCCATTTAATAAGTTAAACTTAGCTGACACACTGACATAGCCTGTGGCATCCAGGCAATCTTGGCTCATCCCAATTTTTCTCCCATTGCTTTTTATTCATTTTCTGGTATATTCTTTACATTCTTATACTTATGTATTATTTTTGTGCCCATCTCTTTTGGACTATGTATTTTTCCTTTGCACGAAAATTCTTTCCACCATGCCCCAGTTGGCTCAGTTAATGTTTGCTTGGTATTTGGATTTCAGCCCAGATAACGTCATGTTTTAAAAGCATTCTCCAAGCAACTTTGGTCAGATCTTATCCCCTTTATAAATGTTTTCCTCCATCTGTAGGAATCCTATGATACTTTTACAGTGTTTAAATATACACCTGTATCTTTAACTTCTATTGTGTTCTTTCCTGTTCTGCAAACTCATTTGAAATTAGAACCTACCTACCTATGTGTATTTCTATCTGAAAGACAATTTTAAACATTTTAAATACCAGACTATGTTAAGATGTTGTCAGTGTATATAAGAATATGTAAATGTAAATGCTCATCTAATTATGTATGCATAGAAAATAATGATATGTGATTCAGGTAGATGATAAGAACTGTAGCTTATCATGCTCTAGAAAAATATCTAAGAGTGGTTTGTGTTTCTAGACATTTACATAACATTTATGGGAAATTTATGTGCATTATGTCAGCTTAACAGTCTAGTGAAAATACTTAGAAACCCAATAAGTATAGATTGATTTTTATCTTGTAAAGTATTGTATGTTCAGAAAGATATTGTGTACTACTTCTGAAGAAAAGATTCATTTAACAGAAATTATCTGAGTTATAGGTTGTAGAAACTCTGCCTATATTACTTCTTATTTAATAAATTAATTTATTTATTCAACTTACATTCCAATGTTAGTTCCCCCTCTTTTCAAAGTACCTCCTCATACAGATATTCTCCCCATTCCACCATCCTGTTCTCCTTTGTGAAGGAGGAGCCCCTTTTTGGTGTTATCTCCCAACTAACACATATTCAACCCACCCCCCAACTGCCACCCTACACATCAAGTCCCTGCAGGACTAGGTGCATCCTCTCCCACTGAGGACAAACAAGTACAATCATTTAGAGGAACGGAATCCATAGGCATGCAGGAAACTCAGGAACAGACCCTGTTCCAGTTGTTGGGGGACATCTATGAAGACCAAGCTGCTCATATGCTCATATGTATGTACAAGAGGCCTAGGTGCAGCCAGGATGCCTTATTTGGTTTATAATTCAGAGTCTGGGAACCCCCAAGGGTCCAGGTTACTTGGCACATTTGGTCTTCCTGTGGAGCCTTTTCTTTTGTCAGGTCCCTCAGTTTTCTTACAACTCTTCCTTAAGACTTTTCTGACTCCATCTAATATTTAGTTGTGGCTCTCTGCACCTCTTTCCATTAGCTCTTGGTTGTAGCTTCTCAGAGGAGAGTCATTCTAGGTTCCTATTTCCAAGCATAACAGAGTAGTGTCAGGAGTTGGTTCTTGTCCAGTGAATGGTTCTCAGTTTGAGGGAGTCATTGATTGGACATAGTCTCTTTCTCTGCTCTGTCTTTGTCCCTGTCTATCTTGTACACAGGACATATTTTTGGTTGAAGATTTTTGTAGATGGGTTATTGTTCTTATCTCTCCACTGGGAGTCCTGCCTGTAAAAGGAAGTGACCACTTCTGATTCCATATTTTCACTGCTAGGAGTCTCAGATAGAGTCACTCCCATATGCCCTCTGGAGGCTCCAACAATCCAGGTCCCTGGTATGTCCAAGAGACTGATCCCTCCTCACTGTCAATTTCCCTTCTCCCCCAATCTTGAAGTAGAAACTTAAGGGTTCTTTGGAAAGTCAATTGAATGGTGTTTTGCCGGAGCAAACATGTAGGGGAACGTTTTGCTGAAGCAAACACAGGACAGTGGATATTCTGCTAAAGCAAGCATGTGAAAGAACATGCAATGAAGGATTCTTAGCTAAGGAAACACATGTATTTATCCCCCTTTCATAGCCTAGTTGAGTTTCATTTGTCAGGACTCTGGACCGAAAAACTTCTGGTGGTATACTGCAGTTTCTTGCTTCTTCCGAGGACTCAGCCTGATTGGATGCAAGTCAGGAGGCAAAACCAGTGCTGAGAATAGACCAGTGCTGAAGATAAACCAGTGCTGAGGCAAAGCAGGTAGAGGGCATGTGATATTTGGAGGGTATAAATAGGATTCCATGGCGTTACAGAGACAGAGCTGGACTTGCTGGTACAACTAGCTGTGCAACACTTGTAGGTCCTGAGTCTTTGTTTCTCAAAAGGAGGCACAGTTGAGAACTCTTGGCTTTCCTCTGGGTCCCTCTTATCTATCTATCTATCTATCTATCTATCTATCTATCTATCTATCTATCTATCCATCCATCCATCTATCCATCTATCTATCTATTTATCCATTTAATTTATGTGAATACACTGTTGCTGTCTTCAGACACACCAGAAGAGGGGCATCTGATCCCATTAGAGATGTTTGTGAGCCACCTTGAGGCTCTGGAAGAGCAGTCAGTGCTCTTAACCACTGAGCCATCTCTCCATTCCCTTTGAGTTTCTGTTGCTGACTCTAGTCAAGGTTGAGGCTTGACTGTCTCTGCTAAGTCGAGTCACCACAGTTGCTAAGCTGACTTTACTGATCTGGACTGCTGGTGTGTCTGTGAAGTGTTTGTGAGTAGATCAAGCTGCCACTGCTAACCTATGAACCGAACTGAACTGCTAATTTCCAGATAATGCAAAGGAGAGTTGCTCCCAAGAATCTTTCTAAACAGCTCCATTCCCCTAGTATCCTTTCTTTACCACTGCCTCTGGTGGATGGTGGGCTACAAGGGAGGTTAAGTCATTTAAGAACCATCATTAAAGATAAGGCTTAAAAAAATGGAAGATGCACTCTCCCTACATCTAATCACTCAGCCCTGCTCTCCTCCCTATCACCTCTCTCAACCAATTCCCTCCTATATTCAACCTCTGAAAACTATTTTGTTTCCCACTTGAGAAAGGGAGAACATTATTTTGCATCATTCTAACTTGAGTCTTCTTTGTTATTTGACTTCTTCGGGTCTGTTGATTATTGCATTGTTACCTTGTACTTTATGGCTAATATCCACTTATAAGTGAGTGCTTTTTGGGTCTGAGCTACCTCAATAGGGATGATATTTTCCAGTTCCATCCATTTGCCTGAGAAATTCATGATGTCCTTGTTATTAATGATTGAGTAGCACTCATTGTGTAATGACACACAACTTCTCTATCCACTCTTCATTTGGTGGATATCTGTGTTGTCTTAATTTCAGATTATAATGAATATGGGTGCTATGAACACTATGAACATAATTTATCATGTATCTTTATGTGATGGTGGAACATTTTTAGATGTATTCCTAGGAGTGGTATAGCTGTGTCTTCAGGTAGAAATATTCCTAATTTTGTGAGAAACCACCAAACTGATTTCCAGAGTGACTGTAAAAGTTTGCACTACTACTAGCAGCAGAGGAGTGCTCCTCTTGCTCCAAAACCTCATGTGCATGTGCTGTCCCTTCAATATCTGATTTTAGGCATTCTGATGGGTTTGAGGTGAAAACTCGAAGTCATTTTGATTTCCACTTCAATTGAAACTATGGACACTGAACATTTCTTTGGGTGCTTCTTGGAAATTTGAGATTCATTTCTTGAGAACTCTCTGTTTAGCTCTGGACTCCATTTTTAATTAGTTTACTTGGGTTGTTTTTGTCTAACTTCATGAATTCTTTATATATTTTGGATATTATCCCTCTATCAGATGTAGGGTTGGTCAAGAACTTTTAGCAATTTCTAGGCTGTCATTTTGTCCTATTAATGGTGTCCTCTGACTTTCAGCAACTTTTCATTTTCTTGAAGTCTCATTTATTAATTGTTACCCTTAGTGATAGAGACATTGGTGTTCTGATCAGGAAGTTGTCTCCTGTACCAATGAGTTCAAGTTTATTCCCCACAATCTGTTTTGGCAGATTTAGTGTATCTGGGTTTACATTGAGGTATTTGATCTATTTGGACTTGAGCTTTGTGCAGGGTAGCAAATGTGGATCTATATGCATTCTTCTAAATGCAGACATCCAGTTTATAGACTTGCACCATTTGTTGAAAATGCCCTCCCTTTCCATTGTGTGGTTTTAGTTTCTTTGTCAAAATTCAACTGTACTTAGGTATGTGGGGTTATTTTTAAACAATTTTTATTAGATATTTTCTTCATTTACATTTCAAATGCTATCCCAAAAGGCCCCTATACTCTCCCCCTGCCCTGCTCCCCAACCCATCCACTCCTGCTTCTTGGCCCTGGAATTCCTCTGTACTGGGGCATATAATCTTTGCAGCACCAAGGGCCTCTCCTCCCAATGATGGCCGACTAGGCTATCTTCTGCTACATATGCAACTAGAGACACTAGCTCTGGGGGGTGCTGGTTAGTTCATATTGCTGTTCCTCCTATAGGGTTGCAGACCCCTTCAGCTCCTTTGGGTACTTTCTCTAGCTCCTTCATTGAGGGCCCTGTGTTCCATCCAATAGATGACTGTGAGCATCCACCTCTGTATTCGTCAGGCACTGGCATAGCCTCAAAAGAGACAGCTATATCAGGGTCACGTAAGCAAAATCTTGCTGGCATACACAATAGTGTCTGCGTTTGGTGGCTGATTATGGTATGGATCCCTGGGTGGGGCTTTCTCTGGATGGTCCTTCCTTCTGTCTCAGCTCCAAATTTTGGGTTTAATTCTGTATCTTCAATTCGATTCCATTTTTCAACCTGTCTGTTTCTATACCAATACCATGTGTTTTTTATTACTATTGCTTTGCAGTACAGCATGATGTCAGGGATGCCAATAACTCTAGAACTTCTTTTATTCTTCAGAATTGTTTTAGCTATCCTAGGTTTTTTGTTTGTTTTATTGGTTTTTTTTTCCTTATGAAAGTGAGAAATATTCCTTCAAGTCCTGTAAAAATTGTGTTGGCATTTTATGGGATTTCATTGAATCAGTAGGTAGTTTTTGTCAGAGGGCAATTTTCACTGAGCCAATCTTATTGACCCATGAGCATGCGAGATCTTTTCACCTTCTTATCTAATCCTGAATTACTTTCTTCAGAGACTTGAAATTCTTATCAAGCATGTCTTTTACTTGCTTGGATAGAGTTACACCTGACATTTTATATTATTTGGGTCTACTGTGAAAAACATTGTCTCCCTGACTTCTATTTCAGTTGTTTATTGTTTGTATAGAGGAGTACTACTGATTTATCTGAGCAAATTTTGTATCTGTCCACTTGATGAAAGTGATTATCAGCTATAGAAGTTCTCTTGTAAAAATTTTTGGGTTGCTTATATATAGCATTATATCATCAGTGAATAGCAATATTTTGACTTCTTCCTTTCCAACTTATATCCTCTTGATCTTCTTTAGTTTTCTTTATTGCTCTAGCTAGAAATTAAGTACTATATTGAAGAAATAGAGAGAGAGTGGACAGCCTTGTCTTGTCTCTGATTTTAGTGGAATTGCTATAAGTTTCTCTCTATTTAATTTTATTTTGATATTGACTTGTGATATGTTAACCTCTGTTATGTTTTAGCTATGCACATTATCCTTCTAATATCAGCGAACTAAATAAGGCTGCACATTCTCTCCCTATCTGTTCAACATAGTACTCAAAGTCCTAACCAGAGGAATTAGAAAACAAAAGGAGGTAAAAGAGATAAAAATTGGAAAGAAAGAAGTCAAAATATCACTATTTGCAGATGATATAAGAGTATACTTAAGTGACCCCCAAAGTTCCACTAGAGAATTCCTAAACCTGATAAACAATGTCAGCAAAGTTGCTGGATACAAAATTAACTCAAACAAATCAGCCTTCCTCTACTCAAAGAATAAACAGGCTGAGAAAAAAAAAATTAGGGAAATAACACCACTCACAATCACCACAAATAATATAAAATACCTTGGTGTTACTCTAACCAAGCAAGTGAAAGATTCATATGACAAGAACTTCAAGTCTCTGAAGAAAGAAATTGAAGAAGAGCTAAAAATGGAAGTATCTCCCATGCTCATGGATTAGCAGGATCAATATAGTAAAAATGGTTATCTTGCCAAAAGCAATCTACAGATTCAATGAAAGCTCCATCAAAATTCCAATCCAATTCTTCATAGAGTTAGAAAAAGCAATTTGCAAATTCATTTGTAATAACAAAAAACTCAGGATAGCAAGAACTCTTCTTAACAATAAAAAGAACATCTGGGGGAATCACTGTCCCTGACCTCAAGCTGTATTACAGGGCAATAGTGATAAAAACTGTATAATGTCGGTAAAGTGACAGGCAGGTAGATCAACAGAATAGAATTGAAGACCCAGAAATAAATCCACACACCTATGGTCACTTGATCTTTGAAAAAGGAGCTAAAAACCATACAGAAAACAAATCAAAACAAAACAAAACAAAAACAAAAACATGTTCAACAAATGGTGCTGGTTCAACTGGAGGTTGGAATGTAGAAGAATGCAAATGGATCCATTCTTATCTCCTTGTACAAAGTTCAAGTCCAAGTGGATCAAGGAACTCCACATAAAACCAGATACACAGAAATTAATAGAAGAGAAAGCAGGGAAGAACCTTGAACACATGGGCACAGGGGGAATTTCCTGAACAGAACACCAATGGCTTATACTCTAAGATCAACAATAGAAAAATGGGACCTCATAAAATCCCAAAGCTTCTGCAAGGCAAAAGACACTGCCAATAGAACAAAACAGCAATCAATGAATTGCGAAAATCTTTACCAATCTTACATCAGGATAGAGGGCTAATATCTAATATATACAAAGAACTTAGGAAGTTAGACTCCAGAGAACCAAATAACCCTATTTAAAAATGGCATACATGTTAACTTCTTCAGTTCTTTATATATTTTGGATTTTATCCCTCTACCAGATGTGGGGTTAGTGAAGATTTTTTCCCAATCTGTAGGTTGCTGACTTGTATTTACCACTACGTCCTTTGCCTTACAGAAGCTTTCCAGTTTCATGAGGTCCCATTTATCAATTGTTGAACTTAGTGCATGAGCCATTGGAGTTCTGCTTAGAAAATTCTCTCCTTGTGCCAATGAGTTCAAGGCTCTCTACTGCTTTCTCTTCTGTTAGACTCAGTATATCAGGTTATGGACTCGAACTTTGTACAGGGTGACAAATATGTGTCTATTTTCATTCTTCTAACCCCTGTTGTTGAGTTAGGAAAGGCTCAAATAAGCTGAGGAGAAGGGCAATCCTGTAGGAGGACCAGCAGCCTCAATTAATCTGGACCCCCAGGATCTCACAAGCACTGTGCCACCAAACAGACAGCATATACCAGCTGATATGAGACCCCCAACATACATATAGTAGAGGACTTCCAGATCTGTGTTCATTCAGAGATGATGCGCTTAACTCTCAAGAGACTGTCGGCCCTATGGAGTTTAGAGGTCAGGTGGTGTGGGGGTAGGGTCATCTATGTGGAGACAGGGTGGGGTGGGGAGGAGATGTTGGATATGGAGCAGTTAGAAGGTAGATGGGGGAAAGGTAATGGAATATGGATTGTAATAAAATAAATTAAAAATAAAATTAAATGTAAATAATAAATAAATAAATAAATAATGAGAAAAATAAAAGAAAATGTAAAAAAATGGGGTACAGAGCTAAACAAAGAATTCTTATCTGAGGTATATCGAATGTCAGAGAAGCACGTAAAGAAATGTTCAACATCCTTAGTCATTAAGGAAATGCAAATCAAAACAACCCTTAGATTCCACCTCACACCAGTCAGAATGGCTAAGATTAAAAAAACAACAACAACAAGAAAAAGAAAAAAAAACAACAACAAAAAACAAAAAAACAAAAAACCTCATGTGTCAGCAGATGTTAGCAAGGATGTGGAGAAAGAGGAACATGCCTCCATTGTTGGTGGGATTGCAAGCTTGTTCAACCACTCTGGAAATCAGTCTGGAGGTTTCTCATAATATTGGACATAGTACTACCTGAGGTCCCAGCTATACTACTCCTGGGCATATACCCAGAAGATAACTCAACATATAACAAGGATACATGCTCCACTATGTTCATATCAGCCTTATTTATAATAGCTAGAAGCTGAAAAGAACCCAGATGTCCTTCAACAAAGAAATAGATACATAAAGTATGGTAGATTTACACAATCAGGTACTACTCAGCTATTAAAAACACCGAATACATGAACTTCTTAGGCAAAAGGATGCAACTAGAAAATATCATCCTGAGTGAGGTAACCCTATCAAAAGAACACACATGATGTGCACTCACTGAAAAGTGAATAATTAACCCTAAAGTTCAGAATACTCAAAATATAATTCACAGATCACATGAAGTTTAAAAGAAGGAAGACCAAAGTATGGATGCTTTGATCCTTCTTAGAAGGTGGAATAAAATACTCATGGGAAAAAATAAGAAGACTAGTGTGAAGTGTGAAGCAGAGACTGAAACAAAGGCCATCCCAAGACTGCCCCACCCAGGGATGCATCCCATATACAGACACCAAACCCAGACACTATTGCGGACACCAAGAAGTGCTTTCTTATAGGAGCCTGATATAGTTATCTCCTGGGAGGATCTGCCACAGCCTGTCAAACCCAGCCACCTATTGGAGTGAGCACAGGGTCCCTAGTGGAGGAGTTAGAGAAAGGACTGAAGGAGCTGAAAAGGTTTTCAACCTCATAGGAAGAACAAAAATATGAACCAACCAGACTCCAAGAACTCCCATGGACTAAACCACCAACCAAAAGTACACATGGAGGGACTCATGGTTCCAGCTGCATATGTAGCAGAGGATGGCATTGTCAGGCATCAATGGTAGGAGAGACCCTTGGTCCTGTGAAGTCTCGATGCCCCAGTGTTGGGGAATTCCAGGGAAGGGAGATGGAAGTGGGTTGGTGGGTGGAGAAAGACCCTCATAGAAGCAGGGGGAGGGGGAAGGAATATGGGGATTCTTAGGGGAAAACCAGGAAAGGGGACAACATTTGAAATGTAAATAAAGAAAATATCTAATAAAAAAATTAAAGAAAAGAAAACCATGTTAAAATAAGGAAATACAGAGAAAAAATTATTATCTAGAGATTGAAACTGATACTGGATTTAAGGAGATACACAGCCAGGAATGATGAAGCCCCTAATAGGTGGGCTGGAACATTCTTTCTGATAAGTCCAGAAAGAAACATGGCTGAGCCATAAACTATGTTTGGGCATATGGGCTCTAAAACTGAGAGGTGACCATTTCTATTGTTTGAACACATTTTCTACAGTGTTTTTCTACTGCAGCTCCAGGGACTCAGATGTTTGTTGTAAAATAGAAGAGAATAAAGTAGTATGCTAATCTTATCATCCCACAGGTAAAATGGTATGGGTTATCATGTGCAGTCCCATTTCACAACTTTATAGTTCTCAATATTTAGACTTACCAAATAACATCCTTAGCATGTCTATGACAGAAAGAAAAAGTAATGAGCCATCACAGAACTATTGCTGCTCAGGAAATGCAATTGTAACAAAATCTTATATATTTTCACATAGTAATAGGTTAATACCATGTGCCCACAGGCCATCTTTGCTACAGGTAAATGGCAAGATACTAGTAGTACAGGTCAGGTCAGGGGGTGGCTGGAGGGGAGAGTCATAAAAGGAAGTTGAGACTCAGAGGCATCTGGAAAGTTAGAGTTCTTCTATGCCTCCCTACTTTATTCTTCTCTGTCAAAGAACATTATGACTTGCTTCCTTTGTTAAGCAGCTTAGTCTTCTGTTTTGTCAAATTGTAATCTCTCAGTCTAGACTTGGCTTGCCATTGACCTAATTAATTATACTCAGTATTTAATTATGTTTTTTTTCTAATTTTAAAGTGTGCCTGCTAATTTTATTTTCTTCCTTTCTACTCAAAAGCTTCCCAAACTTCCTATATGCAGAATATTTTTCAATGACACCTTTTTTAAATCCAAATATTAAAATCTTATTTCTTTCCTAAAATCATGATTGTACTGATTAGAAGGATGAGAAGGATGATGATGATGATGTTCATGATGATTGTCAATTTGACAGAACCTAGAGTCAGCAAGAAAGGGTAACCCCCAGATCAGAATGCCCAATCAGTTTGGCCTGTAATTATATCTGTAGGGCATTGTCTTTGCTGCTGATTGATATGGAAGGAGCCCATCCCAGTCTGGCTCAGGCCATCTCTGGGAAGGTGCTTTAAGTGTTGTAGAAAGGAAGCTCTCTGACCATGAGATAGGGAAAGAAAAACAACAAGAGGAATTCCTCAAGAGCCTCAGCTCCAGTTTCTGTCTCCGGGTTTCTGCTTTGAGACCCTACCCTGACAATCCTCACTGTTTGACTGAGCCTTGAAGTGCATGCCTAAGAGATTATAGCTCTCTGAGTTGTATTTGACCATTTTTATCACAGCAGAGAGAACAAAACAAAACAAAATAAAACAAAACAAAAAAGAGGGCAAAGATAAATATCCAGTGATCACACCCAGTGATCTTTTGTTTGTAGTCATTTTGATTCATTTTACTGAACAATATGTTTGGTAGAAATGTTATGTTTTCACACCTTTCATGAATTAAAATCCAAATAGTACTCTTCTTAACAGGAAATTAGCTGGGCAGTGGTTCCACACATCTTTAATCCCAGCACTTGGGAAGCAGAGGCAGGCAGATTTCTGAGTTCAAGGCCAGTCTGGTCTGCAGAGTGAGTTCCAGGACAGCCAGGGCTACACAGAGAAACCCTGTCTCGAAAAAAAAAAAAATCCAGAAAATTAATTGTTTTCTGCTTGTTTTATTTTGGTGGGTTAGGGTGGGGTTATCTATGGTGACAACAACCCAACTAGAGAATAGAACAGCGCTGCTTCTGTAAGATATGTGATGCTTGGAATTGTGGATGCTGAACACATGGGTGATGCATCAAGCATGAGTCTTCTCATGGCAAGCTATTTCTATACTTATAATTGATCATTTTGATCAGAAATTCCAAGCAGTTATTCTCCAAGCCAAGGAGCACTTCATCTGCATTGATAAAGCAAGATTATAATCATTATTCCAGTCGTTATTCTTTGCCACTTTATGATTAGCTGTTCTATGTTTTCTTCAGTTTTTCATAAAGCTGTTGATAATCAATGGGTTCCATTATCTAATTATTTTTGGAAATCATTTATTGTTTCATATACTTATAAGACCTGGTTATGGACACATGTTAATAGACTGTAATATGTTTGCACTTATACTATGTCTGCCTAAGAAAAACACTAATTCAATAGATCTATACTAACTTCAGCTACTTTACTTAATAAAACCCCACATATTGAATCAGAAAAGAAATTATTTGTAGGTCTTTACTCTGTGTTACTATGGTAGCAGCAGTGGAAAATAGTAGAATCCAGATAGGACCTGTATGAAATAATGAGAACTCAATATGAATTGATGTGCAGTCATTCTTCTCCCATAAATATATATATATATATATATATACATATATATATATACATATATATATATACATATATATATATATACAATAATATGGCATGATGAAAATGTCAGTTAAAGTGAAGCCCTAGGATCGTCTTCATCGCTCTTGAAATGATCAATCAACCAATATTCAATTTAATTTTAATTAATTCATTCCTTATGGTCAATCAACTTCTTTAATGGACAGCACTTATCTCTAGTTTAAATTATTTCAATTTACAATAAAAATAACTAAGTATAAACAGTAATAGCACACCTTAGAGAATAAAGCTGCAAAGTATGTTTATTAACTTCTCTGAATTCTCTAAAACTTTTGTTGCCATAATTCATCCTTTAAAAAATTAATAGGAAACACAAAGTTCTAAATAAAACTAATGTGTTAATGGACAGCTATGACCATACATATAATCTATCTGCCATGATTTTTAATAACGTATAAACCTTTTTGAATTTTAAGTATGCACATTAATGATACTTAAGAAAACAGTTTATGCTTGGAATAAGTCAAATAATTAACAAGAAATGAAAATATAACTTTACCAGCTTTTGTTTGAGAATATCAGAAATGAGCCTTCCTAAATATAAGAAAACAAATTGAAGAAATTTCTGTTCTTTAATAACTTTATTTTTTATAGTCCAGTCATTATCCCCCTCCTATTCTGCCCTCTGACAGTTCTTCATCCCATTTCTCCTCCCCACTAAGAGAGTGTTATCACCACCACCCCTTGTCAGGCCCATTCCCTGGGGCCTCAAGTCTCTCCAGTCTTAGGCACTTCTCTCACTGAGGCCAGACTAGGCACTGCTGTATATGTGCTGGGGGCCACAGACTAGCTAGTGTATGCTGCCTGATTGGTGACTCCGTGTCGGAGAGATCTCTGGGGCCCAGCTTATTTGAGACTGTTGGTCATCCAATGGGGTAGCCCTCTTCCTCAGCTTCTACCAACCTTTCCCTAATTCAACCACAGCAGTCCCCGACTTCAGTACAATAACCATAGGACAGCCAAGCCTTGGAGCCTCCCCTGATATGGATCCCAAGTTGGGCTGGTCACTGGACCTCCTTTCCCTCAACTGTTCTCCATTTTTGTCCTAGCAGTTCTTTTAAACAAGAGCAATTCTGGGTCATCTGTATTGTAGGTAAGATTGTCTAAACTCAGTGCCTTGTAGCTGGCAATCCAGACCTCTTTCTATAGTCTTCATAATATTCACATTTTATCCTGTTTAGCACTGTGGAAGGGAATTGTGGTTCATGCTCCAAAATATAATTTAACTAATGTCTACTTACTATGTTTTTAATAGCAGAGGTAGTATACCTATTCTTTTCCTTTTAAAAATCTTTATGCACAGTCAAAATGTTCAACAAACTATTTATTAGAAATTATTACCAAGGTTGAAATTTTTCCATCCTGTAGTTAGGTCTGCAAATCATTTGAAATGCTGTTTCCTTTTGAAAACTTCTAAAGGAATGTTTAAATTTAAATTTGTATTTATTTAAGGCTGGATAAGTTTGTTTGTGTGCCAAATATTTCTTTTTGTATGTAAAGCATTCTGCTATGTCTCTATGATAGTGAACCATGTTAACTCTGGAATACAGTATTTTAAAAGCTCTTCTATTGAGTCCTGTGTTGGATGGTAAATCTAATTGACCCAAAGAACACAAGTCAATGGGTCAGATTAAAATCGTGAGTGTCCTGATGTCCTGAGGATTTCTGCAACGTAAAAGCATATTGCTTCGTATTATAACATCATGAATACAGTAATTTAACTCCAGAATGACAGAAAATACTTTCAAATATGCTAAACTTAACAAAAGCAACTATATATTGAAACGATTGTGACTTCTTGGCATTACCATTTTTTCATACATCTAAATCTGAATAAAGTGTGAAAGACATTAAATCTGTTGAAACTTAAATTTGCCCCATTTCTGGTTTGGGGGAATCTGTCATAACATAGACAGAACATATGTCCCTCTCCTCTGTTTCCTCACTGTTAATCCTGCCTCAAATCCTATGAGCCATTGAAACCAAGTTCAATTAATTTCTAACCACAAGGAAGAGTTATGTATATGGTCAATTATTTTAATAAAGTAACATTATCTACCTTTTTATTCTTTCTTTTGTTTCACAATGAAAATTTTGTTGATCTTGATTTTAAATACTAGAATTCATTTTAAGTGATAAAAGCAATTCATTGTGAACATTTCTTTATATCTATCAAAATAACTGATAGTATTAATATATTAAATTTTATAGGGTGAATTTAATATTTAGAAAAATCTTATAGGTAAGCATCTACTAATAATTTGTAATTTTTTATTATTTATGAACATATGCTAAAATGTATTATTATTATTATTTTTTTTTGGTGGCATGCTTTTATTCCCACCACCGTGAAGGAGGATCAGCAGTTCAAGGGCAAGTGAGAACATTCATAATTATCTCCCCTGACTAAATGCTCATGCATTCTTACCCATTCTCTGTCAGAGCCTTCACTCATCCTCAGCTATACTTTAAGAAGACCTATGAGGTGTTCTTCCCTAGTCTAACATATCCATTCCTACATCTGTGCATCCCATCTTTATCACTGTGTTCTTTTTTTTTTTCTTTCCATTTTTTATTAGGTATTTAGCTCATTTACATTTCCAATGCTATACCAAAAGTCCCCCATACCCACCCACCCCCACTCCCCTACCCGCCCACTCCCCCTTTTTGGCCCTGGCGTTCCCCTGTTCTGGGGCATATAAAGTTTGTGTGTCCAATGGGTCTCTCTTTCCAGTGATGGCCGACTAGGCCATCTTTTGATACATGTGCAGCTAGAGTCAAGAGCTCCGGGGTACTGGTTAGTTCATATTGTTGATCCACCTATAGGGTTGCAGATCCCTTTAGCTCCTTGGGTACTTTCTCTAGCTCCTCCATTGGGAGCCCTGTGATCCATCCATTAGCTGACTGTGGGCATCCACTTCTGTGTTTGCTAGGCCCCGGCATAGTCTCACAAGAGACAGCTACATCTGGGTCCTTTCGATAAAATCTTGCTAGTGTATGCAATGGTGTCAGCGTTTGGATGCTGATTATTTTGAAAAATGTATTATTTTGAAAAATGTAAATATAATATTCCATACAAGCAATTTAGAAGAGTAATAGGCAGTTTCTATCTATTAAGCCTATAAAAATGAGAATTTTTTTCATGTAAATAATGCCTTGTACAAATATATAAGCAATTCTCTATGTATACAATTGTATATAAAATGAACAACTCGAGTTTTACTCCTATAAAGCAGTGTACCTATTTAGAAAGCATCAGAAGCATTGGTTTGTCTTTTAAATTCTGTACATACTGAACTTTAATGTTGTTTTAGAATTTAAATTTCAATTTTTTAAAATAAAACATTCTTAATATTAAGTATAAATGAATTAGATGATTTCTGATTGAATATACTTGTAGAATTTTCTTCTGTCTGTGAATTACTGTAAACTAGAACACTTTCTTGGGATCATATTTTTAGCATTGAGTTGAAGTGATTCGGTTGATTCTAAGCTGAATCTCTTGTCAGAGCATGAGTAGCAGAGAAAAACTGCTCGCCCACTTCAGCCAGGAAGAACTAAAACAGACTGAGATTCTGAGAATCTCTTTCCATTTTCCCTGTTCAAGTAAGAGGTCATCTAGGCTTCAGTCTACTGTGTATATTGCTCTCAACCTTGGGGCTTCCATCATTAATAAATATCCTCAAGTAATTAACTCTCAAGCATTTCCAGAGATTTGCTTACAAATGTTCTAAGTATGTCTCACCTTAATTGAGTTGACAATTAAGATTAACTCGAACAGATGGTACAGTGGTAGAAAGGATTCCTTTGGAAGCCAGGAAGTTGTGTGTGTTTGTAAAAAACAGATTCCTCCTCTCTCCTTTCATTTCATACAAAGCTTGGGCTATTAGTACTGAACTTCCACACTCGGAGCTAAAATTTCCCGTTAGTTTTTTTTTTCTTTTCCTTTATATGAACCATGTCTACATACAAGATGTACAGACACATAACAAGGCTACTTTACTATAGGTTATGTATTGTCCAATATGATCCAGTTAACAATAAAAACTATTAATCATATACAGAGAAATTTTAATCCACCAACATGGTTTCTCTGACAAGGATCACATCCAAAGGATATGATCTAGCTGCAATGCAGACAGTCTCTGGATTACAGTGTACATTTTCAGTACGTATGTTTAATCCCTAATAATTAATGTAAAGTTAGTTTGTAGAAGAAAGCAGCCATGTTTAAACATGATCTCTAATTGAGGGTCAGACAAAGTGGAGAATAAGAGAAATATTTGACACAGTGAGTCAGGGATAATATACATCCAACTCATGCAGAGAACAGCAGAGGAAGAGAGGTTGCTTAAGAGCAGGAAGAGAGAAAAATGTGGGGTGGTATGTGTATGTTGCAGTTTTACCAGAAACATTTTACAGAGACAGAAAAAAAGCCAGAAGAGAAGCAGGACTGAATCAGTCAGCTTGGAAAATTTTATAGTACAAAGGCTAGAAGCTTTCAGATCCAGGTTAGTGATAGTTAAAACAGACAAAGAAATGCTCTGGGCTCAGCCCAAGCCATGCATTTGCACAACTTGAGTAAGGCTCTCATCTCATCCGTTCATCTGAGGAAATAAAAATAACGTTTATATTAATATCATTGTGATTCCTTTGGAAAGCTATCTTTGAAGCCATTTTGAAGTATTTTTCACTTGCCCATAAATCACACACACACAAAATCTATCTTAACTTTAAAAGATTTCAAGTTTTAAAGATTTCTCTCTTGAGTGAAGTACAACTCTTTCACTATAAGAAAAATGGCCACATTTATTCCTTTAAGTCTTCCAAATTAAAATTTT
The DNA here is from genome assembly GCF_000001635.26 of Mus musculus. NCBI lineage: Eukaryota > Metazoa > Chordata > Mammalia > Rodentia > Muridae > Mus > Mus musculus. Next base: position 96,555,191 of record NC_000080.6, read on the forward strand.
GTGCATGTATCTAATGAACTCATCAATGCTACAATAAAAAAGGAAGAAGAAAACACATTGCTGACCTGGATAAAGATTATAAGATAAATAGATCCTAGGATTTCATTCTAAAAATGCTGGTTTTGCAACTCAAGAGGTGGTTTTGTAGTTGAGATTACTGATTGGTCCTGCCCATGATCCAGCTATGGCTTCTGAGACCAACATCATGGTACACAATTATCTGTAACTTAAATTCCAAGTAATGCCATAGCTTCTTCTGACTGTCATGGACACAGGAAAAGCAAGTGGTACACATGGATACAGGTGGTCAATACAGTCACACATATCCAATAAGAAAATAAATAAATATAAAAAGTAAACATACAACGTTACTGTCACATAATTAACATGCAAAAATGCTATGTTTAACAGATAGAATTTGGTGGTTGCCCTTGTTCCTTGGACTAGTGACAGTGTCCTCATTATCAATGTCATAGCTATAAATATTTTCTCTTCAAGCTTGTGTGTTTTCCTTATTGATTTTTATTTTTGTTACTTTAAGAGCATTAACATGAATACTTCCTTAACAAAAGGGTAATCATGCAATATAGTATATTTAACTATAAGAAACATGAGATACAATGGTCTGTAAGATATACTCTTACTATGCTCTGAATCCACATTCATTACATTTGTTTACAAATGCTCCCACCATCAGAAAGCATATTAAAAAAAAAAAAGGAAAGAAAAGAACAGGTAGAAATATAAAAAAATGATATGAAAAAGGAAGAGAAACAAGTTGCATGAAATTATAGGTGTGATACTGTGAGGGATTCAAGTTGGTTGCTCTATGGATTTGAAATACAAAATAGGATACAAATGTAGAGTTTCGAATATCAATCTAAATAAAAGAACAGCTTACACTTTAACTGATGGAAAGACTAAATAGGAGGCTATCAAGGTTGTATTTATTTCAACAGGGTTTACATTTTATAGGTCTTTTTAAAATCTGGTGTAATGAAGAGTTGAAGTAAGGAATAATAATATCTTAAAATAGTGGATTCATTGGAACTGTTTGCATAACAGCAGCAGGAATGTAGAACATAAAATCACTTGGAGAACCATTGGTGAGGCAAGATGAGTGTATGTGACAATGATTGATCATTGTGCTCACCAATTTGAAACCTTTGGCAGAAATTTTAGTGTTTTTATTTTGATCTAAAATGGACTTGTGTTCTTTTGTGTTTTACAATATTATCTGATGTCATTACTGTCATCTTGTACACTTGTTGCATCTAAACATTTTCTTATAAAATCTAAGCTTTTGATTTCTTTTCAATAAGTGCTTTTATCTAGACAATAAATTCATTTAAAATGTTCCTGCTGCTATTTTGTTTGTTTGTTTGTTTGTTTGTTTGTTTGTTTGTTTGTTTGTTTTGAGACAGGGTTTCTCTGTATAGCCATGGATGTCCTGGAACTCACTCTGTAGACAAGGATGGCCTCAAACTCAGAAATCCACCTGCCTCTGCCTCCCAAGTGCTGGGATTAAAGGTGTGTGCTACCACTACCCAACTCCCTACTATTTATTAAATAACAATTTCTCCATATGTTTGATGTTTCAATTGAAATAACCTTTAATCTTCTTCTGACATACTTCTTGATTTTCTCATTTGTTTATTTTATCATGTTGTTTTGGCACTAGTTACATTTTGTTTGTATCTCATATAACAAAGTAGATTTATTGTTTTTTATGTGTATGCATGTATATAGATGATTATTTTGTCAAAGTGAAATTAAGCGGATCTCCATTGCTGCTGTAGCATTATTTACAAACAGTTCATCATGCATGGATCCTCTCTGTATGGTGTGCAATTCGATATTACAAAGATAGTTGATGCAATGCTTTTAACAGATGAGTGGCATAAAGACCTTAAACATTTGGAAATGTTAATTTTGTTGGTATGGAGACATGGTACAATGGTTGTAGCTATTCCTGCTCTTACAGAGCATGTGGATTCTGATCCTATATGTCGTAGGCATGTCATGGGTCCCACTGTAGTTCCTAGTGCTCTGTTTCTGCCCTCTCAGGGTATCCAGATGCTGCGGCTGCACACCAGGCTGGAAGGATGAAGGGGAATCTGGAACTTGTTGGTTCTGTAGGGGTTGAGGGAGAAGCAGAGGTTTCGCCAAGGATCTTAGTGGTACAGCTCCTCAGACAAAAACCTTCTAGGATGATCTTCAGTAAAAACAAAAAACAAAAAACTCTCTTAGATGATCTTAGCTTGTGTGCATACCTTTATTTGGGGTGAGCTTATATCCACACACTTTATTCATGGTGACCCAGGACTATATATAAACTTTGGAAAGTGGAAATGAGTATTCAGGGTGAATGAAATCATGGGCTGGTGTTTACAGCACTGCGAATGCCTCATTTGTATGAAGAACCATTCAAGGAATCCCAGGTATTTGCTGGGCAGGTTCTTTTTGGGAAAAAAAAAAGGAAGTTGTCTGCCAAGGACTACACAACCTTCACCAGATAGAGGGTGTGAGGAGTCAGGCTCCTCATATAAGATGAGAGAAGGGGAAGCCCTGCTAGTAAAGGGCGGCTTCCATTTTGCACTAAGGTTAGAGGAGCCAGCTGGTCATGGGAGATGTCACCTTAATTATCAGGTTTTCTCACACCCAAGACCCAGTTTGGGTGGTTCCTTAATGCCTAAATGCCTAAATGCTTCATAAAATCTGACACTATTTTCTGGCTTCCATGGGTACATACATAGTTGGGAGACACACACACACATAAATAATTAATTAAAATAAATCTTTAAGAGCAAAAAAATTCATGGGTTTATGGGATCCTTGTTAGATAAAGTGTGATTGATGCAAAACTTGATGGCTTGAAAGCCCACATAACAGAAAGATACAACTGCTTCAAGAACAAAAACACACATATATAATATAAACAAACAGAAATTGTCTTGCTGCTTACTCAGATTTTGTCTCCAGAGATAAAAGTAATATATATTACACTATTTGTACTTTATATTTACATGCAATTAATATATATATATATATAATACACATACACAGAGGGTCTGCTTGCTTATCTTTTTCCATCACAGCAGCCTATTTTATGTTTAGCTGAAACTAAGAAAGTATTTTAAAAGTAAAAGAGATTGTAAAGAAACTTTAAAAAGTAATATTACTTGACCTTGTGCAAGGTGACAAATATGGGTCTATTTTCAGATTTCTCCATACAGACAGCCAGTTGGACTGGCACCGTTTATTGAACATGCTTTCTTTTTTCCATTGTTTATTTTTGGCATCTTTATCAAAGATCAAGTGTCCATAAGTGTGTGTTTTTTTTTCCTGGGTTTTCTATTCTATTCCAATGATCAACGTGTCTGTCTCTATACCAATACCATGCAGTTTTTATCACTATTGCTCTGTAGTAAAGCTTGAAGTCAGGGATGATGATTTCCCCAGCCATTCTTTTATTGTTAAGAATTGTTTCGCTATTCTGGGTTTCTTGCCTTTCCAGATGAATTTGAGAATTGCTCTTTCCATGTCTTTGGAAAATTGTGTTGGGATTTTGATGGGGATCGCATTGAATCTGTAGATTGCCTTTGGTAGGATGGCTATTTTTACTATGTAAATTCTGCCAATCCATGAGCATGAGCGATCTCTCAATGGGAAAGTGATCAGGGGTTGGGGGCAAGAAAGGAACATGATCTGGTATTGGGTGAGGGAAAAAAGACTGAAGCCCCGAGGGCCAGCAGAAAGAATGAAAACAGGCAACCTCAGGAGGTAGGAGATTGTGGGGACCCTCCAGAAGGCACCAGAGACCTGGGAGGTGAGAGACTCTCAGGAATCAAAGAGATGAAATACCCAACAGTAGGGAAATAGAACTTATAGAGTCCACCTCCTGCAGGAAGAGAGGACATCAAATGAGGAATGGGGTTGTGATCTCACAGTCACAACTCTGACCATTAATTGTTCTGAAAGAATTAAAGGAATGCTAATGGAGAGGAGCCCGTGGAAAAGAAGGTCCAGTGACAGGCCCAAAGTGGGATCCAGCTCAAGGCGAGGTCCCAAGGCCTGACACTATTAATGTGGCTATGGAGTGCTCACAAAAAGGGACCTAATATGACTGCACTCCAGAAGATCCAATAAGCAGCTGAAAGAGTCAGATGCATATATGTGCACCCAACCAATGGACAGAAGCAGCTGACCCTGTGGCTGAATTAGGGAAGGCTGAAAGAAGCTGAGGAGGAGGGCAACCCTGAAGGAGAAACAGCAGTCTAAATTAATATGGACACCCAAGATCTCTCATACACTGACCCACCAAACAGGCCCAGAATAATTCAGCTGTTTTGAGGACCCCAACACATATACAGCAGAGGACTGCTGAGTCCATGTTCAATCAGAGATGATGCACCTAGCCTTCAAGAGACTGGAGTCCCCAGGGAGTTTAGAGGTCAGGTGGGGTTGGGGTTGAAGGTGGGGTCTTCCTCATGGAAACAGAGGATGGGGAGGAGGTATGGGATGTGGAAGAGTTAGAGGATGGACAAGGTAGGGGCAATAAAATCTGGAGTGTTAAAAATAAATCAAAAAATTAAAACAGAAAAAAAACATGTAAAATATTATCGAGGAGCTTAAACATATTCCATAACAGTATGTCTAGAGTGGATGGCACAGAAAAATAAAGTTTGATGGATGGAATATACTATAAAGGAAGAGGTGGGATTGGCTGCATCATACCTGAAGTCTGCAAGACATTATAAAAATAAGTAGTTACATATTCACTAAGTAGTTATGTATTCACTGAAGTCTCCAAGCATGTGATACAAAGTGTTGGCTTGCTTTGGGTGACAACAGAGATGTAATTTGATCTCATAGCCAGGTTTATATTTATTCCACAATATGGTAGTAACATCATAAGATCTTCCTTCTGCCTATCCTCAGTCAGTCTCTAGGGTCTCTATTCCCTCGCCTGACACCCAGCATGTTACATTGGTTACTACCACTTAGTTAAGCATGAGCACACAACAGGTTCATTTTTTAATGATACATATACATTTTTATTATTTTGGTCCTTCAGTAAAATTTTATGCTGGTCTCTGTCACTGTCAGTCCCAAGTAGAATTTCATTTCAATAATGTTTAACTACTATAAAAATGTTTCAATTTAGTTTAAAATCCCTTCCCAATTTTTGCTCTAACATCAAATCTAAAACATCTACAGATGGGAAAAAGCCTGCCTCTTTCTGCTCATTCCCTTCTCTTCATGGCAAGAACTAAGTTTTGAACTCCTCTTGGCTGGAGCTGGGGAGGTTGGGAGAGGGAGGAACGATGATATAATTTATGTTTATTATCTGACTCTAAGAGATTTTTTTTTGATGCTGCTACTCTTTCAATGGGAAATGTAAAATTGATAGACTTTGCTTTCAAATTCTGATACAGTTGGAATATCCTCGGTATGAAATTTTATATAAGGTTGACTGTTTTTTAGTTTTTTTTTTCATTTTTGTTCTTTTCCTATATATTCAGTATTCAAGCATTCAGAAATATATCTTCCACATTTTAAATTCTTTAGGAGACATTTTAAGATAAAAAATATTCTTTAAGATGAGCCTAAATGCCCTCAGCTCCTTCAATCCTTTCTCTAACTATTCCTTTGGGGCCAGTGGGCTCAGTTCTATGGTTAGCTGTAAGTATCTGCATCTGTATTGGTTAGGTGCTGGTAGAGCCTCTCAGGGAACAGCTATACCAGGCTCCTGTCATCAAGCACTTCTTGGCATCAGCAATAGTGCCAGGGCTTAGTTTCTGCAGATGGGATGGATCACATGGTGGGAGTCTCTAGATGGCCTTTCCTTCACTCTGAATGTCCCCCATAAATTCAGATATTTGAAAAGTAGCTCAGTACATGGTGGCAAGGATTTTAGGAGGTTTGGCCATGCTGGTGGAAGTATGTCACTAGGAGCAGGCTTTGAGTGTTAAGAGGCCTCACCTAATTTAATTCCAGCTCACTCTCTACTTGAGGAGGTTGTAGCTGTGGGCTCTTGGCTTCCTGCTCTAGTTAATATATCTGATGCTTGCTGCTATGCTTTGCAATCCTGATGGACTCTTACTCCTCTGGAGTAATAAGCCCAAGAAAACCACTCCTTCCAACAGTTGTCATCTGTTTTAATGACAGCAATAGTAAAAGCACATAACAGATCATTATCATTCCAGTTACTTAAGACTTAAATAATAAACCATTCCCATGTTTACACAATGAGGCACATCTGCAATGTAAAGATTAAGTATTTCATGGTAAGAATTGCACACAGTCCCATCATCCTTTCAACTTAAGGGCACACAGACAAAGCTGTCAATGCTGTTGTCTTAACAGGGGCTGCGCATTTATGTAAAGGAAGAGAGAATTGCTCTTATCTATTTGTGAAAAGAAGGTGGAAGCCAAAATTTGAAAGTGTTCTCAACTTGGATTTCACAGCTTTTAGTTCTTACATAGATAAAAAGGAACAGAATCAATTTTCCAGACTTGGAATGCGTCTTCTCAGGGGCCATTGCTTTGGTGTAGTACCTAAGCATCATGTTCAGTTTTTGTTTGTTTGGATAGGTCAACTAAGACTGAAATTTTTCTCTTTTAACTTTATTACTCCGTGTGTTTCGTGTATTAGTATTCTGTTAACATAGCTTCATATTAAATGTAATCACAATAGATTGTTATATCAGAATATGAAATAATGATTTAATGTCTCTAATTTTGTGAATGGACTAATTGATAATTACTTCATATATACATATTTTACGAATAATATCATATAAATAAATATATTACTAAAGTGTGTATAACCATATGTCAACAAAATACACACACACACACACACACACATATATGTGCACACACAGATATATATATGTGCACACACAGATATTCTGAATATAAAGAAAATTCATGCTTTCCTTAAGGGAAATAATTAGTACACTTTCTCTATATTTTCTTTCACCTGCTTTTCAAGAGTAAATTTTTGTTAAGACTATGCAGCATTTGTGCCTGTTCTATATACTTAAATTTTAGGAAATCTTAGGTCATTTTTTTTCTTCTCTGTGTTTTGAAGTCTAGTACATCTCGGTAATGATTGAAAAGTTGGTCAGATAATTTTGTAAGCATTTACTACAGAGCTTTTTCACACCTTTAACTATTTAATTTCATTCAGTATTGTAAACTATTAGCATTTGTCAAGAGATTAAAATATAGAGATGTGATGCTAATATATTTTATGGTGAGGAGAAGAATTTCTCCTGTTACACATTAGTTTTTCTGACTGATGAATTCACATGTTTCTGCACTAACACTGACTATGAGTAAAGTGTCACAGCATGTGTTGTTCCTATTTTGGAATCTATTGACAGTTTAGTGAAGATCACCAGTATGCTGAGAAGCTGACACGCTCAGCACTCTTCCCTTGTTTCCTGGGAGAAGCATGAGCTTCCATAAGCTATGTTGGTAAATAGTCATTAGTGACAATGGATGAACCACACTTTGAAATTAGTTCCAAATTTTTATTTCTCTGGTCTTTGATATATTGTGCTTTGGGTCAGTAATCACCTGTCTCTATGGTTTTTGCTTTTAGTTATACACTAAAAGTCCAAATGAATTCTTTCAGGACTCACACAAGAAACCGTGTTGCTAACAGCAGAATATAATGACATGAATTCTGTGTGACATTCTAATTGCCATTCAATGTGGCACAGCCCTGAAGCATTTCACTTTCACATTAGGATGTGATCACTAAAAGAAGCCACTCCCAATTTCTCCCATTTACAATCCAGTGGAAATTTTAAATGCAATCTCATAGATTATTCTACTTTTGTAGACAGTTTCACACTGAGTTTCTAGTTCGTGTGTACAGCCAACATTTGAAATAAAATACTTTGCCACTTCATATTTTGTAGTCACAGAAATATTAGAAAAGCCATACAAATTATATCTTCTCATAAAATTAGGATGAGGTCCCTATACGTTCTGTTGAAATGATAGTAGTTCTGTTATTATCTTGAACAGATTTCTTTCATATTAAAAAAATCGAACATGAAATATTCTGAAAATATGCACTAAAATTGAAGTACATTTTACTCAGCGATAACACAATGCTTACATGAATTAAAATTCAAACTAAAAGTGCATCATCTAAAAGAATATAAACAACTTAGAACCAGCAACTAAATACCCAGACACCAGCATGGTGCTTTCCATACCAGAGCTTTAAACATCATTGCATCTCTCATTATTTTCTGACTTTCAGCCCATCTCTTTGAGTGTGGAGCCCAACCTCTCCTGTGGGGAATCTTTGTTCCTCAGGCTCTTGCTTTGAGACCTCATGAACCTACAAACAAAAAAAGAACAATTCTTTCTGCCCACACAGTTGCATATTCCCAACGGAGGTAATCATTGATCATCTGTATGGGGTGGAAGAAGGATCATCTCTAAGAAAAGCCCGCTGTGAGGTCTAGAAATATGTTGGTTCTGTAGTAGAAAATTTACTATAACAGCAATCTGGCCATAATCTACACATTCCAATTAGCAGTCTTGAAGCAACTTTGCAAATGTTAGAGCCACAAAAATTCCATTTAGCATACCAAAAGCATTTTTTTTAATTGGGATACTTTCATTTAGAAAAGTTTTAGTCTGTGTAATGCTACCAGTTTCTTTAAATATGAGAGTATGTTTGTTAGTTCACCAGGAGCCTCATTACAGATAACTCTCATTACAGTAAACTCTCTTTACTTTAATATAGAAAAGCAGAAATACATAGGAAGACCCTAAACGACTGTCTCTTAGCAATGTTAATACCCTTCAAAGTGTCTACTTCGAAGGCAATAGTGTTTTTTCACAGTGTACTCTGAACCTAATGACTTCTGCCAAAAGTCAAAAGGGAAATTATTCTAGAATCTTGTCATGAGCCAATTGTCTGTCTCAAATAATCTCCTGAAACACTATGTGAAGATCTATATACAATCTAACTGAAAGATTTTTTTTAAAAAATTACTTTTATATTTAGCCATATTAATTGTGTGATGCCAAACCAAACAAACTTCATTTCATGTTAAGTGAACAAAGATTTAAATGTGCTGCAGAAAAAAAAATGCCAGTTAGAAAGTAAAGTTTGAAGCCAGGCAGTGGTGGCACATGCCTTTAATCCCAGCACACGGGAGGCAGAGCCAAGCAGATTTCTGAGTTTGAGGCTAGCCTGGTCTACAGAATGAGTTCCAGAACTGCCAGGGCTATACAGAGAAACCCTGTCTCGCAAAACAAACAAACAAACAAACAAACAAAAAAAAAACACACACACACACACACAAAAAAAAGAAAGTAAAGTTTGTTTGTATCACTAAGTTAATCTTTACAAACAAAACTGCCATTGTGATTAAACAAATCTGAAACTTTCTTTTTAAATCAGTGAGCTCTTTTACTGAAAAGATTCCTCTTTCAAGCATAAAACTTGAAAGAAGAAAAAATATATAAGGCTAAGGCTGGAAAGCTAGTGGTTAAGAGCATGTTTTTCTCAGAAAGAAAAAAAAATTGCATCTGATTCTCAGCACCTGCATCTTACATCTTATAGCTGCCTATAACTCCAGATCCAAGAGGAGCTATGCCTCCATCCCCTTCAGCCATGAGAAAAGTGTGTGAGTGCAAAGAATATTAGATTGCTTTTAGTTTAATTATTGGAGAAACTTTCTTTTAACATTCTATACCACAGTTTGTAATCTTATGGAAACCTATGAGCAAATGCCATTCTATAATAAAATACCGCTGTAGTGTATATGTATACAATATAAAATTCATTAATAATTTTTCAAGAAATGTGAATATTTCAATTTACATTTCAGCTCCCCTTTTCTTTTCATAAATAAAAGGCTTGAGATCTTGAAGTTAATTATTTATACAGGAATTGGCAAACTATGACCCGTGAGATTACCTCAGATATTTGCCTGATATAGAGTTCACAGCCAAGATGGATTTAATATTTTAAATAGCTGAGAAAATAGAAAAGAATTTCTCACAGCAGGTGTAAAGAATATTTGATTCAATATCTAGTGCATGTCAGCCTACTTTTTATAAGAAAGCAAGCATTGGCAAACCTAGTTATAGAGTAGCAATTGTTTGTAGGTTTCATATCCAGCACATTCAAATCTATAATTTCAAAAGCATATTGGAATTACAATGCTAGGAAACTATGTATGTTCTCACAGTTCCTTAAAAGTCATCGATTTTGTAAAATAATAAAAAATATTAAATTCATCAAGAAATTGAAACGAAAGCCAAATTGTGTTTGTGATGGTTATCAGCAACATATACTTTCTTTCCTTCTTCTTATTGCTTTTATTTTTTTTTTGAGATTATAATACAATTACATCACTCTCTTTTCACTTTCCTCCTTCCAAACACTTCCATATACCTGCTCCTTGTTCTCTTTCAGTTTCATGGTCTTTCTTTTTTTCCCGCAATTTTTTTATTAAGTATTTACTTCATTTACATTTCAAATGCAGTCCAGAAAGTCCCCCGATACCCCCCACCCCTACCCACCAACTCCCACTTCTTCGCCGTGGGGTTTCCCCTGTACCGGGGTATATAAAGTTTGCAAGACCAAGGGGCCTCTCTATCCAATGATGGCCGACTAGGCCATCTTCTGCTACATATGCAGCTAGAGACATGAGCTCTGGGGATACTGGTTAGTTCATATTGTTGTTCCACCTATAGGGTTTCAGACCCCTTCAGCTCCTTGGGTACTTTCTCTAGCTCCTCCTTTGGGGGTCCTTGATTCCATCCAATAGCTGACTGTGAGCATCCAATTCTGTATTTGCCAGGCACCCGCATAGCCTCACAGGAGACAGCTATATCAGGGTCCTTTCAGCAAAATCTTGGTGGCGTATGCAATAGTGTCTGTGTTTGGTGGCTGATCACTAAGTAATTTATTTATTCACTTTAATTCCCAGTCAGAATCCTCACTTCCTCCACTACTCCCAGTTCCACTCTCAAAAATCCCTCCCCACTTTTATCCTCTCCCCTTCCTGGTTCCATTCCTATCGTTCAGTCCTGGGACATCAAGTCTCAGCAAGGACATCCTTTACCACTGAGGCCCAACAAGTCAGTCCAGATATTTATAGGGTATCCAGTGGCAGGTAACAGAGTCAAAGAGACCCCTACTCCAATTGCTAGAGTACCCACACGAAGAACAAGCTGTGAATCAGCTGTAAATGTGTAGCGAGCCAAGGTACACTCCGTGCCCAGTCTTTGGTTGATGGTTCAATCTCTGTGAAGCCCCACATAACCAAGCTAGTTGACTTTACTCTACTCTTCCCTAAAACTCCCTGAGCTCAGCCTGATGTTTGGCTGTGGGTCCCTGTATTTGTTCCATCAGCTGCTGGATGAAGCCTCTCAGGAGAGAGTTAATCTAGGCTACAGTCTGTAAGCACAATGGAGTATCATTAATAGTGTCAGCAGTTAGCTCTCTTGCAAGGGTCTAAAGTTGGATCAGTCATTGGTTGGCCATTCTTTCAATATCTGCTCCATCTTTATCCGTGCAGATTTATAGGTAGCACAATTTTTGGTTGGAAAGTTTTCTGAGTGGGTTAAGTCCCCTCTCTACATTGGAAGACCTCACCTGGCTTCAGGTGGTAGCCAGTTCAGTCTCCATATCTCAGTGACTAGGAATCTCAGGTAGGGTCACCATATAGACTCCCAGAAAGCTCCCTTATCCCAGCTCTCAGGCTAGTTATAGAGATGCCACCCACGGATTTCCAACCTCTCTCTCTCTCTCTCTCTCTCTCTCTCTCTCTCTCTCTCTCTCTCTCTCTCTCTCTCTCTCTCTCTCCCTCTCTCTCTCTCTCTATGTCTCTCTCTCTCTCTCCTTTCTATCTCTCCCCCTCTCCCTCCCTCCCTCCCTCCCTCTGCCTTCCCTCTCCCCTCCCCCTCCTTTTCCCCCATCTAGTTCTATCCTGCTATACCTCTCACCACACCCGATCACCATCCCCTTTTCCCTCCTACCACCCTATCCCATAGAGTTTCTCCCTCCACCCACTTCTAATGTCTATTTTATTTCCCATTCTGAGTTATATTCAAGCATCCTCCCTTAGACCTACATTATTTAGTTTCTTGTGTCAGTGGATTTTAGCATGGTTATCCTGTTCTTTATAGCTAGTGCCCACTTATAATTGCGATCAGACCTTGCTTATATTTCTTCTTCTGGGTTATGTCTCTCAGGATATTTTCTAGGTCCATCCCTTTGCCTGTAAAATTCATGATGTTCTTGTTTTTAATAGCTGAAGAGTATTCCATTGTGGAATGGTACCACATTTTCATTATCCATTTTTCAGTTGAGGGACTTCTAGGTTGTTTGCAGATTCTAGCTATTGCGAATAGAACTGCTATGAGCATATCTGAACAAATATCCTTGAGGTAAGGTAGAGAATATTTGGTATATGCCCAGGAGTGTTATAGCTGTGTTTTGTGGTAAAACTATTCCAAATTTCCTGAGAAACATACACATTGATTTCCAGAGTGGTTGTACAAGTTTGCATTCCCACCAGCAATGGAGGAGTGTTCTCTTGGCTCTACATCCTCACCAGCGCATGATGATACTTCAGATTTGGATCTTAGCTATTCTGACTGTTTTAAGATGGAATCCTGGTAGTTTTGATTTGCCTAACGCTGATGACTAAGGAGTAAATACATTTTTTGAAGTTATTCTTGGCCATTAGACATTACTCTGTTGTGTATTTTTTTCTTTTTTTTGTTTAGCTCTGTACACCATTTTTAATTGGATTATTTGGTTGATTGGAGTATAATTTTTTGATTTGTTTATGTATTTTTGACATTGGTCCTCTGTCAGATGTAGAATTAGTGTAGATCTTTTCCCATTTTGTCAGCTGACATTTTGTCATATTGATGATATCCTTTGTCTTACAGAAGCCTTTTGCTTTCATGAGCTCCCATTTATTTATTGTTGATCTTAGTGCCTGATTGTTCTGTTAAGGATGTTTTCTAGTGGGCTAATACTTTCAAGAGAATTCCCCATTTTCTCTTTAATTAGATTTAGTGTATCCAGATTTATGTGGAGGTCTTTGATTCACTTGGACTTGAGTTTTATGCAAGGTGATAAATATGTACCTAGTGACATTCTTCTGCATGCAGACATTCATTTAAACCAGCACTAATTTTTGAAGATGCTTTCTTCATTCTTGTATTGTTTTGGGTTCTTTGTCAAAATCAAGGGCCTGAACTTCTGTGAATTTATTTCTAGGTCTTCAATTCTGTTCCATTGATCAACCTTTCTGATTTTATGTGAATACCATGTGGGTTTTGTTACTATTGTTATGTAGTACAACTTGAGATCAGGAATGGTGATACCTACAAAAACTCTTTTATTGTACAGGATTATTTTATACATCCTAGTATTTTTGTTTTGTTTTGTCTTATTTGCTATATGAAATTGAGAATTGATCTTTCAAGGTTTGCAAGGAATTCTATTGGAATTTTGATAGAAATTACATTGAGTTTATAGATTGTTTTTGGTAAGATGGCCATTTTTACTATGTTAACCCTACCTATCCAGGAGCATGGTTGATCTTCCTGTCTTCAGGTATCCTCTTCAGTTTCTTCCTTCAGAGACTTTAAGTTCTTGTCATACAGGTCTTTTATTTGCTTGATTGCAGTTAGACCAACACATTTTATATTATTTTTGGCTATTGTAAATGGTGTTGATTCCCTCCTTAATTTCTTTCTAAGTCAGATTAATGGCTTTTATAAAGTAGAATTTCTGATGTGTTCAAGTTAAATTTGTATCCAGCCACCATGCTGATGGTGTTTATCAGCTCTAGGAGTTAAGTTCTGTGGTAGAATTTTGGGGTCATTTATGTATACTATCATGTCATCTGCAAATAGAGACACGTTGACTTCTTCCTTTCTAATTTGTCTCCCCTTGATGTCCTTTACTGCTCTTATTGCTCTATTTAGAATTATGTGGAGGATAGGCTTTTGAAGTAAGACCTAATGATTTTATTTTGGATTTCCTCAGTGTCTCTTGTTGTATATTTCTTTTCCTTTCTGATTTTGTTGATTTGGATATGCTGCCTATGCCCTTTGTCTATCTTGTCGATTTTCTCCAAGAATCAGCTCTTGGTTTTGTTGATTATTTCTGTTATTCTTTTTCTTCCTAATCTACCCATTTCAGCACCAAGTTTGATGATTTCCTGCCATCTACTCCTGTTGGGGATGTGTGATTGTTTTGCCCCATAGTTTTCAAGGTGCTAGTCTGAGATATCTCCAATTTCTTTATGAAGGCATGCAACGTTATGAACTTTTCTCTTAGCACTGCTTTCACTGCATCCCACGAGTGTGAGTATGCTGTACCTTCATTTTCATTGAATTCTAGAGTGGCTTTAATTTTTCTTCATTTCTTCTCTGGTCATTGAAAGAAGGTTTTCATGAGTTTGTAGGCTTTTTCTTTTATCTGTTTTTGTTGAATTACAGATGTAATCCATGTTGGTCTCATAAGACACAGAGAGTTATTTAAATTTTGTTATATCTATTGAGGCTTGCTTTGAGACTAACTGTCAATGGTCAATTTTGGAGAAAGGTCTAAAGGTGCTGAGAAGAAGGTACATTCTTTTGTGTTTATGTGAAATGTTCTGTAGACATCTGTTAGGTCTATTTGATTCATATTTATTTATTTATTTCTTTACTTTCTATCTCAATACCATGTCCATTGATCAAGTGAAGTGTTGACATCTCTCACAATTAATGTGTGTGTGTGTGTGGGGGGGTTATGTGTGATTTAAGCTTTAGTAATAATTCTTTTATGAATGTAGGTGCCATCAAAGTTGGGGCGTATGTGTTTAAAATCGAGATGTCATCTTGGTGAATTTTTCCTTTGATGAGTAGGAAGTGTCCTCCCCCATCTCTTTTGACTAATTTTGGTCTTTTTTATTAAATACTAGAATGATTATTCCAGATTTCTTCTTGGGTCCTTTTGCATGGAAAACCATTTTCTAGACCTGAGGCTTTTTTACTCTGAGGTCATGCCCATCTTTGTTACTGTGGTGTGTTTCTTGTATGCAGCAAAATAAAGGATTCTGTTGTCATATCTATTTTGTTAGAGTGTGTGTTTTTATTGGAGAATTCAATGTATTGATGTAGAGAGATATTAATGACCAGCAATTGTTAATTCCTTTTTTTTTAATGCTGGCTATGAGAGTGTGTGTGTGTGTGTGTGTGTGTGTGTGTGTGTGTGTGTGTGTGTGTGTATTAATTTCCCTTCTTTTGGCTTGCTGGTGTGGAGTTATTTATTTCCTAACTGTGGGCTGAGGGGGGCATGAGCTAGCCTCACTGAGTTGGAGTTTTCCTTCTACTATATACTGTAGGCCTGGATATTATTATTATTATTATTATTATTATTATTATTATTATATAATTAGTATAAATATAGTATAATATAATATAGTAATACTTAGATATTATTTAAATTTCATTTGTCATGGAATACTAGCTTTCTCCATCTTAAAGGATTGAAAGTTTTTCTAAGTATAGAAGTCTTAGCTGACATCTGTGAAATCTAAGAGTCTGCAAGACATCTCCCAAGACCCTTAAGATTTTAGAGTCTCTGCTAGGAAGTAGGGCGTATTTCTGATAGGCTTGCCTTCATATGTTACTTGGCCTTTTTTACTTGTAGCTTTTAATATTCTTACTCTCTTCTGTATGTTTAGTGTTTTGAGTGTTATGTGAAAAGACGAATTTCTTTTCTGGTCCAGTGTGTTTGGTGTTCTCTAAGCTTCTGATATGAATTTAGAAATATCTTTTTGTAGGCTGGTAAAATTTTCTTACAAATTTTGTTAAAATATTTTCTGGGCTTAGTACTTGGGAATATTCTCCTTATATTCATATTATTCATAGGTTTGGTCCTTTCATAGTATTCCATTGGAGGTGTTGTGTCATGGACTCTTTAGATTTAGCATTTTCTTTGATTGATCTATCAATTTTTTCAATTATATTTTCTATGAGGAAGATTTTTTCTTCCATCTCTTGTATTCTGTTGGTGATCTTGCATCTATAGTCTTACAATTCTTTCTTAGATTTTCTATCACCAGGATTGCCTCAATTTGTTTCTTTATTTATTGCTTCTATTTCTATTTTCAGTTATTGGACAGTTTTATTCACTTCCTTCACATGTTTGATTTATTTTTCTATATTTCCTTAAGGAAGTTATTCTATTCCTCTTTAAAGGTCTCTGTTATTGTTATAAGATCATATTTAAAATCATCACCTTATGCTTTGACACAACATATATTAGGGCAGCTGGGTCCTGATGGAGCCATATTGCCCTGGCTATAGATCATTGTGTGCCTACACTGCCTTTTAACCATCTGGTTGTCCCTGGTGTTGGCTGGATGTTCCTGATATCAGCTTGATTCTGAATAGAGGCAGACAGAGCTATGGGTTTGACAATGGATCTCAGGGAATAGCACAATGCTTACCCCTGTTGGCTGTACAAAAGGTGAGCCCAACTGGCAGGGAATGGATGGAAAGAGGTCTAAATTGGATGTTCCTGAACCCATCCACCCCCACATACCTTTTAGAGAGAACAAGGCAAAGAGATCCTTTGGGCAGAAGGTGTCAGGATAGTGTTGAGGGGATATTGTGTCTTCCTTACAGTTTTAAGCTCTATAAGCTCATGCTGTTTTGATTTACTACCTTTATCCAACATTTAAAATAATATCTACCATCTGCTAATTTTTATACAATATTTTTATATAGAAAATGTATAAGAAAAAAAGATCCCATGGATACCTGCACATCACATAAAATGAGTCCTAATAAAAAGTATAGTATCTAATAATAATAAAAATAATGTTGATAAGTCAATTTTAATGGATAAGCTAAATAAACAATTAAGATAAATTCATGATAGAAATGGGGGATTTATACAGGATTTTCTATATTGTTTTACCTATTTTTTTTTCTGTAAGCTTGAAACTGCTACAAAGTATTAAATACATTAAGATAAAAGCCCTTGAAAAAAGGAACAAAATAAGGGATGTCAAGAGACATTAAACACACAGAGTTATATTGTTATATATGTATGAATATAACCTTCGAGATCTGTGGATCTCAGATTGGTACTTGAGTTTACCAGGTTCTAAGCAGATGGTACATTCAAATTGGAGGTGAGGAGAATAAAAGACTGATTAACATTGTACAGACAAACTGGAGTCAGAATGCAGCATTGCTGTACCCAGTATTAGTGGGCTCTGTCACCATGGCTTGAATTGGAGAAACTTCAAAGGAAGATAAGTAAACCTCACATAGGCTATAGAAAGTATGTGAGAAAAATCACAGAGAAAGAACCAAGCTAACACCCAACTAAGGCCTTATAGTGGTTTGAATGAAAATGTCCCCAATAGACCCATACAGAGTGGCAATATTATGATGTGTACCCTTTTGGCAATAGGTGTGGCCTTGTTAAAGAAGTGGGTCACTAGGGGTAGACTTTGAGGTTCCAAATACTCAAGCCTGTCCTAGTTGCTTTCTCTGTCACTGTTGCCTGTTGCTGCCTACAGTTCTGGATGTAGAACTCTCCAGTACCACATCTATCTGTGTGCTACTATGTTTTCTATTATGACAATAATGGATTAAACCTCTGAATCAAATGTTTTCTTTTATGAGTTGTTATGGTCATGGTATATAGGCTTAGATTTTTGAAACCTACTTTAATCAGGATTCTCAAAGGCTTTGACCCCTCTCCACTTCTAGCCCAAAGTCCAAAAGTGAGAGGAAAGGATGATAAACAGGACAAAGGGCTGGAGTCCTGTTTAGTAGTATTTCTTTGGGATAATTCCAATCTCTGTTGTCCAGGTATCAGCAGTCCAGTTCAGTAGTGTTAGATACCAACATTCCAGCCCAAAAGGATCATTAAACACAGATCAGCAACAGTGGCACAATCCAGGAGAAACCGGCAGATCTCTGCTAAATTTATCAGAATAAATCAAGAAGAGACTCGGAGCAGCCAGAATGCCAGGAATTCTCTGCTGTGCCTCTCTCAAAACAAAGTGAAGATCAACGAAGATGGGAGACCAATAAAGAGTTGCACAACTAGTTATGCAGACATCCCATCACTGTTGAGTGCCATTTATACTCTCTTCAAATATCACTTGACCTCCCATGGTTCTTGACTCAGCAAAACACCATGTGAGTTGAGTCTGCATCACATGACACAACTAGAAACTTCTACTTCAATGGTTTCTCTTCACAGCAATAAGAACCCTGAGACAGGTGCACTGGGTCTTTTCCTTCAGTATGCTGTTGCTCTTCTCTTTATGAGCACTAATCAGAAGCCCACAGAAGTGGGGTGTGTTGCTATAGGATGCTATCTGAAGAGAATACATAACCTGGAAACAGCAGCTTGCTGAGCAAAACACGTAGATACACACTCAGAAGCTTTCTTTGCCAATCTTGCACTCTATTATTTCATGTAACATAATATAAGCCTGAGATAAAATGTTAGGCTATGTAATCTCATGCAAAAACTTCCCTTTATCTATACTAATTATTTTGAGCCAAACATTTGTGATTTTCCCCTTGTGATTTCAGCCCCCTTTTTAATCAACACATTGAAAAATAGCATTCTTTAGTATACTTCAAGCTAACCATGTACAAATCCATAGTATCTATCTGCTTATTTAACTAGTCTTCATTATTCAATGTATGAAAAACTCTCTCTTAGATGGTTGAGTAAATATTATGAATCAGAGACAATTGACTAGCACAGGCCTAATTAGACATCTGCATATCACTTTCTTCTATACTGGCTGACATCACATTTTCCTAATGTCCTGTTTTCTGCACTGTTTCCACCTCCAGCTCTTTATCATTTATCTTCCTTTAGTGCAAGCTAATTACTTTCATTACTAACTATACAAAAACATTAATGACAATGATTATGACAGTTATGGCTGTGCATAAATAGGGACCCATATGTTTAATAATTGTACAAACTCTATGACACATTCATATTCATCCTTATTCATAGCTGAGAAATTTGAAACACAGAAAAATTAGGCACATCTAAGACCACATTAGAGTTCTAAGGGCTTCAAATTCTTGCTTGACAACAAAGTCCAGCACTTTAATCATTACAAAGAATCGTCTCTCTTACAAACACATTTGTCATTTTGAAAGGAATTATATTCTACTACTCATTATGTATACTAGCAAATCAGTCCTTCAAAGTAAGTGTTGGGTACTTTAATTTTCTTTTCTTGTCTCTCTTGTAAGATTGTCTCCTGCTGTACATACCAATTATGCTTAATTCACCTTCTGGTGAATTGAAGAACCTTAGAACTAATGAATAAGTATTTCATGTGAACTTGGGAAATAAAGATATTAGAACTGATTTTCTTTGTTCTATAACATGGATGAAATAGAAATATTAAATGTAAATTTAATCCTAGAACTAAACTATCAATTTCTTCAATTCAAATGGATTATGCTGCAATTATTTCATTTCTAGGATAAGTATAAAGTTATATTATATGATAAAATTCATGTATACTTTAAAAGTTTTTATTTGTAAATAATACCTTTTTAATTATATCCTCTGTTTTTTTCCCCACTAGTACTTTATTATGAATCACTTCAGCAACTTCAATATTAACAAGAAATACATGGAAATCACACTGAAAAAATGGAAGGAACTCCCCTGCAAAAGCTATTGAAAACATAAATACATAAAATAAAGACTTGGTATTTAAGGGCCACAAAATCAACCCTCATTGACTCATAGGGAAAAAAAAAGGAAAATGGAAAGAAATTCCGAGATTCCTGGACTTAGGAAAGAAGTTAAGAATATACATTTATAAGGGGCACGAAAACACATCATTAATAGGGAAATAGAAAACAAACAAAGAAATAATATAAGTATTGTAAATGTTGTAACACATTGCAGAGGGAGATATAATAAACACAGTGAAATAGAAAAAATAATAGAAGAAGAAAGACCATAAACAATAGCAATTGTGAAAGAGAAACAAGCTCTGTCTGCTGATGCATATTTGAAGAACAGAAAACTATCGGAGACTTAAATGAATATATTGGAAAATGATACCATGTTCTTCAAAAACACAAATTAAATATTTTGATTTTAAGAACGATTCGAAAAAATGTAGAATTAATCAATTAAGACTATTCTGAAAATATAATGAAGAAAACACTTACGTAGAGAAGAGCCAAATAAGAAAAGACAAGCTGATTGAGATTTAACCATCTAAAAGAATCTGTGGGAGCTAGGAATCCCATCATTAGTTAATCTCTGCCTTATGTCCAGTGGGGTTTTCTGTTTAGGTTAGTTTTATATATATTTATATATAAATGTCTGTGTGTGTGTGTATGTGTATGTATATATATATATATATATATATATATACAATCACATATATGTATATATGTGTGTTTATATGTGTGTGTATATATATATCTGTATATATATATATTTTTTTTATAGATAAGATGATAGGTTGATGATGTACCCAATGTAATCATTTTGAAGTGAGGGATTGAGGTTAACCCCTTTCAAGGCGAAAAAAAAACAAAACAAACCAAAAAAAAAAAAAAACAAAAAAAAAACAAAAACCAAAATTAAAAAAAACAAAAAAATTAACACGTTAAGTATAAATATTAGTTATATAATTAATAGCAAAAGGTCAATAGCTTTCCTAATTTAAAATATTTTAGAAATATTGTAAGGAAATTATATTAATAAATGAAGCAAATGAATAGGTCATCTTTTATACACTCACTTATTTATTTTGTTTCTGTATGTGAATGAATTTGTGTGTGTGTGTGTGTTTATGAGAGTGTGTGTGTTTATGTGTGTGTGTGTTTATGTGTGTGTGTGTTTATGTGTGTGTGTGTATGTGTGTTTTCACGTGTGCTATGAATGAATCTCTTTATGTGTTGGACAGAAACTTAAGAAAAACTGGGAAATGCTTACTTTAGAAATTTTATTGTCATGCATAAGACAATGATTTGCCTCTGGACACTTCCCAAAGATAACAATACCATGTCTTGGTTGCTTAAAAACAAAGTACCACCAGATGAATTCACAAATGTTCTCCCTCTTACTGGGTACATGTCCACAAGAAAATGAACCTTAAGATCAGATCACTTCCATAAACTGATGTACTCATGTGAACTCCCACACCTGCCATGAATATGTGGAACCATCCTAGTGATTTAGGACCTAGTAAAATTAATTACATCTTTATTTAATAATGAGCAACTTCTGTGAGGTCCCAATTGTTGACTTGCACCTAGATAGCCTTGAGACTGGCATCTTTTTGGTGTGGCATTAACAAAAGAGTGTTAACAGAAAATTAGGGCTTCACTCAAGGTAATGTTTGGAGGTCTAGTGTCATGGCTGGTCCTTCATAGTGCTGAAAACCGGGCTGTTAATATGTGTATTGGTACAGTGACAGGTGGATCAATGGAATAGAATTGAAGGCCCAGAAATGAATCCACACACCTATGGTCACTTGATCTTTGACAAAGAGCTAAAACCAGTGAAAAGTTACAGCATTTTCAACAAGCAGTGCTGGTTCAACTGGAGGTCTGCATACAGAAGAATGCATATAGATCTGTTCTTATCTCCTTGTGCAAAGCTCAGGTCCAAGTGGATAAAGGACCTCCACATAAAACCAAATACACTGAAACTAATAGAAAAGAAAGTGGGGAAGAGCCTTGAACACATGTGTACAGGGGAAATTTTCCTGAACAGAACACCAATAGTTAATGCTCTGAGATCAAGAATTGACAAATGGGACCTCATAAAACTTCAAAGTTTCTGTAATACAAAGGACACTGTCAATAGGACAAAATGGCAGCCAACAGATTGGGAAAGGAGCTTTACCAATCCTACATCTGATAGGGGGTTTATATTCAATATATACAAAGAACTCAAGAAGTTAGACTCCAGAAAACCAAATAATCCTATTTTAAAAAACAGGGTACAGAGCTAAACAAAGAATTTTCAACAGAGGAATACAGAAGGGCTGAGAAGAACCTAAAGAAATGTTCAACATCCTTAGTCATCAGAGAAATGCAAATCAAAATAACTCTGAGATTCCATCTCACCCCAGTCAAAATGGCTAAGATCAAAAACTCAGGTGACAGCAGATGCTGGTGAGGATGTGGAGAAAGAGAAACACTCCTCAATTGCTGATGGGAGGGCAAGTTGATATAACCACTCTGGAAGTCAGTCTGGAGGTTCCTCAGAATTTTGGATAAGTATTACTGAGGACCCTGCTATAACACTTCTGGGCATATACCCAGAAAATTATGTAGCATGTAGTAAGGACACATGCTCCATTATGTTCATAGCAGCCTTTATAATAGCCCAAAGATGGAAACGGCCCAGATGTCCTTCAACAGAGAAATGGATACACAAAACATGGTACATTTATACAATGATACTACTCAGCTATTAAAACCAATGACTTCATGAAATTCTTAGGCAAATGAATGGAACTAGAAAACATCATCCTGAGTAAGGTTACCCAGTCACAAAAGAACACACATGGTATACACTCACTGAATAAGTGGATATTAGCCCAGAAGCTCAGAATAACCAAGATACAATTCACAGACCACATGAAGCTCAAGAAGAAGAAAGACCAAAGTGTGGATACTTTGGTCCTTCTCAGAAGGGGGAACTAAAAACCCATGGGAGTAGTTATAGAGACAAAATGTAGAGCAGAGACTGAAAAATAGGCCATCCAGAGACTGTTCCAACTGGGGAGCCATCACATATATAGTCACCAAACCCAGACACTATTTTGGATGCCAACTAGTCCTTGCTGACAGAAGCCTTATATACCTTATATTCCTAAGAAGCTCTGCCTGTCCCTGACAAATACAGAGGTGGATGCTCACAGCCAACCATTGGACCGAGTACAATATCCCCAGTGGAGGAGCTAGAGAAAGTACCCAAGGAGCTGAAGGGGTTTGCAGCCCCATAGGAGGAACAACAATAAGAACTACCTAGTATCCCTAGAGCTCCCAGGGACTAAACCACCAACCAAAGAGTACACATGGAGGGACCCATGGCTCCTTCCACATATGTAGCAGAGGAAGGCCTTGTAACACATCAATGGAATGAGAGGCCCTTGATCCTGTGAAGGCTGGATGCCCTAGTGTAGGGAAATTCCGGGACAGGAAGTTAGGTATAGATGGGTTAGTGAGCAGGGGAAGAGGGGGATGGGATTGGGGGTATGGAGGTAAATGAGGAAAGGGGATAACACTTTAAATGTATATAAGGAAAATATCTAATAAAAATATATTATAAAATTAATGGCTTAAAAATAAATATTAATGGATAAACAGTTTCCTGAAGTTTCATTCTGTATTGTTTACTTTGTTACTTGTTCTTTTGGTATCATATCATATATTTAATTGAAATTTTTACAAACATTTGCTGTCACAATAAAACTTACACCTTTATTTAATATTAAATTACTAATTTAAGTCATAAAATGCCAATTCAATATAGGATCTATATATATTTTATACATATATTATATTTCAAATATTTAATATTGTGACTCTTAATTCAGTTCCTCATGCTCTGGTGACTAACCTCCATCATAAAATTATTTCATTGCTACTTTCTAACTGTAACACTGCTACTGTTGTGAACATTAATGTAAATATGGCATATGTAGGCGATCTGATCCTTGACAACCAAAGGTGTCCTGGTCCACAGGCTGGGAATTACTGCTTTATACTTTCTATACATTGCTATTATAGTTCATTACAATGAAAATGGTAACTTGTTACAATTTTTAAAATAGCCTTCAGTTTGAGAAGCTTTCATGATTAAAAGCACCAGATCACCCAGCAAAATTTCTCTTATTTTTTCTAATGAAAATTCAGACACTTAAAAAAAAAGATCGGGCTTTATAATCAACATTAAATTTCTCATGTCAAATTCTGTTCTGTCTTGTGAAAGCAAAAATTTCACACACACACACACACACACACAC
The DNA here is from genome assembly GCF_000001635.26 of Mus musculus. Lineage (NCBI taxonomy): Eukaryota > Metazoa > Chordata > Mammalia > Rodentia > Muridae > Mus > Mus musculus. The sequence continues at coordinate 96,579,262 of NC_000080.6, forward strand.
ACACACACACACACACACATGAGAGCGAGAGCGAGAGAGAGAGAGAGAGAGAGAGAGAGAGAGAGAGAGAGAGAGAGAGAGAACCCAGTTTGCAAGCAATCCTTTGGATTCTTCATAATATAAATGTATACTTCCTACAGTTCCTTTTATCCATTACTTTAGGACTTAGTAAATCCTAACCAATATCTTTCTCATAAAACTCTCAAAGTAGTAATATTCCCTATAAATATCATATCTATTAGTCCTTTATTTTATTCCTTTTCCAATTTATGTCTTAATCACTGTTTAAAACTTATAATAAATATTATAGTTAAAATAATTGTTTAAGTTTTCCTGTCTTAACTTTTATGAACCATGTATACATTATGTAGTAGAAATTTTCAAGCTGGTATAATACGATTAGAATATAGTACTGAAGTTTATAATATACCTGAAGAATGAATATGAATCACATGGTAAACTTTCAAATATTTTTTCATATGAATTTATATATATCTGTATTTCTGAGAAGTGAAAGAAGTTGCCTTGCTAATTTTTATAATATTCATTTAATATAAGATGCATATATTTAATTTTACATTAGCAAATTATGTGTACAAAACAACATTGGGACAGGAAATATGTGGTTGATATTATTGCTACATTTTAATACAGCTAATATGAGAAATAATCTAAATACTAGAAGAGTAATGCATTGGTCTAACTTCAGTAAAAATATTAAGATTTCAAAGGCAGTCGTGTGTTTAAACAAACCACAAAACATAATATTCCTGGAGAGAACTGTATAAAGGTTTAGAATAAGTGACTGCTCAATATTTTAAGGAGGAACATTGTAATAGTTGACTGTGAATCAAGGACTATTAATGTGTGTAACTCACAAAGTTTATTGAGTTTTATTCATGCAGATATTGTACAAGACATTAAGTTTCTAAAAGCAATCCCTAATGCCATTTGCTTAGTTTATTTTAAAAATCAAGTCATGTGCTATGAGTAGTTTGTGCCTAGTGTACTTAGATACAATATTTATATTGCATATATGTGCTGACAGTACTTAGATATTAGCAAAAATTTAGAGATTATTTGTATGTTCTGAAGACAATTTGTTTATTCTCTAGATGGTGGGTCCCAGAATATACTTGAAGCAAGTATATTGCACCTGAGAATATCAATGACATGATAAAGAATTTTATCAAACAGAGAAAGAGATAAAAGCTTAAAAGGAAAGAGAATGTTTAAATACCTTGATGCACAGTAACTGGAAAGTAGCTTGGTGTTATGAAAGAATGTAGCACACAGGGAAGGACTGACTTCAGAGTATAATTAGATAATCTTAAGAAGCGTAAGCTATGTTAAAGACAACGAAAAATTGTTGAAGGGTAAAGCAGTAGGAAGAAGTAAGATAATCACAATATGAACTTAAGACAAAAAGAGAAATTATGCTATTAACTGGAGCTTAGTGTTAAAATGTACGAAAAGAAATATAAGAAACTGATACAAGGCAAAGGGTACTATCAGCAGTTATGGAAAGTCCAAGAGACTCTAGAATAACACTAGATATTGTTATTGCCCTTGGTTGTCTACCATAATTATATAGGTGTTTTTGAAGACACTATAAATTTTGGCTGGAGGACATGGAAAAATCAATCTCCAACCAACCAGGTAAATTCCTCTCTCCTGACTGGTTTCCATAGTACAACAAAGTGATAAGCAGATTGCTAGGAAAAACAGAGATGAGTTATCTTCTCTAGCATTGACCCCTGAATGTCACAGTAGTGATCTGCTAGGCAAGATATGCCTGCTGACCCAGAGGGGTTCAACTGTTCTGATATAAATAATGGCTTTCTGCTTTGAGTTGAGACCTCTTCCACAGGAGGGTGTTTCATAAATACAATGTAACCCTGGTGAAAATCCTATGTCATAGGAAGGTCATAGAACCAAGTGTAGGAACTGCTATTGTATTTGGTTGTTTTCTTCTCTGAAATAATGTCCTTTAGACATGGCATGGCTATTACATTCCCTCACAGCATCTGTGGTTATCTGCAGACTTACCTTAGACCAAGCTAGCTACATTTCCTAAAGATGGAGTGATGACTTGCAGGGTTTCTGCTGATGATCTATTGCCAGTGGAAGGACTAGAGGAAAATAGTATTACTCTTTATGGAGGATATGGCCATGTATATTTTCTCAGTACTCCAGGGAATGGCCTCAGTACAAGAAACATATTGGCTGTGTGCTCAGTAGTAGATGGTTCATACAAAATGAAGTCAATCATAGTTTTGAGAATTTTTGTATCATATTACTTTCCTTGGGAATTCTTTTTTTTTTTGTCATACTGGTGTTTTAGTTAGATATTGTGGTTTCTGATTTGTGTTTTTATGAGTTTTGATGTGTGTGTGTGTGTGTGTGAGTGTGTGTGTGTGTGTGTGTGTGTGTGTGTGTGTGTGTATGTGAACGCGCACAGGAGCATTCCCGTGTGCACATGCACTCACTGACATGTGCATGTGTGCAGTGTATGAACATAATAAGTGTATGTGTGTCTGATTTTTTACTTTTCTGTGATTTTTGAGGTTTTTCGCTGGCTGCCTGTGTATTTTCTAAAGAGAATGAGCAGGAAAGAGGGTGGAGTTGGGTTGCTTGGGACATGAAAGAATCTAGAAATTGGAGATGGGAAAATATGATCAGAATATATAGTGCAATTTTTTTCCAATAAAAATTAAATCGAAGTTATTCAAAATAACAAAAATATCATTAACAGAAAACAGTTTACAGATAGGTTTATTATCAAAGGTAAGCAATCCTCTTTCACAAATTGTTAAATCTATGAAGCCTAAGTTTAATGCCTTTTTTAAATATGAATTTATATTTTACAGTCCATACTCCATTCCCTGCTCCTCCATCTACCCTCCGACTGCTCTACATCCCATACTTCCTCCCCACCCCACCCCAGTCTCCACGTGGATCTTCCAACCCCCACACCACCTGACCTCTAAACTCCCGGGGACCTCCAGTCTCTTATGGGTTAGGTGCATCATCTCAGAATGAACACAAGACAAGAAGTCCTTTACTGTTTGTGTGTTGGGTGTCTCATATCAGCTGGTATATTCTGTTTGGTGGTCCAGAGATTGAGAGATCTTAAAGGTCCATATGAATTGAGACTGCTGATCCTCCTACAGGATCGCCCTTCTCCTCAGCTTTTTTCACCCTTCCCTAATTCAACAACAGGGGTCAGCTGCTTCTGTCCATTGGCTGGGTGCAAATATCTGCATCTGACTCTTCCAGCTGCTGGTTGGGTCTTCTAGAGTGCAGTCATTCTAGGACCCTTTTTGTGAGTGCTACATAGCCTCAGTAATAGTGTCAGGCCTTGGGGCATCCACGTGAGATGGAACCATTTTGGGCCTGTTGTTTGACCTTCATTTCCACAGGCTTCTCTCCATTTCAATCCCTGTAATTCTTTCAGACAGAAATAATTATGGGTCAGAGATGCGACTGTGGAATGGCAACTCCATCCCTCACTTGATGTCCTCCCTGTCTTCCTGCTGGAGGTGGGCTCTATAAGTTCTCTCTCCCTACTGTCTGGCATTTCATCTAAGGTCCCTCTCTTTGATTCTTGAGAGTCTCTCACCTCCCAGGTCTCTGTTACATTCTGTAGGGTCCCCCCAACCTTCTATTTCCCAAGGTTGCCTGTTTCCATTTTTTTCCTGCTGGCCCTCAGAGTTTCAGTCCTTTTCCCTCACCCATTACCAGATCAGGTTCTGCTCTACGGACCACTCTCCCCACCCCATTCACTTTCCCTCCCAGGTACCTCTCTCCCTCCCCATTTGTGATTTCTTCTCTCCCAAGGGGGACTGAGATGAGTTGGGCACTTCAGTTTAATGCCTTTTTGAACTTTTATATTCCACAGTTAAAATAATGGTGGTTCATCTGAAAAGACTTCATTGTATTATATTTTTCTTTAGTTTAAAAATCTTGTCCATTTTTCCTAGTAATTAGTTTTTTTTCTGTTGGCCACACAATTAATGTGTGAATATACATAATTAATTTTAAAGAACAAAGAACAGCGAGGAAATTGACTTTATAAAGTATTTATGCTTGTGAACCTTGCTATCATTGGAGAAATGTATCTGAAGATTTAACGTCATGTGTCTTCATTTTTATTCTGTATTCATGCCATTGAACATGCACAGCATCTAACAATGAATTTTAATGAATCATTGGATATATGGATTCGTATTCATTAAAAATACATGGCTATGTTTGAGTGTTCCTAAAAAATCATCAACTTCCCAGTTTAATAATACATTGTTTTTCAGATTTCATTCATTGATGTCTTTAATGATAGCTTATTAACATAACAGAAAATAATTGCCAAGAATATGATTAAATTTCTTATAGATGGATTTAAACATTACTACACTAAATGCTTTCATAAAGCATTAACAAACAAAATCTACTTCCTAATAACTATTTTAATTAAAATAGGAAAACATAAATACTTGTATCACCACCATCATTTCTCAAATCTGCAATACTGATCAGGTCTGTTATGAAACCTGGGACGTTTAAGGATTACTTATATTAATTTCAGAGATGGAAGGAGAAAGACCACTTACCATTATGATCAAATTAACTAAAGCCAACAACTAATTAAAACAAGGATTTCTAACTCATGTATGTGACCTCCCCCTCCCCCCACCCCGAGGTAGGGTTTTTAAGGTCTGCCTTGTATGTGAGGAAGACAAGGGTTTTATAGCACAGGAATAGGTAGAGTTACAGGAACCAAACTTAAGCATAACAAGTTATGCCTTAGGAACTTCTGAAACAAAGACACAAGATGGGTATAACAGGTCATCATAGCAAGGTAGCCATAACTACCCATTTGAAACAAAGGTAAGGTTGCAAGATGGCTCTAAATATCTATTTGAATCAAAGACATGATTGTCATTCCTGAAACAGGCAGTACAAAACCATCTGTTGTTAAGGATACAGGTTAGGTATAGACAAATCTTTGAGAAACGGACATTCAAGCATAAATAGTGATGAGCCTAATTTGTCTTTACTATAAGAAAGGTTTTTGCTCTCACTCCTTTGTTCCTCTACCTCTCACTTCTCTCTCCTCTTTCCTCTCTCTTTGTCTTCTCTTCTCCTCTCCTCTCCTCTCCTCTCCTCTCCTCTCCTCTCCTCTCCTCTCCTCTCCTCTCCTCTCCTCTCCTCTCCTCTCCTCTCTCTTTCTCTGTCTCTCTCTGTCTCTTTCTGTCTCTTTTTCTACCTTCTCTCTTTCCCATGCATTTCTATAATAAAGCTTTTAAACCATAAAAAAAAGAAGGGTTTTATGTCTAAGTCAGTTCTTTAATTGCCCCAACCTCTAATATCGCTGATCATGGTTGATTAAATAGATGTCTGTGTGTGTATATTTGCAGAAGTGTGAATAAATTCATTGAAAGACTATTATTTTAAAAAGTTTTTGTTTGCTTCTTGGATTTTTTTTTTATATTAGAGAGCAATTGTGTTAAAATATAGTCATCAGTTCAATGACAAGTTAGCTGAGAAGTGTGAGGGACCACTGAAACATTGATCTAGACTACACTCTGGGTAGAAAGAAAAATCTGTTGGGGATCAAAATGCCAAGCTACCTCGTGATGTGGGGTGTCAAAGAGGAAAAAAATGGCAGAAGGCAAGTAAGGGTATTTGAGCTGACTCAGGCTGTTTGTAATCACAGGAAACTAGATGTGATTTCATTACTTGTCATTCAGGGATGCATCAGAGCAGTGTCCTGGTAAACAGATAGTTGTCTTGACACATTTCTGAGGAATGCTGAGTCTAGGTTTCTACTTACTCAAGAACACTCCTTCTGTTTACCTGGTCAGAGACTTCTGTTCTGGACATTGTCAACAGCACAGCGATTTGGGGGAGCCTACATTGTACTTAACAACTCTTTCAGCAATATTTTTAAATGAATAATCGAATATCTCACTTCAAGTGTGCTTTCAACACGATTTACTGTCATACTAGTTCTCCATATTTTTAATATTTATTCTTACTGTATTTTATGTACACAGGTGGCTCTCCCACTTGTATATCTGTGTAACACTTGTACTACTGGAGATTTAGGAACCCAGAAGGGATCATTGATCCTTATGAACCGTGGAGGGGCGGGCAATCAAACCCCAGTACTGGAGGACATCCGCCTGTCCTCTTAACCACTGAGATGTCTCTTTATCCCTGCTTTGTTAAATCAATCTTTACCACATTTACAACCTACTTGTAAATTATCCTTAAAATTACCATTGTGTTAAAATGAAGAACTCTATCCAGGTAAAGTGAAGATTTTCTAGTGTTGGGGTCCAGAGGGTTTGCAGTTCCTGTCTCAGGAATAAACCCTAACCCAGACTGTGGAGAATACAGGCCTGAGATAAGACAGAAGAGGAATGTCCTCATTAGGAATAAATCTGCTAGGGTGGGGAAGTACAGAAAGAAGAAATGAGACAAGATGTGCAAATACACTGTTTGTACAAATGCTACTTGCATGGTTAGTTTTAGCAGGTAGCTAAGAAATGAATAAATAGCATTCATTATACGAATAAAAACTTCATTCCTGAACTGAACCCAGCTTCTTGTTTTTATCATTTTCATTTCCAGATCCCTGTGTGGCCATGGCTGCTGTGGCTGAGGCCCTCTGTTTCTTCTACAAATGAAGATGTCTCATAAACACTTGTGTCTAGTGCTTTTTACAATTTCGAAGTGAATCTTCACACCCACCTCCATTTTTATGTTGCTATCCATAATGTATTTGGGCCCAGGAGCCTTGAGCTTGGAATTGTCAAATGCGAGATCAAACCTTCATCAAGAAGCCCTCAGAGAGTATGTTAGCTCTCTTCCTGGAATGTGAAGAAGCAGTGAGAACCCCTTCTGCAACCCAACACAGAGCCCAACCTAAAGCACTGTCATAGTAGCCAGTGTCACCTGAGTCCTCAAAACTCCAGAAGTTGTAAAATATTCTTTTAATTTTGACGAGTTTTCGATGCAGCTGTAACTAAGAGAGCCCTCAGTTGCCTATCGTGATTTCCAATGTCTTTTTACCCACAGAACTGACGTGCAATTTGTTTTTAAGTGGCCTTTTCTTCATATGTCCTTTTTCACCAAGGTGTACCCCAAGGGTGAGGTCTTCTTCTTTCTCACAGTGTGCAAGGACGGTTTTAATCTAACGACCCTCCTGTAATATACAGCAATGGTGGCTATGCCTATTCACTATTTGTTTTGTTTTGTTTTGTTTTTAATAAACACAGTCAGCTTTTTCTGATCTTAAAAAAATGCTAAACTAACTATGAATATTATTCAAAGTGAGGCAGTGGTGGCACATGCCCTTAATCCCAGCACTTGGGAGGCAGAGGCAGACAGATTTCTGAGTTTCAGGCCAGCCTGTTCTACAGTGTGACTTCCAGGACAGCCAGGGCTACACAGAGAAACCCTGTCTCAAAAAACCACCACCACCAACAACAAATCAACAAAAAACAAGAACAAAAACAAACAAACAAAAAAGAATATTATTCAAATAAGAAATAAAGTTCTTTCCCAGGAATATCACACAGTGCATATTATTTTTAATATGTATGTTATCCTAGATCAGTGATCATATTACTTCTAAATTCAACTCACAAATAAGAAGAAAACAAATAAGTTAGACTTTCAAAAGAGGTGTTCATATTTAAAAGTATATTAACTCTATCTTCTGAGGTCACTATTTAATTTAATATGAAATGGATATTATTGGCTAAGATATAAATAAAATATTCTAGCTATTACATCATATGCATTTTCTACTGGACAATAATGAAGATTTCCATAAAGCAAGATAAACTTGAAATAGGGATCGTTTTAAATTATCCAGATGCATGAGTAAATAGATTTTCATAGTAACTAATCTCCCTAGTAGATCTATCAGCTACATAAAAATAATCTTTGCAGAATATTTATTTTAGAGTGTGATGTCTTAATGCCAGCAATGAACAGTGTCGCTCTTTTAAGATACACATTTGTGAATTTCATATCTCAACAGCTACCTTTTAAAAGGAAGGTAAAACAAACCACTGGAAGGATGAGCAAAGAATATATTTTGATAATTGCTACAATTTCCTTATCATCTTTCATTCATTTAATTCCCACAAGCTTTATCAAATATTGAGGAATAAGAAAATTGATCTTATATTCACTGCTTGTTTTGACAAATTAAGTCGTTTGAATTTGACTTTCTATTTAAATCATGCTTATTTATCAGGTAGAATCTGCGAAGCCCAGCTTGTCCTTGGTGGGGAAAGAGGGACATGGTTCCTGCCCTGGGAGAGGGCCTGTGATGTGAGCCTTCCTGAGTGTAGATCGTTTCTGTGGTCATAAGGCTTGTTTGTGTAAAAATGTGCATATTTTCTGGAACCAGTACTAGCAGTGGAGCACTATTTCTTTCTGAGGAATGTCCTCCCAGTTAACATTAATGACTCTATAGTATTTAGAAACAGCACAAGCCCAGGAGTTGAGGGTGTGGCTATGTCTCAGCAAAATGGTAAACACTGGGACCTTCAGAACAGCTCTTAAGGCTATGGGAAAGAACTCTAAATAAACGAGTTTGAAAATATATATAATCTCTCAACTGTGCAAAAAAAATAAGGATGCAATATGAATTATATGAGGGGGGCTTCTTGAAGCTAAAGGAACAAATGCAGCTGGGCTATGAGCCAACTTGCTAGAAAGTTACTAAGGAAGGAGATAAAGAGATTTAGGCAGTAGTGATCACCAGAGATCCCTTTGAGATAAGTGTCTTCTTTATGTTTACAGAGACAGACTCCTGAGTTCAGAATCAGCCTAGTACAGAGCAAGGTTAGGCTCAGGCATGGTCCAAATGGTAATTTCAAGGCAGTGTCACACCCAAGTAGTCTATTTCTGTGCTTAAAAAAGGCAGGCAAATCTCTGAATTCTTTTGCAATGTATGTGTTTGGGGGGAAAAAAAAGTATGCTTGCTGTCTCCTAAGAATTAAGGGGCTGGGGGTCACAAGATGTTGATTCATAAGATTGTCAAAAGAGAACCTGGAGTAAATAACTTAATTGATATGAAAATAAAAGACTGGACATTGTGTTCTGCAGGACATGAGCTATCCAGAGAAAGAACACTCTGTCTCTGTCTCTCTGTGTCTGTCTCTGTGTCTGTCTCTCTGCCTCACAGTCTAAGTCTCTCTCTCTCTCCCTCTCTCTCTCTCTCCCTCTCTCTCTCTCTCTCTCTCTCTCTCTCTCTCTCTCTCTCTCTCTCTCTTAGACACACACACATACACACACAAAACCAAGCAGGACATTGAAAGAGAGAGCAAAATGTTGAAAGAGCTTTACCAAGAGAAAGCAGAAAATAGAGGTAAGAAGACTGGAAAAGAAGCTGTATCAATCAGAACACAGCTTGGACCCATGACTTAACTTCTAGTGTGCTTTTTACAAACTTCCACATACCCCTTTCTTAAAACCCCTCTCCCTGCCAGGGTTGGTACTTGGCATGAATCCAAATAAAATTCTTTAAAAGAATTACAATTTACTAGCACTTTTCACAGGTCCTTCCTTTGTCAGTGGGGTCAGGATTTGGTAGCTGGTGCTGAGATGAAACCCTTGATTACATTCTTGCCCTGATACTGTACCAGTGGCAGCTGTTACTCAAGGGAACAGTGAAAAAGAAATTACAATTTAAAGAAAGATACACCAGAGCCTAGCATGTCTGTCCTATGAGAGGTTCTTCCAGTATCTAACTGAGACAGACACTTATAACCAACCATCGGACTGAGGTCAGGGACCTCTATGGAAGAGATAGGGGAAGGATTGATGGAGCTGATGGGGATTTGCAACCTCATAGGAAGACCAATGTTATCAACTAGTCAGGGCCTCTCAGAACCCCGAGAGACTAATCCACCAACCAAAGAGCATATATGAGCTGGTCCTTGGCTTCTGGCACATATGTAGCAGAGAACTGCCTTGTCTGGTCTCAGTGGGAGAGTATATCCCTAACCCTATAGAAGTTTGATGTCCCAGAGAAGGCGGTGCTGGGGGCAGAGATGTGGGCGTGGGTGGATGGCTGCAGGAGCACCATCTCAGAAGCAAAGGGGAGGAGGGAGGAGTGAAGAATTAGAGGAGAAGGGACCTGAAAGTGGGGCAATATTTGAAATGTAAATAAATAAAACAATTTAATTTTAAAAAGAAAGATAGATGCCACTTACAGAAAAGTGAAAAGACTTTGAAGGTGAAGGCCCTCTGATATGAAGGCAAGTTATCTTTTAGCTAATAGCCAAAATTCCAGAGGACCTGTATATAATCTTATAGAATATCATGGCTATTGGAGTCTATAGAGTATTTATATAGTTTCATTTTTTTAAATGAATTTCATAATACATGCCAGGAAGTTCATTTTGGAAAGCATATACTTGAACAAAATATGTCTGAAAGGTTAATCCAGACTGAGTATGATGTCATATCGATCTATTTTAATCTATCAGTCTCACACAGTTATAGAAGGTGTGATGAGTTTTCAGCCTTCCTAATATATTCATCCCTAGGCACACATGAGCATCTGTTCCTTATTTGGGGTTTTTATTCTTATATATTAAGTTAGTTAAGTAGCTGAAGATGCAGTTCTTTGGAGCCTCATTAATCTGAACTGGCTTTTGTTAAGGAAGATTGTCATAGTCCAGAGGTTACAAGTAGGACCAATCATCACACCAAATACAACCATGCAAGCCTCCAAATGTCTACTGGTTTGCTTGCCTTGTTACCCTCCAGTTGAAGCCAATTGGCTGTGTAACAAAAAAAAAAAAAAAAAAAAAGGACAAAAACAATGAAATTTTATGAAAGAATCCCACGCTCCACTTCAGAATAAAAATCTTCATAATAAACAAAGCAAGACATAATCATGCTCTATGTATTTTAAATTTGTCTCCTTTATTACCCTTCCTTTCAGGAAATCATGGGTTATGCAAAGATGCATGGAATTTTGTAAAGGTTGTTAACTGTCTTAATGTGTCTATTTATTTTTAAATCATTGTTTTCATAGTAAATTCGGCTACAGAGCAACCAAAATCAAAGCATTTCATTATTGTTCCCATGGATTAGCCTATGCTATCATTCAGAGTCAATAGACAATTTAGTTATAATTTAAGCTCTCTCCTGTATTTGCACCTTGATAGATTTCCCAATATTTTACTTTAATTCATATATGTGGTCCCAAGATAACTTTAAAAAAAACCTGGATATTACCATGTCACTTCAAAATTTTAATTTATAAGAACATTAAATAAGCTATTCATGAAACCATTACAGAACTCTTTACAGTATATATAATGAAATCCATGTATACATAGAGTACTGTTTATAAATTTACTTTGAAGATGAAGTTATTTTAAAAATAAACTCTGAAACTTTTTAGATCCTAAATATATATCTGTTTTTGAAGCACCATTTCATAGCAGAGGCAACAGTTAGACTTTCTAAATTACATTCATAAGCCTAGGATATAATTTCTATTCCTTTTAATCATGGTTATCTCCTTTGAGCAAGGTTAGCTATTATTCAACTCTGAAATATTTTTTAATACCTTAAACTCTTTTTTTATCAATTTCTCTGTAAACAGGATAAATTTTATATTCACTTTTGCATTAATTATATAATCAAAAATTAATGAGACTCTATGAAAACCTTAGTGAGTTTCTAGGACAAGTAGTGGTCCTCTGTGGATCATGTTCTCACTGTAGCTCCCTGAGATTTTATAGATATTCAAGGGTATTCGAAAGTTAAAATATTTAATTTCTTTTAGTTTTTGCTATCCTCTGTTTAAAGTCCCACATTCTCTCTAAGGTACTATATGTAATTAGGGCTGCATTTAGGCCTTGCTTTGTCTTTCTTATTAAACAATATTCATTAGAGAAAAGGAACCAAAACACAGGTTTATGGTTTTTTTGTTGTTGTTCTGTGGTGTGTGTGTGTGTGTGTGTGTGTGTGTGTGTGTGTGTGTGTGCGCCTTGTAAAGTAGCCAATAGAGAGGAGAGAGAGAGAGAGAGAGAGAGAGAGAGAGAGAGAGAGAGAGAGAGAGAGAGAGAGAGAGAGAGAGAGAGAGAATTTTAAAAACTAATTCACATTGTAAAGGATTCTAAGATCTTCAAAGTAGAATTTCAGGGCAGAGGTCCAGGCTGTTCAAAGGCACTTTTTGACAACATTCTCTTCTTCTTGGTAAGATTATCATTAAATTATCACCACAGAGTCTCATCTTTATAAAGCAAGTTTTATCTATTAATTGTTAATCTTTGTAAAAGAAAATACATTGTGAACATTCAAAATAACATTTGACAGGCTACATGGGCACTATGACTTATTCATGTGGAGTCATATGATTAACCATCTTCATTGTATTTACAAGTATTTAATCTGAAATCTGATAATACTCATATACTCATCGTGTTGAATGTACATAGAGAGAATGAGCTGAGGACCTAATTGCTGATCTTAGCAATTAACTGCTTAACTGATGTAGCATTATAATTAGATGACCTAAAGCTACTATTGCTGTGGTTATGAGCATCTTAACTGTTCCACCTTAAAATTTTTATCTTGAATAATGATAACGAGTGTAATAAAATAATGATTGAAAATACATTCAAAGTAGGAAGCAAAAACTTTAAGGTGCAACCATTGTTGACCAAGTGTGTTTATATGGCCGGTTACAGCATACAGTTTGTAAAATATTCTTCATATGAAATATAGATAAATTCAGCCATGGTAAATTGTAAAGGAATAAGGAATTTTAACAATTATTATGGAGAACTTGCCTGTTCCTTCTCATTATCTCAAGAGAACTACCAATGTATTAAGTTTTGTCTTCCACTAAAATTTATTTTCTAAGAAGAGCTTTACACTATAAGATGCCTAGGCAAGGCCATGTACTGTGAATTGGAAGTTAGCCAAGTACAGATGGTGAGAATGCATCTAAGCTGAAGAAACAGCATGCACAAAGACTCTGAGGTGTGAGATAGCATGGCCTAACCAGGGCAATATCATTATTCATCATGTCACTACTTAAAAGTAAAGAAATGGGCTTTATCTTTGCATAAGAGTTAATGACTCTGCAACCTATATCCAAAGATGTAATTGGCATGCAATATCCTGAGAGACAAAATAATCAAGCTGCTGTTATTCCTATTATTACAGAAACATGTAAGTTAAAAGCAAGTTAGAATTTACAATTTGCTTTGTTTGCCTTGGAAAGTAATCATACTAGACACACACACAAACACACACATGTTTTTATGTGCATTTGGATGGGCTAATGTGTGTTTATACATGTGTGAGGGTATGTGTTCATATGGGTGAGTAGGCATGGCATATGTGTCTGTGTATGAGAATGCATGTATGTATTTATATGTGTATATATGCTTGTATGTGTATGTATGTATGTATTTTTGTGTTTATAAGTGTGTGTGTATGTGTAAGTGTGTGTGTGTGTGTGTGTGTGTGTGTGTGTGTGTGTGTGTGTGTGTGTGTGTGTGTGAGGTCTAGTCACAAGTGTATTTGGGTATGTGTGTATGTGTTTGTACATGCCTTTCCATGTATGTATGCTGATGTGTGAGAGTAAAGGTATGCATGTGTGTATATATACATGTTTTTCTGAGATGATATTCCAAGGCAACCATGAAATAATGATTCTAGGTTTTGCTTTTGGTGAAACGGACTTTTGAAAGATCGAATATCTAATGACTCATAACCATTGTTTCTATAAATAAATGTTTATCTTTTAAGATTAGTTATAGAAATTATTTTACTACTGCTTATTTCTTATGTTGTTAGTCAATAAAATGTCAAAATCCTAACTCCTGAATTTTTTTCCTTTAATGATCTAAATGTTAGAGATAATTTTTTTTTAGATTTCTACTATTCTCAAAAATAATTGTACTGCAGTGGTTTAGTGGCAAATACATCCTGCTACTGATTCAAATAGAAATAAACCCATTGGAAAAATAGAAGATAAAGTAATTAAAGAACAAATGTATGGCCACCTAGGTTTCAACAAATAGGGTACTAAGATGCACTGAAGGGAAACAGACTACTTGACAAGATGTACTGATGAGCGTATATCCACCTCCAGGGAGCAGAAATTAGATCCATATCTTTCACTCCATAGAAAACCAATTAGATGTGGTTCAAAGACCTTAATTTAAAACCTGAACCAGTAAAACTGCCTTTGTTCTCAGTTCTTGACACTATTTTTTTTTTTTTGCTAAAAAGTTCATCAGAAGTAGCAAACAGTTCAATTTTTAAAAAAGATGAGGAGAGGTTGTTTGTGTGTAGTATCTGATGTTACATTAATTAATACCACAACTGTCTCCTTATTAATTCAAAATGTTCCTCAACTGATAGTGTTCTCTACACTTAAATAAATTTGTCATTAAATGAGATACAGCTCAGAGATTAGTGAGGAATAATATGAGAGTGGGGGGTGTGTGTGCTTGTGTGTGTTTGTGTGTCTGTGTGTGTGAGTGTATGTGTGTATTATTCACTCTTAAGTGTGTGGCACTCACTCTTATTGATGTATGAAAAAGCCTCATGGGCCTTTTTATTCTTTTCTTTTGCTTCAAAATGATAAAGTTCACATCTGTGGTTCATTCTTTTTTTTTCCATTTTTTATTAGGTATTTAGCTCATTTACATTTCCAATGCTATACCAAAAGTCCCCCATACCCACCCACCCTAACTCCCCTACCCACCCACTCCCCCTTTTTGGCCCTGGCATTCCCCTGTACTGGGGCATATAAAGTTTGCGTGTCCAATGGGCCTCTCTTTGCAGTGATGGCCGACTAGGCCATCTTTTGATACATATGCAGCTAGACAGGTTTGCACAACCACTCTGGAAATCAGTCCGGCGGTTCCTCAGAAAATTGGACATAGTACTACCAGAGGATCCAGCAATACCTCTCCTGGGCATATATCCAGAAGATGCCCCAACTGGTAAGAAGGACACATGCTCCACTATGTTCATAGCAGCCTTTTTCCAGAAGCTGGAAAAAACCCAGATGCCCCTCAACAGAGGAATGGATACAGAAAATGTGGTACATCTACACAATGGAGTACTACTCAGCTATTAAAAAGAATGAATTTATGAAATTCCTAGCCAAATGGATGGACCTGGAGGGCATCATCCTGTGTGAGGTAACACATTCACAAAGGAACTCACACAATATGTACTCACTGATAAGTGGATGTTAGCCCAAAACCTAGAATACCCAAGATATAAGATACAATTTGCTAAACACATGAAACTCAAGAAGAATGAAGACTGAAGTGTGGACACTATGCTCCTCCTTAGAATTGGGAACAAAACACCCATGGAAGGAGTTACAAAGACAAAGTTTGGAGCTGAGATGAAAGGATGGCCATGTAGAGACTGCCATATCCAGGGATCCACCCCATAATCAGCATCCAAACGCTGACACCATTGCATACACTAGCAAGATTTTATCAAAAGGACCCAGATGTAGCTGTCTCTTGTGAGACTATGCCGGGGCCTAGCAAACACAGAAGTGGATGCTCACAGTCAGCTAATGGATGGATCACAGGGCTCCCAATGGAGGAGCTAGAGAAAGTACCCAAGGAGCTAAAGGGATCTGTGGTTTATTCTGATAGAAAATGCTGCCTGCAAGAGAGAGTGCTCTCTAGAATGTAACTAGAAGTCCGCAGAATCTAGAAATGAATGTTTAGACAACTGATAGAAATAATTATCATAAGCAGGATTTTAGTATGATATGAGCATTTCTTCAGTAACTTTAATGTTTGCTTTAGGGGAGGAAGGCAAATGAACTACCACAAGCCAGCATCTACACAACACGACTAAAGATGCTAAACACTACACAGTTTTCAGCTCTTAACATTTTTAATCCTTTTCTGATCGTAATTAAAGGAATCAAAATTCTGCCCGTTTTTCCCATTGAATAGCCATGTGTATAATAAAAGAACATCCAATGTGGTTAGTAAATAGTAGTATAGAATAAGACAGTATGAGAACATATGTTTCTCACCACTAAAATACAGTGCCTGCAAGGTAATAGTGAGTTGGATTTACAGTTGCACTCTGATCAAAGTCAGATAGTGTGACAAACTGACCTAAAAGCTGCCACTCTTGTGACTCTCTCAGTAGTTGTAGTCTTCTGTTCTCTATGTGGTTCATCTCTCTGTGATATGATGTATTTACACAAAAC
The DNA here is from genome assembly GCF_000001635.26 of Mus musculus. Lineage (NCBI taxonomy): Eukaryota > Metazoa > Chordata > Mammalia > Rodentia > Muridae > Mus > Mus musculus. The sequence continues at coordinate 96,595,517 of NC_000080.6, forward strand.
ATATTTTCAATAATTTATTACAGACTAAATACAAGCTATAATGGAGGCAAAAAATTTACCAATCCAGCATAAAGTACATTAATACAAATGCCCCTATTCTGGACGACACTCAGTCATTTCTTACTTCCTTTGAGTGACTCTGGAATGGACACTCATAAACTCAAGCCCTCTAATCTCTCATTTCTGAAAAACATTTACTACAACAGGACATGGTAGGTGTTTTGCTCTGAATCAGCCTAACTTGTAAAATCCTGTGTGATGCCCTGCTTGTCCTTCTCTGAAATAACTGTAGGATTTGGGAGTTGGACATCTGTTCAATTTGATGGCGAATAGTAAAAGGCATTAGATTGGTCACTCGCAACATAAAGACGGACAATTAATGAAATATGAGAAATTGGAGAAATTAAGAATCATAGAAAGGGGAGGAAAGAAAAGGGGAGAAAGAGGTAATATAAGAAAAACAGAGAGAATGACCTTGAGTCCAGAGAAACAACTTTTCAAATGATTTCAGATATTAAAATCCATTGGTTCTTCAATGATTTATTTAAGATTACACTTTATAGACTCTAACTTGTAGATAGAATATTGGTTTATAGGCATTCCTCCCTCATTTTAGAGCAAAGAATGTTTAACTAACCAGCTAAAAAGGCATATTTGATTTTAAGAGATCCTAACACAGATGGAATATTATACAAATATAGAGCATTCTAAGAATTTTGTGAATTTGTAAAACATGCATTGACCAGAAACAGTAAAACACAAAATAAACCTAATGTCTAAAATATATGCTATACCTTTTATCAATTATTTAAGAAAATCTGTTTTAGAAGTTGACATAAATGACAAAAATATTTGGACTTCATTTTCAAATTATAATATACATGTGAATGTGCATATTGCTATTTCCTAGTATATATCATATAGAAATATAATTGTTTAAATCATGATAATACATGCGTAAATCACAGTACCATTATTTTTCCCTCAGTTACACAAAATCTTCTGTGGAGTGCCCTCTTTTTCTGCTTGAGAAAGCAGAGTCAGTGCATGAAGTTTAGCAAAGACGAAGGGCAGGGAGACCCTTCTGTAACCTTGGTTTTTCCTCTGGTGAGATCATGAGGTCAGATTGCTGCCACCTTAGATAAAAGTTGATGTAAATCCCTGATGAAATTAGATCAACTGTTATTTTCATCAAGGGTACTCTAGTGATTCAGCCATCATCATATTTACGCTAAAAGATGAAATGTATAGTGTATTGCTTTTTGTTCCACCAGCGTATATTTTGAGAAGGTACCTTGCTCGCCTCTTAACTTAAATGTAGCTTGTTGAAGCTTGCCAAGTAAACAGAATGGAACGTTGGTTGAACATTGTATGTGTTTTGGTGAGTTTCATGATTTATATATGCATCTTGTTCTTAATGAAATAGAACACAAAAGGGTGAAGAGATACAGCATCATGTACTGCTCTTACAGAGTATCTTTGTTCTGTTTTGGAACCTATATCGTTCATTTCAAAGTCCTGTGAATTGGTTTGCCAAGAATAAGGAATCATCTCTGGCCATCATAGACACCATCATGTGTGTAGGGTTCAAAAATTCATGAGAGCACACAGAAAACCACATAAATTAAACAATATATTATTTTTAATTTTTATATTAAAATAATTACATAAAATATCCATTTTAAAATATGAAAATTATCAACAGATAATCACATACATTTATTCCTGCTAGTATGCTAGTAATTTTTCTATAGGTAATACTCATTATGAGTTGATTCCATGCAGAATTCAACTATGGACGTACAAGTCTGAAGAATATCCCTTATAGTCAACCAGAAACACACAGGTATGAATTACTTAAAGGCAATATTTTTGATTTACTAAAATATTACTTATAATAATTTTTATTTATTAGACAAACTTGAGTTTTTCGGCTTGTATTAAAAACGTAAAAGTCTTGTATCATTTTCCTTTTCTATATTTGTTTTTACTACTTTTGAATATTGGTTCCCAGGGTTTTTCTCTGTTTCCTAAGGCATGATGATGCTTGCCTTTTATCTAAGTACTTCAGAGTAGAAGATAGCACATCTCTCTGAATGGGAAGCTTTGTCTACATAGTTAGTTTCAGGAAAGCCAGGATCATAGAAACAGACTGTCTAAATATTGCCAAATATATGCATATATATTATATACATATATCTGTGTATACATATTTATGCTTTTTTATAAACTTGTAAAACATTTATTGGCCAGAAACGATAAAATACAAAATAAACATAATGTCTAAAATACATGGTATTTTTACCAATTGTTTAAGAAAATAGAATTCTACAATTTGACATAAATGACAAAATATTAGGACTCTCACTTTCAAATTATGACATATGTGTGACTGTGAATTGCTATTTCCAAGCAAATATTGTTTAGATATATTATTTGTTAAATCATCATAATATATGCATAAGCCACATTTATCATTATTTTTGCCTTTGTTACACCAAATCTGTAACAAAGATGTTCACAGTTTCCCTTTTTTCTCCTTAAGAAAGCAGAGTCAGTGAGTGCATGAAGGGACACATACACACAAACACACACACACAGTTACACACACACACACATACACACACATATACACATCTCTATCATTCATCAAAAAGAATGAGTAAAATGGCTGTGTTGTTTATCTTTGAGTACTTTGGGAAATAAAATGTGATAATATAGTTTTATAGTTTGGCCATTGATGAAGTGTTTTGTTACTCTGTCATCAACTATATTGTAGGGAATGTGAAAGTGCACATTTATGTTTGAGACTACAGATTCCTTGAATATTTAAGACATTGGGGGTGTGGGTGGGCTTAGGTGTGTATCAATGCAGTGGTATTTATACACATTGCCCAGGCTTCTTTTTATGTCAAATTGATACAAGTTGCACTCACTAAAGAAAAAGGAACCTCAAGTGAGAAAATGCTTACATAAAATTGAATAGTAGGCAGACAAGCGTGCAGGGTGTTTTCTTAATTAATAGTTGGTAGAGGGTGGCTCAGCTTATTGTGGGTGCAGACATATCTGGGCTGTTGGTCCTGAGTTTTATGAGAAAGCAGGCAGAGGAAACCATGAGGAGCAAGTGGTTAAGCAGCACTCCTCCATCACCTCTGTATCAGCTCCTGCTTCCCGGCTCCTGTGCTGTTTGAGTAGCTGTCCTGAGTGTTTTAGATAATGAACTGCAATACAGAAGTGAAATCAACACTTTCCTCTCAAGTTGCTTTGGGCCTAGTGTTTCTTCAGATCAAGGGAAATCATAACTAAGATGTCATATATGTCATTCACAAGGCCAAATAAAACAGTTAATAAAAGGAGAAAAGCATAATAAAGCATAATAGACTAACTGACTGATTGTGTGCCTACAGTCATTTAATTTTTCACTTCATTATGTCTAAAATATTTTATTTCCTTCATTTAGTTTTAATTTAGGCCTAGTTAAAATTTATTTTGGAAATACATTTTGAGAAATGAATTATATTAATGGTATTAAAATAATCATTAGGTACAGTCCAAAAGTTTAAGTATATATTCATTAATTATTTAACTGTCTAGTCTATTTAACTTTAGGATTCCATTTATATAAAAGACAACTAAAATAAGTTCATGGATGCTACATTGTCTGAATTCTTGTTAAAATACTATCTGATTAAACACTGATATTTATTTACTGTGTTTTTGTTGTTAATGTTGTTGATATTGTTGTTGTCAGTGTATGTTATGTGTGTACAGGTGACATGTATGATAGAAGAGGATGTCAGATCCTCTAGAGTTATAGGTGGTTGTAGCAGCCAGATATGCATACAGGCAACTGAACTCAGGACCTCTGGAAAACAGTAAGTGTTCGTAAGTACTAAGCCATTTCTCCAGCTCTAGACACTATTTTTTTATTAATCATTCCATTCGTTTACATCTCAAATGATATCCCTCTTCCCAATTAGCCCTCCACAAAACCTCTCCTACATCTGCCCTATCCCCCCTCCCCTTTGCCTCTATGAGGGTGTTTACCCACCCACTCACCCACTCCTTCTCTACCAGTCCAGCATCCCCCTATGCTGGGGAATTAAAAATCCACAGGACCAAGGGCCTACTCTCCCATTGATGTCATAAAAGGTCTTTGCTCTGGATTCTCACCCACTCAAACCACACCCAGATGCAGCTGGACACCCAGGAGTTCTGACATGCAGGATCACAGGAACACAGGATCATAGGACACTAAGTGTTTCAAGTGCAATGTTTTATCCAATATATTTTTTTGCAAAATTTTCTCTTCTACTACATAATATATTATAAAATGTAAATATATAGTGTGTGATACTATAAATGATGATATATCATATAATGTTATATATTATACTTTATAATATAATGTGACTAAAACATTTCATGTCATCAAAATGATACATGTGACTAGTCAATTTTTAATTGTATGTTGTTAATAAATGCCTAAAATTATACGTGTAATGAATTGCTTAAAAAACTATCAATCATTCTTTTTTTTTAAACCATCAAAGTTGCAAAGTTAGCTGTATTTTATGAAGAATAGGTAAAGAAATGTACATAACAAAATATGGGAAAGGTTAGTGTAAATTCTCAATTTTATGAAGGAATTTTCTTTATATTTATTTACTGTTTTATTACAAGTTGGATCCTCTAGGTACGTTTTCCTAGGTTTATATTATTTCCAATTAAAGCTCAGGCAAAAAAAATGTAATAATTTAAATCCATATAGGATACTAAAAATTTGTAAATAATTAAGTTTGATTCAAGAGTGTATCCTACTGTATAAAATAAACATGACAAGGTATATAATTTAGAAAATGTACTTTTCAATTGTTTTTATGAACACATGAAACAAAAGTTTCATAATAATTTAATCACGAAACCTACCAAGTGCAGCCATAAAACACTAATTACTGGGTGCAGCACACAGAACTAGAACATTATTTGTAAGAATTTTCCATTAAGAACCCACTGTTACCAATTTAATCTCTCTTTTTTCTCTTATAGCATATATCTCCCTAGGGATTTTTCTTTCTGTGTACAATATGCTGAAGACTGGAGAAAAAAACCTGTGCTAGCTAGATGATTTGCACTGTAGGGCTGTTCTTAAAATGTCTGTGTTTTAAAGATCCGATGGCTGTTTATATTTGTTTCATGCACTCTTTGACAAGTGAGGCATAAGCTATGTCTATACTTTTTTATTTTTTTGGATGCTCACTACCATATAACACAGATCTTCTATGGGTTAACCTGACAAGAGTTGGAATTATCTTCTGATCCTGGGATTATAAGGAATGTCAAAATGAAAAGAAATTAAAAATCAATCAGTGAAAAAATAAAGTGCAAAAACACAGAGATTTGATAAACTGAGAAAAATAAAATTAATTGTACCTAGATAAACAACTTTGATATGCTTCTTTCACCAATATAGGCAAATATCATAGCACTGTCATCTGCATTTGGAGACTGGTCATAAGTGAATTATCAAGTACATGTAGTAAGTTAATTTTATACAATAAATTAAAAGTACATTACTTTTGTACAATTAGTATTAAAAGATCAGGATCAGAAACAACATAACATATGTAAGTCACAAAGTAGTGACTTTGAAACATTCCTATGAAACATTCCACATACAGAGCATTCTGTCGTAGAAAGGCTGTATATTTGGCTGAAAGGCACAACACCACTGTGTTACTTCTTAATTTGCATGATAAAGAAGCATTCTGTCCCTTTAGCTTACACACTGAATATACAAGCACAGTCTTTTTCAGCTTTGGGCACTTGCCATGTCTGCAGGAACACCCAGGGTCTGTTTTCTTATCATTTTAGTCTTCAGCCAATAACATTTGTAGCAAAGTTTCACAAAACACACACACACACACACACACACACACACACACACACTATCTATCTATCTATCTATCTATCATAGAACAATTTATAGCAGGGTTGATGATAAACAGAACAAGCTGCCTCCATGTAACACTGCAAATGATAAAATGTGATGCATTCGCATGCTTAGCTCCTTTACAAAGTTTCCTAAAATCTTCAATTAAAAAAAAAAAAAAACTCTACACGTCTACTAGAAACATACTAGCAAGGTTTAAACTAAGACTGAAAATAAATATTTCAAGGAATGAAATTCACACAAAACTAAAAAAAAAACAGAGGATTTGGAAATATAAGTGTTATATTAAAACATATTACTTTCATAGTAAGTTCATCAGGAGGTAAGATATGTACAGCCCCCATGCCGAGCATGTTGGAGCACGCCTTTAATCCCAGCACTATAGAGGCAGAGGCAGTTGGATTTCTTTCTTTTTTTTTTTCCATTTTTTATTAGGTATTTAGCTCATTTACATTTCCAATGCTATACCAAAAGTCCCCCTACCCACCCACTCCCCCTTTTTGGCCCTGGCGTTCCCCTGTATTGGGGCATATAAAGTTTGCAAGTCCAATGGGCCTCTCTTTCCAGTGATGGCCAACTAGGCCATCTTTTGATACATATGCAGCTAGAGTCAAGAGCTCAGGGGTACTGGTTAGTTCATAATGTTGTTCCACCTATAGGGTTGCAGATCCCTTTAGCTCCTTGGCTACTTTCTCTAGCTCCTCCATTGGGAGCCCTGTGATCCATCCATTAGCTGACTGTGAGCATCCACTTCTGTGTTTGCTAGGCCCTGGCATAGTCTCACAAGAGACAGCTACATCTGGGTCCTTTCAATAAAATCTTGCTAGTGTATGCAATGGTGTCAGCGTTTGGATGCTGATTATGGGGTGGATCCCTGGATATGGCAGTCTCTACATGGTCCATCCTTTCATCTCAGCTCCAAACTTTGTCTCTGCAACTCCTTCCATGGGTGTTTTGTTCCCAAATCTAAGGAGGGGCATAGTGTCCACACTTCACTCTTCATTCTTCTTGAGTTTCATGTGTTTAGCAAATTGTATCTTATATCTTGGGTATCCTAGGTTTGGGGCTAATATCCACTTATCAGTGAGTACATATTGTCTGAGTTCCTTTGTGAATGTGTTACCTCACTCAGGATGATGCAAGGACGGGAACCACGCCCTAGAAAAAACAAGAAGATAATCCCTCAACAAAACTAAAAGAAGACAGCCACAAGAACAGAATGCCAACTAAACAACAAAAATAACAGGAAGCAACAATTACTTTTCCTTAATATCTCTTAACATCAATGGTCTCAACTCCCCAATAAAAAGACATAGACTAACAGACTGGCTACACAAACAGGACCCAACATTCTGCTGCTTACAGGAAACCCATCTCAGGGAAAAAGATAGACACTACCTCAGAGTGAAAGGCTGGAAAACAATTTTCCAAGCAAATGGTCTGAAGAAACAAGCTGGAGTAGCCATTTTAATATCGGATTTCTTTGTTTGAGGCCAGCTTGGTCTACAAAGTGAGTTCCAGGACAGCCATGGCTATACAGAAAAACACTGTCTCAAAAAAAAAAAAAAAAAAAAAGAAAAGAAAAAACAAAAGAAAGAAATGTACAGCCCTCATCCCCACTAGCAACAATAACAAGAAACAGACATATTGGAGTAGTAACAGAAATTCATAAGGACTAAAAAGAGACTGGAGACAGCAGGATGAATATGTTTATCTAACCCAAGAATGGTTTGCTGAAATATGACAGAAATCCTGGTACGTCTTGGTAAAGGGCCTTGACTGGAAACACTTTAAAGTAAATGAATTCCTCTTAGAGTCAGAGGAAAGAAAGCTCATCACTGTAATCCTGGTGGCTAGGTGGAAGATTGTGGTATTGTTGGAAAACACTTGTGTCAGCATCATTGACTGAGACACAAACACTTGTATATTCAGATAAATCTGTGTCTAAATGGAGAAATCAGGGGAAAGTTCCGATTTTGATGTGTTGGCGTTTAAGAACATCCACAGTAGGTAAGGAAAACAGATGGTACATGGGATATCTTGGTTTCAGCAAAACAAGTAAGAAACAGTACCAGATGTCCAGCACGTGAGGATGAAGGTTACATAGAACTTTGTTCACAGAGATATGCTGAACACCATAAATATGAGTTACCTTCAGGGCAAACGAACGCATATTGAAGATGCTTGCCTAGCTTTGACAGTTTTTCCACTTGGTTTATGTCTTCAAATGCTGAAACAGTTCATCTATGTATAAGAAATCCTATATGAGATAATCAGAATTATGCTACAGGATTTTTGTTGGTTTTTCCAATTTCAACCTAAAATGTCATCAAATTCCAAATCTAGAAAAATCCCTTCTTTAATGAGATTTTAAAAAATGGTTTTTTTATCATACTAAATATGATTTTGTTTTTATTTTACAAAGCTTAATAAATAGGCTTGGTGTATACCCAATTTTGCCATGTATACTTTGGTACCAAACTGGTAGTTTAGCTTCTCACCTCTGGTTTCTGAATTGTGGCTCTGTACCAGGTCTTATCTTATCTACTATTCTTCAGATTTTTTAGAACACTTGGTCCCATGGTGAGATCTCTACTGTTCTAATGAAACAGAAGAACAGCCACAGCAAGTAGCTGTATGGTTTCCACATGCTACATCCAGTGCTAAATTTTATTAATTCTCATAAGATCACAAGGTATTCGTATTACTGTTTGTTGTTTATAAACAGAGGAAATGCAGGAACATGCCCAAGTGTATAGCTATTAAAACTGGCTTATTGGGACTAGAATCTCTGCACATTTCTCCACCCCCAGTATTGCCTCCTGGAAGCCAAATGATTAAAAAAAAAAAAAAAATTCAAGTGAACTTCACAAATGCCCTTAATTTGAAATCACTTAAGTCATAAACAGTTAAGACCACAAATGTGGGCCTGTAAGATGACTCAGCAGATAAAGGCACTTGATGCCAAGCCTAATGATGTGAGTCTGGCCTCTGGGACTACAGGGTAGAAGAAGAAACAAATAGATACACAGAAACATACACCAACCACAGACTAAAGACAACTGAATGCCCTTGACTCTGAACACCTAAAGGACAAAATCCAAACAACCCCCAAACCACAAACAAAAATGCCAAACATTAAAATATCACAGAGTCAAACATTGTAGACCCAGATCAAAGTATATTAGGAGAAATTCAATGAAAAAATATGAGAAAGGTCCCTAAAGAAAGGTGATTTCTTATTTTATTTCTTCAATTGCATATGTTACATAATCACTTGAATAAATTGAATTTTGAGTCGAAAATTTAAAAACAATGTTTATTATCTAGCTACATCTAGTAAAATTCTCTTGAGATCTGCATGTTTTTGGGCACCTAATCATTTTACCAGCTGAACTATCTCATCGTCACCTCTCCTATTCATTCACTCCTGTAAAGAAATATATATATATATATATTTTAATTAGGTATTTAGCTCATTTACATTTCCAATGCTATACCAAAAGTCCCCCATACCCACCCACCCCCACTCCCCTACCCACCCACTCCCCCTTTTTGGCCCTGGCGTTCCTCTGTACTGGATAAAATTTGCTAAACACATGAAACTCAAGAAGAATGAAGACTGAAGTGTGGACACTATGCCCCTCCTTAGAATTGGGAACAAAATACCCATGGAAGGAGTTACAGAGACAAAGTTTGGAGCTGAGATGAAAGGATGGACCATGTAGAGACTGCCATATCCAGGGATCCACCCCATAATCAGCATCCAAACACTGATACCATTGCATACACTAGCAAGATTTTATTGAAAGGACCCAGATGTAGCTTTCGCTTGTGAGACTATGCCGGGGCCTAGCAAACACAGAAGTGGATGCTCACAGTCAGCTAATGGATGGATCACAGGGATCCCAATGGAGGAGCTAGAGAAAGAACCCAAGGAGCTAAAGGGATCTGCAACCCTATAGGTGGAATAACATTATGAACTAACCAGTACCCCTGAGCTCTTGACTCTAGCTGCATATGTATCAAAAGATGGCCTACTTGGCCATCACTGGAAAGAGAGGCCCATTGGACACGCAAACTTTATATGCCCCAGTAAAGAAATATATTGATTGGACGTTCCTATATGTTCTGTACCACCAATGCCCCAATACATCTTGCAAGCAGGACAGATTGTAGATGGAGGGTTAGTGTCTGGGTTGGCATCTAGGTTTCTCTTCTTATAACCTATGGAGTATCTTCTCCAACCAAAAGGAATAGAATGTAGAGATGAAGTCTCCAAGCCCTTACCAGCTCCACCTCTCTGTTTACGTGGAGGTGATGTCCATTGTCATGACAGCAGGGAGCATGTCAGCAAGCAGGCAGTCATTGTTTGTGATAACTGATTGAGAATTCTACATCTGCATCTGTAGGCACCAGGAAGAGACAGATTCTAGCACTAGATTGGGCTCTCAAAACACCAAAGCCCATACACCAAAACACACTTTATCCCACAAGCCCGCACTCTCTTTAATTTTATTTGTAATTCATTTTTTAAACTCCATATTCCATTCCCTGCTCCTCCCCATCCAGCCTCAGACTGCTCCACATCCCATACCTCCTCCCCTTCCTATCCCATCTCCATGTGGATGCCCCCAACCCCTACCACACCTGACCCAAATATTTGCACTTTCTAAACAATCGAATATAGGAGTTTGTGAGATCCAGTCTTATCCAAACCACCACAGTCATTATAATTAAGAAGGAAAATATCTACAGCTAGAATAAGCTAGCTTAGTGCATATTTTATGTCTGTTATGAGGCACAGAATAATCAAAAATATTGCTTGCTAAAATAAGTACTGATTTCTTTTATTACTTTTCTATCCCCTCAATTCAGTACACAGATAATAAAATAATATTTTTGTAATGGCTTCAAGTTTAGTCTTAATGAGGAAAAAAATCACCCTCTTTACATCTTAATTATATTTACTATTTATTCTAATTTACTGTTTAGTTAAAAAGCTTAGCTGAGTATTTTGTAAGTTCTTAACATGTTTTAATAAAATGGTGTTAACATAAAGATATTGGAAGAACTCAGAGATTATAGTATGCCCCACTTTTATAAATACTAGGCCAGAAAACACATTTATTTTTAGATTTAACAATTAAATTCTATGGACTTTGGGGATATGTTACAGTTTTCTATTAGTTTTCCAGTAACTATAAAGTATTTTATTTAAAGAATGATTCTTTCCCTTTCCTTCCCCTTCTTTCCCTTGTTCAGCAACTCTGAAATAATGAAATAATATTTAATTATTTAAATTAAGGATCAGCTAGCGAGGCCATGGAACCTACTGTCACTGCTTTCTACAGCAGTGTATTCTAGCTACGTATTCTAAATGCTTATTCTTAACCCACAGAGAAGCTTAGTCCTCACCCCTCCCCATATGAGCTGCTTCCTGTAGCAAAGGAGATCATTACATGAAACCACAACTCATAAAATGCAGAGCACAACCGCCTGTGGGATGCCTATTCCTAGTTAATAAATTTACAACATGCCACTACATATTAGGCTCAGGATACATCATGGGAGATGGGGCAGACAAATGGAAAGAGCCAGAAGACCAGGACACGAGGAGAGACATATTCATTTCTTTAAAAACAATGATTAAAATAAGAAAATATTTTTAAAGGTACAGGATTTGGAGAACGGTAGGAATGATGAATCGATCTAGAGGTGGCTGGGAGGACAGGTGGGAGGGAATGTGATTCAAATGGTTGTACAAAATTCTGAAAGTATTGCTTGGCCAATTCGGCGTGTTCTCTCCACCACCATTGGCCCAGCACATCTTGCAAGCAGGACAGATGGCAGGTGAGGGGTTTTGTGGTTGGGTTCATGTCCAGGCTTCTCTTTTCTTAATCTGAAGATTATCCTATCATGCACAAAAGACTACAATTTACGGCTGAAGCCTCCACCCCTGCATCAGTTCAACCTCTTTTTCTTCAACGAGTTATTCTTGGAAATGGAGCACACTATTAGTTTATAGAGGGCACCCTTCTGTCTCTTCCCTCAGAGATTAGGAAACCTCATGGAAAGGGGAGAGGGATGACTGTGGGAGTCAGTGGGGACAGAGGACAAGAGATGACAGCCCCCTGAATAAACTAAGCCGGACTCCTTTGGGCTCACCGATGGATATGGCAAGCACTGGCACTGCATGGTTTGCCAGAGATCCTTAGCCTACGTGTATGGGCGTTAACTTGGTGTTCTTGTGAGGCACCTAATAGGAGGAGCGGCTATGACTCTGCTGTTTTGCTTTTTCTCGAGACTCTTCCTCCTATTTGATTGGCTTGGCCACCCTCCATATGAGGGCTCTCACCTTGTCTTACTGTGTCTTGTTTTGTCTTTACTTGATGTTGTCTCTTGGAGACTTGCTGTTTTCTGAAGAATTAAAGGAGAGGGAGTGGATTTGGGAGAGAAGGGAGGTAGAGGAGAGTTCGGAGGACTGGAAAGAAGGGAAGTATTGTTAGGGAGAAGAATCTATTTTCAATGAAAAAAGCCTTTAATTAATCTAAGTAAAATTTCAAATTGTTGTCTTATAATGATTACTGTCTATTCCCTAAATCCACATGAGAGAAGAGGAACAATCAAAAGTTACTTCAAGAATCATTTAACAGATTGTATTCCTTTTGGCAATAAATGTAAAATTAATTAATAATTGAATATAATGGGAACTTTCTGCAATATTTGTTTACCTAAAGTCAAATTGCAAACATTTTAAGTTTCTCTCTCTCAGTCTCTCTCTGCCTCTCTCTGCCTCTCTGTCTGTCTCACTCTCTCTCTGTCTCTCTGTCTCTCTCTCTCTCTCTCATACATATATATGTATATATATATATATATATATATATATACATATATATGTGTGTGTGTGTGTGTGTGTGTGTGTGTGTGTGTGTGTGTGTTCGAAACTGATGTATCCAGTATGCAAATCACTGATAGATAGGTAAGTTTGGATCACGAGGACTTTGACCTAATGAACGGGTTAATAAATTAATAGCAATGGAATTTTGGGGAATTGGTAGAAAGTAGGAAATAGGGTGTAGTTGGGAAAATATAGGCAGTCATTTAAACATTAAACTAACATTTTTCTTTGTTACCTCTAGATGTTTTGATAATTGTCATCATGCTTTGTTACACCCTCCTCTAAAGCATTAGTAAGGAAATCTTATTCTCTAAAAAACGAAATGAGGAAAACTCTAAAGCAGAGCTTTTAGGATGATGTATTTTTACAAAGAGAATGACTAATTTCTCTAAAAATGATGCAAGTGTATTACGCTAACTGTCTTATAAATAAGCCAAACTTATTTAGTTTACAGCATATATTTTCTGCTTAAATGCCTGTCTTTATGCTTCCCTTTTAGCAGGTGGCAGGCTGTTCGGCTTTGCTGTAATGTCTTTCTTACTTCTGATCCAAAGAAATGGATATTTAAAAAGCATGGACTGATATCCAAAGCAAAGCAAATTCTTTCTCCATGTAAGTGCTCATATAATTTGCTAGAGTAGGTACAGTTACTAACTCATTTACCTACATGAACAAATACACTTAGTAAGCATTTAATAGGTTGGTATTTCATATCTGATGGTAAAAATTTGAATTACTTTAACATGTGAGGTGTTAGAAATGGTCGTTTTAATTTTTACATGTATTGCTTCAGAAGAGTGAATCATCTTTAGATATCAATGCCACATTCTTTTCCAGTGCCTGATGATGCCCCACATTGTGTCTTAATTGAGTGGATATTTTTTATTTTTATTATGGCAATCTGTATGTATTAATCAAATAAATATGGGATCAGATATACCTACTATCAAAATATATAAATTCGGAACTTAATTCTTACTATCATTGTAATTATTACTTTTAATCTTAACTATTTAATGTCTGAAGTACATTATATAATATTGATTCTGTGGGCATTCATAGTCCTAAAATAAATAGGAAAATATATTTAACAATATCTTTACTAGTATTTAAAATGTATTAAATGAACAATTTTATGTGTTAAACAATTACTATCCCTTTACTATACTTTATTAGAATATTCCATAAGTATGTATTCCTTTTATTACTACATCATAAATTATATCTTCTTTATTAACGATGTGATAATGTTATTCACTCATTTGGGCTTTAATGTAATAGTGTGGAAAATTTTATTTTTACTTATTTTTAACTAGTATCCAGAGAAATATTCTGATTGCATATCTTAAAGTATGTGAATGTTGTGTATCATTTCTTCTCTCTCCTGGGTACCATATTTTCTTACCTACTTACTCTTTTATGCTCTAATACATGAAAAAAGACTATTGGTCAATTAAAAGTTGAGAAGAAGGCATTTTTGTTCTGTCATTTCAAATTTAGACAGAAGAAGAAAGGGCTCAGCTCATTAAAGCAGAGATTCCACTTACTTTCTAAATCTATCAAATGTGCCTGTAATACTACTGCTGCCAGAGACTTCACAGACTTTGTTTCTCTGGAGAATAGACTGGACATTGCAAATAAGCTAATTAGGAGCTATAAGTACAAGCCTGTGTTCTTTTGTGAACAGTGATTTTAGCCCCTTATGAAGACTGTGACAGAGTATTTAAATTAAACAGTGTAGTAGCCTAAGATGAATATTCTTAGATGGATCTTTGGTGATAATTGTTGTTATGTTTTGTTATGCTCGTCTCTAAAGCGTTAGTAGGGAAGACTTATTCTCTAAAAAATGAAATGAGGAATTTTAATACAATGATGCAGGTGTAACATGCTATCTGTGTTGTAAATAAGTCAAACTTATTTAGTTTATGCTCTATCTTTTCTGCTTAGATACATTTTTGTTATTTCTTAATTATTTTATTTATGTACATCCCAAATGTTGCCCCCTCCCCCCCTGCCTTCTGTCCTCACAGAGTTCTTCCCCCACCCCCTTTCTCCTTCACCTGTGAGAGGAGCCCTCCAGGTATTGCCCTCTACCCTGCAGCATCAAGTCTCTACATGACTACACACATTTTTCCCACTGCTGTCAGATAAGGCATCCCTCTGCTACATATGTGCTTGAGGCCTTGGACCAGCCCATGTAAGCTATTTGGTTGGTGGCTCAGTCTCTGGAAACTCCAGTTTAGTTTAGGGGTCCAGGGGTCCAGTTTAGTTGGCACTGTTTGTCTTCCTCTGGGGTTGGCATCTACTTCAATTTCTTCATCCTTGCCCTAACTTTTCAATAGGGTTCCCTGACCTCCATCCAATACTCGTGTGAAAGTATCTGCATCTGTTTCAGTCAGATGCTGGTAGAGACTCTGGATTCATTTGGCACGCATAATGCTACCAAGTCTATCCCTAAACTCTCAACAACACCCCTGACTCAGCTTTACAAATGCTGGAGTTAGAAAATAAGTCACTATGTGTGGCAAATACATTTGTATTTCATAAAGGGTCTGTGTTTTTATATAGTCATTTTCTTTATTTATGTGACACCAATAATACTAGAATGACTCCTACAGATTTCCACTCTGGGTGCTCCTAAATGTAAAATAAATTTATCTTAAAGTACAAATAGTCCATACATTAAACATTTTACTTTTAGTTTGTAAAATTTTGCAGTTTGGTGAGGGAAGTAACTGTCTTCAAATTATTCGTCTAAAGATTTCTAGAAATGTGAAAGTTTGAAATACAGTCAAGAATATCCTCATCAAGAAAGTCCTATGATCTACACTAATTATGATATTCTGGTAATATTGTTTTTGTACACAATATTTCAGGAGACAACTAAAATTTAGAGGTTTTAACTTGGGGATTTTTCACAATTGAACAGTATTTACATTATGAGATAAACATGAGACTTGAAGAGGATGGGTGA
This sequence comes from Mus musculus, assembly GCF_000001635.26. NCBI lineage: Eukaryota > Metazoa > Chordata > Mammalia > Rodentia > Muridae > Mus > Mus musculus. The sequence continues at coordinate 96,611,345 of NC_000080.6, forward strand.
AAGGTTATGATAAAACAATTGTGTCACTTTGGCAAGAGTGATGGACTTGTGAGTGCTAGTATTGTCAAATAGATACACTGTAACTCTAGGATAAGAGTCTCAATGAAAGGATTGTCCAAGTTAGGTTGTCCTATGCATATGTCTGACAGAGGTTTTCTTCATTGTATTAATTGATGTGGAGAGATCTGGCCCATTGTGGGTGGAACCCTTTCCTAAGTTTATTTCCTGAAATATGCAATAGCTGGTAAAACATGAAGAATAGTAAACACACAGGTCCATTTATTTCTTCCTTTTCTTGATTAGATTTATACCACAAACTGCTTCAAGATTTTTGTTACCTTAGCTACCTGCTTGAATGAACTACAACCTGGGAATACAAGTAAAAATAAGCCCTTCCTCCCCTAAGTTATTTTTTAAAGATGTCTTTTATAAGAACAATAGAAATGAAACAAATAATTTAGTAATTTCACTAGCTTCTGACTATGAACTCTAGTTAATGTTTTAGATTTAATTTCATGGTGCAATTCATTATTAATGTCTCTCCTAATATTTATATTATAGGTTCTTTTTGTGTTCTCTTACTGATATCTTTATTTATAAACTTAGGTCATTGACCTCTGAATGATTCTCATTTTTTTAGTATCACTACCACTACAATTTTGTAAGGATTCCTTTATCAGCATCACTTGAATATTGATATTCATAATAAATGTTGATTATTATTTCTCAAATTATTTTGTGATATAGATTAAAATTATTTATCAGATAAACAAAATATAAATGAACTAAACCTTTCATAATTTTCACTGAGTTGTTCTTATATATAATCATTACATTACATGTACTCAAAAATACACTGGAGTTATTTGAAAATGTTTCTTTTTCATACTAACATCAATTATATGCCTCTTGTCTCTTTGAGGAATTCACTAATCCCAGGAATCTATTACTGGTATATTCTTTCAAAGAAGCTCATCGTCCACCATTTTGGTAAGGGAGATCATGAGCAGACAATGGATGCTCTGCCTGGTTTCCTTGCAGTGGATAAAGTGATACCTACCCAGAAGAAAACCAATGCTAATGTCAAGGACACTTTGTTCCAGTGTTAAGATCTCATGTAAATTCTCACTTTCTTAAGACAAATTTTGGTAGATATATTCATTCCTTCATTCATTCATCATGTATGCAGTGAGTTAGTGTGTGCAGTGTGTGTGTGTGTCTGTGTGTCTGTGTGTGTGTATCGCTTTAACATTTTCTAAAGATAATAATAATCAACCTTTAAATTAAGCACTGTTTTAAATTATAATATTTTTCCACTATGTTTTCATAAAATATTTGAACTGCTTGTGCTTAAAAATCATGTCTTCGGACTGGAGAGATGACTCGGAGATTAAGAGCATTGTCTGCTCTTCCAGAGGTCCTGAGATCAGTTCCCAACAACCACATGGTGGCTCACAACCATCTGCAATGGCATCTGGTGTCCGCTTCTGGCTTGCAGGCATAAATGGAGGCAGAACACTGTATATATAAAATCACGACTTCAGTTTATTACATAAGATTATGTAAACATTTCCAAACTGTTCATATGTTATCTGCTTTTCTTCTATTGGTTTAAATTACTATTGAAGGCTAGGAGAGCTGTGACAATTCTTTAATTCTAGCACTCCTGAGGCAGAGGCAGGTGGACCTTTGTGAGTTCAAGGACAACTTGATCTATATAAAAAGTTCCAAACTGGCCAAGAATTGAATTCCTGTCTCAAAAACAAAACAAAACTATTTTTGAAATTATAAATAAAACAAAATATTTAATTAACTGAAAAAGAAAGAAATAACCTGTTAATAGACAAGGATATCTACAGTCATGGAATAAAATACTTTGCCAACCTGCAAATCATGGTCAATCAATTTCTGGGAAAATAGGAGTTTTCCACAGGGAAACTTTGATGTTAGTGGATAATATAAAATTTCGGTATCTTAAGTCATTTCCAAATTGTATACTGCATCATCATATGAATGTTTTTATTTAATTACTCTGTCCTTTAGCATCAAAGAAACAATCTAATATAATAATATAAAAATATAATATAATATGCCACAAGGAAAAAAAAGACACTAATAGTATTTATGTCTGTGTCTGTGTATTGAAATACATTGAGAAAAAGCTACTCTAGATGTTTCATGTTGAACTCCAGGACAAGGAACTGAGATGTATATTTTACACTTCAAATCAGACCAGGCCTCCATGTTCTCCTAGTATCCCTCAGTCCCTACCTGGCATACCCTGCCCTCAAACTTGAAATTTCCAGCCCAAGAGCTCTGTTGCCCTTCCCATAGAGGCTCCTTCTCCTGGTGTAATTGATATATTTTGGTCTCAATGAGACATTTCTCCCCATATCCTGCTGCCCCTACCCCAATGACTACAAATTCCCTGGCCTCGGTCCTTGCCCACCAGAAAGCAGCTTCCCAAGCAAACCTGCCTATACTATATTCTAATCTGAATTGAATTGATTCACTTCACTGCGAGAGAAATAAACCCATCACTAAAGTTAAATGAGAAGTGACAAAAATTGTAATTTGAAAATTTCCATGCAGATTTATGCTTAATCAGAAAAATAAACATATACCTTGGTGTATGATACTGCTAGAAAGAAACATTTAAAATTTCTTAGGCTGATTTTCTTAAAGAAAATCACATTTTCAAAAAGTGTGTTTTAGATGAAATGAAGCTATATCACTCTACCTTGCCTCTCTCTAGCCCCTCCCAGTTACCTACTGTTGATTCTTTCCCATCCTATCCTTCAAATTGTTTATCTCTTTGTTTTTGTTGTTGCTGGTGGTGGTGGTAGATTTTGGTTGTTTCCTTTTTATATCATTATTGTTATTATTATTGTTATTATTATTATAACCTAAAACTGGGGAGTTATTTAAATATATTTCATGGTGTCTAAATTAGAATTTCTAATGTTGTGATGAAATATCATAACCAACAAAAGAAGTTGAGGAAGATAGAATTTATTCACCTGATGCTGCACCAAAGAAAGTCAGGACAGGAGCTCTAGCAGGGCAGGAACCTTGAAGGCAAGAGCTGATGCAAAGTCCAAAATAGGGGAATTGCTTTCTGGCTTGTTTGTCAGGGCTTCCTTAACCTTCTTTCTTTTTCTTTTCTGTTGGATAACATTTTGTCCTATTGGCAGTGTCTTCTGCCTTACAGAAGCATTGCAATTTTATGAGGTCCCATTTGTCATTTCTTGAATAGATATGGAAAGAGTGGGTAGCCATATCTAGTCTCTGATTTTAGTGGGATTGCTTCAAGTTTCTCTCCATTTAGTTTGGTGTTGGCTACTGGTTTATTGTATATTGCTTTTAGTTTGTTTAGGTGTGGGCGTTGAATTCCTGAACTTTCCAAGACTTTAACCATGAAGGTAAGTTGAATTATTTCAAATGCTTTTCCAGCATCTAATGAAATTATCATGTGTTTTTTTTCCTTGAGTTTGTTTATGTAGTAGATTATGTTGATGGATTTCCATACATTGAACCTCCCTGCATCACTGGGATGAGGCCTACTTGATCATGATGAATGATCCTTTTGATGTGTTCATGTATTTGGTTTGCAAGAATTTTATTAAGTATTTTTGCATTGAGGTTCATAAGAGAAATTGGTCTGAAGATCTCTTTTTTGTTGGGTGTTTGTGTGATTTAGGTAAAAGTATAATTGTGGCTTCATAGAACAAATTGGATATTGTTCCTTCTGTTTCTATTTTGTAGAATAGTTTGAAGAGTATTGGTATTAGGTCTTTGAAGGTTTTATAGAATGCTGCGCTAAACCCATCCGGTCCTGGGCCCTTTTTGGTTGGTAGACTTTTAATGACTGCTTCTATTTCTTTAGGGGCTATCTTTAGATGGTTTATCTGATCCTGATTCAACATAAAGATGTACACACTAAGTTTCACAGAAAAGAAATAGCCATGAAAACAATTGGTACAGGAAACAATTTTCCAAACAGAACACTAAGGGCTCCTGCTCTAAAATAGAAAACTGACAAATGGGACCTCATAAAACTGAAATGCTTATGTAAGGCAACAGACACTGTCAATAGGACAAAATGTTAGCCTGCAGATTGGGAAAAGATCTTAACTATGTTTGGCAGAGGGCTAATCTCCAGAATATATTATGAACTCAAGAAGTTAGACTACAAAGTACCAAATAACCTAATTAAAAATTGAGGTATAGAGCTAAACAGAATTATCACCAGAGGCTAAGAAGCACTTAAAGAAATGTACAGCTTCATTGCCTGACCCCTTCAGTCCTGGGCTATCTTAGTTAGGGTTTTGTTGCTGTTAAGAGACATCATGACACTCTACTATCCCTCCCTTATCTGGCTTGGGAATCCTCACACATCTTGATAGTGCTACTTTGTATGATCAAGTATTCAAATACATGAATCTATGGGGGCTGTTCCTACTCTACCACTTGGGACTTCATGACAGTGAGGATGCACTTTCACCAATGGCCTCTCCTAACCTCTCACAGGACCAAGTCTCAGTTATTCTTCATAATTCCTTTATTCCTTCAAAACTAGTATCACCTGGGTGACTCTTAAATATTGCCAAATCTGGCTGACAGAATGATAAATAATGTCTGCATTAATCAACCTTTTATATGTTGTAAAAGTCAGCTTAGATGTAGCTAAGAATGAAAAACTGAAGATAGGCAAAAGCTAACATTACTTGTAACTCATATAGAGTAAGAGTCAAAATTTTATTTGAAACTTATGAACAAAAGTAGAATATTCTCTCATCTGCCAGCATATTCTCTGCAAATTCTCCCTAATTTTACTTATGTATTTTACTTATTATTGTTCCTGCACTTTATACTTTCTTAATATAACAAAACATGCATGTATATAACTCTAATTTCTAATAACAGAGAGAAGGTGGAAGAAATGCACCAATCCAATGATCTAAATACACTCATACATGTCTGAATACATTTTTGTAATTTCTTTATCTTTTGTTTGTTTTGTTTTTTGGTTTGGTTTGGTTTGGTTTTTCGAGGCAGAGTTTCTCTGTGTAGCCCTGGTTGTCCTGGAACTCCCTCTGTAGACCAGGCTGGCCTCTGCCTCCCAAGTGCTGGGATTAAAGGCATGCACTACCACTGCCTGGCCCGTTTTTGTAATTCTTATAATTGACATATTACAATCACTTTTGCAATAAAGAACCCCGTGTAATTGGCAGCATCAAAGTTCTCATTCAAATGACCACTAATATATAGAGTTACTTTTCTACAAGAGATATTTAGCATTAAATTCATCATCAGCTTGAGTACAACATATTAGACAAAAAATTGCATTGTTGACTTGAAAATATATACTTATGGGACTCTAAAGATGCATAAGGTACAATGGAACTTTGGTTTGCGATGAAATATCCCATGTGATTGTTACATACTACCATCCTGTGTCATTTAAGTTCTTGAAATATGATCAGTATTGCTAGACACTGATTTTTTTGTTTTATTTATTTTTGGTTACGTTTGAATAGTCACATGTAGATAGGGACTACTATATTAGTCAAACTGTCTTTATGTATTGAATTGTCATCAGTGAACAAAGCACACACTTTCCTATCTTCAAGCATATTTTATTCTGTACAGATAGATTTGACAGCACATATACAAACAAATACATATGCAAGAGGAAATGTAATGAGAGTATGGTTTTGATGTGGCAGTTAGGTACAGAATATGAAAAATGTGAATTAATTAAATTTGTAATAGTAATAAATTAGAAAATAAATTTTAAATGGAAATAGAGAGTAAGGTTTTTAAGAAGAAAAATATGTTTCATATATTTTAAAGCAAAGATACTATAGTATCTCAACGGGCTGGTAACAAATTTTGAAGGATAACTTTGGCCACCTCACATTTACTGTTTCTAAAGCTAAATCAGTGTCTTTGCAGTGAGTAGAAGCTACTCTTGCCTTTTAAAGAAAGAAATGGCATAATGCTATGGAGGATATTCTGGAAATAACAAAATGTTTATAGAATTCACAAAAACATGTAGCTTTGATTTTAATATTTTGCAAATTCAATTCCAGGCAAAAGACACCTTTGGTTTTTTAAAATTTTTTCATACAGGTCTTAGTAAGTTCTTTCATATGCAGAATTAGTAGAATCAGAGACTTCTAAACTTCCCTAATAGCTTATAAACATATCAGTGTTGTTTTGTATTTTAGCCAATATGATGCTCATAAAATATAAAGAGGAAAAGCCACTCCAAGTCTGATTGTTTCTCCTGTGACACAGATCACTTCTGACAACTGATGTGACAGAGGCTCTCCCCATCAAGAAATATATAATTGAGTTCTTGGCAGTAGATATCTCTGGATAAACTGCAGTCAAATCAGTTCCTACACTGTCTACCTGGAGGAGTCACCTCACCATGTCCAGTACCCACCCTCAACAGCACCCTTCCCATATGTTTTAGCTGCCTTTAGCAAGCCTCCAACGTGTCCATGCCTTTATTTCTCCTCTATCTCTGCTTTAGGTCAGGATTCACAGAGTACATTTATTCAGTAAAACTCATTTGCTCTAGCTTCTTATACAACAAAGGAAACATTTGCTTATGGTTGCCATATTACAATGAAGCAAATTATGAAAGATGTAGACAAAGAGGTTCAGGCACAAGGTGCTCCAAAGGTCACAACAATTTCTAGGGGAATTCAGGTGGATTCCAACTCCCCCCACTGCCACCCATGCATTTTTTAAGTGTTCCCTAGACCCTGTCTTTTGTTTGTCATTCATGGCAACATTGATTTTAGATTGAATGGCAAACAAAGACTTCATCCATGGATATGCCCAAGTGGACACTAAGCTTCAGTCCTATACCAAGAACTATAGATGTCCGAGGAAAGCCAGGAGCAGGAGAGGTGAGTGTCCTGTTCCATGAAAGAGCACACGAAACAGTGTCCAGTGCCAAGGAGCCAGGTGAGAAAACATACAAATATATAACATTATACAAACCCAGAAGTTTATGTTTACATATGTGTGTGAATAGAAATACATACACATATATATGCATATACAAATAAACATAAGTACAATAATAATGAAAAAAGAAATCATGAACTTGAATAAAGATGAGAAGGGCTATCATATATAAAGTGCTAGAAGGAAGAAAGGGAAGAAAGAAACATCGTAATTAAAATATAATCTAAGAAAACAAAGTAGAGAAAAAAAAAACACTTGTAAGGTCTGCCTTTTCAGATTATTCCAGCCTCTGAGCTCAATATTCCTTCCTCAAGGGTACAGAGAAGGGGCCAGTGGAAGTAGATAGCAAGGGCAAAAGCCATAATTAAAAATCCATGCACTCTATGTTGCAGAGGATGGCCTAATCAGTCTTCAATAGGAGGAGAGGCCCTTGGTTCTGTGAAGGTTCTATGCCCCAGTATAGGGGAATCCCAGGGCCAGCAACTGGGAGAGGGTAGGTTATTGAGCAAGAATGGGGAGGGGTTCAGAGGGGAAACCAGGAAAGGGGATAATATTTGAAATGTAAATAAAGAAAATATCTAATAAAAACACCCATGCACTCATATCACACTGTCAGAAACAATTACCTATTATATTATTTTAGGGTAGGATATTTGAAAAATAGAAAATACAAAATTTAGTATATATGAAAGAGAGATCAGTAGTTAAGAGCACTGACTGCTCTCCCAGAGGTCCTGAGTCTGATTCCAGTAAACCACAGGGTGGCTCACAACCATCTGTAATGGAATCTGATGATCTTTTCCTGATGTGTCTGAACACAGCTACAGTGCTCTCTCTCTCTCTCTCTCCCTCTCTCTCTCTCTCTCTCCCCCATATATATATATATACATATATATATATATAATGAATAAATCTATTTTTAAAAAGTTCTCGATTTCTGTGCCTTCTTTGTACGTTTCTCATTTCTAGTATTTGAATTCTCAGAAACCATCTTTTTACTTAAATCACTAAGAACATTGTATTTGAATAAAAAGAAAACATTTATTCCCTAATATTACTTTTATAGAATATTATTACACTGCATCATTCTCCCTGACACGTTCACTGGGACATGTCTATGTGCTTTGAGTGGCTTCAGATATAAAATTCTGTCCAGACTGTCATTCAAATGCAAATATACAAATATATAATATGCATTTGCTATAATAAGACAAGGCAAAAGCCCTCCTATCGAGGCTCTGATGATGAGTCTTCTCTGCTTTTCCCTTCACAAAGAAAGTTCACTAGATTCTTAGATTGCTCTTCCCTCTGTCACTCTATGATCTCCCCCTTCCTCTATCATCCTGTAGGATTTTGTATGAGTCTTGAATAAACACTGTTAACCAACCCTACATATCTCACATACTCATTGCTTTGGTTGTAAAAGCACACCTCTCTTCAAATGTACACTCAGTCTTTCTTTTTTAAAAAGTAATACATGAATTAATTTTATTTTTCAGGATATTTTACCTACCTTTTTAAAAATGGATTTACTCTTTCACTATTTCACATTCTATGAAATGATTTTATTTTGAAAAGCCACATTTGGAGGACGCCAGGAGCACTTAGCCCTGAGTTGAATGAACATGACTTAAGTGGGTTCACAGAGACAATTGCTGCAAGCACAGGGCCTGCAGGTTTCTGCACCAGGTCTTTGCATAAATGCCTTAACGGTTGGCTTAGTATTAATTTGGAAAGCCTAACAGCGGCAATGGGTGTGGCTGTGACTCTTGTCTGCTTTTTGGGACTCTCTTCCTCCTTTGGGTTGCCTGGATATAAGGGATTTTGTCTTGTTCTGTGGTATTTGGTTGTGTTTCTTTTCTGAAGGGGAGGAGAGGGGAGTGTATCTAGGGGAACTGGGATGAACGTTAGGAGAGAAAACTGTGCTCAGGATATATTGTATAAAATAAGAATTTATTTTTAATTTTAAAAGAAAGAACATCTACATATAACACATTGCTAAATTCTTAATTTAAGTAGGCTCTCTGATGCATAACAATTATATTAAATAGTTATGTTTTTGTTTCATTTTATGTTCTATGCATCATAGACAAGAATGATGATTATGCTTCTAGAAATTATAAACCACACACCACAAACTGAGTTGTGTAATACTCTAAACACATTAGAATTTGAATCTGTTTTTCTGCCTTAGACAGCATAGTGGAGAACTTCATTGGATTTAAGTACCTAACTGTGGAAGGATGGTATTTCCAATATGTTGGGGATTACAAGGTACATCAATCAACTCCTCCCAGAAAAATCTCTGAGATGTCCAACATCCTATTGAGTACTTTACAGTGTATGATAATTATTTCCCTCTTTGATTTCTGATGCGATCAGAAATGCCTCTTAATAACTGACATTGAACCACGATACCTGGGTAGCTTCATATATTCATTTTCTCTCAAATACACAACACTCCGCTGTATATTTTGCAGTAAGTTTTCACAGACACACTATGATGCACAACTATGTGGTAGGGAGATGAGAGAGACAGAGAAGCAAAAGACATTGAGCGCTATGACAGGCAGAACTGGAGACTAGAGGGAGTATAGGAACTGCCTGATGTGAATAGACTGTGTTGTCACTGAGGCCGCAGAGGGTCAAGGACACAGACTTGGCCCTGCTGCATCAGGGGTTTGTGTTGATATGTGTCGCTCATGTTATCACCAAAAGCCATGCCAATAGCTCAAGTCATGCCAAGAGCTGTGCACAGCGGACCCCACTCCTCACTGACTGCAGCACTGAGGAGAGTAGGCCTCCCACTGCTCTATAATAGCGCTGTACAGTGGCATAGGCACAGGTGACTAGCCACAAGGGCAGGAGAGCAGAAGAGTGGGTCCCCATCTTTTGCCAGCTGTGGCATTCGGGTTAGTTTACTAGAGTAGTGCTGGAGAGCTAGCCCTGGCAATTTCAGTGCTGAAGAGCTAGCAGACTGACCAAGTCAGCGATTAACCAGACCCAGATGCAGAGCTGTGGGAGGGCCCATCCCAACATCTACCCCATCTGTGAACTACTGGAGAGCATGAAGGGACAGGTGCTGCAGAAGCAACCCCGCAGGATCTCAGTGACACGGAGCAATGACAGGATGACCAAGACAAGTGCCAGTGAGAACAGAGCATTCATTGATAGTGAAGAAGAATCCTGAATCCTCAAACCAGACCAAAGACTCATTGCTAGAAACATTTGCAAGTAAAGATGTTTGGACAAAAGAGAATATCAGGTGACAATCTCTGACATACTTTGGCACACCACAGCTTCCATAGCAAAACCTTCTTTTTTGTTTGTTTGTTTTGTTTGTTTGTTTGTTGCTCTTTTGTTTTTCTATTTTTATTTATTTATTTTTTGTTTTCTTTTGGCAGGGGGAGGATGCAAGGGCAGAGGGTGATTATGAAGGGATGGTGTGATGGTTTGTATACTCTTGGACCAGGGAGTGGCACCATTTGTATGTGTGGCCTTGTTGGAATAGGTGTGACCTGGTTGGAGTAGGTGTGTCACTGTGGGTGTGGGCTTAAGACCCTCACCCTAGTTGCCTGGAAGTCAGTCTTCCATTAACAGCCATTGAATGAAGGCATAGAACTCTGAGCTCTGCCTGCACCATGCCTACCTGCATACTGCCATGCTTCCATCATGATGATAATGGACTGAACCTCTGAACCTGTAGGCCAGCCACAATTAAATTTTGTTTTTCTTTGGTCATGGTGTCTGTTCACAGCAGTAAAACCCTAAGCAAGACAGATGGGGAAATGAATGGGACTGGACTGCATGATGTGAATAAAATAATAATAATAACTATGTCATGCAATGTGTGTGGAGGGGAGCCGATACCCAGGGGTTCATCTGCTTCTCAGAGGAGAAAGGGAGGGGTGATGAGGAAGGTGTTATGAGGGGGGACTAGGAGGATGAGGGCTGATATTGGGATGTAAAGTGAATAAATAAATAAATTTAAAAGCATAAAAAGGTGAATTGATTGAAAGCGCTATTTTGCTGCTTATCATATCATAAAGTTCATTTTATATGGGATAAAATCAGAGTCCAGACTTGGAAATGTAAAAGTGCTTCTATTTACTTTTTTTTCAAATGATGAGCATTCAAGAACAGAGTCATTTGGTATCATAAAACATTTGGATATCTTTGCTATGTTAATATAGATTTAACCTTTCATCGTTATTATACATGAACAAAACCTAAAGTGACTAGTAAATATTAAATCTATTTTAGAATTGCTCAGTAGAATGTAGTACCCCACTTGTAGTTCTAAATTGGCTATAATGACTTCATTCATTGTAGAAACCAGAAATACGTTTAAAAATAAAAAGCAATTTTTGCATGAGGAAGAAAAGTAAATGGCTGCTAGCATTGTTTATTTAGAATAATAGTTCTCAGCCATCCATACATTGACCAAATGCCCTTAAAAGCTTAGCTCTTTAGTTTTACATTTTTGTTGACTGGGAGTCTTAGTCATCTCTATTTGCTGATTTACTTATTTTACATACTAAATATGTTCTCCTACCGATAAGACTGCTGCAATAATGCATGCCTAAAATCTTACCCATTCAAGAGGCAAAGAGGAGAAGATCACAAATAGGAGGCCTCCCTGTGAAATTGATGATATTTAGTCTCAATAAGATAACAAGGTAGAAGGTGACAGGTAGCCAAGAAAGCTTAATGACAGGGAGTTCACTTACTCTGCACTTCTGGATAAATCTCTAGTCATTTCAAAACGCTGTTACATCTTCAAAAATGAATCATAGACTTCAAACACACATATTTAATACCTTGTGTCTAACAACTAATAAGTTCCATGGACTTTTAACAGTACAGTGTTGAACTAGATAAAAACCACTGACAATGCCCCCACTCTCTCCACCACACTGCTATTTTCTAGTCCAGCCCCTATTTTGTTTTGCAGGTGTTAAATTCTAAACTGAAATAAACAAGCTAATATTGACTAGTACAAATGTTTTTAAATGTCATTTATAAAAAAAAATTTCAAATGAAAAATCTGTAAGTTTCGTGTACCAGTTTTACTTGGCATAAAATTAATTAAGTATATATAATTACATAGTTTTCAAACTATAATGGGGGGTTGGGGTGGGTATGCAAGGAAGGTAGGCAGGCAAGAGATAATCATCTTGAAGGGACTGTCACAGCTTGTATTCACCCAAGTGAAGTATATCTTGGGAAGTAAGCAAGCAGAAGATTTGTTTGCAGAGATCAGGAAGGACATATCTATGAAGCAAATTGTAATTTAGATGTACATCTGTTTCAGGGCAATTTTGCAAAGGTATGAAATATTGCTTCCAACACTCAATATACAGTTTCGCATGGAGGCTGGCACCCATGACTAAACAGAAGCATGAAAGTTGTCTTATTCTTGGCTTTGGAGTGGAAAGGATGGTGCTTGCGAGGTGGTTCAGAACTGGCTTGAGGGAAAGAAAAGCACAGAGACTGTTCAAGGTTCTGTTTATTGTATTAACTTTGCTGTTTGTGTTGGATGAAGTGAGGCACATTTGAACATTCTTTAGCTAAAAGGAGGAGCCAACGTTTTTTGTTGTTGTTTGGTTGGTTTTGGGGGTTTTTGTTGTTGTTGTTGTTTGTTTGTTGTTTTGTTTTATTTTGTTTTGTTTTGTTTTTTCCCCCTAAGGCTGTCTCTACAAGCAGAAAGAAATGAGGAAGAAATGTTTGAAAAGATTCCACACTCACAAAAGCAGCCAGCTGAAACTGTCACCGCTCTATGGGATAAGGCACTAGAATATAATTCAGACTTGAGGGTCTGGAACTTTCCTTTATTTATTTATTTATTTTTTCGTTTCATTTCCGTTCTTTTCCTTCTTGCTTATGTTTTTGTTTTGTTGTTTAATTGGTGTTTGGACAAGTCTTTTACTCTGAAGTTTTCCTTTCACAAACCATTTTTAGTGATATTTTATCTCTTTATCTTTAAAAGCTCATGTGATGTTCACAGGAGAAATTTCTGTGATTGAACACAGGTTAAAAGGTACAAACAGAGATGGGCGTGGGGGCACATGCCTTTAATTCCAGCACTCGGGAGGCAGAGGCAGGCGGATTTCTGAGTTCGAAGCCAGCCTGGTCTACAATGTGAGTTCCAGGACAGCCAGGACTACACAGAGAAACCCTGTCTCGGGAAAAAAAAAAAAAAAAAAAAAAAAAAAAGCACGTAGTCACCACTGTAATGGAAGAATGAGTGATAGAGAGATGGGAAAAATGGAATAGTCAACAGAGGGATGGGAGAGAAGGCAAAGCCAAAGGATTCCTGTGCTCTGGAGAAAGCTAGATATGGAGACTCAACAGCAGTAAGGACCAGGCAGACATGAGGAGGCAATGGTGAGTTCCCGACCCAGGCTGCCCCCAAGAGCCCTGTTTGGGTCCTTGGTCTTGCTTCAGCTGGGGCCGGTGTCGATGTCTGTGACCTGACAAAAGTCAATCTGATGGCTAGGTCTGTGGTTTTGGCTGTCACCTGAGACCATATGAATGTCTGCGATGACATGCTGATCTGAATGGCAAGCTCTAACATCTGAGGCCATGGGGACAGCCAGGCCCATGCTGCTTCTAGGGACCATGTCTGGGATAATGGTACTAAGGCAGCCAGAGTCTATGTTTGATGTTACAGGGCCATGCTACCACCAAAGGTCCTATAGATCTCCCTGGACTGCCTCCTGAGGCACAGTGCACCATGCACCTAGAATGCCACCTCATTCTGAATTATTGACCTTCTTGTTGCCTGGGAAGCTTAATAGAGCTGCCCCTGGTGGCTAGGATGCAGGTCATCTGCCCTGAGGGAGTGAGCATAGAAAATCTGGTCCTTTTCCTCCTCTGCAAGGTAGGGGTGGGGGAAGGTTCTTGTATGAGTGAGGGAGAGATGCCTCCCTCTTCCTTGTCTCTTACCTCCTGTGCTAGGCACCTGAGATGTGCTGAGGTCAGGAGAAGGGGAGAGATGTCGCTGTACCTCACCTACTGCAGCACTCTGAGTAATGGGAACCTGCCTCTTGTCATCTGAGAAATTGGGTGAGCTAGCTGGGGAAGTTCTGGTGAGGTCAACCTGGTTATGCAGGCTCAGTTGAGCTGGTGGACAGACCAACTCAACTACTTCTCAGACCCAGATCCAGGGATTTCACTTGGCCTACCCCAACATCTAAAGCATCTATGATTTGTTGCATCGTGTGAAGGGGCAGGTCCTGCAAAACAAAAAATGCAGGATCTCCATGACACCGGACAACAACAGGACATGCATCTGAGAGGAGTCCTGGTACGGAACTGGTATTGTTAGTGTAGTGGAACCAAATGCCTCAATACAGACCAATGACTCATTGCAATGAACTTTAGCATGTAGAGATATGTGGATAACAGGGTATCCCGTGCAGCACACTGTGTCACACTATGACAATCTCCCATAACACGATTTCTCTTTTTAGTCTGTCTTATTTTGTTTTGAGGTGGGAGGTCTCAAGGGAAGATTAAAAAGCAGTGGGAACATGAATTGGATTGGGATGCAGGACGTGAAATTCACAAAGAAGCAAGGACAAGTTTTCAGAAGCACAAAAGGGGAAAAAGGCATTGTTTCACAGTAGCACTTGATACTTCCACTGTTTGATTAGAGACTGATTGATTAGAGACTGATTGATTAGAGACTGATTGATTAGAGACTGATTGATTTACTTCTGTTTGAGTGAGAATAAGGGACTCATAAGTTGTATCATTTTTGGAAACACATCTACTTTATATAAAAGTAGTTGGAAAGCTGCTTTTGTTGCATTTTGGTAACAGTTTAACTCTCGAGGGGAAAATGCTACTTTGAAATTACAGAAACGATCATTTCAGCTGGTATTTAGAAAAAAAAAAGACAGAGGGAAAGAAAAGATTCCACAACTCTTTAGATACAGTGTGACACTGTTATGTCCTGGCTATCAGCACAAGAATCATAAATGTCAAAAATAAACTAACCAAATATTTAACCACTGTATCAGTTATACAACTAAAACAGACATTGTAAAACTTTCTTCTATAAATAGCCTGCTGCTTGCAGGAGGAAGCATGATAAATATCTTCTAATTGAAACATTTTATAACAATTTTTACACTTTAATTTATGGTGGAAAATATGCATTCCCACAGCAAGCCACTTGACATTTACAAGCAGAGAATGAACTTGCCTCTCTTATTGCTTCTGATATAAACTGAAAATAATAAGAGTGTATAGAAGTTTTGCAGCTAAGTGTTGACCTCCAGACTCACAATGGAAAGGATGCTGGAAATATTTCCTGTAGGAAATCATTGCAATGATTTTTTGATGGTAGTTAAACAAACAAATGAACAAACAAACAAGAAATTGCATGGAAGAATAAAGTATGGTAAAGTGTTTATGTATTCTACAACTACCTTAATAGATATTCTAGTCTCAGTTTCTCATTTCATGCTCTGTCTTTACATTAAATTACTGTATAATTGAATAATAGCAGTGACATTTCAGGGATCACGCTTTGTAATTAACATTCCTCCTTAAATTTTTTCACAGACGTAAAACACAACTGTAGTATAAATAGACCAATTACATATTTTAATTCTCAATGGAATCCGTGCCAGCTACCGAAGACAGTATTACCTGAATAAACATCACATATATGAAATACTTGATTCCACACTTGATCGTACTTTGATTTATCTGACCTTGAATTTAGAAATAATAATATTAATAATTATATTATGTTACATATCAGTATCCTCTAGGTTTTAAAAAATAATATAGTATCCTAATATTGACAAATATAGAAATCTTAAGATATTTAAAGGTCATCCATAGAAAATCATTTTACAAAGGCCAAATGGCCAATGTGTCAATATACAGTATAGACTCCTATACTAGTTATGATTATTCAAGGCATAGGTGGTTGTATAGATGTGTAATAGGTGATGAATCTATTACTCTTATGAAAAAGTGAGATATTCCTAAGACAAGATGATGTTTCACAATTGATACACGAGACTCTGTCTGAAGTCTTCATAGACAAACTCACTATCTGTTCAGTATGCAGTACTCACTTCCATGCTTCGGTAAACTTATGAAAAATCTGATATTCCATACGGAAAATTAAATAGATTAAATAAATAAATAAATAAACAAACAATCGCCCATCCCTTAGAGAGTACTATGTGACGGGAATGCATCAGAAGGAAGGTGAAGTTCTGGAAGCATTTCCATTATAATTTGCTTTATGAATATTCATCACATCATATATTTTACAAGCCATTGGGTTTATTACTGTTGCAGCAATAGTGAGGTTATATGGGACTATTGTTACAACCTGTAAAAAGATATTCAAAAGGGAGTTATCACCTGTCATTTGCATCTCAACCTAGATAAATAAAGATACTAGCAATTTGCAGATGACCTTTGGGAATATTTTATTAATTGTCAAAGATTTAAACTCAAAGTGAGCCAGACATCTTAATTCTATTTTATTTTTATAATTTTATATCTACACATCTAGTGACTGCAATTCTGGTTTAAAAATTAACAGAAAGAATTCAGTTTTGTGTGCCATTTGGTTTTGAGAGATAAATGAACAAAATTTCATTATGTGAAATTCTAGACTAATTACATAAATACATGATTGTTAAACAGAAGAGACTCAGTATACTTTGCTTCAAAGTTGCTTTGATAAACACCATGATCAAAAACAACTCAGTCAAGACAGATTTGTTTGACTTTGACTCCCTAGTAGCAATCTATCACTGAGGAATGTTAGGGCATGGTCTCAACATAGAAACCTGGAGACAGAAACTGAAGTAGAGACCTTGGAGGGACACTAACCTCTCAGTTCTTCCTACTTCTACTTATCAAGCTTTCTTATGAAACCTAGGACCACCTAGACAAGCATGGCATCACTCTCAGTGAACTAGAACCATCAATTAGCAATCAAGAGGATGCCCCTCACACACGCCCACAGGTCAACTGAAGACAATTTCTAGATGAAATTCTCTCTACCCAGATATGTCAAGTTGATAACCAAGAATTTCCATCACATAAGGAATATAGATTGTGGTAGAGACAGTTAATATAATTTACTGTTACTCTTACTCTCAGATGTCAGACACTGCTAATTGATAAGAGCATTATACTAATCCAAATTTGGATATATTTTAAAAGAATCTAAGCATTTTCTAAAAACCAGGTGTTCTCCAGGAAATGTGTTAGTTTACAAATTACACTTGTTCAATAAAGTGGTTCTCTAAGATTCATGCATTTAGGAGGCCTGGGTAGTTGGCTAGGGTTCAGTACCAGACATGATTTCTTTGTTGTTGAGCAAGTCTTTAGAGGGCTGTTGGGTACTGCATGATAGGTGAAAGACACTACTGTATCCTTAGAATTATCATGCCATAATGGTCTTTGTTGTGGGTCGTAGGCATAATAGCTAGATTGAAATGTTGGTAGGCTTACAAGCTTGCATATTGCCTTCTGGTACCAAGAAATCTAGTACTCTGGAATGAGTCTTTCAAATCAGTTCCCACACAGAGGTTTCTGGATGCTGTTTCTGAAATATAGGGTGTCTTTGTCAAAAGGAGACAAATATTTGACAAGGAAACGCAGAGAAATAGAATGTATTATTTTAGGAGTCTCTGAGGATAGTATTGACAAACAAATCAAAAGAGGACTTCTTCCTTATGCCTGTTGTTCAAAGAATGGTTTTATGTATAAACCTTCAGAGAGAGAGATTAAAAAACCAAAGAAACAAACAAAACAAAACAAAACAAAACTCATCAGTATTTCCTGTGAGGAAATGGGGGAATATTAAACCATATTTAAATTAAAAATATAGAAAATATTACTCCTCCATTGCTGGTAGGATTGCAAACCGGTACAACTACTCCAGAAATTAGTGTGGCAGTTCTTCAGAAAATTGGACATAATGCTACTTGAGACACAGCTATACCACTCCTGGACATATACCCAAAACATGCCCCAGCATATAACAAGGACACATGCTACACTTTGTTCAGTATCCTTATTTAGAATAACCAGAAGTTGGAAAGAACTCAGATGTCCCTCAACAGAGGGATGGATACAAAAATATGGCATAATTACACAATTGAGTACTACTCAGCTATTAAAAACAATGACTTCAGGAAATTCGCAGGCAAATGGATGGAACTTGAAAATATCATCCTGAGTAAAGTAACCCAATCACAAAAGAATACACATGGTATGTACTCACTGATAAGTGAATATTACATAAAAAGAAGCTTGGATACAACTTACAGACCATATGAAACCCAAGCAGAAAGATGATCACACCAAAGTGTGGATTCTATAGTCCTACTCAGTAAGGGAAAGAGAATAATCTCTGGGAAGTAGAGGGAGAGAGGGATCTAGGAAGGAGAGAGTAGAGGGAGGGAAAGGGGGGGCTAGTTCAGATATGGGAAGAGATGGGGGAGAATTACAGAGGGTAGTTGTGTAGCAGTGGAGGAGGATGGACTGTGGGTAGCCCCTAGAAAGTCCCAGATGCCAGGGATACAAGAGGTTCCCAGATCACAAAAGGAAGGACATTAGTCAAAATACCCAACAAGTGGGAAATGGCTTAGAGACCATATCCAGTGGATAGACATGGCCGCCAGTTGAAGGATAGGGCCAGTTACCGACCTCAAAATTATTAATACAGAATTCCTCCTCTCAAAAGGAAATGCAGGAACAAAGAGTAGAGAAGAAACTGAAGGAAAGGCCATTCAGAGACTACTCCACCTAGGAATCCATCTCATCTGTGGACACAAAACCAAGACACTATGGCTGATGCTAAGAAGTGCTTACTAACAAGAATGTGATATAGCTGTCCTCTGAGAAGCTCTGTCAGAGCTGCATCAATACAAATGTGGATGTACACAGCCAAACATTGCACTGAGCACAGAGACCCTAATGGGGAAGTTAGGGCAAGAACTGTAGGAGCTGAAGGAATTTGCATCCCGACAGGAAGAACAACAATATCAACCTTCTAAAGTTTCCAGTGAGTAAACCACCAACCAAAGAGTAAAAGGGGGAGTGTACCCATGGCTCTACCTGGATATGTAGCAGAGGATAGCCTTATCTGGCATCACTGGGAGGGAAGCATGTTGGTCCTGTGGAGCTTTGATAGGGGAACATTAGGCTACTGAGGCAGTAGTGGGTGGGTGTGTGGGTGGAGTGGAACACCCTCTCAGAGACAGGGGAGAGGAAGGAGGGGATGGGGGCTTGTGGAGGGGAAACTACGAAGGGGGATAACATTTGAAATATAAATAAATAAAATAACCAATAAAAATTTAAAAGTTTAGAAAATATTTTGGTAAAGTTGAAAATAGATTTTATTGGTCATGACTAAAAATATTTGTTCTCACAAGCTACAACTATTTATTTAAATTGCCAGTGGAAATACAAGCATGTATATTTTTAACAAATGGTTAATTTTGCACACTGCCTCAGAAAAGTAATGTTTTATATGATTTTTATTGTCCTTATGTTTTTAAATTTTATTTATTTACGTATCTAGGAATCTAAAATTAAAGATCTGAAAAATAAAGACCAGGGTGATCCAAATATAGGTGAAAATAATTAAATAATATTAGCATTAAATACCTTGTGCTTCAGTCACTGTGGCTAGACAAGTAGCTCTGATTGACCTAGACATAGAAGAAAACGATTACAAACCTTTTATTGGACAGCTAGAAGAACAATTCTTAGAAGTGGTATCAAAAAGAGAATGTATCTTTGGAATCAATTCAGAATCTTCTGAATATATCTATATATGTACACATATATATAGCCTATTATGTAACCCATTTCCTTGAATTTTTGTAAAGAAGGGTGATAAATTTTAGTCTTAAGATTCACTAAAACAAAAAAGAAAAAGAAATCACTTCATATCCAAGAAAGATTCTGAAATACATTAAATTTAACACTGCTGGTAGCAATTGTGTTTGAGTCAATGATTTAGGCATTAAACATAATTTCCCTAAGACATATCCTGTATTTCATACAGGATAATAGGGGAAAGTCCAAGCAGTGAAGTGAGTATTCAAATAATTCTGACACAGCAGTGCAGAAACTATGTGACTGAGTAAAACAGCCAACCATCAAACAAGCAAGCCCTCAGATAGAACCAATTTTTCTATCTATTGAGTTTTACCAATTTAAAATTAATTCCTGACTGTTTGAACTCAAATAACTAACGGAAGCAAGCACCATGAAATTTGAATCTCTGTTCTCTCCTTCTGTCGCAATGGAATACTCACAACAAGATGGTAAAATCCCTAAGCTGTGGTAATAGGGAATCATCAGTGAAGGAAAAAGCAGTTGCTTGTCTCTGTTCCCAGTGCTCTAACAGAGTTAAGTATGGAGGAGAAGTTGATCAAATGTTTAGAGTTCACAACTAAATGTAAGAGTAAAGTAACAGGAAAAAGAAAAAATTCCAAAGATTACATAATACATATATGTAATATATGTATATATATTACATATATGTATTATGTATATTACATATATATTTATTATATATATTACATATATTTCATATATTACATATATGTATATTACATATATGTATTACATATATTACATATATATACACAGACATATACACACACACATATATACATATATATATATTCACACTGGTATTTTTAATTATATATATAATATATTTAATTATAATTTTATATAATATATATATAAAATTAAAAATACCAGTGTGAACTGGGGAAAAGTAAGCATTCATACTGCCCTGCTTTGATAGCTTCCTATGGGAAAACGAAGCATTGACCAACTGTGGTGATATAGGCTTTAAAATTACAGTCATCAACACAACAAATAATGTTTCTTGAAGCCTGACATGAAAATTCTTTTGTGTTATTTTCTTCTGCTTTTGTTGAATAGTGGCTTACCACATACATCCAGAATGAATGCTGAGCCACAAAATCAGAATTTTAATGAAAAAAAATGGCTCTATTATAGCTGACCTATTGTTCGCTAAGGTTAAGAAGAGGCTATTAGTAATGTCTAGCTGCACACAACGACCATGATGAGGTTAAGATGCAAAGCGATGTCAGAAATACAACCTACACGTTTTAAAGTAAATTCAAGCTCCTTTTTGAGAGACCCATAACTGTTACTAGAGAGACTAAAGCAGGAGATTGCAAGTCCTAGGATGTACTGATTGGCATCGCAAGAGGCTATTTAGAAAGGGGCAGGAATTAAATAAAAAAATTATCTTAAATATACAATATTTAAATTCCAGCAACTAGTATGGGGCTAAAAAGCCTTGCAACTGTGGAAGTCAGTCTCCAAAGCAAGAGTGAGGATGAGATGTGCCCAAGCCCCCCAAATATCTCACTGAGACCCGCAGGAGTAGGATTGCTTCCTCCTTGCTCTTGGTATGCATGACCCAGCCCATGGTAAACCTGAGGGACAGATTACATATTAAACCTTCTCTTTTCCTATAAGGACATGTCCAGCTAGCACCTGGAATTCCTTTCTGGCTAAATGAAGCATTCTCAGCACCTTGGCCCAGCCAATGATGTACACTCAGCCCCCACAATATACCCACTCCACAGGGTTCTTTTAACCCTTCTTCACCCCCAATGAAGAGAGCCCTTTCACTGAAAATCATCTCCTGAGAAGGCTGTTTCTCTCACACTCACAACAACAAAGATCATGCTAACTTACTGGCTTCCTGTCTTCCAGTCCAGCCCATTGGACAGTGGTGCCTGGGTACCTCGAGGGGGAGAAGCAGACCTATGCTGTTAAACTAGCAAAATTAAAGAGTAAAGATCAATATATAAATATATTATATATACTCATATAATTATATTAATAATTGTATATTATATATATTTTCTATAATACAAATATTATAAGATATGTGTGTATATATGTATATATATGTATATATGTATATGTGTGTATACACACACACACATACACACACACACACACACACACACACACACACACACACACACATATATGGAAGATTCTGCTTAATAGGTTTCCATATTAACCCTCATGTAGTGGCTATTCCTGGTTGTCAACTTCACTATATTTGGAATGAATTACAATCCAGAATTGGAAGGCTCACCAGTGACCCTTATCTGGAGGCTTGGAGATCCTTATCTGGATCTTGGTATGGAGATCTTGAGCCATAGTGGCTATGGATTCCAGAAGATTGAATCTCCGAGTTTAAGGAACACACCTTTAATCTGGGCTACACCTTCTGCTGGAGACAATATAAGGACATTGGAAGAAGGGAGTCTAGCTCTTGCTCCTTCGCCTGCTTGCTTCGTGAGAGTGAGTAACTGCTAGATCCTTAGACTTCCATTCACAGCTGCGACTGAACCATTGTTGGGAATTGGGCTGCTGACTGTAAGTCATCAATAAATTCCTTTACTATCTAGAGACTATCCATAAGTTCTGTGACTCTAGAGAACCCTGACTAATACACCCTCATAATTTAGCAACTATTATCTACTCTAGTTCCCTTTTCCACTGCACCCTGTAATATTTTACTTCACAGCAACCCTCTGTAATTCTATAGATTGTAGTGGGGTTGTTATCAACTTGACTATTAATACCCACATACAAAAATCACATACCATATTTGTTTTAATAGATATGGGATACTTCTCTAAGGATCATTTTCAAATATCCATCCATTTTCCTTTAAATTTCATGATGTAATATTTTTAACAACTGAGGAGTACTCCATTGTACAAATATTCCACAAAATACCACATCCATCTTTATTCATTCTTCTGTTGAAGGACATCTCAGTTGTTTCCAATTTCTGACTATTGCAAACAGAGCAGCAATGAACATGGTTGAACAAGTGTCTCTATGGTAGGATGAAGTGTCCTTAGGTACATGCCTAAAAGTAGTATAGTTGGACCTTGAAACAGATCAGTTACCATCTTCCTGATGAATTTACACAAGGATATCCATAATGGCTGTATATGTTTACATTTTTTTGACCGACATAATGCACATTTTAGGAAAAATTTGTGACAAATTAAAGATTATAGATTAAACTATAAACATTGCTATTTCTTAACTCTTAGTATCAAGATATTCTTTATGTTTAATAAAATGTATTGTCTATATTTCATTTCATACTGAATTGTCACATACAAATACATATATCAAAGATGCTAAAATAAGAACAAAACCCAAAATAAAGTTTTGCCACATGTAAGGTAAGTACTGAACAAGTATTTAATAGTTATGTAAGATATACAACTATCTGTATACCAAGTTCCTCACTGAAAAATAAGAGGAGGATTTTGGTCCAGGAAGTGTCTGACCCTAGGACACAGGTGAGATGGCCATTTTCTCTCTGGTGACTCTCTGAGGCAGGTCCACTCAGGAGCACACAGGCCTCAGAAGCAGCAGAGCAGCTGGGACAGGGTCCTACAGGCCTACATCTGCACCCAGGTAGGGCTGATTCTCAGCCCTCTGTGCACCTTCCCTGCCATAGGAAAGCTTGCCTTCAGGAAGCGCTCTGACCCAGGGACTCAGGGTAGATCACCATTTTTGCTCAGTTAACTCTCTAGGGCGGGTCTAAGTGACAGAGCAGCTCAAAATGGATCCTACAGGCCTACATCTACACCCAGGAGGTGGGGCTATTCAGAAGCCCTTTGTGCACTTGCCAGGAGAGAGCTGGTCATCCAGGAGTGCTGTCACAGGCTTACAGACTCACAGGAGGAGCAAGCTCCAGCCAGAGACAGCTAGACCATCTAACACCTGAGATTACTACATGGTAAAAGGCAAACACAAGAATCTTACCAGCAGAAACCAAGACTAGTTGGGATCATCAGAACCCAGTACTCGCACCACAGTGAGTCCTGGGTACCCCAACACACCAAAAACAAAACAAAACAAAACAAAACAAAACAAAACAAAACAAAACAAGATTTGGATTAAAAATCCCATGTCATGATGCTGGTAGAGGATTTTAAGAAGAACATTAATAACTCCCTTAAAGAAATATAGGAGAACACAGCTAAACAGGTAGAAGCCCTTTAAGTGGAAATTATGAACTTCTTAGACAAATGGATGGATCTGGAAGATATCATCCTTACTGGGATAACAAAATCACAAAAGAACATATATGATATGCACTCACTGATAAGTAGATATTAGTGCAGAAGCTCAGAATACCAAAGATACAATTTGCAAAACACAGGAAACTCAAGAAGAAGGAAGACCAAAGTGTGGATACCTCAATCCTTCTTAGAAGGGGGAACAAAACACCCATGGAAGGATTTACCGAGACAAAGTGTGAAGCAGAGACTGAAAGATTTACCATCCAGAGACTGCCCTACCTGGAGATCCATCCCATAAATAACCACAAAACCAGACATTATTATGAATGTCAACAAGAGCTAGATGACAGGAGCCTGATACAGCTGTGTCCTGAGAGGCTCTGCCAGTGCCTGACAAATACAGAAGTGGATACTCACAGCCATCCATTGGACCAAGTACAGGGTCCCCAATGAAGGAGATAGAGGAAGGACCCATGGAGCTGAAGGACTTTGCAGTCCCATATGGGGAACAACAATGAGCTAAACAGTAGTTCCAGAGCTCCCTGGGACTAAAATACCAACCATAGAAAGCACATGGTGGGACTTACGGTTCTAGTTGCATATGTAGCAGAGGATGACCTAGTTGGTCATCAATGGGAGGAGAGGCCCTCGGTCATGTGAAGGTTATATGCTCCAGTATAAGGGAATGCTACAGCCAGGAAATGGAAGTGGTTGAATTGGTGAGCAGGAGGCGGGGTTAGGTGGTAGGGGGGGTTTCATAGGGGAAACTAGTAGAGGGGATAACATTTGAAATGTAAATAAAGAAAATATCTAATAAAAAGATAGAAACAAGGAAATAAAAGAATAGACAAAGTTGTGGAACAATTAGACCTTTTGTGCAATGCTTGAAGGATTGCAAGTAGTTACTAAAAGTTTGAAGTACTGATTGACAGTATCTGATAATGTTAACCAAATTCATAGTGCATGACACAAAAGGATTCACATGTTTTACTTCTAGAGTCAATTAATTTTGAATTGTAAGTGAAGAGAGATACAATAGCCTACTCTTGAGAGAAAGACATAAACTTAATTCTTTTAGAGTTTCTTTGGTTCCACACATTTAAAAGCCACACAATAAACTTATGGAGCCTATTAGGTTCATAATTATGAGTGGTCTCTGCTGTACTCAAAAAAAAATCTTTCCTTTACTGAAAAATTACGAGTGACCTATACTCAAGAGAGTCGTTGAGATAATATTGATATAAAATAGTGAAACTAGTTATCAAAGTATTCTAAATACTTTCTTTTAAAGGGGGAGCATTTTTACTATACAGACTAAAACTTTCTCTCCCACCACATGAAAATGGGTACATAAAATTCTTCATGTCCAATCCCACAGACACACCTTTACATCAAGATGTTTCTATTAGAAACCATCAATATTTATACAAACCTAAGGAAATATTAGGAAAGCCTTTGTCCTTTTTCTTTATTTGTTTAAAAAAAAACAGCATTGATAATTTTATACCACTTTTGAGTATGAATATGTTTGTAACCCCACAGTTGGCTGTTTATAGAATGATTTAAGGAGAATGGATTCATTAGTATTCACAATTTAATATTCAATTGTATTTATGTGTTCATTTAAAAAATGTTACTAAAATACACAGGAAGGTTTATGTAGAATTTACAGGCAATTTTAAATATTGCTGCTAAGTAACATCACTGATTGAATCTTTTATTTTTATTTTAAACGTTATAATTAGATGACACTAATGTAAATGAGATTTCTTTTCTTTCTTTCTTTCTTTTTTTTTTTTAATTTTGGTTCAAAACAGATTTGAGTCTTGAATGTGGTAGAAATAAATTACCTGAATGTTTAACAGTGGAGATTCTGACAGACTAGCAAATAAGCAACAAGGATTTATTTTTTCCTCTTCAGTCAGATTTTCAGTTTTATTTTGCTTTGTTTCTCTTCTCCCTTTTTCTTCTTCCTCCGTCTCTGCTTTTGCTTCCTTTTCTTCTTTTAGAAATCTTCTGTTCATTTCTTTAAACATTAACTCCCATTCCTGAATATGACATGCAATTATACCTTCATTGATGTCATTCTTCCTCATATTACCAGGAATTTCATAAGACTAACAGCACATACACTTAAAAGCTCTAAGCAGGTCTGTTATTTTAGAACTCTCACAATGATTTATTTATCATGTTTAGAAACTAGTTGATCAGTTGATGACATTTTAAATAATACTTAACTCTGAAGATGTTTAATAGTATTCAAATGATCAAAACTTATCTGAAAAAGGTTTCATGATAAGACTCTGTATATGTGTGTGTGTGTGTGTGTGTGTGTGTGTGTGTGTCTGTCTGTCTGTCTGTCTAATGGAATTTTGGTTGACTATTTATAAAGTATACAAATATATGATAAGTTAAATAATATTGTATCAGTTCTGAGGTCTCTTAATGAAAATCTATCCAGTGTCTCCTAGTAAAAACAAAATGTGCCTGTGATCCTTTGATCTTTTTCATCTAAGGACTATTCCATAGAGCTAACAAATAATGGTGCTGGAAGAGTCTGAAGCTCTTTGTGTGTGTGTGTGTGTGTATGTGTGTGTGTGTGTGTGTGTGTGTGTATGTGTGTGAGTGCAAAAAAGTAAATTTCAAAAATTAATCTCCTGTGGCAAGGCACAGATCACACTAGCATTCATGGCAGCCTAAGGAGCTCCTCTAGCCTTCTGGGGATATTAACGAGGACTAAACTGGAATTTACAGCCTCAAAGCAAGACAGTCACCCAGGATCAGCTAGTAGGAAGCATTGCTGGGGTTGATGAAGACACTTAAGGGCAGGCTTAACCATGATGGTTAAGAGACTGAGAAGTACTCAGAAGAAAATGTAAGAAACACCGTGACATCAGTGTGAGTGTCTAGGGCAATTATCCTCTTTGGTCTTTCCAATATTTGTATTTAATGATAATTCCTTTTTATTTATTTTTTTTTACTTTTTAAATTAAATTTGTTTATATCTCAAATTATATTTCCCTTCCCATTTAACCTTCCACAACCTCCTCATCCCACATCTGCCCTATCCCACCTTCCCCTAGCCTCTATGAAGGTGCTCCCCAACCCACCTACCCACTCCCAGCCCCACAGCTCCATCATTTCCCTACATTGGTACATCAAACCTCCACAGGACCAAGGACACACCCTCTCATTGATGTCAGACAAGGCCATTCTCTGCTACATATGTATCTGGAGCCATGGATCCCTCCCCATACACTCCGTGGTTGGTGGTCTAGTCCCTGGGAGCACTGAGTGGTCTAGCCAGCCGATGTTATTCATTCTATAAGGTTGCAACCCCCTCTTTTCCTCCAGTCCTTCCACCAGCTCACCAATCAGGGCCCCTGAACTCAGTCTGATGACTGACTATGAACATCCACATCTGCACTGGTCAGGTGCTGGAAGAACTTCCCAGGGAACAGCCACAAGTTTCTGTCAGCAAGATCCTCTTGGCAACAGCAGCTGTGTCTGCAAACAGGGTTGGGTTATCTGTAGCCAGGATGGATCCCTAGGTGGGGGATCCACAGATGGCCCTTCCTTCAGTCTCTGCTCATTGGATTTGAAGTACTTATCTTCAATTGCTAAGCAATCTAGCTGAGATAATGGTCTAGTTCCTGAGGAGCACCTGCCAGGTTTACAAAGTAAAGTGAAAAGGCTAATACACAAAAATGTAGGAAGGTGGGAGGTCTTTCTCATGAACCAAATTAATTGCCTTGTTTGAGAGTCCCAGGAAATGTCTGGAGAAAGGGATGAAGTCAGCTCCAATGTCATACACATTCAGATCATAAGACTGCATCACTGTCACTTTGGCTGCTAGTGGGGAGAGCTGTGCTCATGTTCTCCAAAAGTTGGACAGATGAACCTCTTAAACTTCTGATTATTTTTTCATACACATATGAAATAAATGGCCGTATACACATATATTTAAATACTAGAATTTGTATGTTGTAAAAATGTAAATGTGATCATTCTCACAAAATATGGTATATGGAATACTATGTTTCACTATTAGAAATTTCATAATTTTCATACAGCGAAGTTAGTCTCTATTATGGTTTTCATTGCTCCCAAGTAATTTATGATTGGTGAATAAAGATGCTGACTTCCAATAACTGAGGAGAAGTGACATACGTGGGTTTTAGGGTTCCCACACTTGGGATCAGAGGAGAACCATGAGGTTGATGGAGTGAAGTTGAATGGAGGAAGAAGCTGCTACGGGTTAGGTGAGAGCTGATATAATGGCCATGTGAGTTGGCTAACTGGAGTTAGGAGCAGCCCAGAAGAAACAGCATATTATAAAATGGAATGGTTGGCTAGGAAGTAGACATAATAGCAAAAAGGATAAATATCTTAACAGCTCTTGTGCTGAATAAGGCTTATTGTGTGCATCTTTTATTCAGAAACTAAATAGTCACAAGCAGGATGCAAACCTAGGATTGGGATTAAGTGTTTCTACAACAGTTATATAATAAACATTATATAAATTTGTGTGGAACATGAAAATTTTAAACATATCATTTGACCACATCATACTGTTTTTTTGTTTTTTACTACTAACTAAAAAAACAAAAACAACAACAACAAACCCCAACATTCAAAATATGCATTGGTGTTAATTATTTCAGGTTAATTTGAATAATTAAAATGGCTTCTATCAAAAATTACTTATTAAAAGACAATTTGTCAACTAGGATAATGTGGTATAATTAGCTGCATATTTCTTAGCTTAAATCTAGGCATGTTTATTATTTAGTCATTAGTGGGTCAAAGAAGTCAATTAAACTCATATTATCTGTATATTACTGGGTGGAATCTTATAATAAATATAAAATAACAAACAATAATGAAATTAAGATATGCATATGACAATCACCATGTTTATGCAAGTGTATTCGAGTAAAGAATATTGGAACAATAATCTTAGGTAATGTCTTATTATTAAATACTGTATATCATTGAGATTTCACATGTATATAAACATATACTTGGACCAGTTCAAAAGTTGAAATTTTCATAAACTTTAGATTTGGGAGAAAATCAAAGGTTTCTATTTCTTAGACTGTTTATATGTTCACACACTTCTCTTTAGAAATCTATTTCCAATACAAAATAATAAGATGATTTAGAACTTGTCAGCAGCCCATTCTGGAGGCTATCTTTCCAAAAAGTAACAATGAAACATAAATAACATTAGTATACATGATTAAGCACAAAATCATAAAGGGCACATTTAAAATTGTATTGAAATCAGGTTCAAAAAACTTTACTGTTTCCTTTCTAGATGATGACATCCTTTCTTCTAGTAGACAACCATTTTGAAAAATGGTAACATAATCTTCATTGCAACATAAACTGTTTCACTCGTGCTATTACTTATTTTACTGATTGGCCTCAAGCCTTAGGTGGTATGTTAGGATTTGCATTGCTGTGAAGAGACACCATCACCAAGACAACTCTTATAAAGACAACATTTAATTGGGGCTAGCTTAAAGTTCAGGAGTTCAGTCCATTATCATCAAGGTAGGCATTATCATCGACCAGGGAGGCATGGTGCAGGAGGAGCTAAGTGTTCTACATCTTCATCTGAAGGCTGCTAGGAAAAGAGTGGCTTCCACTTGGTTAAGAGAAAGGTCTCCTTGCCCACCCTCACAGAGCCACACTTCCTCCAACAAGTCCACACCTCCTAATAATGCCACTCCTGGAGTCAAGCATATCCAAACCACCACATTCCACTCTCTGGTCCCCATAGACTTGTTCAAACACATCAGTCTGTGGGGGACATAGCTTAATAAAAATCACATTTAGCCCAACTTCCAAAGTCCCTTGTAGGAGGAACTGTGTGGCCATCTCTGCATAAGCCAGGGGCCATGCAGAAACAAAGGCATATTCTGCAGGAGAACTTAATTGAGAACTGTCTGGGAGACCAAGGATTGCTGATACAGACAATGCCAACCAGTTGGGAATTGCAGTTTAGAAGAGATGCTTTCTAGGGACCAATGGGACTTAGATGGAGGCTATTAAAGAACTTGCAGCAGTATTCAGAAGAGTTTGCTACAGCATTTCTCAACTGCTCCCAGAGTGTGTGCCATTGATTCTGAGCCACCTCACCTCCAACCTCAAAGGGCAGATAGGATCAGACAGTAGGCAGTCCTGGGTATGAGCAGCAGCACTCTCCAGAGTCTCAACAATGTTTAAAATGCAAAGTTCAAAGTCTCTTCTGAAGTTCACCCAATCATTTACTGTAACCCCCAAAGCAAGACAGGAAGCCAGCTGGGCAAACTCCAAACCCTACATTTACATGTTTGATGTCAAAGTGGTCTTCCTGTCTACAACTCCTTTTACATCTTTGTTGACAGCAACACACTTCTTTCCCCTGGGCTTGCTCTGCTCTGTGATAGCAGCTTTCCTCAGGCAGATATCCCACTGCTCTGTTATACTTAACATTTTGGCATTTCCAAATCAACTTCAACTTCACAGTTTCTTGTTCCAATGCCTGGGATCCACACATGATCTTCTGGGCTCCTCCAAAGGGCTTGGGTCACTTCTCAAGCTCTGCCTTCTGTAGCACTCTAGGCTCTTGTTGATTGTACTCCACTGCTGCTGATGTTCTTGGTGGTTATCCCATGGAACTGGCATCTCCAATACACTGGGGTCTTCTGCTGCAACTAGGCTTCACTAGTAGTCTCATATAGGCTCTCTTCATGGTACCAAACCTCAACACCATATGCTGTCATCATATAGTCAAGACATGGACAACGCTGTATACTAAAATGTAGTATTTGCCATGTTTTGGAAGTAATCATTGAAGAAATTCACCTTTTATTTATTTAACTTTATATTGAAAATAGAGTCTTCTCTCATACATTTCAAACTTTGCCTCTCTCCACTCCTCTTATCTTCCCCTCAACTGTCCTCTCCCTCCTCTTCATTATTTTCCTTTTCAGGAAAAGAGCAGGAGTGCAAGAGACAACAGCTAAACAGAACAAAACAAGATATAATAAGATAAGGCAAAAGCCCTCTTATTTAGGTTGGTCAAGTTAACACAATAGGAAAACTGGTTGCTGAAGAACTACTCACTCCCTGGAGATAGAACCACTCTCACTATTAGGAGAAACACAGAGACTCCAAGCTAATAACCATGACTTAAAAACAGAGGACCTGGTGCACATGCAGGCAGGACTGGTGCTTGCTGCTTCATTCTCCGTGATCCTGCATATGCCTTGCTTAGTCTGCTCTGAATTTTACAGTATTCCCTCCACACTTTTCATGGGATTCCTATATCTCAGAGAGGAGGGTTCCCATAGGGAACAGGATTGTGGTGGCACAATCCTATCATCATAGCACTTGGCAGATGGAGGAAGGAGTTCAATAATTGCTTGTCTGCCTAAGGTGATACCAACCTGAGCATCACAAGATCCTTTAATAAAAACAAAATTAACAAAATAACAAAGAGAGATAAGTTATATACAATGTATAAAAAGCACTTAAGCAGTTAATAGAATTATGAGGGCATCCTAGTAGGTGATTTTTTTTCTCTTAAGTTCCTGCATAAGCACGCTGTTTTTTTTTTTCAGGTGAAGGGATTGAAGTAAATTAATCACTCTGAATTTGAGTATGTAAAGTAGATGAGAGTGCTATATCATCTTTTTCAAAAGCATATATACTTATAATTAATTTCCAGGTTTTTTGACATATAATTGTTGGATAAAACATCACATAGATTCAAGTTGCACACAAAATGACTTTTTAATTCAAATGCACACTGAGAATGACCACTCACACAAACCAAACCATTTTTAGGACTGCATTTTTATTAATTTATTTTCAAAAAAAAATCACAGATGATTTCCAAACTGTGCTTCTTGTGAGGGAGCAAATACAAGTTTCTAAATGTCA
This sequence comes from Mus musculus, assembly GCF_000001635.26. Taxonomy (NCBI): domain Eukaryota; kingdom Metazoa; phylum Chordata; class Mammalia; order Rodentia; family Muridae; genus Mus; species Mus musculus. The sequence goes on from NC_000080.6 coordinate 96,643,384, forward strand.
TATCACAAAGTAATTATTACCTTACTTTCTCAAAGATAAATGTATTTACTGAAACACGCTGACATGAGAAATTATATCCTTTATTAAAATCACAATAAAGTGAAATATCAAAGTATTCACTTATTTGTGTATTCTAAATATAAAACTGGTATCAGTAGTAATTATGAAGATAAAATTAAATTGCAAGGCACCATATGTGGTGACTTTTATGGTTGCATTTATATTGATTACATGTAATTTTTATAGCCAGTCTCTTTTAACTTTATAAGAGAATATACCAGTTAAATACTTTTACTTTACTACATTATAAATGAGGCAGTGCAATTGCTGTGGAAATGCTGTCTTATCTGAAACTCACATATTTCACTATATTTAGTATTATTACTCTTCTTGGCATTTTTAAGAACTACAAACATTACGTTTAGTTTTTATGCTTATATACTTTCTAAAAAGATACTGAATTCTGTATTTATAGCTATAAAATCATAATTAAATATTAATCTTAAATAAGAAAATAATCAAGAAAATAATATATGTATCAGTTAAGATTAGTATTAACAGCTATCTAATTGTTAAGCTTCAAACCCAGGACAAAGGGTTGAGATGCCTATTTAACATATCACAGCATAGCTGGCCACCAGGTTCTCTGAGGATCCTTCAGTCCCTATATGTTGGGTAGGGTACATATGACTAGTATATTATGCTCTCTACCCTGAACTCTTCCAGCCCAGAGGTTGGGATGCCCTACCCCCAGAGGCTATAACCTATATAATCCCCACATCTTAGTTACCTGCTCTTTGTATCTTTGGCTCCTGAGTGCAACACCTGGTTCCCCTTCTCTCCCATCTATCACATGGCCCAGATCAGCTTGTTCATGTACACCCTGGATTCTCCCAGATGTCTCTGCTTCTGGCTATGCTTTTTCATACAACTATAATAAACTTTCTCCTCCAACATACCTAGGAGCAGTGATGCCCTGTCCTTTCCTTTCCTTTTCATTTCTTTTTTATTTCATTCACTAATAAAATGGGACATTTGTACCACTGTAAGTCATTTTATTCCTTGTTCTTTAGTGCTTTATCACTTAGTATTTTACAATGTAATCATTATAGATATTACACAATAGCTCAATTAAAAATATTACGTTTAGCTCAAAATTTAAAAGAATTTTTGAACCAGGATTACAGTTCTTCTATTGAATGTTACAAATAAATTTATATAAAAGCTCATTATTAACAGTCATCTCATTTTAATCTATGTGAAAGTAAGTTGTTTTTACAAAGAAAAGAAAGAATCCTATTCTGAGAATGAAATTATTATTATTGTTATCTTTATCACTTCATTAGAAAATATATGTCTTATTAAACGTAATGGTACCAATTATAAATCCCTCTTAAGTTTATGTCCTTAACTTCACACACTATAATGTGGCTCAACATTTAATGTTCTCAAAACCCCTTTATTGCTGCATGATAATTTTTTCATGGTTTTGAAATATAAAACAAAAGTACATTCTAAACAAAATTTTCTTGAGAAATCAAACAGTTCCTCCAAAAGGGAATTTCTAATGTCCCTCTAAAGATATCAATATAAAAAGAACAAAATGCACCACCAGTAGCTATAGAAAAATACATTGCTAATTGAGCCACAGGAGGATCAGACCTTTGATGTTGGACAGAGCAGCATGGAGACAAAGAATACAAATTTCCTCAGATGTTTGAACTTAGGGCATTGTGATGCTGAGCTCTAGTGATGAGGCTACCCACCACAGCACAGTGCTGCTTCTCCTGCGGAATCCATTTAAATATTCTTCTGTCATATAGAAACATACAAAGTAATTATTTGTTTAATTGTTAGCCCACTATAGATAGGGAGTATCTTAGTCAGGGTTTCTATTCCTGCACAAATGTCATGACCAAGAAGCAAGTTGGGGAGGAAAGGGTTTATTCAGCTTACACTTTTATACTGCTGTTAATCGCCAAGGAAGTCAGGACTGGAACTCAAGCAGGTCAGGAAGCAGGAGCTGATGCAGAGGCCATGGAGGGATGTTTCTTACTGGCTTGCTTCCCCTGGCATGCTCAGCCTGCTCTCTTATAGAACCAAGACTACCAGCCCAGAGATGGTCCCACCCAAAAGGGGCCTTTCCCCCTTGATCACTAATTGAGGAAATACCCTACAGTTGGATCTCATGGAGGCATTTCCTCAACTGAAACTCCTTTCTCTGTGATAACTCCAGCTGTGTCAAGTTGACACAAAACTAGCCAGTACAATTGACCTCTTGTCAACTTGACACACAAACACATCATTGGTAAGCCTAACCCTAACCCTTAGTTTCTTATTCATCCCCAAGATCTAAATACTTTAAAATTTCCACAGTCTTTACAAATTCTTAAAATTTCAATCTCTCTTAAAATCCAAAGTCTTTACAATTAAAAGTCTCTTAACTGTGGGCTTCACACAAAAAAAGTCCTTCAAGAGGGAAAAATATCAGGGCACAATCACAATCAAAAGCTCAAATCAATCTCCAACTATCCAATGTCTGGGATCCAACCCATGATCTTTTGGGCTCCTCCAAGGACTTTAGTCACTTCTCTAGCCAGGCCCTTTGTAGCACACATGTTGTCCTCTAGTTTCCAGATGCCTGTAATCCACTGCTGCTACTCTTGGTGGTCATCTTATGGTACTGGCATCTCTAAAACACTGTATGACCCCTTGAGTCCTGGGCCAACAATTGCAACTGAGGCTGCACCTTCACCAATGGCCTTCCATGGCCTCAGCTGCTCTTCATGACCCCTTCATGCCTTCAAAACGAGTTCCATCTGGGTGACTCTTACACATTACCAAATCCCGCTGCAGCACAAAGTACAACCTTGGTTATCTCTGGAACACAGCCTCTGTGCTCTCAGAAAACACATCCCAGAAGATCTCACCTCAATGATGCTCATCATTTCTTAATCACCGCTAATTTCTTAGCTCCAGCTAGCCAGCATCAATAGTCTCAGTAATGCAAAGTTTTTGCTTTAATAGTTCTGGTATCTTGTTAATCACAGTTGACTCTTCAGCCCCAGCTAACCAGAACCACAGAATCTTCACAATCCAAAATAGCAATGGCCCTGAAGAGAGTTTAATTTTCCCTCTGAAATTTCAGAAGCCAGGCCTCCATTTTCTGTACTGTTCTCAACATTATCTTCTAAGCTCCTACACAACATCTCACAGAACTCTCAACACCTAATGGATCTTCTGGCCAAAGTTCTAAAGTCCTTCCACAGTCTGCCCCAAAACATGGTCAGGTTGTCACAGGAACACCCCAATTCTGGTACCAATTTGTCCTAGTCAGGGTTTCTCTTCATAGACAAAAACATCATGACCAAGAAGCCAATTGGGGAGGAAAGGGTTTATTCAGCTTACACTTCCATACTGCTGTTCATCACCAAAGGAAGTCAGGACTGGAACTCAAGCAGGTCAGAAAGCAGGAGCTGATGCATAGGTCATAAAGGAATCTTCTTTACTGACTTGCTTCCTCTGACTTGCTCAGCGTGCTCTCTTATAGGACCAAGACTACTAGCCCAGAGATGGTCCCATCCACAAGGGGCCTTTCCCCCTAGAACACTAATTGAGAAAATGCCTTACAGTTGGATCTCATGGAGGCATTTCCTGAACTGAAGCTCCTTTCTCTGTGATAATTTCAGCTGTGTCAAGTTGAAACAAACTAGCCAGTATAGGGAGTCACAACAGTTTACTTCCACAGACAAACCCAGAAACATGCAAAAGGATGGGATTCTAAGGTAGATTCTAATTTCAGATTTACATGATAAAGAATTGCTTGATGTCAGTCTTATCCCCCCTTGTTTCTCTATCTAATAGTATAACTTATGGTTTTAATTATTTTACAAAGTAAGAATTTTCAAATAATCAATAATCTGCCCATCCCCAATTTCTATTTTTCTAATATAAATCGTGTATTAATTTCTCATCATATTTATCTATGCTAAAATTATTTCTTTTTATGCATATATGCATATTCTTACTGAGAATCATTGAGAGCACAAGAATGATCATTTCATAGATTGATAGTTTTCTAAAACATATTCATAAATTTAAACATTAATTAGCGAATAGAAAGAGGATGATGCAAGCTATATTGTAAGATTTACTGTGATAGTCAGATTCACTAATGTAAATGATTCAGATTGAAAAAATTTATGATTTAAGAATTTCAAGAGAAAATATGATTATTTTACTGAAATATCAAATTACATGTATATTCTTCTTGCCATTTAAAGATATAGAGGAAAAATTTCCCCAAACTGTGATTCTATTCATTTCCAAATTCATGGTACCCATAAAGAACACACAGATATAAAAACTATAGTAGTAAACATAGTACAATGAAAAATTATAAGAAAAATAATTATCTAAATTATAGATCATGTTCAGAATGTCTGCTTCCTTATTAGTTAATTCACTTGACAGACGCATCATCTGTTCTATGATAGCTTCAGATGGAACAAAATAGAAAAAGGGAGATTTTTTTTACTTTATCCTAGAAATGTAGGTTTCATAAGGCCATGGGGATTGAATAAGCAATTATAAATGTAAAGGCTATGGAAAGGGAAAGTAGAGCTATTCAGAAATATTTTAAATGTATTTTGAACATACATACACTGACAGTCATCTTATTCTCTAATGTCAAGAATTACTTTCTATAGTGCTTGCATGTGAGCTCCTAGCTCAAGATTAGACACATTTTTATAAATAATATGAAGTAAGGGTAACAGAGAAATAAAGAACATATATTCTTTAATTTATTCCATCATCTAGGAAAAAAAACACATTTTAGGAGAAACCTAAGAATTCTAGAGAAATGGTTACTCTAAACTAGACATACATATATGATGCACAGGTCTTCTTGGAAGCTGAACAGAAGTATCAATAAATAGTTTTACCTTGGGATCTTAGTTCTTTTGATATTGAAACAGGCTAAGTCCATGACAGGCAGCTCAGAAGATTAGGCCTAAGAACTGGGCAAGTCCAGACAAGTCAATTACTAGAAAAAAACCCAGGCTTCAAGCAGCTAGTCAGAAACTGCCCTGCCTTCAGAAGCTGCCCTGCTACCTGGCTTGAGGTAAGAACAATGGGTCAGCATCAGTTTCCAGACTTCCTCAGCTACAGTTTCCAGATCTCCTCTGCAAGAGTTTCCAGCCCCCATGCCCCATTAATGGTTCTGGAATGTCCCTATAGATGGAGCAAGATGAAGATCACCTACTCCCAGGAAGTCCCCTAATGTAGTTTAAATTGGGCCTGTGAATTCACTTGGTTGTCTCTATATTTTGTTCATGGGATACCACAGCATGCTAAATCTCTGCAGAAAAAAAAAAACCCACTCATTGTGTTTACATACTATATGAGTCTGAGGTATCATTCTTCTGTGAATCATGGACACTTACAATACAGTCTAACAGACAAAAAATAGACCTGGTAGGTTTTAGAGAACATATTTCCTTCTCATGGTTTATAAGCTTAGCACCTCAAAGTGCCAGGTGTTTGTCCTTTTGTTTGGTGAGTGAGACCTCCATTCTTCCAAATGCTACCTACAAAACTGGGAGGGAATTTAATGCTCTGACAATACTGGGGGTAAAAAACCATGAGGTCACTCCACCAAGACTGTTGTGAGGTCAGGCATTCCCACCTGCAGCCTTTTCATTACTCTGTTCCCTATGACTTTGCACAAGGATTACATTTCAAAGCATCTTATTGAGGAAGCTGTGGTGTCACACTCCTTTATTTAGGAAGGCAACCACAGTGATGTGATAACTAAGCTGAAAGTAAAGTTTCAGTCCAGAGGAAAGATGCAGTCTTTATCTTGGAGATGAAGGAACACTGAGAGAATGGGAGCATGAATTATCATCTTTCTTATTGGCTAGTTTTACATAATTAAAAGGAAGCCTAGACTATTGCAAAGAACTGAACTCTTACAGAAATCCTGGTACACTTGGTATCTAATTCGAAAAGAATAAAGTGCTGACTTACCCAGCCCATTCAAGATTTATAAGTAAAAGAGAGAAAGATTCCCTGACAGTCAGTCTCTCAGTGCCTCTCATCAAAAGTGGCAAACATTTCCAAGCACTGAGTGTGGCAAGGTCATCCAGCAATCTCTTCACCCTATTTCAGGCCTTTGGATACAATTCAGGCCTAGAAATACATAGCTTCAATTTTGTTAATAGCATTATCTTGATCTGTTTCTTAGAATTAATTTTAAAAGTCATAAATGGAGCATTTGTAAAAAAAATTAAATTCAAATGAAGATAGTAAAACACAAGTTATGAACTTTTTAAAATACACATAGTAATGTTTTACTTACAAAACAGAATTTTAATGCCATTTTATTTAGTAAGAGTAGCTATACTTATGCGTAAATTTATGACTACAAATATTAAAATATACATATTGATTGAATACAAAAGTCATTATTTTTAGTTACTACTCTAAAACCAACTTGCTTCTCACTAGCAAAACTCACCTTATATTCATGTCTGTACTCAAGGTAGATTTTTTGTGTCACTATGTGCATAGACCCTGAATCATTTTGACAGCAATCTGACATCCCCTGTACTCTGTAGATATGTGTTGAACAGACTGCTGCTCACTTTAAAATTGGTTACTATGTAATGTTAAAATTAGAGTAGCATAAATCAATTCATTTCACTATCTAATTATGTATCTTTTAAATGATCACCAGTGCTAGGTAAACTGTTCATAATATTGTAATGCTTAGATGATGAATTTATAAAAAGAAACAGAAAAAGTGAAAGTGTAACTTCCAAGTGTGCTCTGCACACCTACTATGGATGACAAATAAATCTGTAAATTAACTAAAGTTTTATAAAGCCTGTACCAGTCAATTTCCATCCCTATTTACCATGAGTTCTTTTCATACTTATTTCCTTTTCTGTTCTAAGTTGAAGATAATGACAGTTTTATATTAGGTATTTTATTCGGTGCAAATGCCCTTTTCAATATGCATATATAAGAGGAAGAGGAGATCTCTCCTTTGAAAGCACCCAATTGCTCATATTGAAAAAAATATAGTTTATAGTCATTTATGCAGAAAAACAAAAGAATAAAATATTGCAATGTACTTCAGAAGGAACCCTGCTTCAGTTATATTAGGCCATTGCTAAATTTTAAATCTCGATTGAGTGATGCTTTCCTGTGCTTCCATGCTCATAAAGCAATACCACCCTAATGGTGTTTTGCTGTGAATATTTCTGAAAGCTAAAAATAGTTTTTGTCTGATTAAACTTTAAGATTCATCAGTGAAGCAAATCATCTCTCCAAATTGCTCAAAGACAGTCTCCGCAGATACTTCTCTGCCCATGCTGAATACAGAAAAGCAATTGCAAAGCGAAGCCTTACGTTTTAATTACTGTGCTTAAGAGATCCACGAGGCAAGAATGCCCCTAATGCAGAAGCCCATTGCCCAAGGACAGATACATCCTGAAATGCTGGAGGCCATTGTGTATGGGAACCACATATTTTCACTCCCCAAAACATGTTTGTTTGTCTCATCTGCCCTGGACTGGATGTGCTTGGTCACGTGTGGATAGGAAGTACATGGGCAGTAATATGTCAGGATGAATGCTTACCTCTGATTGGATGTAGGCGGGAGATGCATAGTCAGGAAATATGTCAATATATATGCTTTACCCTGATTGGACCTGATGAGACATACAATGGCTTTGTGGGGTCACCTTTTTAAGGCTTTGTAAATAATGTCTCAGATGATCATTTTCTAGAAACCCATAGATGGACCTGGCCAGAATATCCATCAACTTTGCCAGTATTTAATTTAAGCTTGCTTCAAATGTGGCTTTAAACTGAAGTAGGGGTTTTTTTTTTCAACAAATGGGATTAATATAAGAACTTATCAGTGCTGCTATACAGTAATTTTATAATTAGTATACACTGTCATTGTTCTCTGCTTAGTAATACTAGCTATAAAATAATTTTAATATTATATTCTATAATTTACTATAAAGTAATTACATTTATTATAGCTAGATATTTTTGCACTTAGTCACTGAAATATTTTCTGTAAAATACACAATATTCGAAAAGTGCTTTAATTATATAATTGATTTTAAATGCTAAGTCTTCTTGGAATAATGGATTTTGTTGCTTAAGATAAAAGTTTTGAATCATATAATTCTTCTCTGTACAGAGATTCTATATGTACATGTCTTGGTTTGTCAAATGTGCTTGAAATTCTTTTCAGCCAGTCAGTGGGTAAACATCTTTGCCAACAAGCCTGACTACCTGAGTTCAATCCCCACGACTTACAAGGTAGAAGAAAAGTATCAACTTTTGCCAATTGTTCTCTGGCCTGTGCAAAATACCAAGGCACACACACCATGACTCCCCAGAAATAAATGATTAACAAACAAATAAATAAATATAACTTCAAAATGTTGGTGGTAGCTCTAGAGTTAGGAAGATAAGGACTCAGCAGTTAAGCATATCTGCTTCTACACAGAAGCAGAGGTCAGGCTCTAGCATACCTATGGCTTATAACACACTGTAAGGCCAACTTCAGAGTTCTGACAACCTCTTTTTCATGCACGGGAACACAGGCGCGCGCGTGCGTGCGCGCGCTCACACACACACACACACACACACATCTTTAAAAAGAAGTACATGTCGAATGCTAGGGTTAAGTTTGCATTACATAAAGTAAAGCAATCTACTTCTTTATATATATATATATATATATATATATATATATATATATATATATATATATATATATATACCCTCCCCCATACCCTCCCCCCCACTCCTCTACCCACCCACTCCCACTTTTTGGCCCTGGCATTCCCCTGTACTGGGGCATATAAAATTTGCAAGTCCAATGGGCCTCTCTTTCCATTGATGGCCTACTAGGCCATCTTTTGATACATCTACTTCTTTTTTTTTTTTGAATTTTTTTTAATTTATTTTTTTTAATATTACGTGGAGAAAGAGGAACACTCCTCCATTGTTGGTGGGATTGCAGGCTTGTACAACCACTCTGGAAATCAGTCTGGCGGTTCCTCAGAAAATTGGACATAGTACTACTGGAGGATCCCGCAATACCTCTCCTGGGCATATATCCAGAAGATGTCCCAACCAGTAAGTAGGACACATGCTCCACTATGTTCATAGCAGCCTTATTTATAATAGTCAGAAGCTGGAAAGAAACCAGATGCCCCTCAACAGAGGAATGGATACTTAATGTGGTACATTTACACAATGGAGTACTACTCAGCTATTAAAAAGAATGAATTTATGAAAGTCCTAGCCAAATGGATGGACCTGGAGGGCATCATCCTGAGTGAGGTAACACATTCACAAAGGAACTCATACATCTACTTCTTAAGGAAGATTGTGTATTTAAGAACAGGGCTTGCAGGTGTGCACTGACCTTTCATTGTCCTCAGATAACTCTTAACGTCATCACTTCAACTCTTCAAATTAGTAATTAGCATGGTATTCAAGCACTTGTTAAAAGATGGAAATCAGAGAGTTTTGTCTACTTTATACACTTTGGATAGTTATTAGGTACTATTCCTTTGAAGGCTTCGTCATAGCCAAGTGGTAACATATTTCTAAATCTCCCTATCACCTCTTCTTGATCCATACATCTTAGAAAGGCAATTAAACATGAAAACAAGCATGTTATCATATTCTCTGTGCCTTGGCCTGGTGAATTCTGTGGTGAGCATTCAAGGGTGACTTTACAAGTTTCAGGATTGAGAAGTAGATCCATCTTTGCTTTCTTTGGCACTCTTATTGCAACCTAGCTGACAAAATGTCTGAATAGATGCACACCTGATTCTAGGTCTGGATCTTCTTTCACAACACTTTGTTCTTAAGGATATCTTGTGACACTGTGCGATAGTAATCCTTATTAAGGAAAATGATGCTTTATGCATTAGATAAGGCCAAAAGAGACTTTCGAGTATTTAAAAAAATTTACCATCTCATCATGTAAATCAGGCATTGACAGAGGTTTCTCTAAAATCAGGCCACCCTTGATTACTCATGGGAATCTAATGGAGGAAAAAACTCTTCATTATACCTGTGCGTATTGAGAGAAGTTATTTTTGTAACTGAGACCATGAAAACCAGAAATCAGCTCTAGAATATGTTACCTGGCTTCAGATCTGTCTAGGAAGTTATTGTAAATAGTTGCAAATCAAGAATAATTATAGAATAGTATGGCTCTATAGTCATCTTTTCTCTTGGGAGGCAAACCTTGGTCTCTCTAATGACAAATGATGACTTATGTCACTAGGATTCAATTGAAGCAGATAACAACCCACATGTATACTTGTATTCATGTATATTCAATAGATGTATAATGACGGAGCTTTTATGAAATATATATCATATACAGATTTCAGCATTATTCCTTTTGTTTTCTCCTGCTAATCATTGTTCTTCTATCAATGTCTCTCTTCTTTTAGTATATACGTTTTTTTGTACCTATGTACAACTCAGATAACATGAATGAAAGAATTCACTCAGTATCTGTCTTTCTGATTTTTACTTCACTAATATAAAAGTCTAAAGTTGAATCAACTTTCTAGCAAAAAGATCTATTATTGATATATATTAGACAGCTAGTGTTTGATCATGGGCAATAGACAAATGTGTGATTAAAATGCATCATCTGCTTGTTTGAAGTCATGTCCTATTCTTAGTGGCTATAAAAGCATGGTGAGCTGCATTTCCCAGTTAACACAATTGGTCCATGTGTCTGAACTTCCCACTAGAAGCAAGATGCTCTAGAATAAAAGGAATAACCTTTCTTGACAGCCATTCCTAAACAGATCTTCTGACTGTGATTTTAAAAATATGCATGGACCATCCATCCTAATTGGATCACACCCTCACCCCACAGTGGTCTGCCTGGGACAATGGGCAGAAGTGAATGGCAGTCACTCTATCCCTGGATTCTCATTGTCTAGCTCTGGCCTAGCTCCTGGGACTGGAGGAACTTCTTGGTCCCCAATAGCATCCTGCCCCATTTTGGAAACCTTCGGGGGGCCCCAAAGCTAACCAGCTTGAAATCCTGCCCAACCACCATCCTGGTCAGACCTGCCTGACACCCAAGCTAGGTTTGCTGGGACACATCCTGTGGAATAGGTCCACCCAGTCCACAGTCTGTGGTGTGGGATCTCCTGGAGGCAGAGCCAACAGAGTAGTGTATCCTGATCTCTGCTGTATGGCCCACAGCACACCATCAGGATTATCCAGCCAACACCAGGGAAAAACAGAGGAGGTGAAAGGAGAATGGAGAAGAAGCACATGGCTTGGAGAAACTGCAAGTTATATAGGATCTCATAGGTGAGAATAAAGTAGTGTAGAGGTAGATCTGCTCAACCTAGGGTGTAGCTTGTATTCCAGTTGATTGAGTTGTGATTTCTTTAACCTGGCCTTTTTGGGTTGGAGGTTTACAACATAGAATTATCAGCGCTACCAGTACCATGCCTTCCTAGATGGTACCGCACTCCCACCTTGACCATGATGAACTGAACCTCTGAACCTGTAAACCAGCCCCAATTAAATGTTGTCCTTTATAAGACCTTTAAAGGTCATGGTGTCTGTTCACAGCAGTAAAACCCTAAGAGAGAAGTTGGTGCCAGGGACTAGGGTATTGCTGTGGTAAGCCTGATGATGGTTTTGTTTGGAAGAATGTGGATTTGGGTACTTTGGATTTAGAAGGTGGCTGAATGCTTTAAAGAGGGCTTAATGGGTATTCTAGTAGGACTATGGAAGACTTTACTACTATGAGTGATTTGAATTGTGCAGACCTGGCCTAAGAGGTTTCTGTGTAAATTTTCAATATGAGGCCTAGAGACTGTTTTTGTGATACTTTGGTGAAGAATGTGTCTACTTTTGTTGCTCTTGTCTGAAAAGTCTGCCTGAGGCTAAGGAAAAGAGACCCATGTTAACTGCATTGAGAAAGGTAGTCTCAGAAATGTCCATCATAGACTTTGTTCTCTGGTTAAGTCTTATGAAGAACATTTTAAACAAGCATAGCAAGCAAAGAAAGGAAAAATATAAAATGTATGGTTCAAATATTAAAGGGGAACAAGAAAGTGAAATGTAGCCTAATCCTGTGTTCTAGGAGATAGCAGATTAAGGGAGTGGGACTTGGGGGCAAGATCCTACCAAGCTAAATTTAGATCCAGGTTTGGTGGTACACACCTGTAATCCCAGGAGATAAAACCTGGCAGAGCTATGAGTTCAAAGTCAGTCTACAGAGAAAGTTCCAGGAGAGCTAAACTTAGGCATTGAAGGATTTTGAAAACAGAGAGCTGTTGATAATGTGATATAACAAGGGACGCCAAGTTCCAGCCGCAGAAATCAGCAGAACTCAGCAGCTTTGGTCATTTGTCTCTGGCTTTATAGTCAAGAGGAGAAGGAGACTACTGGAATAATACATGCTGGTTAGCTGGAGCTAAGAAATTAGTGGTGATTAAGCATCACTGAGGTGAAAATTTTTGGGAAATGTTTTCTGAGAGCACAAAGAAGCTGTGTTCCAGAGATAGCCACAGTTGTATTTCTTGTTGCAATTGTACGTGGTAATGTGTAAGAGTCACCCAGATGGTACTGGTTTTGAACACATGAAGGGGTCGTGAAGAGCAGCTGAGACTTAGCACTCTGAAAGGATGTGGAAGGTCATTGGTGAGGGTGCAGTCTCAGTTGCAGTTGACAGCCCAGGACTGAAGAGATCATGCGTAGTATTTGAGGCTTGCCACCTTGAAGAGAACCTATAAGAGTCTATTGGTGAAGCCTAGTTGCCTCGAAAGACTCCAGCATATTGGAAGTGACAGTACCATGGAATGATCACCAAGAACAGCAGCAGCAGTGGAGTGGTTGAACCTGAGTTTAAAGTGATACAGAGGGCAGAGCTGGAGAAGTGACATAAGGCCTTTGGAGGAATTGAGAAGATCATGTCTGGATCCCAGACATTGAAACAAGAATCTATAACATTAAAGCTACTTTGGAGACCCCAAAATGTTTTAGATGACAAAGTCATGGGCTATCTTCTGAGGAAACTGCTAACAAGGAGTGGAATCAGCCCAGGAGAAAGGAGTTTGTTGCAGTCAACAAAGATCAAAAAGGAGTTGGAGATATGAAGACCTCTTTGACATCAGACATGGAGATGCAGAGTTTGGACTTTGTCCAGCTGGTTTCCTGTCTTGGTGATTATAGTTAAGTGATTAGATGAATCTCAGAAGAAACTTTGAGCTTTGGACTCATATATTTGAATAAGCCTATGGGGCCAGGGAGTAGAATGTTATGATTAGTATATGCTCAGCCCAAGGAAGGAAAAACTTGTTCAGCCACCATCGAATCTAATATGGCAACTCCTCAGAATTGGAAATTCCATCTACCTCAAGAAGACTGTACTGCTCTTAGGTATATATCCAGGTTATGCTCCATCATATCACAAGGGCATTTGTTTAACTATTTATACAATATTTATACAAATATTTATATTTGTTGGGAGCTATTAAGACAACACAATTGTCCTGATCTCTAAATTCGGCCTCTTCCCCTGAGAAGAAAAAGGGGTCAAAAGCGGGTCACCGACGCACCACTCCAAGAACAACCACAGATTGTTCCAGCCCTAAGTCAGAGCCGGATGTCCTGACCTCAAGATGTACCCTGATACCACCAAGTTCCTGCTTCCCCCTGTAGTCGCCAAAAGAAAAATTTTCCACTGCCCCATTCCTCCTGCTGAGAAGTACTTCCCCTTTTTGCTTGTGCATTTAATCCTTGAGCCTTGCTAATACAGGGACACCTTGATGCTATCCAGAATGGTTCCGTGTTGTTCCTTGCACTTGGTGTCCGTCTTTTATCTCCCCCCATTTGGTTCTTAGGAGAAGGTCCCCTTGAGACTCGATTGTGTAATTTGAAGGCAAATGGATGGGAGTAGAAAAATAATCATTCTGAATGAGGTGACCCACACCCAGAAAAACAAATATGTGTTTATTTGTGAGTGAATTTTAGCCATTAAGTAAATATTAATCAACCTGCAATTTATAGAATCAGAGAGATTACGGGAAGAGGAATGGTCTGGGGTAATGCATGTTCTCCCTAGGAGGAATAAACAGAATTCTATGGGTGGACTGGGGGACAGGAGTAGAGGCAAGAGGCATGGGGACAATGGGGTGCAGGGAGAAAGATTTCTGAAAATATAGCTGGAACTGGGAAGCATTTGGACAGTGGTATGGGAACCTGCTGCAGTGGAACCCTCTGGAATATATGAATGTGATCCTAATGAGGAGTTCTAGTAGTAGTTACATCTTGTATAGGCAAGTATTCTAGTAGAAGAACTGGTTGAATTCAATTTGATTATTGGCCAAGGGGGTTTCATGGAAATTACCAAAGAACTCAGGCTGATGTTAAGACAAAGAAGATTGTGAATGTTGCCCCATTCCAGTGGACCCCAGTTCACAAAATCATCAAGAAGTTCAGCTGGTGTACACATGAGAACTTCACTCCTTTGTAGTAGTCTCTTTGGTGTGCGAAGGTACTTTGCAGGCAACAGAAAGAGAAATGTAGACACCAGCCCAACCACAAAACATTTGACAAACAATCTGTCCTGCCTACAAAATATGCTAGGACCCAACACTGCTTGGGTAAACCAAAACAAAGTGTCAATGAAATGATACCCAATGATATGCTGCTATATTCACAGATATCCACCTTATCCAATCATCATCTTAAAGGCTTCTTCAGGCAACAAATGGGAACAGATGCACAGAACCACAGCCAGACATGTAAGAAGGAAGTCTAAATTAGAAATATCCACAAAACCCCACACCTCTGAACTCAGGGAATCCAGACAGAAAGGAGGCAGAAAGATTGCAGAAGCCAGAGAGAATTGAGGACACCAAGATTATGTGGCCCTCTGAATCAAGTAAGCAAGTTGCATATGAACCTACATAGACTGAAGTAGCAAGCAAAGGGACTACAAACTGGATAATTAGATTGATATGTAAATAGGTAGGCAGGCAGACAGATAGACAGACTGCTTACTTCCACAAGACAGAATGATTTTCCATGATCAATTTAAAGCTAACAGCTTTGGAATTTAAAAAGATTATTGTGAAAGGCCAAATGGAAGATATACTACCTTCAGAAGTATAAGATCTAATAGAAGTTTTACTAACTAACCATCATTGGCAGATGTTTCTAAGTTTAGATCTCCTTTATTTTAACTGAAATATCTATGTCAGTATCAACAAACAATTTTCTCTTTTCCCACTGAAATTTAGAAAAGTATTCAAAATCTCTGGTTAGCAATTACTAGTTCTGTGAGTAACAGGTCCCTAGTCTATAACCAGTAAATATTAGGTCTTAGCCAACATGCATGAAATGGAAACAAGGTCATACCATTATCAACTGTCAGGAGAGTTAAAATTTCAGTTATTTTTTCAATCCTTAATTATAAATGAACATCAGAAAACCATTTCTACTACTGTTGAACAAGGCCTTATCTCTATTGAAATATGCATTCCCAAATTAAGTTTTCCTTCTTTGCTTTCCACAGTATTTTGTCCATGTCTGCCATTACTGGATTGAGAAATTGTCTTCATTTTTATTATTTTCAGTTTTAAAATTCCTTTTCTGTCCTCTGAGTGCTGGATTACCAAGTTTGCCTTTCTTCTTTCTTTCTTTCTTTCTTTTTTTTTAAAGGCTTTTTGGCTTTTTGGCTTTTTGGCTTTTTGGCTTTTTGACTTTTTGGTGAGACAGGGTTTCTCTGTGTAGCGCTGGATGTCCTGGAACTCACTTTGTATGCCATGCTGGCCTCAAATTCAGAAATCTGCCTGCCTCTGCCTCCCAAGTTCTGGGATTAAAGGAGTGCTCTAGCACTGCCTGGATCCTGCCTTTTAATTTTATAGTAATAAGTGTGTAGAAATCTTATAATTATCTATAAATGAATGTATTTTGTTTGAGTCACATTGATTTGACCCTTCAGTTAATAACTAAGGTTATTAAAGTATGTTTATATTAAGGACATAGAATATAAAATACTCTCATTATTTCTGTCCATTTATATGTGTTACTATTTTCTGAATATACAATATGTCTGGCTAACATAATGTTTATCCAATTGTGATAAGATAATATTTACATATATAGAGTAACTTGTGATGCTATGTCAGTCAACCTCTCTACTTCTATATCTATCATTGTCTCAATGTTTGCATCAATATTATATTGAGAACTTTGTTTTTCACTGAAATAGGAAAAGGCTATGGCATACTCATATCTGCTTTTATTATTATACAATTATTTCATTGACATAGAGTTGAACAAATGTCAAAATTCTTGGTACTCAGAAGATTTTATCAAAATCTTGCTTTGTATTTATATATAATGAAGTCTAACTCTATTTCCCAAATAAAAACTTAAACAGAGTGTATGTGAACTACAAAAATTATGTAGTTGAAAATAACTTTATATGGCTTGTGCTGTAAGATCGAGAATTGACATATGGGACCTCATAAAATTGCAAAGCTTCTGTAAGACAAAAGACACTGTCAATAAGACAAAAAGGCCACCAAAAGACTGGGAAAGGATCTTTACCAATCCTAAATCAGATAGGGGACTAATATCCAATATATATAAAGAACTGAAGAAGGTGGACTCCAGAAAATCAAATAACCCCATTAAAAAAGGGGGCTCAGAATTAAACAAAGATTTCTCACCTGAGGAATACTGAATGGCTGAGAGCACCTGAAAAAATGTTCAGCATCCTTAATCATCAGGGAAATGGAAATCAAAACAACCCTGAGATTCCATCTCACACCAGTCAGAATGGCTAAGATCAAAAATTCAGGTGACAGCAGATGCTGGCGTGGATGTGGAGAAAGAGGAACATTCCTCCATTGTTGGTGGGATTGCAAACTTGTACAACCACTCTGGAAATCAGTCTGGCGGTTCCTCAGAAAATTGGACATAGTACTACCGGAGGATCCCACAATACCTCTCCTGGGCATATATCCAGAAGATGTTCCAACTGGTAAGAAAGACACATGCTCCACTATGTTCATAGCAGCCTTCTTTATAATAGCCAGAAGCTGGAAAGAACCCAGATGCCCCTCAACAGAGAAATGGATACAGAAAATGTGGAAAATTTACACAATGGAGTACTACTCAGCGATTAAAAAGAATGAATTTATGAAATTCCTAGGCAAATGGATGGATCTGGAGGGCATCATGCTGAGTGAGGTAACCCAGTCATAAAAGAACTCATATGATATGTACTCACTGATAAGTGGATATTAGCCCAGAAACTTAGAATACCCAAGATACAAGATACAAAGCACATGAAACTCAAGAAGAACGAAGACTTAAGTGCGGACATTTTGCCCCTTCTTAGAATTGGGAAAAAAACACCCATGGAAGGAGTTACAGAGACAAAGTTTAGAGCTGAGACAAAAGGATGGACCATCTAGAGACTACCATATCCGGGGATCCATCCCATAATCAGCAGACAAACGCAGACACCATTGCATATACTAGCAAGATTTTGCTGAAAGGACCCTGATAAGCTGTCTCTTGTGAGACTATGCTGGAGCCTAGCAAACATAGAAGTGGATGCTCACAGTCAGCTATTGGATGGATCACAGGCCCCCAATGGAGGAGTTAGAGAAAGTATCCAAGGAGCTAAAGGGATTTGCAACCCTGTAGGTGGAACAACAATATGAACTAACCAGTACCCCGAGCTCTTGTCTCTAGCTGCATATGTATTAGAAGATGGCCTAGCTGGCCAGCAGGGGAAAGAGAAGCCCATTGGTAGTGCAAACTTTATCTGCCTCAGTACAGGGGAATGCCAGGGCCAAGAAGTGGAAGTGGGTGGGTAGGGGAGTGAAGGGAAGGAAATGGGGGACTTTTGGGATAGCATTGGAAATGTAAATGAGGAAAATACCCAATAAAAAAATTTAAAAAAAAGAAAATCACTTATATATGTTACCTCAGTGTGAGTAGAATTCTATATGTACTACTGTATTCTCTCAAGGATGATAACATAGCACAATTATCCAAATACATTAAAATCTTCATTTATGCTAATTTCAGGAAAATTAACTTCTAATAGATAAAAGACAAAATTCATTGACTATTACACATATAACTAACTTACTTTGTTTTTACTCTTCTATGTGCTTTCATGACATTGTGATATTTAGTATTATAGTTTTATTACTTCTAGTAAATTAACATTTCATATTGAAGTTAATAATGCTGATTATAAACAAATATTTGGGTTTTATGAATCACTTAATAAAATGCTTGAAACTGCATTGCTATTTCTTATCTTAGGTTGCATATAGATTGTTTATTAATAATTTTATTTTCATAAGTGAAAGTATAGTACACATTAATTAATTGATTAAATATTAATGAAATAAAACTTCTTTAATAAATAGCAACATTGTTAATATTATGTGATTCTCTTTTTATATACTGCTTAAGAGAAAGTTGAGTGTACTCTCAAAAAATTATATAATTCCTAATATTTAAATGAGTTTGTTAAATTAGTCAAACAAGTTTCTCATCAAAACTTTTGTCACTTCCTTTCTTCCTTCCTTCTTTCCTTCCTTTCTTCCTCCCTTACTTGCTTCAATTATGTCTATCTTTCCCTCTCCCTCTCCCTTCCTTTTCCCCTCTCCCTACCTCTCCCCTTCCCCCCTCCACTTCTCCTTTAGGTTCTCTTTCTCTAGCCCATGTTGGACTAGGTCTCTGACACTCCACAATGTGGATGGCAGCAGGAGATTAGGACTTCAAATCAGCTAAGCAGGGCTTACCATTTGTTCTCACAGAGACTGAAGTGACAACCAAGGGGCCCATATGGTTCTTTGCAAGTGCATCTCTGATTCCTTTGTCTGCTCTTAAAACTCTAAAACTCTGTTTTCCTCCTATTGGGTTGCCTTGTCCAGCCTGGCTATAAGGGCTTTTGCCTTGTCTCATTGTATCTTTTTTTTTTTTTTTTTTTTTTTTTTTTTTTTTTTTGGCTGTTGTGCCTTGGAGGTCTGATCTTTAGGAAAGGGGAGCAGAATAGGGGTGGATCTGGGAAGAAGCTGGAGAGCTGAGAGGAGAGGACAGGGAGAAGCTGCGGTTGGATATATTCTATGAGAGAAGACTCTCTTTTCAATAAAAATAAAAACAAAGAAACAAAACTACTCTCTCAAATTTTCTAGTGTTAGTATCAGGCATCTGCATGGTGCACTTGTCATACATGTACATAATCACGATTCTTTAAATTCACTATTCAATATTTACACTGATTCTTTGTATTATTCTATAATTTTGTTATCTAACTACTAAGTTTTATTTACGTATTTTAACTGATGAATTAAAGTGGATTTACTTAGCTGCTACATGTTGTTCTGAAATAGGTATGGAACAGTTAAACTGGGCAAATATAATAGATAACACATTTATCTTCAGTGTTAACAACTATTGATCATTTAACCAAAGTGCAATGTATTGTTGTCAGCTATATTCCCAATATTATATAGCAGGTCCTTTAAATTATTCTTTCAACCTTATGCAAATTCTGTATATTTGGACAACTTTTCTGAAGTATCCACCTCAAATTTTTGGTGAGCATCAGACTTCTGTTTTTCAGTTCATCTTTCCATTTTTTTAATTACAGAATATCTAGGTGTATATGGAACTTATTTTTGTTCGCTGTTTATATGATATTCTATAATGCAATGTAATATATTTTAGGTTTTTCTATATTGTTAAAAATGACACTATTTTTAGCCCTCACCTTTCTTACTCTCTAGCTCCCCTTCTCTCTCTTTCCCTTCCCCCCTCACTCCATGTGGCCATGGCCAGTCTCTCTCACTTTCTACCTTTTCTCCTTTCTCTCTGCCTTTCTACAATAAAGCTCTAAAACCATAAAAAATAAATGACAAAAAAAAAAGTCAGCCAAATAGACCCCTCCAGACTTCCTAGGGACTAAACCACCAACCAAAGAGTACATATTGAAGGACCCATAGCTTGAGCCCCATATGTGGCAGCATATGGCCATCAATGGGAGGAGTGGCCCTTGGTCCTGTGAAATCTTAATGCACAGTATAGAAGAATGCTAGGATGGAGAGGAGGAAGTAGGTGGGTGGGTAGAGGAACACCCTCATAGAAGCGGGGGATATGGGATAAAGGGTTTGTAAAAGGGAAACCAGGAAAGGGGATAACATTTGAAATGTAAATAAAGAAAATATCCAATTAAAAAATAAATGACAAAAAATACTATGAAGTCTTTGATCAAAATTTCATTACATGAAGAGATACATAAAAATGAGTAAATATTCAATTTTACCAGACCACCTTCTAAACCACATTTGGGTTAATTATATATTTTGCCCATTGTATATTGTGAATAATACTACATAATGGGAGGGCCTGTATGTTAATGACTTTCATGCAAGATTTAATTTCTTTTTAGATACATGACTGGTAGAAAGATTCCTGGATCGTTTTGTTGTTTAATTTTGAAAATAATACTTTCACTGAGTATTTGATAATTTTATACATTGTATTTTGATAAAATTCTCTCCCTTCCCCTAAACTTTTCCAGACACAAAGTCTCTTTCTTATTCACCAAACTTTGTATCTTTTGAAATAGAATATTCAGTCTAATGTGTGCTTCCCATATACTCTCCTGTGAGGGGTGATTGCCTAGAACGTAGTCAGCATAACAGAGATCAAAACTTAAAGAACTATATTGTATAGGGAGAGGGCCTCCTTGTCTAGTCCCTAATTTTAGTGGAATTTCTCTCCACTTAGTTTGTTGCTGGCTACTAGTTTGCTTTATATTGCTTTTACTATGTTTATCTATGGGCCTTGACTTACTGATCTTTCCAAGTCTTTTAAAAGAAAGGGATGTTGAATTTTGTCAAATGTGTTTTCAGCATCTAATGAAGTAGTACTTGCAATTCTAGCTAGAGCAATTAGAAAACAAAAGGAGTTCAAAAGGATACAAATTGGAAGGAAGAAGTCAAAGTATCACTATTTGCAGATGACATGATAGTATACTTGTGAGCCCAAAACCTCCACCAGAGAACTCCTAAACCTGATAAACAGCTTCAGCAAAGTGGCCAGATATAAAATTAACTCAAACAAATCAGGAGTCTTCCTATACTCAAAAGATAAACAGGCTGAGAAAGAAATTAGGGAAGCAACAACCTTCACAATAGTCACAAACAACATAAAGTATCTTAGTGTGACTCTAACCAAACAAGTGAAAGATCTGTTTGACAAAAACTTCAAGTCTCTGAAGAAAGAAATCAAAAAAGATCTCAGAAGATGGAAAGATCTCCCATGCTCATGGATTGGCAGGATTAATATAGTAAAAATGGCCATCTTGCCAAAAGCAATCTACAGATTCAGTGTAATTGCCATCAAAATTCCGACTGAGTTCTTCATAGAATTAAAAAGATCAATTCTCAAATTCATTTGGAATAACAAAAAACCCAGGATAGCAAAAACTTTCAACAATAAAAGAACATGTGGTGGAATCACTATCCCAGACCTCAAGCTGCACTACAGAGCAATAGCCATAAAAACTGCATGGTATTGGTACAATGACAGGCAGGTAGAACAATGGAAAAGAATTGAAGACCCAGAAATGAGTCCACACACCTACAGTCTTTGATCTTTGAAAAAAATGCTAAAACCATCCGGGGGGGGGGAAGACAGCATTTTCATTCATTCTTTCTTTTTTTAAAAAAATATTTTAATTTTAAAAATTTTTTATTGGATATTTTCTTATTTGAATTCAAATGTTATCCCCTTTCCTGGTTTCCCCTATGAAATAAACCCTAATTTTGTCTAGTCCCTAATTTTAGTGGGATTGCTTCAAGTTTCTCTCCATTTAGTTTGGTATTGGCTACTGGTTTGCTATCTACTCTCCTATCTCCTTGCTCACCAACTCACCCACTCCTGCTTCCTGGCCCTGGCATTCTCCTTCATTGGGATATAGAGCCTTCATAGGACAAAGGGCCTCTCCTCCCATTGAGGTCCAAATAGGCCATCCTCTGCTGCATATTCAGCTGGAGCCATGAGTCCCACCATATGTGCACTTTGGTTGGTGGTTTAGTCCCTGGGAACTCTGTGTGGGGGTTACTGGTTGGTTCATATTGTTGTTCCTCCTATGGGGCTGCAAACCCCTTCAGCTCCTTGGGTCCTTTCTCTATCTCCTTCATTAGGGATCCTATGCTCAGTCCTGTGAGAATCCACCTCTGTATTTGTGAGGCACTGGCAGAGCCTCTCAGGTGAGAGATATATAGGGCTTTAAAAGACAGCCTTTTCAACAAATGGTGCTTTTCAACTGGCAGTTATCTTTTGGAAGAATGCAAATTGATCCAATCTTATCTCCTTGTAGAAAGCCCAAGTCCAAGTGGATCAAGGACCTCCACATATAACCAGATACACTGACACTAATAGAAAAGGAAGTGGGGAAGAGCCTTGAGCACATGGGCACAGGGGAAATTTTCCTGAACAGAGCACCAACAGCTTACGTTCTAAGATCAAAAATTGACAAATGGGACCTCATAAAATTACAAAGCTTCTGTAAGGCAAAGGACACTGTCAATAGGACAAAACTGCAACCAAGAAATTAGGAAAAGATCTTTACCAACCCTACATCTGATAAAGATCTAATATCCAATATATACAAAGAATTCAAGTAGTTAGACTCCAGAGAACCAAATAACCCTAATAAAAATGGGGTACAGAGCTAAACAAAGAATTCTCAATTGAGGAATACCAAATGACTGAGCAGTGCCTTAAGCAATGTTCAACATCCTCAGTCATTAGAGAAATGCAAAGCAAAACAACCCTGAGATTTTTTACCTCACACCAGTCAGAATGGCTAAGATAAAGAAACCCAGGTGGCAGCAGATGCTGGTGAGGATGTGGAGAAAGAGGAACACTCCTCCACTACTGGTGGGATTGCAGGCTGGTACAACCACTCTGGAAATCAATTTGGTGGTTCCTCTGAAAATTGGACATAGTACTACTGGAGGACCCAGCTATACCACTCCTGGGCCTATACTCACAAGATGTTCCAACATGTAATAAGGACACATGTTCCACTATGTTCATATCACCCTTATTTATAGTAGACAGTAGCTGGAAAGAACCTAGATGTCCTTCAACAGAGGACTGGATACAGAAAATGTGGTACATTAACACAACGAAATACTACTCAGCTGTTACAAAAAATGAATTTATGAAATTCTTAGGCAAATGGATGGATCTGGAGAATATCATCCTGAGTGAGGTAACCCAATAACAAAAGAACTCACATGATATGCCCTCACTGATAAGTGGATATTAGCCCAGAAACTTAGACTACTCAAGATAAAATTTGCAAAACACATGAAAGTCAAGAAAAAGGAAGACAAATACTTCAGTCCTTCTTAGAAGGGGGGGACAAAATACCCATGGGAGGAGATACAGAGGCAAAGGGTGGAGCAGAGACTGAAGGAAAGACCATCTGGAGACTGCTCCACCAGGGGATCCAGCCCATATACATAAACCTAAACACTATTGTGGATGCCAACAAGTGCTTGCTGACAGGAGCCTGATATAGCTATCTCCTGAGAGGCTCTGCCAGAGCTTGCCAAATACAGAGGTGGATGCTCTCAGCTAACCATTGGACTGAGCACAGGGTCCCCAATGGAGGAGCTAGGGAAAGCACCCAAAGAGCTGAAAGAACTTGCAGCTCCACAGGAGGAACAACAATATGAACCAAATAGCACACCCAGAGCTCTTAGGGATTAAGCAACTAACCAAAGAGTACATATGGAGGGACCCATGGCAACAGCTTCATATGTAGCAGGGGATGGCTTTGTGGGACATCAATGGGAGAAAAGGGCCTTGGTCCTGAGAAGGCTTGATGCCCCAATGTACAGTAATGCCAGGACAGTAAAGCAGAGTGGGTTGGTTGGTGAGCAGAATGAAAGGAGATGGAATAGTGGGTTTTTGGAGGGAAAATCAGGAAAGACGATAGGATTTGAAATGTAAATAAAGAAAATATCTAATGAAAACATTAAAGAAGACTAATTCTCTCTCTAAGCACATTTCAATTGTCAGTCCTCCTACACTAGAGGTTGGACTTTGCACCCATATCACACATTCTTCATGCTGGGGCTTTGTCTGGACTGAGTTTTCACTGGTTTATGTACATTGTCACAAATGTGAGCTCATTTATGCAGGTGATACAGGGTTTTAGGAATCCACTTTATTTTGTCTTTGTGGTTTTTCAGTGCATTTGTCTCCTACAATCTTTTTATGGCTAAATATTTTTTCTAATATTTTTTACAAGTCTGGTCTAGGGGAAATAAATTTTTTTGGCTTGTTTATGTCATGAAGATTCTTTCTTGAATGCTTGAAATAACAAACAAAAATTCTTCCTGAAATAATAAATTATTATTAACCTAATAATTCATACATCTAGGATAAGAATTTATTAAAAGTCAATAAAAAGAAAGAAAACACACAATCATTGCATTAATGTGTGATTCAGTGCTCTGTTTATGAGAATCTGAGACTCAAGTAAAAATGTTTATAAAAAGACTGATAAATATAATCAAATCATACCCATTTATATTACTTTATATAGCTAAAATATTATATACTCAGTGGTATTTTAACCATCTGAAATAATAAAATTCAGCTCTATGAAAAGAAAGCAGAGTTGGCCTCAGATGCATAGGAGGGTTATCTTAACTTTAATTCTCAGGCAAAGGCTCTGACTCTTGGACCTCAACCACTCAAAGCACTTCCTTCTAGAACAAACTAATAATACAAGCTTCCCAGGAATAGAATGTTCAACACTAATGTTCATGAGCATAAAATAAATACATTTCAGTAGAATCATTTGCCTTTGAACACAAAACTGATGTAGTGACTTTTTTCCTCCTAAAAAATGTGTTGACACAAGAAAAAGTAATTTATGTTTACATCCCAGCTGATTCAATGATGAGGAAAATGTTCCTTATGAAACATTTATTTTCAATGGGAAGACATAAAGAATCCATTTGTTTTATTGTTCTATAGAACTAATACAACATGAAGTTTCATAGGAGATACAAAGAGATGCGTGAAGTTACAAGCCCACTAGGAAAGTTATGTTGACAGATTAGTGCAAAAGTATCATACATTCTTTTTGACAAATGTGTTCTAAAAACAATATTTTAGAGTAGATGTGTTTTCTAATCCATCCTTTTTCCAAATGTGATAACAAAAGACCGTAGTCAATGTTGGTAGATAAATGGCATATGTGAAGGATGTGCTGAAGAAAAAATATATGAGAAGAGACACAGTTTTTCTCTATATACTGGCATGTGTGTGACATTGAGTGTAACTTAAACACAAGCTACTCTACAATCTATTCATCCATCTGTTTCCTTAGAGGGAATAAGGACACATGCAAATGTATTTATATTTACATTTCCTTCAAGGGTGTCGGATTTAGTTCCAATAACTATCAACTGCCACTC
Organism: Mus musculus; assembly: GCF_000001635.26. Lineage (NCBI taxonomy): Eukaryota > Metazoa > Chordata > Mammalia > Rodentia > Muridae > Mus > Mus musculus. The sequence goes on from NC_000080.6 coordinate 96,668,967, forward strand.
AACTTTTGGAACAGTAACTGAGTTATGAATAGAAATACAAGATAAGACAGACTGCTAGGCCAAGGAAACCATAATTTTCATGCTTAAATTTTGAATGATGAAAGCACTAAATATTATGACCACATATTTATTTATTTAGACAAATATATTATTTTGACAGTATTCTATCAAATTAATTAGCATGCAAACATCTTAGTCATTTTTTTTGAAAATTATATAACAAATAACTATAAAGAAAACTATTTATATTCTAGGGTAGTGAGATCAACAATAAAAATGTATAGCTAAGGTTGTTATCAGGATTTTATATGGCCTAAGATAGCGTAGATAAGTTCTCAGTATGAGAGAGCTGTTAAGTCCAAAAAAATAAGCATAACCCAGGGAATAACCCTAGAGAACTTTGGAACACATATTATAACAAAGCTCTTAAAGACTAAGTTGTGTATCACAAAGGCACAATTGTTAAATTTACAATAAATTTGCAGGTTGTAGATTAAAGTTCAGAAACTCAGAAAGAAATATATGACAAAAAAAGGTAGAAAAAAGGTACTTCTTTGACAAAAGAAACTAGGTATATGATAACGAAAAACAATGCATAATTTAGGCAGAATATTTTTGCAGATCAAATGGAAGAATACATGCTTCATTGTTGTAAAAACTTTCTCTCTCTGTCTGTCTTTTTTTCTCTCTCTCTATCTCTCTCTCTCACACACACACATGCACGCACACGCACGTGCACACACACACACACACACACACACACACACACACAGGCCAAATTATTCATGTTCCTAGGTGAGATGACAATATATTAGATATGTAAAAATTATTCACTAAATTCAAGTAAAGGAAAATATCATTTTTTATTACATGGATAAATTCTCAGTAATTTCATATATGGTCTATGCTTCAAATATATATACCATAATATATTTAGAATAAGGACTATGAAATATGGAATATGGAAAGTCAATATAAATTATAAATAAGTTAACACATAATTAGTTATGCAATATAAAGGGTAATTGGAAAAGCAAGTGACTAGGTGTTTAGTGGATATTTGGTGAGCTTCAGAGGAAAAGAACAATAAGAATTTGTCTCAATTTACTCAGGGAATTTATGTGAGAGGAATGACTATATTTATGTATAATAGCATAGAACACAAACTTAGATTGGTTTTGAATAATGAGTAAGAACTTTGGACAGAACCTAGGTGTATAATTTCCATTTTATCTCCAAATTATTTGTCACATTAGTTTAATTCTTAGCAAGGCATATTCCTTTTTCTCATATGAAAATCACACACACACACACACAAACACACACACAATCCATGTTTTCCCACAATTCCTTAGATCAGAAATATTTTAAAGTTATATTTAAAATGGGGTATTAAGGCATAGATGGAATGAAAGTTTCACTGTCATTATTGACAAAATGAATAGACTAATTAAGTGTTCTGATAGCATAACAATTTTAGCTCCATCAAGTTCAATGCTTACATAAACACGCTTTAGTTGTGGCAAAACAGAAGAGTATCAATCCTCTAATAGGTGTTAGAAATATGAATGTCATAAATTTAAAGTTGTATTTTTATGCACATTTTTAACTATAGCAATCATAAGTAGCATTGTGCTTAAAGTTGTATTGGAATCCAGTGTTTGGTCACTTTGATCTTTACTTGATCACACTGACCACAAAGACAGTTATTTTTCTAGTACAAAATGTAAATGTCCACATGCCTAAAAATGTTCACAATTGAAAAGATATAGTGTCTCAAGGGAAGAATAATGTACAGGCTAAAATGTCTTGTAAACAGATAATACTTTCTAGACAATATAGGTGTATATCATATAGTATATGTACAACTAGAGCAGTGGTAGATTTTTTTGTTAGCTTCAGTTTACCTCATTCTGAAGAATGATAATTGCAAGTTGTCTTCACTCATATCTGAAAATTATAGAAAAAATAATCAGAGTTGAATTCTTGGCAAATAGCTACTTTCTAGGAGCACAGATAAAATCTGAAGTTATTTAATGAAGCTGAGATTGATGGTGAAATGGGGCAAATGATAAAAAGAGGCCAGGCTTTGCATATGCAAACGGGGTATGTCCTCCGGATCTCTTGCTATGTAGTACTTTATCAACTGAGCTAGCCATCTGGAAAGCAGGTTGCTTTTGGTTAGTCAAATACACTGAAGTCTCCTAAAAAACATGGAAAGTAATCACAGACTGATTACTTTTGATTCCTATCATTGGCAGATAAACATAACCATTCTGTTTCCCCCAACACATCGTCTAAAACTGCTTTAACAGAGGTGAATCAACAAAACATTGCTCTTCTCTGTTGATGTCTTTGAACTATTAGCTTAGATCCTGAATGGTTATTTTATTGGTGCTGTTGTTTAGACCGTTTCCCTTTTTATTTCTCACAGTATAAACTCATTGCCTCAGCCTCCTGGCTGCTGGTATTATAAGTATGTATCAGCACACGTGTCTGTCAAGAGCTATTCGACAGTGTTATTATTACATGACTGAACAATAGAAAGATTTAACAAATACAAGTATGGGGCAACAGTGAATGCTGATTACGTTGTAATCCTGAACATTAGGTCTTTTCTTTATGACTAGGGGGAAAAGAAGAGCTCTGATACAAAGATGGATGTCATTCTAAACAGGAAAATACAGAAAGGACATCAGGGAGAGCAAGAACAGAGGAACAAACAATGGAGAGGAAAGTAGAAAGAGTCTGAAATTACAGACCCTGTTCTTTCAGTGCAGGAAAACCCCAAACTATCATCACAGAGTAAGACTAATGAACAATCACTCTCTTGCCTAACCCCAGGAAAAGCAAAGCAATCCCCATAACCTAAAACCAAATAGAGGTTTTATCTCTAGAAATGACTTCTCTTATGTGGAGGCTACCTTTGAGGAAAAGGAAAGCTACCACACTACTCACCATATATCAGAGTCCTGCATCCAGGGATACTCTTGAGAGAGACTGGTATTTGAAACAGAGGTACTTCAGCAACAGGAAACAAAAAAACAGAAGTGAGTAGCCTGAGAACACACTGCCACGGTTTCTGGGTAAGAGATGGCCACCATATGCATTGTAGAGTGTAGGAGACAGAAGCATACCTGCTGGGAAGTGTAAGCAGTTAGATCTCAGAGTGTCAGGTGCTTTGCACTCTGTGAGAAGGAGTAGACCCATCACCTCTGAACTACTGCAGAAACTCTAAGGTCCAAGTTCATAAACTGTGGATAGGTCAGCATCTCAAGCTGCATGACTTTTGTTGCTAAGTGGAAAAATAACATTAAGCCCATGTCCAATAAAAAAGTAACTTCCAATCTTCTTTATTTAGGGTTGTCTGTTCTCAAGTGGGATATGAAGGCTCTGAGATAAGTGAGCACTGATCCAAACATTGAAAGTTAAAAAAAAAAAAAAACTACTAACAAATTCATAGACTGGATAAATACTTTCAGTCAAGATATAGGATATTACATCATCTCAGAAAAATAATAGATATTTCATAAATCTATCACAACATCAATGAGTGATAAAGCATGAATCAAATCCATTTACAATAACCTCAAATGAAATCAAATGTTTAGGAATAAACCTAGTAAAATATGGGGAATGTCTGGTTTCTTTTAATTTCTAGTTAAAGAACCATTACCAGATACTACCCTAGACCTTAGACAAAATATCTTGAGGATGCTAAAGAGGACTTCAAGCCTCTAACAATATTGAACTAGAGGATAGGAACCTCCTGATTATGCTGCCAAGACACCCGGTATTTCTTAATACAAAAGTTACCCATCAAAAACACCCTTTGCCAATCGTCTCAAGACACCATTAGAGACCTGAGTAGAGTTGTTTGAGGGCTTTGCTCATGCAAGAATAATCACTGATTGGGAAATTTGGCCTTGCAAAGAATTTAGTTTTGTAGACTTCAATAAAAAGAGAAAAAGCTGAGGAGAAGGCCATAGTGGATGGCGAATATGACAAAAACCAAGGTGCCATGGACATCAAGCCTTGGAAATGAGTAGCTTCAGCTTAGGCGTGGAGGCAGAGTAGGCTTTGGAAGCCCAGTCTCTAGGAGAAGGAGACAAAGGAGGCTTCTCTGGTAGAAGGTGGAAGGTTTTATAGGTGAAAGAGGAATAATGAGAAATGAAGCATTGTGGGGTATTTGATCTCACTGGAAACCCTGTGCTTATGTTAATTACTGAAAACAAAAACTGTTTCTAGTGGTGGTGTGGCTTAGCCCTTACAGTAGACCTTTAATTCTTGTGGCTGGGATTCACACAAGCTCTTAGTACGCAGTCCACAACTTTAATACCAAACAATGACTGGAAAATTATTTTGTAGAAGGAAGAAGCCATGTTCGAAAGTGACATCTAATGGAAAGGCAAACAAAGTAATGAAACAGAGAAAGATTTGACAAAATGAACCTTAGAGAATTGGGCCCAATATTCACAAGAACAGAACTGAAAGAGAGGCAATTTAAGGGAATAGTGTGAAGGGAGGGAGGGAGGGAGGGAGGGAGGGAGGGAGGGAGGGAGGGAGGGAGGGAGGGAGGGAGGGAGGGAGGGAGGGAGGAAAGGAGTCAGTTTTATGGTGTCACTCATTCAGCTTCAGGTTGCAGAGAGAGAACCAGCTAGATGCAGGTGAAGACAGAATTAGCCAGAGAATGAGAAGGAACAGGAGATGAGAACAAATTTTCAAAATTAGTATGAAGCCAAGAGAGAAGTCAGATTGAATCAGTCATCTTAAAGAGGAGTTTAGGCCAGAAGAATTGAATTGAACTCCCCAATCAGAGTTCAGAAAGCTAGAAAGCATCAGGTTCTTAAGCATTAAGTCTCAGAGGCCTAGATTAGAGTCTACAGAGGCCAGAAGCTTGAGGGCTAGGCTTAGATAAGCAGATGGAGCCAGTAAACTCAGAGATGACAGTTACTACCAAAGATTAAAAATTACATTTGTAATGGAGTCTTCAAGTCACAAGAGAAGAAGATAAATTTTAAATAGCTTATTTGTTTTCTCTCCCCTTTGCCATCCTAAAAGAACTCTGGAGTTTTGCTCTGTTATATCTTCTATCACAGAGCCTTCTGAGAACATTCCAGATACTGTGCAATCCTGTGCTCTAATTTTATTCCACATAGAAAATAGCTCAAAAGAGGTACAGTGTTGATTTTAACTGGATGTACCTATAAATGTCAATCATTCAAGTTAGTGCCTGTCTGTGATAAACGAGAAGTCTCTTTCATCTCAATATATTACATTTATTTATGTGTTCAAACCTACTTATGTAATATTCTCTTCAATCTATACGAGTATTCATACTAAAGTATGCAGACGTGCATAAACATACACACATTTAACAAACATTTGCTGAGACCTGCATGGTTGCTGCAGAAAGAACAGCATGGCACGGTCTGTGGGTCATATTTATGTGCATTCTAGATGTCATGCATCCTCTGATGTATCTGCTTTAGTAAAATATTCTTTCACCTGTGTCTGCTTCAGCAAAACATCCTTTCAACTGCCTGCCCCAGCATAACATTTCATGACTTTTTCCCAAAGAAACCAGAAATCTCTACTTCACTCCTTTGTCAAGACCCCTTTTCCCAACTCAGGCTGGTCCTTGGCATATATTATTTTAAACATTGCTTACTGATAATAGTAATCTGTCTTTTAAAGTAACCACCATATTTCCTTGTTAATATATCAATAAACGTCATCAAAATATCATTAAACATGATCATAGGATGTTCAGAAGATATTTTTTTCCTTTATTCATTGTAGAACATTACAGTTATTTGTTTGTTTGTTTGTTTGTTTTTTCCTTTTTGCTTAAGTTTCTTTGTACTCTTTCAAATACTAAATCTCAAATTATCCATGCCACCTCCAGCTACCTACTTCTTCTGGAGCCCCCGAACAGAGAATACACTGAGTGACTCTTGTAGTCCTGTACTGCACTGCTTGTAGCTCTTGGAAGTGTGCTTGAAGGGCCTTCAGATTCAGAACTGCTGACAGAATAAGGATTGATCCTGATTCAGAAATGATGACAAAGTTACTTGGGCTCAGTGAAGAGGACTTTGATCATGATAGTGAGGAAGTAGTCTGCAGACCTCATTGAGGGGCTGGATCAGTCTTGGGAGAATGAAAAGTTTGCACCTGAGCTGCTGGAGAGAGAAGGAGAAGTTGTTGAATGTGTCGTGGGACAGCTATAACACATGGCAGAACATCTGAGAAGAGACAAAAGCCTTGATCTGAAGGTCAGAACATATCAAATAGAGATGGAGAGCATCTGTTATTTCCTTGGCAGCTACCTGCAGTGTTGATTCATGAACATAGAGAAGCTTCTCCCTCCATCCTAGAAAAGGAGGAAATGTGCCCTAAGGTGGCAGAGAGGCTTCTAGCCTTTCTGCAAAGGAATGCATCTTTGCCATGAATCACATAGAGATCTATCTTCAAAACATTTCCTCAAACTACATGTCTCTCAATCATCAAAAAGTTGACCTCTTAAAGGCAGTTCAAAAAGCAGATTTAAGGTCACAGATGTTTCTTAGAGTGAAAGAATGGCAAACAGATAGAGGAGAGAGGAGCAGTGATATACAGTCTGAGCTACCACTCCAGTGCCATGTCTGCCTGTTCACTGCCATGCCTCTGCAGTGATAGTCACAGAGTCTACTTATGCTCTGAAACTGTGAGCTACGCACAATTAACTACTCTCTTTTCTTAAGAAACAAAGAAAACTGGATGTGTATCTTCACAGAGTATTGCACTATATTTCTAGAGAACCCCTGATGACAGTTAAACTCCATTGTAGAAAAATTCCAATGAACTTGTTAGGTTGATGAAAATGAATGGATTATTATAGTACATGCTATTATTGCCTGATATCTAATAAAGAAAATTATCTTATTAAAATTGAAATGTAATGAAATGTCTCTATCCCAGTGTTTCATAAAATTTTACAGATAAAACACAGCATGTGATAAGAATATAAAAATTATAAAATATTTAAAATTCATATATTTTCCAGAAATTGTAATAATAGACATATTTTAATATTATATAATACTTATACATATTTCAAAATGTGTGTGTTTGGTTCTGGGGATTTTGGTGTTAATCAATTTTATTCTTAATGATGTAACTAGTATATAATAATTGTAAGTATTCTTAAACCTCATCCTTTGTATTTCATTTTATATCTAAATAGAAATCAAGTAGCTTTTAGGTAAAATAAAATTATGAATATTCATATATATTATATAAATAATAGACATATAGCTGGTAGAAAATTCTAAGGCATAAGCTTGTTTTTTACATTTTACAACAGTTTTTAGTAGCAGCTGTACTCATATATTATTATTGTCAGCTATAGGTAAGGAAACATATTAGCTAAGCTACAGTTCACACCATAAGTGACAACTAAATGATGAGACCAGCTGGTCACAGCTAGCATTTTGCCTCCTTCAAGGAAGAGCACTTTATCTCAGAATGATTGGACCCTTTCCAATTCAAACTCGTGTTACATTAAACAGTTTTCAAAACAATATTAAAAGCATTAAAAATTAAATGAATTTCCTATCACAAACATAGCACTCATGATAAAAATAAACTGTTAATTGTATCTACAGAAATCCTCATTAGCACAAGCCATTGTCTGAGGGGTTCTATTCCTGGAATGACACACAATAACCAAAAAGCAAGTTGGCGAGTAAAGGGTTTGTTTGATTTGTATTTCCACATTGCAGTTCATCATCAAAGAAGTCAGGACAGAAATTCAAATAGGGCAGAAACCTGGAGGCAGAAGCTAATACAGAAGTCATGGAGGGTGCTGAATCACATATCTCAGTGTTTGATTTCCTTTGGCTTGTTCAGCCTGCTTTCTGACAGAACCTAGTGAGAAGGCTAGGTTGACTCTATGACAGGCTTCAAATTGGCAGTTCTGGACTGGGCAATTCCAGGCAAGTCCTGGCCTCAGAAGAAGCCCCACCACCTAGCCTGAGGCAAGGACAATGGGTCAGCAGCAGTTTCCAGACTTCCTCAGCAACAGTTTCCAGTCCCCAAGCCCTGGTAATAAACTGTCCCTAGAGATGGAGAAGATAAAGGTCACCTACCATGGAATCCCCTATTGTGCTTTAAATCAAGTCTGCAAGCGCACTTGGTTGTCTGTCTTGGTAATGTGAGACCACAGCATGCTGGACTTCTACAGAATAAAACACTCTTTGCATTTATATATTCTTTAGTAGGGGTGTCATTCTTCTGTGAAACATGGACCCTTACACTAGGGCCAAACCTAAGAATGGAGCCAGCCAGAGTGGCCTGGGCCCTCCCCCATCAGTCAGTAATTAAGAAATTACCTTATGGTTGGATCTTATAGAGACATTTCTAAGTTCAGGTTCCCTCTTTTCAGATAACTCTAGTTTGCATGTCAAGCTATACTATTACTAAGCAGTAGAGTTATGCTCTCCTCATTACACTTACTGTGATTCTCCATGGATTTTGAAATGGACATAATAAAGTGTGCATAGACATTTTCAGTGAAAATGCATGCACAGCTTAGACTTAATGGGTGGAATTTAGATGAACTACTTAGACTCCTCGAACTTTAGTTTTGTTCTTTAGAAGTTTGTAGGTTTTTTTACATTTTTGGTTGTGAGCTTTAACATCTAAGGCATCTCTCCAGCCCATTGTGTGTGTTTTTTCTAACAGGAAATACCTTCATGGAACACTGAAGGTGAGGTGCCTTAACATGTCTTATATTCAGAAGTCCCTTTAAATCTGGTTTGTTGCATTTGGGTAGATTTTGGTCCCCAAAGAAAGCACTTCTGAATGTAGTAATAAGTGATTCCCAGTTCAGGAAACTATAGATGGTTTCAGATACTATGTAAATCTTCATAAAAACCAATCACATCATTTAGAAAGAAATGATAAAGATATTTCTTATAAAAAATCCACCAATTATGTAAATGAATACTTCATAAGCCAAGTTAAATGATATCCCAGATATGATTCGTAACAATCCACAAAGAAATTCTATACTATAATACTAATTTTTGTAATTTTCTTGTATTGTCAGAGCTATCCAGGAAAGAAATGATTAAAGTAGAATATCAGAGCATTGCAGTGCTGAGAACATCAAGAGCAAGGAACACATACACTGTAGTGATTGTTTCCTGAATTCTAGAACCTACAATTTCAGTATACAGGCAGGGTAGGCTTCATCCGCAGGGAGCTGATCTTGGTTGGTCTTTTGCAAGGTCTTCTCTGTCTAACCTCTTCTTTCAGAGACTCCCAGTCTTACCTCATTAGAAGCTGTCCCCATGACCTTGTATTACTTTAGTGATCTCTTGAAGCAGTAGCTCAGAATTCCATTCTGGGGAACTATTGACTTGGTGAGATTACATTTTATTTCATAGCAAAAAAAAAAAAGAATATAAATTAATTTAAGCTATAGAAAAGGCAATCATAAAGTACAAGCTTAGAGCAAACCAAAAGAAATAGGTAAAATGAAATTTACCCTGCTTTAGTGGATTATCCTCCAAAACACATTCCTGCATCCCTAGGAGTTAATGAATCATCTTGAGTGTTCCAGAGGATAAAAATTAACCTAATAATAACCTAATAACCCTACTGTTTGGTGTTTATACTGCAGAGTTATCAATGCTGGTTCTAGCATTATAAACACTAGTAAATACAGATGAAAATTCTACTTGGGTACCAGCTTGATTTCTCCATGTATAATGAAGTCTTATATTCAGCAAGAAGAGCTTACAAAACATTGTGGAGAGTATTGCTAGACATTTATACTACTACAGTGGCAAAAAGCTTTCCTGTTTGAGACTACCTTTGTAAACTCTGTATACTTTGTAATCTTTGTAAGCACTCAGGGCAGGAAAGTGACTAGACCCTGATTAAGGAGCCTGAGCAGCTAAGTCCCTCCCCCAGACCTTCCAAACTGTCATAAAGGGTTTTTCAGCCATTGTAACTTTCACACTGTCACATAGATCATCTTCAGACCCTTAACAGAACTATCTCCAGATTATGGTAATTTTAGGTGAATATGTCCGAACAAATGTCAAAAACATCCCTGAATAGGAAACCCTACAAATCCCTGAGCTCCTACAAACTCAGGACTTGAAATCCCACCAGTAATCACTAGGGAAACCTCTCCCCTAGAAAGTCGCCCCTCCCCCAAGACAAACCACATAAATTCTGCTCTTTATCCAATTTTCTGATATCTATTTAAAAGAGCAGAGGAGCCATTCCTCGACTTGACTCATCTCTCCCTAGAGTTTCCAATAAATACCTTACATGAGATTTGTTGCCTGTTGTGACTCTCTCATCAGAAGAAACTGAGAAGCAATGAAGAGAAATCAGGAAAAAGCAAAGAGAAGGAGCAGGGCTGAGGCTCTTAAGCTCCTCAGCATAGCTAGACATACCCTCCCCTGGAAGCTGCAAAGTCTATGCTGAGGAGACTTCCTCTTAGAGATATGTGGTTTGTTGACTCCCATGTCTCAGGATAGCTTTCCATTAGGACACCTCCTCATCTCAGAGCTGTGTGGTACCTGGGCCCTCATGTCTCAGGATGGCCTTCCACTGGGACATCTTTTCACTTCAGCTGTATTTTTCCTGGGCTTTTTAGTCTTAGGACACCTTCCTATCTGAAAGGCCAACAATGTGTATACATATATAAATAAATTAAACAAAAATATAATATTTATAATGATAATGCTCCCCGTATAAAAGAGATAGATTATCTAAATAATATTAGTACTAAACATGAAAATTTTCCCTTCAGGTCATTGGACATAGAAATCAAAGCAAATCTAAATGATATAGTCTAGTGTCATTTTCTGTGATTATATCACAAAACTTTCTGGAAAAGACCCAATTGCTGAAGGTATCACATAATTTGGGGACAGGAATTCACCCATAATATTTCTCTTATAACATCTGAAGTTGCTAATGGAAGAATCCGAGGGAGAAAAACAAAAGTCCTACCCAGTTCTAAAACCTATGAATCAAGAAAAATGATGAGCCTGGCAAAGTAGTGGTACTTATACATCAGGGTTAGTCAACAGTTATTTAAGTGTACTTTAGGCACACACAATAGAGGGAAATTTGTAACTGGCACTCCAAATATGGATAACTACCCATAACTAATGGGGTCATGGATGCTACATGAAAGTTTCCAGAGGCTTTCCTAAACCAGTATGCTTTCAATATACTTCCTAAGCATTATCCGTATATCATGGTAAGTGTAGATCTCACCCTTTATTTTTAATAAAACAAAATTATTATTTTTGCAGCAGAGAGAGAGAGAGAGAGACCTTCACGGAAATTTAGAACTGATCAAACTTCAAAGAACAATAGACTCAATTAATATACCTATAACATTATGACTATACCTAAGACTAAGGGTGTATGTTGCAAGAGAGTCCAGAAAGGTTTAAAGAGCCAGAGGATGAGGATATGTACCACACATACTGTCTTCTAAGTAGGAAAGGGGCTCATGAATAAAATATTAACAAATGGCCACATAAATAAGGTCTCAACAGTGCTATAATCTGATGGCATGCCTACATAGATGGGGATAATCTCACAAAGTGCCTCCCTTGATAAAGACTGTATAAGATTCTCTAGAGTCTCAGAACTTATATGGAATGAAAATCTCTCTCTCTCTCTCTCTCTCTCTCTCTCTCTCTCTCTCTCTCTCTCTCTCTCTCTCTCTCTCTCTCTCTCAGTCTGTCTCTCTTTCTGTGAAAAATATTAAGATGACTTAAGGCACACTCCAACTAATTCAACCATAGCTAGCTTTGAACAGAAAGTCCAAGAATAAATAAAATTCACAACTCTTTGAAAACACTCAGTACTTTTTACCTGTTTATGTGTCTAAGCAACATAGAGCAACATCTAGCAGTATAATGAATTCTAAAGGACATTGAAGGGATCTGCAGAAACATAGTCATAACGTTTTTTCAAATATGAGGTGGAAATTATGGTCCTTTTCTTATAATATGTGATATTTGTGTTAACATAAATTTGATTATATTGTTTATTCTAATAAATATTGAAAATATATTAATACTGGTTTATTCTATTTTAGAATCAATTATTATATTGTTTACAGTTATAATTAATTAGATTAATATATATCCTATTCAAGACAGTAGTGTTGAAAATCTTCAATAAGTAAAAAGTTTAGTGATTTTCTGAAACCAGGATGTTGGAAAAATAGAGAATTAGATAAATAAAGCATTGTAAAACACAGTACTTATTGCTAAGAAATTACTGGTCAATATCTTAGGTAGAAAAAGTTATGGTTTTAACTTTGACATCTAGTAAATTATAGAAAATATTGAAATATCTAGGAGCAGTGAGTTGCTCTTAGGGATTGGAATGAAAATAGAAAAAGGTATAAATTATTTCATGGATAACACACAGATACAATATTTTTTTGTAGTTTGCTAAATGTTGAGTGTAGAACTTGGAGTTTTATCACACCATCATTACATTTGCATTACAATTTTTTTTTAAATATCTGAGCAAGTACACCTTTTAAATTCTGATTGTCTGCTTTTTATTGTTTTGTATTTTCTACCCGGAGCTTGTGTTGATTTCTTTTTAATCTGTTGTGTCAAGTGTACTTGCCTGCATATATTCAAGAAGTATCTACTGAATATAAAAAAATGCAGCCCTTATCAATTATATTAATGTTTGTGTGTCTTTCTACTTCATTGTCCCAAAGATCTTTTTAAAATTTATCTCTCAAGCAAAATATCCCAGAGAAAATGATAAATGGTTTATTGAAACCTAGAAAGTATTTTACTCTTTGAGAGTAATTTGCTCGCATATGAAATAATGCATGTTGTATTCCAATAGGCTGACCATGTTTAGATTAATTGGGTGTGAGCCGTGGTGGCAGAGTGACTCATATATCAAAATGTCTTTGGATAAACTTCTATTGGGCAATCTGACAAAGTTTGAGTAGCATATCTTAGACTGATGCTATAGTTTACAGACGAAATGGTGGACAAATGCATTGCCAAGATCTCAAAGGAAGTTCTTTTCTATCTCAGAAACTGATATCTCAGAGTAATGCTTTCATTGCTGTTGACTAAGTAATGTGAGTTACTTAAGTGATAGAAAATTCTTATGGTTTGTCTATGTGTGTCTGGAGGGTCATGTAAAGGGTGGACTAAGTAAAAGTTATCATTTCATAGCCTGGGATTGGAGAATGAAGAAAATGGTGACATTAGGAAGGGTCACTTACACATTGTTTCTGCTCCCAGGAAGCCATGGAGTTAAATTCTTCCTCTATAATAATCTATTTAATAATATTTCTACTTTGTCATGGTCTAAAAACAAACCAAATAACATTTTGTTAGCCTAGCATATTTACTATGCCCATTTTAAAGTAATAAAAAATGTCATTTCTGAAAAAGTTAAATAAATAAATAAGAAAAAAAAAGAAAAAAGTAAACAAACCAAATAATACCATCAGGATCAGAGACTGAAAAAATATCAAACTATGACCCAAAAGAAAGATTACTAGCTTTAAAATACTTTTTTGAGTTTTTATCATAGAAACAACGAAAAGGAATAATACCCTTGGCTAATTTTAGCAATGGTACAGAGTGCTGGAGAATTTTAAGCATAAAAATGGAGAAGGCGTTTTAAGTGAAAGCTGGTCCTAGAACAGGCTTATTTGCTGACCCAGTACACACTACATTCCCAAAAATAAAAAAAAGAAAGAAACCTATAAATATTACATTTAATACCATATATCTGAAGTAGGTGTCCTTCTTAGTATTCTGTTCATCTTAGCTCAGCACAGTTGTTTTCTGATAATATTTATATGTATTCTATAAAATCCCTTAGGTAAATACTCTGATATCACTGTCTGTACACTTCATCATTCAAAACCCCCAATGGACAAACTGTGTCGTCGTTTATCAAGAGCTCTGCTATCTCATAGACTTCATCTTTGGTATTGTCAGCAACACCAAGTACATCATTCATCTTCTGTGTGTGCGTGTGCATGTGCGCGTGCGTGTGTGTGTCTTTTGTGCAAAGCTGCCTCTGTGACATTTTTTTTGAATGATAAGAGTTGATCTTATATTCAGCTCTGATGTATGGAGTGAGGTGATTCTTTTAAGGTTAACTGTGAACGCTACGCAATGTACATTAACTATTAGTTTGCTATGATGTGTGGATACTTCTGTTTAATGAATATAAATTTAGTATATATTACACTGTAACACACTGGTTATGTTGATTTTAAAGACTGTATTATGTAACTTTTACTGGGGAGATATGTGCATTTTTTTAATTTGGGGAATATATGACAAAAAGAAGAACATATTCCACCTAGTTCTAGATTAGTAAGCAAGTGGTTTCATTGAGGTTATGTGGGTGAGAAGGCATTTACAAAATAATGAATAATTTAAAGGTAGCTATACTAAAAAGAAGCCACCTCTCTCCTAGAATGGTAGTCACTAAAGAAAGCTAAAATGCTGGAGCACTGTATAAGTCCTTCAGAGTTTGCAGATAACTGGGAAGTCCATGCTCATAGCAACTGTTTTTGCTCACATTTTATATGAGATAAGGGACCTGATGAATCTTGCATTTTTATGTGCTTTCTGAGCACTGGGCTGCATACCATAGCAACAATCACTTCCTGTGAAGATCCTGACCAGTTATGAATCTCTGCAGTAACTTATCCACTGGGAAACACACACAGACTCACTTCTATGACAAAGCTTGCAGGCTGGCAGTGTCAGAAAATTATCGGCATAGACAATATTGCTTAGAAATTGATTGGATAAACTCCTCACCTCCTTTTAAGAAAAAAATTAGTTGTTAATCCTAGATACTAAACAGATATAGTTTTTTGTCTTGCATTATTAATAATGGTCCCAATATGATACACCGGACCTTAAATACTATCTCATACAAACACCATGATTACCATGAAGCTTGTCATCATGTATTACACAGGAAAAGGTAGCAAGGTCGGTGTTGTCACCACAAATGCTCAATTCATAGGCTACTCTTAGTTTTGTGTGTTACATATTGTACTGACCACGTGACTGCTTTTCCTCAATGCTTGTGATGTCGTTCTTGTTCTTGTTTCCTGTTAGGGTACAAGTTTTCTTGCAAGATTGCCTGGGGGGATGTGACTAACCATCTACTCACACCAAAAAGGCATTAATGACAGACTAAAGAAACAATTCTATTTAAGATTAATAATGAATCATGACTTCACTATGGTTACTATCCGGAACACATATGAAAGATTGTTTACCCGGGAATGGATGACTCAAAGAAAGCTATAGTAGGGAGAACTTTGTGCAGAAAGTTTGACTGCTGATGAAATCTGCATCACTCTAGCCCCTTGTTACCTTTTCAGCTTGTCTCTTCTTTGCAATTGCTACTGTTTGTGTAGCTTTCAGGAGGAGCCTTGAGAACACTGTACCTTTCATAAAAGTTCTGAGACTTATAAAGCTCCATACTTTTGAGTCTTTCTTCTTCCCGAGTAGGATATTTCAATTCAGATGATATATTTACTCAACAGGCTTGCTTGGTGTGTTATAATAAACAGTTAAAATTCATGTTTAAGTCCTATATATGTTAGAAGAGAAAAATACAGTTTTCATTAAAAGAGTCCTGGTAAAAGTGACCATTCCCTTGCAGTTCCCAAGACAATTTTCTACCTTGTCCTTTATGTCTTTTATGTTTGAAATGCTGGTGTCTCTCTGTCCAGATTTTTCTCTTCTTCTATAGATATTCAATAAAATTAAATATGAACAAATCAGATTCATTGTTTCATAGAATCCTTTAATAGTCCAATCTGAAAATATGTAACATTCTTACTTACAGTTTTTAAGGCTTCACCAGAGAAATCTTTTAGGGATTGAAAATAAAGGGATAAAGCCCAGGCTATAATATTCCAACCTGCATAGATAAACACTGGAACTTTTAATAAAGATCTTACTGTCACACTGCTTGCTTTGTAATTAGGTGAGAGAATTAATTAATGTGGAGGTCAATGGCTAAAATATTTATTATAAATATTATTAAGTAAATAAGAACAAAATGTTATGTACTTAAGCATTGTGAAACTGGGTTTATTCCAAATTAGTAATGTTTGTTCATCAATTGAGCCTGCTAAGGATATAATAACATATCTAGATGATGAATAGAACAAGGCTTTCAGGAGAATGCAGGAATCTTTGCTAATAAACATATTATAATCACATAACAAATCCTGGGAAGGAGAGAACCATTTTGTACTCAAGAACATAATTGTACATTTATGTTGATGTGGAATAACAAGGAGAGAACAATGACACATATCTTAGTAAAGGCTGGGAATAGGTGATAGTGGAGTGAGAGTGTTATGATCTAAGTAAAATATAGAGCAGTGGAAGGACAATAAATCAGAATATAGTGACCAATTAGGGTTCGAAAATCATTTTATTGATTGGAGGAAACAGAGGGACACACCAGGAAATCAGGGCCCACAGAGTCAACTGAGGTGAACTAAGGGCAGACTTTAAGAAATCAGGGAACCTTTAGGGCTCAGTCCTAGGTATTCTGTATGTGTGTGTGTGTATATATATATATGTATATGAAAATGAAATGTATATGTATGTGTGCATATATATATGTATATATGTATATATATATGTATGTATGTATATATATATGTGTGTATATATATATATATATATATATATATATATATATATATATATATATATCTTGGTGTCTTTGCAGAAATCCTTACAATGGGTGAGCAGAGACTGTCCTTTACTCTATTGCCTACTTGTGGGACCCTTTTCTTCCAACCGGGTTGCCTTGTGCAGCCTGGATGTGATGATATGTATCTAGTCTTATTTTAGCTTGTTATGTAATCTTTAATTGATATCTCTGGAAGGCCTGTTTCTCTCTGAAGGAAAGAAGAGAGGTAGATCTAGAGACAGTGTTTTTTGTCTCAAAATTCTATGTATAATCTGATCATTCTTTTAAAGAGAGCCCGGGACAAAAGGTAGGCAATTCTCCTGCTCAAAAGGTGAGCAGAAACAGGAGATACACATGGAGAATATTCTTACCAACAATTTCTGACCCTTCTGTCTATATTTTTTGGATTCTCTGGTGTGCTCACTGCTCCATTAGCTTCTGTGATTAATTTGGCTGACATGCTGCAGCCAAATCTGTCCAATCTGTCTCCTACAGCTTGTAATTAAGGATACTATCAATTGGACTCCACACAGCAGGATGAGGCCAATCTGTAAGACATACTTCAACCATGACAACCAGGGATCCATACTGCAGAAGCAAGAAGAAGAATGAAAGACAGAAAGAAGTTATTCCCTATAAAGTATAGTCCCTTTCTGTTTAAATTGAATTATAACTGCACTTTCCTGAATCACTAGTTAAATTTTAGACCCCACCACTCTTTAGTTAACTACAGTGTTTCTGTCACCTTTTGCTGACCTACTGCTGATACTTTGGCTAAACCCCACTAATTTCTCTAATTAAACTATTTTTCTTATTTTAGGAATAACAGCTTTTAAGGTAGCATAGAACAAGTTTTTTCTCCTCGTGTTTAATAGTTTGAGTAGTCACAATACATTGTTTACATGTAAGTGTGTTTGTGGTGGTTTAATGTTCAAGTTCCCAGTGTTCTAGTTATTACCCTTACCCCATAGCCACTGTGTTTTCCTAAAAGAGGAAATTTATTACTAGCTTTTCATTCAAGAAGTTGGTAGGGTCCAAGAATCACTGAAGGAAGACCTCAGACTCAAATAGTAAGCAAAGGCAATGAGAGCTTATTCTTCAGAAATGCCAGTGCTTGCAACTCATCCATTCATCAAAATGGTGAAGACCTGAGGGTCTTGCAGGCTCCTTTAATTCAGGGCTAGGAGAATTTTCCAGAAAGATTAGGTAGCTTTTAATATAATTGGTGGTGGACTAAACAGTGATATTAGCGAACTCTTGATTGATTGCTATGTTAGTTTCATTATATTTAATGAGAACTGGAAGAATTTCTGAGACCAACTCAGCTTTGGCCCAGTTATCTCCTCCAGCCATATAACCAGAGGACTGTCTCAGGTATGTCTCAGAGCTATCCACTCTTGTTCAGGGTCATTATTGAATAAAGACCCATTGACAGCAGCAACCTCTGAGAACCCTGGTTTGCTCCCCAGGGAATTGAAAAGTTGTATGCACAAAGTTTTTGCACCTCTAAAAGTGACACCAAGAGAAGACATATTGTAATTGCCATCATGATAAAAGTATCCTGGATTCTGAATATCACTGTAACAAGGCTGAATAAGACTAGTCTGAAGTTCTGGAGCAAAGTGTCCACACTGTTTTCTATGTCTGTGATATTGAGATCTTAGATTGACTGAAATGTACACTCATGTATGGTAAAAAAGGGATATTCAAGCAGTACAAAATATGAATAAATATTCAAGGATACTTTAAAAATTACTAAAAATATTATTGAAATTGGCAATAAAATAATAGGCAGAGCCTCCTTAAAGTAGATGACCAACACGGTATATAATTAAATTTAAAGTAAACTTTAAGGAAAGTATTAATTTATCTTCAGTCCTAGCACTTTATAGAGATTTAAGGTATAATATCTCTTTTCAGCAGCCCTCTTCAAATTCTGACACCCACAATCTTTCCACTGTCTCTGCTCTGATGAAGCCTAACTCTTAGAGACATTCTATTTAAGACCAAGGATTTTCTAGCCATTTGTCTGCATTTTGACTAGTTGTGAATTTATATCTTTACTGCCTCCCAGTACAAAATGATGCTTCTCTAATGAGGTTGGGAATTGCACAGATCTATGGACATAGGGATAATATTTATAAGACAGTTTAAGGTTATATCAAATTATAAAAACATTATCACTTGATTTTTTTCCCTGAACATATGGCCTCCATACATATGATGTTTCTGTAAAGTTTTATAATGCTAGGTTTCTGGTTATTAACTAACTTAGTTTTATATGTACTGGGGTTTAATCTGCATGTATGTCTTTTCAACGGGTACATGTATTGTTTATAGAGGCATCATATACCTTGGGACTGGAATTATAAGCAATTCTGTGCTACTTTGTGGGTGTTAAGACTCAGACCCAGATCCATCGTGAGATCAACCAATGCCCTTATTTGTTGAGCCATCTCTCTAAATACTGTTCTTGAGATTTTTTTTTCATATAACCTTCACCTAACCATTACTCTCTCACTTTAGCCTGTATGTCATACTGTCAGGAGAATAAGAGAGTAGGCTAGTCTATCAAGTAATAATAATATTAGTAAGTTCACAGTATCAGTGCAAGGAAAGAATCTAGCTTTCTGAAGCTTCCATATATGAGTAAGTTCCCTGAATTTCTTTAGAAAATGAACATCTGAAAGTGCAATACCAAGGTGAAGTAGGTTAGGATTGCTCTTAGAATGAAGAGAGACTGACCAAGCCTAAAAATGGTACAGGAAGAATCTCAAGCTTCAAAAGTAACATGGAAAGCTTCTGCAAGGCAAAAGACACCGTCAATAAGACAAAAAGGCCACCAACAGATTGGGAAAGGATCTTTACCTATCCTAAATCAGATAGGGGACTAATATCCAATATATATAAAGAACTGAAGAGGGTGGACTCCAGAAAATCAAATAACCCCATTAAAAAAATGGGGCTCAGAATTGAACAAAGAATTCTAACCCAAGGAATACCGAATGGCAGAGAAGCACCTGAAAAAATGTTCAACATCCTTAATTATTAGGGAAATATAAATCAAAACAACCCTGAGATTCCACCTCACACCATTCAGAATGGCTAAGACCAAAAATTCAGGTGACAGCAGATACTGGCAAGGATGTGGAGAAAGAGGAACACTCCTCCACTGTTGGTGGGATGGCAAGCTTGTACAACCACTCTGGAAATCAGTCTGGCAGTTCCTTAGAAAATTGGACATAATACTACCAAAGGATCCAGCAATACCTCTTCTGGGCATATATCCAGAAGATGTCCCAACCGGTAAGAAGGGCACATGCTCCACGATGTTCATAGCAGCCTTATTTATAATAGCCAGAAGCTGGAAAGAACCCAGATGCCCCTCAACAGAGGAATGGATACAGAAAATGTGGTACATCTACACAATGGAGTACTACTCAGCTATTAAAAAGAATGAATTTATGAAATTCCTAGGCAAATGGATGGGCCTGGAGGGTATCATCCTGAGCAAGGTAACCCAATCACAAAGGAACTCACACAATATGTACTCAATGATAAGTGGATACTAGCCCAAAACTTAGTATATCCAAGATATAAGATACAATTTGCCAAATGCATGAAACTCTAGAAGAATGAAGACCAAAGTGTGGACACTGTGCCCCTTCTTAGAATTGGAAACAAAACACCCATGGAAGGAGTTACAGAGACAAAGTTTGGAGCTGAGACAAAAGGATGGACCATCTAGAGACTGCCTTATCTAGGGATCCACCCCATAATCAGCTTCCAAACGCTGACACCACTGCATACACTAGCAAGATTTTGCTGAAAGGACTCAGATATAGCTGTCTCTTGTGAGACTAGGCAGGGGCCTAGCAAACACATAAGTGGATGCTCACAGTCAGCTATTGGATGGATCACAGGGCCCCCAATGGAGGAGCTAGAGAAAGTATCCAAGGAGCTAAAGAGATCTGCAACCCTGTAGGTGCAACAACATTATGAACTAACCAGTACCCCAGAGCTCTTGACTCTAGCTACATATCTATCAAAAGATCACCTAGTTGGCCATCACTGGAAAGAGATGCCCATCTGACACACAAACTTTATATGCCCCAGTACAGGGGAACGCCAGGGCCAAAAAAATGAGAATGGGTGGGTAGGGAAGTGGGGGGGGAGGTATTGGGGACTTTTGGGATAACATTGGAAATGTCATTGAGGAAAATACGTAATTAAAAAAAAAAGTAACATGGAGTCGCTGTGAGTAAAATATCCATCACTGGGAAAATGTTTAATTTAGTTGGTCTATTTCTTTTTGTGACTGATCCTGCAACAATAGCAGAAATCATCACTATAGAGATCATTTTACTACTCAGGAACGAGGTCAGACAAATGGGTATTTGTAAGTCAAAGGTTAATTTCATTTCAAAACAATGCATCACATTCTCTGAATTCATGACAGGTCATAGCCAAAGGAGGAGATGTTAGAAGAATTCATATCATTTGCAATCCAGGAGAAAAGATGTTATGGACTATGGAGGTCTTCGAGATGAACTGATGCTAGCATATGAGTTATAACTCCACAGCTGATAGTATTTATTTAATGCACTATCTTTCTGTTAACAAAACAGCAAGTTATGACTGGTGTATTTTTGAAGCTGGCATATATCTCTTAAACAGTGCAGAAACATAGTAACATTGAAGATGCATTTATAAAATCATTTAAAGATTGAAGGACAATTACTAGCATACTTATTATTTATCATTGAAAATTTGACTTCCAACTAAGATAAATGAATTAGTATTCTGCACATACTAACATGAGGAAAAATTCAATTTTATGAAGTAGTACATTTAATTATGAAGAAATTATAAGTATATAATGAATATGTTTCTAGAATTATCTAATACATGATTATATTCTGTGTTTATTCAGATTTTTATGTGAGCATAAAATAGATTGCTAGGGCTAAGTTTATCTCTGTCTTGTTTGATTTGATAAATCTTAAACAATAAATAATTATGTGAGAGGAGTCTCTCTAGTTAAGATGTAGACATCAAAATAGAAATGGATGATTTCTGAAACCATTGTTACTTGCCTTATCTCCAAAATCCTGCTAATGAGATTAAAATCTTGACCGAATATTCCACAAGGGCACATTTGATAAAAGAAAAGAAAAACACATGTTGTCTCAAAGCTGTCAATCGAACAAAAGGAAGCTAAGGAAAGAGAAAAGAAAGGAAATGAAGAGTGAGGTACTGAAACTGAAGATTATATAGCTTGTTCTGAGTTTAAACAAGAGATTGCATATAAAACTGTTACATATGTGACAAAGGAAGCACAAGGCAAGCCATGGACAGAGAAATGTCTTAAGGAATTCTTAGCACACAATAGAGATGCCATGGAGATCAGTGAGGCTATGAAGCATGAAGTAGCTCCAAGTCAGTGGATACTAAATAAAGAGAAAAGGTAGGTGCACAAATAATTGGTTTGTCAGAGAATTGTTTTCCTTTGTAATAAACACAATCATTTAGAGCCTTTAAAAACAAGTGGAATGCTAGTATCAGCAGCATGAAATTTCCTGTTAATCCCTTAATGTTACCACTCAGTAACTCCAGCTTGTCAGATGGAAGTGTATTCTAACTTTCTTTGTAACTAATAGTTTCCTTCTGTTGAAATCCTGCCCCTTTTGTATTTAGAAAATGTCTAGTTCACCTGTAAAACCAATTCTTCGGGAAAGACTTTGAATTCATTTATGCAGAATTAAATGTTTCCCCCTTGGAAAAATCTTGAGTTGTTGTTATTGAACTAACCATATGGTACCATAATTTGCATTTTCCCTTAGCATCTCAGAGCAATTTCCTTTTGGGTCTGAGATGGTGTGCACTGCATATTTCCTTCTGTTGCCCAGTGATTACTGAATCACATAGAATTGTTAACAAAAAAACTTTCACATCAAATATGACTATTTGGAATATTTGATGTAAGAAAAAATAAATTATAAGGCAGAGTTTGTTTTTAGACAGATATTTGCAACTCTAGACAGCACCATTGAAGTATATTTCCATACTACTATGTGGTGGACTTTGAAGAAGTAGAGGAAGAGAAATCTCTCGGGCCAATCTATTACTAACTGTGACATAAGAGCATTTGGATTTTTGTTTATAAACTATTCTATGTATATTTTAGACTAACATGTTGCCTCTCACAGACTTAGTTACCTATTGTTTAAGATTAATCAAATCCAACAAGATTGAGAAAAACTTTGCCCTAGCAATCTAGTCCATTCCCCACAGCACAGTAAATATCAAACACTACTCCTATATTGAAAATACAATAGCAGTATTCATATGAGATAACCAAAGAATTATCAAGGATTTCTTGTGCTCATTTGTAGTCTATCATTTAATATACCTTATATGCAAGGATAGTTTGTAGTTTCCTCCTGCTGGATTTCTCCTATTCTTTGATCTCTACTTTTCTAATAAATTATAAAACTTCTGCTACTTAATTTATGACTGTAGGTTCT
Source organism: Mus musculus (assembly GCF_000001635.26). NCBI lineage: Eukaryota > Metazoa > Chordata > Mammalia > Rodentia > Muridae > Mus > Mus musculus. Next base: position 96,692,255 of record NC_000080.6, read on the forward strand.
TAGGAGTCTTTAGTTCTTGAGTCCTCAGTGAATCACGAGTCCTCAGTCAGTCGTCTAATTCCTGGATCTCAACAAATGTTTCAACATGTTTCTATAGCTGATGACACATAGTTAGGGTGTAGAAATTGTATTTTGTATTGGTGGAGATTCAATATGATCATGAACTCCTTAGGAAAGTTCACTTACAAGTATCCCCAGATAATTGCTCATTTATTTTAAACACTGACTTTTATAGTTCTACTAAAACATTTTCTAATCTCTCCCTTCTTACAGTGTATGTGGTAGGACTATTAGAGTTGTTAGCAGATTCAAGAAAGAATGCTGTATCCTCGATGGAAATAAATATCAATCATGAGCCAAGTTCATGCTAAATAAACCTGTATTATATAAAGTTGTCAACAATTTTGACTGGTGTTTACTTTGACTGATTTTATCAGTTATAACAGTAACAAATATTGAATGAAACACAGTTGTTTTGCTTATGGTATTGCACATTTCTTTAATATCATAAAATTATTTGAAGATTAAAATGAAGCTAATAGTCCCCTGAGAATTTGAGTGACTTTATGTTTTCATTAATTCTTCCCTCATCTAAGCAGTTGTAAACATTACGTTTTCCATGGGGAAATAGTCAGATCTAAAAGAATAAGCATGTTAGTTTTTCACTGTGGATGATGGTTCAATAAGCAGAGTAACATTTTTCTGTCTCTATATTTTATTGATATTACTTCCTTAAGCAGTCCCATGAGTTTAGTAGAATCTGTGCATTGGCAAAATGAACGACTTTGTATTATCACTATGATATATTCATTCTTTCCAAAACAAACTTCCAGAAATTCATGTTCTGGATGTTCAAAAATATTTGTTTTACCCAACTGTTTTGATGATGCTATTGGGAAGGTAAACAAAAATATTAATGAGATAATTATAAAATTCATAAATATAGTGCAACTTAAGAAACTTAAGGATTTATTTGAAAATTTGCTGAGTGAAATAGAAGTATACAAAGGAGAAGGTTAAAAACAATGATTCAAAACAGGCTGGAATCACCTACTGATGACCAGAAACCAGGGAAGAGGTTTCTGGTGTCTTTTTGATTTTGTGTGAGTATAAAGTGTTCTCTGATCTATTATCACCATTTTATTGTGTTAAAACTAAATGACATCACTTTTTTTTCCAGAAAATTTCCATGAGTATTTAAGAAATTTCTGCTTGGAAACTTAAATTACAGAATGCTTGGTCCAATTACAGAATGCACCCTCAAGGAAAAGTTTCTGAAGAGTGGTGTGAATTTTTTTTCCTAACAATGAGACCTGGAGCATGAGACTCTTTTTGTTCTGTTAGGTTGGTAGGTCCAGCCTCAACATGAAGGCTTTTTGCCTTCTCTTATTGCATCCTTGTGGTCTTTTTCAGCTAGTGCCTATTGGAGCACTTCTGTTTTCTGAAAAACAGACAGGGAGTGGATCTGGGTAAGAGGGGAGGTGGAGGTGAGGGGCTGATAGGAGTGGAGGGAGGGGAAGCTGGGGTTGGTATGTGTCATATGCGACAATGATCAATTTTCATTAAAGAGATGTGTAGTCTGTTTCCATGTTGCCATTCTAAACTCTACTCTATTCAAGCAACTGAAGTTGAATTTTCCAGTAGTATGGTTCTTAAAACCAGTGCCTCACTCCACACACAGGTACAGTGGAGGTGTCTATGTCTGTATCTGTATCTGTATCTGTATCTGTATCTGTATCTGTATCTGTATCTGTATCTGTATCTGTATCTGTATCTGTATCTGTATCTGTATCTGTATCTATCTGTATCTGTATCTATCTGTATCTGTGTATCCTTCTATTTTTATGTGCCTCATCCTTACCTTTTCACAAACACATGGGCATTGATCAGTTGCCTCAATGGTGACAGGTAAGAATCAAACACCAGGAAAGGATCAGTTATTTAATGTTCTTTCTTCATAGAACTGATAGGATTCTGAGTACAGGCACATAATAGGTAGAAAATTTGTTATAGTTCTCTAACCCAGAAAACTTAATTCTATCTGAAAGTTTTTATCTCTCTGAGAAAGGTTTTCTAGATAAACTGCTTAGTGTGATGAAGTTTTATCAGAACCACAGAAGGATTGGTGAATACAGCTAATTTAGTAGGTTTTAGTTTCTGAACTCAAGTAACTAAATGCAGAACTTTAGGTGCAGGGCAAGTTATTATATTTAGAAAAAAATCTTGATGTAATAGTTTAAGATTATTGGAGCCTGTTAAAAAGGAAACTTAAAACTGAGTGTGTGTGTGTTTGTGTTTGTGTGTGTGTGTGTGTGTGTGTGTGTGTGTGTATTCTTGTTTAATAAGCAGTCTCAATACCCTAGTGAGCAGTAAGCTATTTGATTAAATAGCCATTTACCCAAAGGGAAAAATTATTTTTCTGGACATTTGCCTTCTTGGATTTTCATGATGGAGCCGTGACATACTTTGGTATTTGTACCATTTATGAGCATTTAAAAAAATAAGGAGAAATGAAATGGTTATAAAAGTCTCAATTCTCTTTTCCATAGGTTAAACTCTATGCACACACACAAGAAAATGAGTCCTATTATCAACAGTATTCTGTCTTCTATTTTTGCTTCCATTGGAAAATGTATTAGATAGGAAAAAAAAAGACCTCTACTTTGCTTGGGCAGTGATGTATGGTGGAGTCTGTTTATACAAGAATATGAGGGCATGATGTTAGCATCTCTTTCATATGTCATGCTAAAAGATATGTGAAAGTTGCTTTACCTATATCACAATAGGAAAATTCACACATGGAAAATTGGACTACTTAGAGCAGTAGGATATTTTTAATTATGCATTTAAAGATAAGCCCGCATGTTACTGTATATAGGATAGTATATTCTGCTGCCATATTCAAGTACAGTACACTGCTTTATATGAGAACAATGCCCTCATTGACTATAAATAAAAGGACTTCTAGAAAACTCAGAACATTTTCAAGTAGTAATTAATCATAGTGTGAGCAGTTTGAGTGTCACTTCTATTCTGTAGATAAATAATGAGGATAATCAGAAATGACACTAAAAAAGTTTCTCAAAGGGAAGGAAAAGGCAGCACTACAATCAATCAGAAGTACTTTGTATGCAGATAATATAACTTTTCATTTTTTATCTAAACATAAGGATGTATAAAAGTATTCTTCCTTATTTATATTGAGCAAGCGTTCTAATACAAGCCTACATTTCTAGCCTTTTGTTGTTATTTTGAACAGTCGCACGAGGGAGCTTAGATGCATTCTGAATGTGCTAGATAGCCCAAACTTAATTCACAATCACCCTGCTTCAGCATCCTCAGTGGTCTAGCAACAGCCCTGTGCCCCTCTGCTTGGAACACAGGCAGAGTGATAAAGATGTTCTTGTTAGGAAATTTTGTTTAAAATTTTGTGAATTTTCTACATACAGTTATTCACAAAGTGTGGTAATGATATATAAAATAGATTTTTTACACATTTTATGAGATATGTAGCTAACAGTTAATGAAAGGGAAGCATATGAAAGAGATAGCCTTATGTATTGTGTCTACTTATAACATATTCTATAACATAAGAAATTGTTGAAAAATTAATAACATGTGATTTACATGTATACAATGGGATAAGATTTGTAAAATCTGGCAACTGATACACGTAACCAGAATGCTGGTGCACTTAGAGTAGAACAGACTGTTGACACCATATTAATTACTCGATACATTTTAAAAGTAAATGACTTAAATCTTATCAAATTATACAATAATAAGGCTTAGATCTAATAAATACATTTAAATTTGATAAGAAAACTCGGGTCAAAAGTTTCTAAATGTTTTGTTGATAAGGATCACCAGAATTCCATCATATATAGTTTTTGCCTGATATAGGAACTTCACTAGAAATCTGAGTTCTACCCCATAGTCATACCAAATTTTATTTTTTGAGTTTAGGAAACAGTTTTGCACACTTTACTGATATCACTGAATTTAATACTGTTTACTAAATAATTTCATTTTCTGTTCTCTATGAGGATTTGGGGAGTAATTAGCGTGGTGTCAACAGTCTGTTCTACCCTAAGTGCACCAGCGTTCTGGTTATTAATTTCCCAACAATTTCTTATTTTGAGGTTTGGGCGAGAAAGAATAGATAGCCACAAAATTTGTAAGCAAGAATTAAAAAAAAAAATTGAAACTTGCAGAAAGCTGCCCATAACCCACTACTGTGGACTTTCCACCAATTGTGTTAGTTTATGGATTCTCTAATCCCTTCCTTTTAATCACTCAGGGTCAAGGAAGGAAGAGGGAATGTGAATGAAAAAAATGGTAATTTCTCTCCTTTGGAAATCATGGAGTAGTTGTACAAATCCCAAACCTCAAAAATCCATCTGAATAATATATTGATCTTGAGTATAAGTGTTAAAGGAAATCTTCCTAATTCTTTTCAATAATGAACCATCCTCTGATAAAAAGTTCTCTGCTACTTATATTCACAGAGGTCTTCTCTCCAGTCCTACTTGTCCTTAAAACTTGTATTTATTTCTATCATTTGTCAATGCCCTTCTCATAAACAATGCACCCTACATCTGCTTCCTAATGAGCTCCTACTTTTGTGATATTGATTCACTTGATAATTAATTTACATATTTGGGCATTAGAATGATTAATCATCTAATTATACATTTATTAGCAAACAGTTGAATTGAAGCAGTGACTAAAATAAAATTCATTTGTTTATCGGAAGTTTAAATGTGGCTTGAGTTATGGATAATCATTTCTTCATGCTATTGCAATTTCAAATTTAAGGTAGAAAGTCCTGAGCACCCAATGAATACAAAAGAAAAGTATTAATTCATACAAATGTCTTGCACAAAAGACAAAGGTTACCTTCAAATTATCTTCTGAGTTACTGAAGTGTTTTTCATGTGCATGTCAGTCTCACTAATATCCAATTAACTGTGTTTCTCACACACCTGATCTGTAATGTATGCTGTGTTTTGTGCAAACACAGCATGAAGGGATATTTACCATCAAGTTAATAGAGGTAATTTAGCTGGCCATGGTGCAGAAGGGCTTCCCATTTGTTATCAACACATACTGGAACACATCAGGTGTGAAATCCATAATTTAAAACTCAAGAGTAATTTCAGATAGACATCCATCATACACATTTAATTGTCAGTTTAATATTGTATTTCCATAAAGATGAATTATTTATATGACTTGAGATAACAAATAGCAATCACTAGAAAAGTTCCATCTTATTAGTCAAAAACATTAATGCTGAGCTCATAATTTTTCAATGACGAACAGTGGGTGCCATTAAATAAAATAATCAACAATATTAAAATGTGTGCTAAAGCATACTTGAAAAAAACTTGAAAAACGAATATGTAAGAATTATATTTGTGATGATAGTTTTGGTTTTATTACTCTATTGGTGAATATTTTGAGTTGTTTATGCTTGTTCAGTTTCATGTATTCCCCATCCAAACTCCATATTAGTATGGTAAATTTTACATATTAATTGAACCAATATTGTTATACGTTATTGTTAACAAAAGTCCTCAGTTTATGGAATCTCCTGAATTTTTCTTACTGTTTTCTGGACAACGTATTTCATTTAATTGTTGACTCCAATAGTGAAAATATCTCAAATGATTTTTTTTTCTCTTTCATGATCTCAGTAGTTTTAGTAAGTAAAATTTAGAGGGTTTATAAAATATTACTCAAATAGAAGTTTTTATATTTATTCATATAAATAGATACTAGCCATAGAGTTCTAGGCAGGAAGACCACAAAGACTGAAAGTCTATATTAAAATATCAAGCATATGTACCATTTGCATAACCATGGATGTTAACTTTGATCACTTAGCTGAAACCCTGGGATCCATTATACCAAAATTGATTCACAACTCCTCAATGTGCAACAATGTACACTTTGGAAGAAACTGATAATCACAATCCACATTAAAGACTATGGAGATTTATGCTCTACATTCCAGAAGAAATAATAAATCATTTCTTATTTTTCTTCATAAACAATGTATATGCTTCTATCTTTTTGTTAAGAACTGAATTATATGGTTTTTGACCAACTATGTTTCTTTTACATTTTGTAGTAAAACATATGACCTTTTACTTTCTAGATTAACTTGATTCAAGTTGAGATGGAGACTTTTAATTATCTCCTATACATACTTAATATACTCTAATCATTGTGAAGTAGCACCTGATTATATTCTTAATTTCTGACACTATATGAAATCTGTATTATCTAATGTTCAAGAGATCCTAAATTTTCTTCCAAAAAGTCTGCAACACAATTCTCATTAATTTGGGAGTCTTTGTGATAAACAAAAGTTTTATCTGTTGCTTTTTACCCATTGAAAGATATTGTTAGTATTGGATATGTTGGTCTTTTCTGTGGACTTTCACTGTAAATTGGGATTCAACATCACAAGATGTTAGTGTGCATTTCATCCATGTGTTACTCTCCATATGTTCTCTACTGTGGTTTATTTTTCTCCCTAAGTTCCTGGGACAAAGGCAAATCCTATTGCTCTAACTTTTTGAAAAATCAACAATAATGTAACTCCTGATGCTTTTCTCTAACCTCATACATCAATGCCTGGCTCACCCATCAAAGAAAATTCCTCCTGAGGAAGATTGGAAAAATACAGTTTCACAGTCAGACACTATAGAGAAAATGAGAGATGGTGGAATGGAATCCTCCACACTAAAAGGCATGCCTCTACCAAATCCCTTCCCAGCAATAGATGGGCACTACAAACCAACTTCAGTGTATTCTCTGGAGGTTCTTTGTCTCATGTTGTCAGTGTCTTTTTGGTTTTGCTTTGTTTTTGTTTTATTCTGTTGTTTTCTTTCTTTTCTTTCCTTTCTTTCTCTCTCTTAACTTATATGTCTTTTAAGTATACAGTATGCCTTCCAGGCTTTTTTTTTTTTTTGTGAGATTCCTTAGTGGTGAAAATTTCTGTCTGTCTGTCTGTCTGTCTGTCTGTCTCTGTCTTTTTCTCTCTCTCTCTCTGTGTGTGTGTGTGTGTGTGTGTGTGTGTGCTGTATGCTTTTTCTTTGGCTTTTCTTTGGCTGTATTGCCATATTCTGATTTGTTTGATTTTGATTTATGTAATTTTACTATTATTCCTTGGATATCTGTTTGTTTTCTAACGAGGGACAGGCAGAGTAGAGATCTAGATGGGAGTGGATTTGAAAAGTAACTGGGAGGAATAGGAGAAGGGGATACCATAAGCAGCATATATGGAATGAATAAAAAGTGATTTTCTATAAAAGAAAAACCAACAAGAAAAAAACAGCACAAGAAATACACACACACACACACACACACACACACACACACACACACACACTGCATTAAATCACTAAATCATCAGATAACTTATTATACAAGCAAAAGACCAATAAGAGAAAAAGTGCCCAGAACAATGAGAAACAAACAAACAAAAAATAGAATAGTTATTTTTTTTTCTTGCTACAGATGACTTTTATTTAGAAACAATTTCAGATAAACAGTCTTCAACTTGTTTTCATGAATGCCACAGAACAGGATCACTGATTTAAATGCAAATGAACTAGTATAAAGGCATATCTCACAACCATACTCAGGGTTACCTTCTGGTTAACATTTTTAATGTAATATTTCATTTTAAAAATTGACCAAGAAAAAACAAAACAAAGCAAAACAAAAGTAAAACAAAACAAAGCAAAATAAACCAAAGACAATGGCCCTGGAAAAAAAATGAACAATTTGTTTTAGTTTACAGCACAGAGATTCTTCTCTTAATGTTAGTTGTGCTCTTGGTTTCAGCAATAAGTGAAGGAAATAAGATCTTGCCCTTTTGAAGTTCTGAGGGGAGGTGTGGGTGTCCACGTTAGTATGGTTGGATAGGATCTGCTATCCTTGTAACGATTCAAGGTTGGAATGGTCTTCTATTCACTATGGCATCCATCCACCTGCTCCTGGCCTTAGTTCCAGATCTTGAGGAAGCTGTCCCAGGATCCTGTTGCCACAGCCATGCCATCATCAGTCACCCCCAAGAAGCTGACTTGGTTGTAGAGTTCAGCTAAGACACCTGCTCTCTCAGCTTTGAGTGCATCCTAGACACTTCAGTTGAAATAATCATGCCCAGCAAGGAGGACGGGGCCACTCTTGGAGAAGGAAACAAATGTTACACCACAGATAATGTTGTCATAGGAGTAGGTCATGACCTCCTGGTCTGCATGGAGATCAAACAGCTTGCATGTACCATCCACTGAGCCAGTGGCAAAGGCATGGCCATTGGGAAAGAAACAGATGGCATTAATTTTAAGCTTACTGCTAAATGTGGTATACCTAATGAGACTCCACTGGAGAAAACTGTTTGTTTGCTTGTAAGTGGATATTAACGAGACTCTTGTTTATTCCCACATTGCTTGGAACCCACATTGCTTAGACCCTTGCAGCCAGTGTTCATGCTACCACAGTCTCATTGAGTTCATTTTTTTTAATTAGTATTCTTTCCTTCATGCTGCTGAATTAGCTATATGAGCCTGGAATTTTTGTTAATTTCTTGAGATTTAATACATAAAAAATTGTGCATGTACAAGTAACAATAGTACTGTTTTCTTTTCTGTCTCTATGTAATGTAATTTAATCACCATTTACTGTTTTAACTTGTTTACCATAATCTAAGTAATTAGTTGTTGCACAAAAGCCAACCTCAACTATAGTCCATCTTAAGACAAATGAATCTAATTTCTTAACACCATAATTTAAGTGACAGACATTATGCACTAGTGTTCAGTTGTGAAAATAGAACTCTGGTTCTAGTTTACCAATAAGTGTGCTTCGTGTATGTGTGTGTCTGTGTGCATGCTCATTTGTTAAGCCCCAGGTATATTTTCATTTTAAAATCTGTCAAATATTTTCCAGTGTCATTCTTATGATCAAAAGGATTCTTTTACAAACTATTTTGGTGGTTAGTTTGTGAATTTTTTCCTTTCGAATCAATATTGTATTGTTAAATTATTACTTTATTTGAGGGACATAATTATTTTGGAGATGTTATTAGAATCAGTTTCCATCAATATTTATTGACAGATATAGGTCTATAGCTTGTCTATGTAGAAATATGATACTATGTATTATTTTTTTGTGTATACTAATGTTATCTAAGGTGAAGTGGTAGAGAACGCTACTTCTGTTCAGTTTTCAGGAGGAAATTATGAAGACTTTGACAAATCATCTCATTAAATCTTTGGTGTGCACAACCCACCATTAAAACCATTTTTTAACATATAGTTTTCTTTTTCAGAAAGTTACTAATCATTGTTTCATGTTATTTAATATATTTAGAACTATTCAGTTTATTTATCTTATGACTTTTGGTAGTGCCTTTTAATGAAACACTTCCTTCTCACCCCCATGATATCAATTTACAGGGACAATATTCCATAGTAACATATTATATTTTAAAGACAGTAGGATGACCAGTGAGACCTTCATCAACACTTCTATGTTCTTAATTATCCTTGCTGCACCATTATCTTTTTAAGTGATCCTTACAATGAATCTTTTGCTTTCCTCAATTTTCTTCATGCTCATTGTACTGTAAATTTCACCTATAAGCTATGTTTTTTATTATTTCTTTTTGCATTACTTGATTACAATGTTGTTCTTTTAATATTTTTCTGAGTTGAAATCTTAAGTTATTAATTTTAATCCTCATTTTATTCATTTGTTGATATTTTTATTAGGTATTTTCCTCATTTACATTTCCAATGCTATCCCAAAAGTCCCCCATACCCTCCCCCCAGTCCCATACTCACCCACTCCCACTTTTTGGCCCTGGCATTCCCCTGTACTGGGGCATATAAAGTTTGCAAGTCCAATGGGCCTCTCATTCCAGTGATGGCCGACTAGGCCATCTTTTGATACATATGCAGCTAGAGTCAAGAGCTCCAGGTTACTGGTTAGTTCATAATGTTTTTCCACCAATAGGGTTGCAGATCCCTTTAGCTCTTTGGGTACTTTCTCTAGCTCCTCCATTGGGGGCCCTGTGATCCATCCAATAGTTGACTGTGAGAATCCACTTCTTTGTTTGCTAGGCCCCAGCATAGTCTCACAAGAGACAGCTATATCTGGGTCCATTAAACAAAATCTTGCTAGTGTATGCAATGGTGACAGCATTTGGAAGCTGAATATGGGATGGATCCCTGGATATGGCAGTCTCTAAATGGTCCATGCTTCTGTCACAGTTCGAAACTTTGTCTCTGTAACTCCTTCCATGGGTGTTTTGTTCCCATTTCTAAGAAGGGGTAAAGTGTCCACAGTTTGGTCTAAGTTCTTCTAGAGTTTCATGCGTTTAGCAAATTGTATCTTATATCTTGGGTATCCTAAGTTTCTGGGCTAATATCCACTTATCAGTGAGTACACATTGGGTGAGTTCCTTTGTGATTGGGTTACCTCACTCAGGATGATGCCTTCCAGGTCCATTCATTTGCCTAGGAATTTTTTAAATTAATTCTTTTTAATAGCTAAGTAGTACTCCATTGTGTAAATGTACCATATTTTCTGTAACTATCCTCTGTTGAGGGGCATCTGGGTTCTTTCCAGCTTCTGGCTATTATAAATAAGGCTACTATGAACATAGTGGAGCATGTGTCCTTCTTACCGGTTGGAACATCTTCTGGATATATGCCCAGTTATTGCGGGATCCTCCAGTAGTAGTACTATGTCCAATTTTCTGAGGAACCACCAGACTGATTTCCAGATTGGTTGTACAAGTTTGCAATCCCACCAACAGTGGAGTAGTGTTCCTATTTCTCCACATCCTCGCCAGCATCTGCTGTCACCTGAATTTTTGATCTTAGCCATTCTGACTGGTGTGAAGTGGAATCTCAGGGTTGTTTTGATTTGCATTTCCCTGATGATTAAGGATGTTGAACATTTTTTCAGGTGCTTCTCTGCCATTCGGTATTCCTCAGGTGAGAATTCTTTCTTCAGCTCTGAGCCCCATTTTTTTAATGGGTTTATTTGATTTTCTGGAGTCCACCTTCTTGAGTTCTTTCTATATATTGGATATTAGTCCCCTATCTGATTTAGTGTAGGTAAAGATCCTTTCTCAATCTGTTGGTGGTCTTTTTGTCTTATTGACAGTGTCTTTTGCCTTGCAGAAGCTTTGAAACTTTATGAGGTCCCATTTATTGATTCTCGATCCTACAGCACACGCCATTACTGTTCTATTCAGGAATTTTTCCCCTGTGCCCATATCTTCAAGGCTTTTCCTCACTTTCTCCTGTATAAGTTTCAGTGTCCCTGGTTTTATGTGGAGTTCCTTAATCCACTTAAATTTGACCTTAGTACAAGGAGATAGGAATGGATCAATTCGAATTCTTCTACAAGATAACCACCAGTTGTGCCAGCACCATTTGTTGAAAATGCTGTCTTTTTTCCACTGGATGGTTTTAGCTCCCTTGTCAAAGATCAAGTGACCATAGGTGTATGGGTTCATCTCTGGGTCTTCAATTCTGTTCCATTGGTCCACTTGTATGTCCCTATACCAGTACCGTGCTGTTTTTATCACAATTGCTCTGTAGTACAGCTTTAGGTCAGGCATGGTGATTCCACCAGAGGTTTTTTTATACTTGAGAAAATTTTTTGCTATCCTAGGTTTTTTGTTATTCCAGATGAATTTGCAGATTGCTCTTTCTAATTCGTTGAAGAATTGAGTTGGAATTTTGATGGGGATGGCATTGAATCTGTAGATTTCTTTTGGCAAGATAGCCATTTTTACAATGTTGATCCTGACAATCCATGAGCATAGGAGATCTTTCCATCTTCTGAGATCTTCTTTAATTTCTTTCTTCAGAGACTTGAAGTTCTTATTATACAGATCTTTCATTTCCTTAGTTAGAGTCACACCAAGGTATTTGTGACTATTGACAAGAGTGTTGTTTCCCTAATTTCTTTCTCAGCCTTTTTATCCTTTGTGTACAGAAAGGCCATTGACTTGTTTGAGTTAATTTTATATCCAGCTACTTCATTGAAGCAGTTTATCAGGCTTAGGAGTTCTCTGGTGGAATTTTTAAAGTCACTTATATATACTATCATATCATCTGTAAAAAGTAATATTTTGACTTCTTCCTCTCTAATATGTATCCCCTTGATCTCCATTTGTTGTCTAATTGCTCTGGCTAGGACTTCAAGTACAAAGTTGAATAGGTAGGGAGAGAATGGACAGCCTTATTTAGTCCCTGAGTTTAGTAGAATTGCTTCCAGCTTCTCACCATTTACTTTAATGTTGGCTACTGGTTTGCTGTAGTTTGCTTTTATCATGGTTAGGTATGGGCCTTGAATTCCTGACCTTTCCAAGACTTTTATCATGAATGGGTGTTGCATTTTGTGAAATGCTTTCTCCACATCAAACAAGATGATCATGTGGTTTTTGACTTTGAGTTAGTTCATATACTCGATTAAGTTGATGGATTTCCGTATTGAATCATCCCTGCATCCCTGAGATGAAACCTACTTGGTCAGGATGGATGATTGTTTTGATGTGTTCTTGGATTGACTTAGCAAGAACTTTATTGAGGATTTTTGCATCGATATCCATAAGGGAAATTGGTCTAAAGTTCTCTATCTTCGTTGGGTCTTTTTGTGGTTTAGGTAGGAGAGTAATTGTGGCTTCATAGAATGAGTTGGGTAGAGTACCTTCTCTTTCTATTTTGTGGAATAGTTTGGGAAGAACTGGGATTAGATCTTCTTTGAATGTCTGATAGAACTCTGCACTAAACCCATCTGGTCCTGGGCTTTTTTTGGTTGGGAGACTATTAATGACTGCTTCTATTTCTTTAGGGGATATAGGACTCTTTAGATCATTAACCTGATCTTGATTTAACTTTGGTACCTGGTATCTGTCTAGAAATTTGTCCATTTCATCCAGGTTTTCCAGTTTTTTTGAGTATAGCTTTTGTAGAAGGATCTGATGGTGTTTTGGATAGCTTCAGGGTCTGTTGTTATGTCTCCCTTTTCATTTCTGATTTTGTTAATTAGGATGATTTCCCTGTGCCCTCTAGTTAGTCTGGCTAAGGGTTTATCTATCTTGTTGATTTTCTCAAAGAACCATCTCCTCGATTGGTTGATTCTTTGAATAGTTCTTCTTGTTTCCACTTGGTTGATTTCGCCCCTGGGTTTGATTATTTCCTGCTGTCTACTCCTCTTGGGTGAATTTGCTTCCTTTTTTTCTAGAGCTTTTAGGTGCGTTGTCAAGCTGCCAATGTGTGCTCTCTCTAGTTTCTTTTTGGAGGCACTCCTAGCTATGAGTTTTCCGATTAGAAATGCTTTCATTGTGTCCCATAAGTTTGGGTATGTTGTGGCTTCATTTTCATTAAACTCCAAAAAGTCCTCAATTTCTTTTTTAATTCCTTCCTTGACCAAGGTATCATTGAGAAGAATGTTTTCAGTTTCCACGTGAATGTTGGATTCCTATTATTATTATTGTTATTGAAGATCAACCTTAATCCATGGTGATCTGATAGGATGCATCGGACAATTTCAATATTTTTGTATATGTTGAGGCTTGTTTTGTGACCAATTATGTGGTCTATTTTGGAGAAGGTACCATGAGGTGCTGAGAAGAAGCTACATCCTTTTGTTTTAGGATGAAGTGTTTTATAAATAACTGTTAGATCCATTTGTTTCATAACTTCTGTTAGTTTCACTGTGTCCCTGTTTAGTTTCTGTTTCCATGATCTGTCCATTGGTGGAAGTGGTGTGTTGAAGTCGCCCACTATTATTGTGTGAGGTATAATGTGTGCTTTGAGCTTTACTAAAGTTTCTTTAATGAATGTGGCTGCCCTTGTATTTGGAGCATAGATATTCAGAATTGAGAGTTCCTCTTAGAGGATTTTACCTTTGATGAGTATGAAGTGCCCCTCCTTTTCTTTTTTTGATGACTTTTGGTTGGAAGTCAATTTCATTAGATATTAGAATGGCTACTCCAGCTTGTTTCTTCATACCATTTGCTTTGAAAATTGTTTTCCATTTTTCATTCTGAGGTAGTGTCTATCTTTTTCTCAGAGATGAGTTTCCTGTAAGCAGCAAAATGTTGGGTCCTGTTTGTGTAGCAAGTCTCTTAGTCTATGTATTTTTATTGGGGAGTTGCGTCCATTGATATTAAGAGATATTAAGGAAAAGTAATTGTTGCTTCCTATTATTTTTGTTGTTAAAGTAGGCATTATGTTCTTGTGGCTGTCTTCTTTTAGTTTTGTTGAAGGATTACCTTCTTGCTTTTTCTAGGACATGGTTTCTGTCCTTGTATTGTTTTTTTTTTTTCTGTTATTATCCTTTGAAGGGATGGATTCATGGAAAGATAATGTGTGAATTTGGTTTTGTCATGGAATACTTTGGTTTCTCCATCTATGGTAATTGAGAGTTTGGCTGGGTATAGTAGCCTGGGCTGGAAATTGTGTTCTCATAGTGTCTGTATAAGATCTGTTCAGGCTCTTCTGATTTTCATAGTCTCTGATGAAAAATCTGGTGTAATTCTAATAGGCTTGCCTTTATAAGTTATTGGCCTTTTTCCCTTACTGCTTTTAGTATTCTATCTTTATTTAGTGCATTTGTTGTTTTGATTATTATGTGTCGGGAGGAATTTCTTTTCTGGTCCAGTCTATTTGGAGTTCTGTAGGCTTCTTGTATGTTCATGGGCATCTCTTTCTTTAGGTTGGGAAGTTTTCTTCTATAAGTTTGTTGAAGATATTTGCCGGTCCTTTGAGTTGAAAATTTTCATTCTCATATACTATTATCTGTAGGTTTGGTCTTCTCATTGTGTCCTGGATTTCCTGGATGTTTTGAGTTAGGATATTTTTGCATTTTCCATTTTCTTTGATTGTTGTGCCGATGTTTTCTATGGAATCTTCTGCACCTGAGATTCTCTCTTCCATCTCTTGTATTCTGTTGCTGATGCTGGCATCTATGGTTCCAGATTTCTCTCCTAGGGTTTCTATCTCCAGCGTTGCCTCACTTTGGGTCTTCTTTATTGTGTCTACTTCCCTTTTTTGGTCTTGAATGGTTTTATTCAATTCCATCACCTGTTTGGTTGTGTTTTCCTGCAATTCTTTAAGGGATTTTTGTGCTTCCTCTTTAATGTCTTCTACCTGTTTAGCAGTGTTCTCCTGTATTTCTTTAAGTGAGTTAGTTATTAAAGTCCTTCTTGATGTCCTCTACCATCATCATGAGATATGCTTTTATAACCAGGTCTAGCTTTTTGGGTGTGTTGGGGTGCCCTGGACTGGGCGAAGGGGAGTGCTGGGTTCGGATGATGGTGAGTGGTCTTGGTTTCTGTTAGTAAGATTCTTAAGTTTACCTTTCGCCATCTGGTAATCTCTGGAGTTAGTTGTTATAGTTGTCTCTGTTTAGAGATTGTTCCTTTGGTGATTCTGTTACCCTCTATCAGCAGACCTGGGAGACTAGCTCTCTCCTCTGAGTTTCAGTGGTCAGAGCACTCTCTGCAGTCAAGCTCTCCTCTTACAGGTAAGGTGCACAGATATCTGGTATTTGGACCTCCCTCCTGGCCAAAGATGAAGGCCCAAAACAGGACCCTTCCCAGAAGCTGTGTTGCTTTGGCCTGTCCCAGAAGCTGTCAGTTTCTGTAGTATACACTCTCACCTGTGCAGACTACTTTAGGCGGAGTCCCAGAACCAAGATGGCTCCCGCTGATCCTGAGGCAAAAGCCTCCTGGGCTGGGCGGACACCTGTCCTCTGGCCAGGAAGGTGGCCAGATGTCTGGAGCCCAAAAAGAATAAATATCCTCTTTAATTTCTTTCTGCAGAGATTTAAAGATTTTATCATTTAAGTCTTTCACTTGCTTAGTTAGAGTTACCCCAATATATTTTACATTATTTCAGGCTTGTTTGTGTGTAGGGGGATAGGGAGGTGTAAATGGATAGAACAGGTGAGAAAGGAGAGGTGAGATAGCATTGAGAGAAGGAATGAGGGGAGAAACAGCTAGAATTAAAGGATATTTGAGGGGTGATTTGAAGATCTATTGCATGGAAAAGTTCTTATCATAAGTAAAGGCAATTCTAATGAAGTCTCCAAATATTGAGGGAGATGGAACTGCCATCTCTTGTCCATTGATTGAAGCTTCTTGAAGCCATCCAGGGGCCATGGATGAACTAGGTTTACCTGAAAAGGGGACTAGAAATAAAAAGGACAGGAGGTTGGGAGGGGTCGAGAGAAGGATGAAACCAAGACAAGGTTCTGATCAAGACTCCAAGTTTAATATCCAGCACTGTGTTTTTATAGGGAAATCCCACAGAATCATCCTTTGCTTTAGATGGATTTGTGGTGCAAAACACTCTTAGTAGGAAGTCTGTTCTTCTAAGTTCTAAGTAGGAAGTTGCACTTGTAACCAAAGCAGATGACTCCACCTAGGTAGTTTAGTCCATTGTGGCAAGCACTCAAGGTCTGTTCAGCCTGCTCAAGGCTGGGAAAGGTACAGCTTCTATTACCAACACTGGGTTTCATTCAACTTGGAGGCCAAAAGGAATTTTCCCATGGAAATTCCCACACAACCCAGGCTATTGCCAAGACAAATTAACAATAAGGTCCAGTTGATGGGGTCAGCACCCACACAACTCTTTGAAGATAAAGAGGTCAAGTTGGTGTTGACATTAAACCTTCAC
Source organism: Mus musculus (assembly GCF_000001635.26). Lineage (NCBI taxonomy): Eukaryota > Metazoa > Chordata > Mammalia > Rodentia > Muridae > Mus > Mus musculus. Next base: position 96,708,976 of record NC_000080.6, read on the forward strand.
TCCTATTTTCTAGTGTCTTTGGTAATGGAAGGTCCTCTATAGGTTACCAAAAGAGAAATGCAAGCACAAGAACAGCCACAAAGCTTTGATCAATGATCTGTCCTGCCTTCAAAATATGTCAAGGCATTGGTAGCAAAGAACTTGTGTGGGTAACCAACCAGTGTCTGATTTGACTTTTGGCCCACTACACAAAATGAAAGGTATACCTAACACTGCTTGAGTGATCGAGAACCAGAGTCCAGATCACCCAGAGACCTATGGTGAAACAAAGTTGAATAAAAAACAACCAAACAAAACTAACAGTGAGTTTTTTCCTAGTGATATTATAGATCAGTGCCAACACCAAAGAGCCCTACGTCTGCTGAGACGGGAACAATTACAAAGACCAGAAATTATGCAGAGAGATAGAGACACAGCTCTATATGAGAGGACCTCATCACATCCCTCTCATCAGAGTTCCAGAAAAACCTGAAGAAAAGGAGGGAGAAGCAGTTGGTGAGACAGAGGAGAAAGAGGCTTTCAGGAAGACAAGGCCTTCTAAAACAACAGAGCAAAGCTCATATGAACTTATAAATTCTGGGGAAACAATCAGAGTCAACACAGGTCTGATTCAGGTCCTATAGCATTCAGCTTGTACTTTTATGAGACTTATGAATATTCAAATGAGGGGATCTCTGAATCTGGGCCTTTTTTTAGGATTCTTTTATTTTGCTGTTGGCTTGAATTGTAAACTTCAATATGATCATTTTCATTTCATCTTATTATATTTTTGTTAATAAATCAAAAATCCTAAAACAAAAGACAGAGTGTAAATAGCCATTGTCAAATGATTTGGGTCCTCTAAAATAGAGTGAAAGAAATTAAAATCTCTATAACAAAGATGCTCTTTTAATTACATAAAGAATAGTTGCCTGAAGAGCTTTTTGAAGACTTGCTTCTTATAGGTGTACATTAAGATTTTAATTAACTTGGGTCACAAGAGAGTTTTCTCTTGGTAACTCTGCTAATAGGATTGTTATATAGTAAATGATACAAAAAAATGTTTTGCTCATAAAACTGGAGAGGATATTCTACAAATTTAAATACTGATTTTAAGAAAACATTGGTTGTTTGACATGGTAGTGCATACCTTAAATCCCAGAAATTATAAGGCTGATTGATATTTGTGAGTTAGAGGTCAGCTTTGTATAGATAGTGAATTCCTGGCTAGCTAGTCTATGTAGTGAAACACTATCTCAAAGGAAAATGATAAAGAGGAGGAGGATAAGAGGAAGGAGAAGACATGAGGAAGAGGCAAAGAAATGGGGGTGGGGGAATGACATTGTAAAATGATCCATCAACAGCATTGTAGAAATGTTATAAGGTAAATAAGGCATATTTTAATAAGGGATGAAATTAGAAATTACTAATAATTTATTAAATATTTAAAACCATGGCAATGTATAGTGAGGAATTATAAATAATTATAAATAAAATTAAAATATGTAAATCTCAGTTAAAAGTAATCTGAACACTTGTATGTAGGAGAGTAAATATAGTCACATTAGTCATTGAAATGCCAACTAAAATGGGAGTCACATGATTATATAACCAAAGGCCACTCAAGGGACAGGGAAAATAAAAAAGCAGCTTAGCATATGAAAGATGCTTACTCTGTGGAATCTGTGCTCTAAATTCCAACATAGCCTCCTGAGATGGATAAATGTCAGTGCAAAATCTTTGTGCTTTCATTATATTGTGCTGCTTATAAAGATTGCCTCCCTTTGAGGCAAGTGATTTCTCAATTATTACTATACTCTGAATCAACTCCCCTGGCTTTCAACATTACATACTCTCCTGATTGAGGTATCAGATATTTCTGTCTTTAATGTTTTTGGTTTATAATATGTACTTGGAAATTATGTTTTAGTTAGTTTTACTCTTCGACTTAGGAAAATTGAAAAGCAGTCCTGATAAAGGCATAGGTGTCACTCAATTAAATAGATTAAATTCTTACCTACTTATATGTAGTTAGACTAACTAAATATCAATAAACTTTCAATAGAAGTTTAAGTTTGTTTTCTTAATTTTACTAAAAGAAAAATTTAGTATTTAATAGCTTGATATGGATACTGTTGTCATAATACAAATAAAGATTATTCTTTCCCATGTAGAAAATATTGTGGAAGAGTTAACAAGTAATAGGATATGATTGAACAGATTGTATTTATATTTATATATAAATTTATATTTATATTTATAATATATTTATTTGTATTTATTTACTTATAGAAAAATAATTATGATCTATTTCTAAATATATTATATAATATATTATAAAGTAATTATATTTATAATTTGTTTTGTAATGAATATAATTAAGTATGTAAATGTAGCATAATTAAAATTACAATAATTTATGCACATATGTATATATGTGTAAATATTTTTGTTAACAAAATAGAGGCCAAGAGTCTTAAAGAAACTAGAGGTATTTATATATAAAGAGTTGGAGGAAATAGAAGTAGAAAATTATGTAAAATATTTTAACATCAAAATAAACATCATCATTGCTTTTTCAACTAATTCATAATGTTAACTTTTTAATTTTTGAGACTATAACATAATTATCATTGGACCCTTCTCTTTCTCACCTGCAAACCTTCATATATACCCCTCCTTGCTCTATTTCAAATTCATAACATCTTTTTATTTATTTTTATTACTTATATATACTAGAGTTTTGTTCTTAAGCACATGATTGTTGATCAAACGTACTAGAAGTTCCACATGCTTCTTTAAAAAGGACCTATATAAAATCAGTGGGAAAAAAAAGTCAGTTGGAGAGTGTTGGTTCACAAATTATTGTGGTACTTAACTAGCTGAAAAGAACACAAAGACCAGCATAAATGGAAAAAAATATTTGGGAATAGTAAGGTTCATATTGGGGAGAAGGTACTATTCATAGAAAGAGGTACTCTCTCATCTATATAACCAATGTATACTTTTTCCCTTTTCATAAGAAATTTCTAATAACTTGGGTCAATAAGACACGTTTGACAGTAAATAACTGTATATCCTTCCTGAAGCCAGATCTTTTATTTAAGCTTTTATTAAATTATAAAATGATGGATTAAATAAATATAATCATTGCATCTGTAAATCAGGACAGGTAGACAAATTGTTTTCTTATTTGTATTCCTTTCATGGCCTCTTCTTTTATTGTACTTCAAGATTTCTTACTACTGTTTGAATAATCATAGAATAGATGGACACATCTACCTTGTTATTAAATTAATGATAATGGCTTTACTTTTTCACAGTACAACAGAGGAGTATACAATTCTTGTATATAGTCCTTTTTATGTTGAGAAATGTGCACTCAATTCCTTCTCTATAAGAATTTTTAAAATAATGACAGGATCCTGTAAAAAATTTTCTGGATCTATTCATCTCATATCTATTTTTGAGTCCATTTATGTTATATGTTGTTTTTCAGAATATTTTTAAGTGAGTCAACTGTGAAGTTTGCACCATGGATTACATCTTCCTTTTTTTGAAAACTGGCACTCAGCATCAGATGTTTGATAGCATTTTACGAAGTAGAACTTCTTTAAAAATTATATTGTTCCTCTCAAACCTTAACACTACCTTGCTCACTACATAAATGTAATAATCTAAAGATTTGATTGTAACTTCAACAATATGCACAGCACTTTCCTGGAAATAGATGTTGAAGAAAGAACTGACTTTCTTCATTCTATAAATAGACACAGACATAGACAAATAACACATACATACTTATATGTATAAACATACATGCATATAAAATAAATATGTACATATGTATATATATACATATATTATTTTAATATATTATATATGTATATAGATATTTGTATGTACAAGATGAAGCTATACAGTGGACTTTTTGGAAGGAAGAACTAAAAAGGAAAGAGGAATAATAGAGTAAAGGAGACGACTATCACCAAAATATTTTTGTGAGGCTGAGTAGTATTCCATTGGGTAAATGAACAACAATCTGTGATTTAGTGAAATTTAATGTTAATGTTTATATTAATTTACAACTCAAAATATATAATATACCAGGTTTTATAATTAATTTTAACACCCGCAAAACCTCTCTTTTATGAATCATTATTGTTCATGAAGACCTAGAAACACTTTTCATTTCCTTATTTCAGGATTGGACTGTACAAAGAGACAGAACATTCAACATGTTAACCAAAGAAATTGTATAATTTATAGATAAGCTGCAGTAGAAAACTAAAGTCTAGTCTTCATGGTGAGCCAGTGAAGTGTTTTAAGTCAAGCTTCCCACCCAAGGCTTCATGGACAGGATCTCATATGAGTGTGTCTCCTACTGCATATCAGGATTAGTCTCTGAAAGGCATAGCAGCCAGGTTTTGGAAACAGGGATAATTTTAGATATGGAGATGAAGTGTTGTAGCACATTCTATTGTAAAGGACAGAAATGTAGCCTAGACTGTTTCATCCAGCTACATCACAGAATATCACATACTATAGTTATTGCTGGTAATAAGTATGAAGGGTATGGGAGAGAGTGGGTGATGCAATGCCACTCTAGACACCACCTCATAGTACAGATGTTAGGACAAGATAGACTACCTAAAAGAAAGGGTAGATGAAGCCTGGAACTAAAAAATTAAAGTGGACTACCCAATTTCCATGTCTATCATACTTTTCCTAATATGGAGTGTGTTCTTATGATATCAGATATATATAAACTAGGATTTACTATGCCTGGGCCTTTTATCTCCAGGAGCACACCTGAGTAGTCTGATACAGACTAAATGTAAAGTAATTCACAATTCTGGATATGCAGTAGTGCAGTGGTTTGAATGACAAAGTTGCCCTTAGGCTCAAAGATTTGAATCGTTGGTGACCAGAGTGGTACTATTAAAATAACTAGTAAGTGGGATCTCCTTGGAGGAAATGTGTCATCAGGGGTGGGTACAATTTGAGGTTTCCAAAGTCCATCCAAAGCCCAGTATCTCTCTCTCTCTCTATCTCTCTCTCTCTCTCTCTCTCTCTCTCTCTCTCTCTCTCTCTCTCTCTCTCTCTCTCTCGATCAGGATATAGCTTTCAGCTACTGCTCCAGGGCCATGTATATGTGTCCATCGTCCATCTATGCTTCCTGTAATGAGGATAATGGACTAATCCTCAGAACCTGTAACCAACTCCTCAATTAAATGTTTACCTTAGTTATGGTGTTTCTTCACAACAATAGAAGAGTTGACTAAGTCGAGCTAAAATTGGGCAATTGTAGGATGTTTTGTTTTGTTTTGGGGGGCAGGGACAACAATAGGTTCTTTGAGATGAAAAATATAAATGTTTATTCAAGTCATTGGATGGTCACTATGTTCTGCATGCATGATCACTTATAATCATAACTAAAATGATAGAATTTAGAATCACTGAGGAAATATAGTTACATCTGTGAGGGGGTTCTCAGAGAGATATACTAAGGAAGAAAGGCTCCCACCTAAATCTGGGTGAGTCTCTCTCCTTTGTTGTAGTCCTGGGCTGAATAAACAGAAAGGAAACTAAACAGTTTAGAGTCATCACGACATGTATCTTCTGATGCTTCCCAGTTGTGGGCAATGTGACTATGGGCCATATGATTTCATATGTTTCACACACCTCAAACCACTTTTGTTGCCAGGCCTATCCTTTGCTACAGTGGACCATATTTGTAAGTGTGATTCCCAAGATAAGATTTTTCTCCTTTAAGTTGCTTCTGATAATCTTTTATCACAACAAGAAATGTAACTAATGTATCAAGAATACAGTGAGCAGATGCTATGGCAGTAACAACCTCCTCTATGGCTAAAAGCAGGATCTTTACCTCGCTAATATAAATAATGGTATGAATTGGAAAATGGCTACTTTTCAACTTCCTCTAAACTTTCATATGTACTAAAGAATGGAAATGCTGACTCTTCCGTTATACTTGATATAAAAGTCAATGTTGCTTTATTTCCAATGATGAAGTGATAATATTAGAGCCAGACCCAAGCTTTACAAATGCTGTTTCAACTCATCTGTTCCAACTCAAACTCCTCTCCAAGCTGACTGACTCAAATTGGCTTCTCTCAGCTTCTGACTAAGTTGCTCTGTTGGAAAGATAGTATCTCAGTTGTATGTAATGAACTGATCTAAACTCAACTGCTGGGCTCTGTACTGAGCTCAACTGCACTCTACTGAACTTCCCTAAGCTGAATTCTCTGAAAACTGAACTGAGCTGAGCTGAGCTGAGCGGAGCTGAGATGGATTGGCCTGGGCTGGATGGACTGGATTGGACTGCACTGGACTGAACTGCATTTAACTCCTCCATATACCACTCTCTTCCCCTCACTGTTCTTTAGATAGCCTCTCTTACCTGTCTGTTTTCATGAGAGCTGAACCTATTCTATCTCCAACTCATTCTGTCAAATTTTTCTGATTTATCACCTTGTTTATCCCTCAGTTAGATTTCATTGTTTTGGATTAAAGGAGTCCAATTGAAGGCCTGTTTTTATTCCAGGCAAAGGGATTAAAAGTGTACTGAAGACATTTTAGAATTTAATGAAAATGAAGGCACAACGTCTCCAAACCTAGGGGACAAAATGAAAGCAGTGCTAAAAGGAAAACTCATAGCTCTGAGTGCTTCCAAAAAGAAACTGGAGAGAGCATACACTAGCAGCTTGACAGCACACCTGAAAGCTCTAGAACAAAAAGAAGCAAATATAACCATGAGGAGTAGACAACAGGAAATAATCAAAATCAGGGCTGAAATCAGCCAAGTAGAAACAAAAAAACTACACAAAGAGTCAAGCAAACCAGGAGCTAGTTCTTTGAGAAAATGAACAAGATAGATAAACCCTTAGCGAGTCTAACCATAGGATACAGAGACAGTATTGAAATTAATAAAATCAAAAATGAAAAGGGAGTTATAAAAACAGAAACTGAAGAAATTTTAAAATATCACCAGGTCCTACTACAAAAGCCTATATTCAACAAAACTGAAAAATCTGGATGAAATGAACATTTATCTAGATAGACGTTAAATACCAAAGTTAAATCAGGATCAGAGAAGTCATCTAAACAATCCCATAACACCTAGAAATAGAAGCAGTCATTAAAAGTCTTCTAACCAAAAAAAGCCCAGGAACAGATGGGTTTAGTGCAGAATTTTATCAGACTTTCAAAGAAGACCTAATAACAATACTCTTAAAACCATTCCACAAAATAGAAGCAGAAAGAACACTACTCAATTCATTCTATGAAGCCACAGTTATGCTGCATATTCTTCCTTGGAGATGGAATTTTTTTTTGTCAAATTAGGAACTTGTCACAATTATAGAGGACATCATAAGAGAATTTTTTTTCTACTTCTATCATGTTTAATGTTCAAATACATTTTAAAAACTGGTTGAGTGCATATAACTTTTAGATTCAGAAGATATCATGTATATTTAAGAGGCATTTAACTATTATAATTTATTTTGATGACTTAAAAAATGTCAATAATGAGTGGTATATTTTAAAATAAATTTCATTCGTTTAAGAAAAAAAAAGTGTGTATTCCATTCACAGTGATTGAAGGCGTGTGAGCCTGAGGGCATGAGAGAAGAGATGACCCTTCACTTTCCCGGCTTCTGCATGGTGTGAGTAGCCAAGGCAACACTGGAGAGCTTGCCGTGGTGGTGCCCATGTGGGAGAGATGGCAGGCTGATGAACTCAGCTACCTTCCTGGCCCAGATCCAGGGTTTTGAGTCATCCCATCCCAACATCTATACCATCTATAATCTGTAAGAATTCTTGAAAGAGCCTGTTCTGCTGATCCAAAGCTGCAGGATCTCCATAATACATGGCAACAACAGCATAAGGGAGGAGTCCCTGTGAGGGATACTGTAGCAGAACCCAGTGCCTCGAAACAGAATAAGACTTGCTCATTGCAATGAACATTTGAAAGTAAAGATGTATAAAATGTAGTGAGTATTGTGTGACGTAGTGTGACACACTATAGCCTGTACACAATGTATCATTTTAAAATTCTGTCTCATTTTATTTTATTTTGGGGGGAATGGTTGTAAGGTCAGAGGGTAGATATAATTGGATGGGGGAAAGGAGTATTATTGGGGTACATGACGGGAAATTCACAAAGAATCAATAAAAAGTAAAAATAAAAATGTCTTAGTATGGGCTGGAGAGATGATTCAGTGGTTATGAGTATTGTCTGGTCTTCTAGAGGTCCTGAGTTCAATTTCTAGAAACCACATGGTGGCTTACAACCTATAGACCTATCTGAAAATGAGAGGGAGAGGGAGAGAGAGAGGGAGAGGGAGAGGGAGGGGAGGGGAGGGGAGGGGAGAGGAAGAGAAGAGAAGAGAAGAGAAGAGAAGAGAAGAGAAGAGAAGAGAAGAGAAGAGATCATCTCAGAGGAAGAAACTGATGCTGTGTAACACATACTAGCTATTTGCTGCCTTCAGAGATTCCTAAGCTCTCTGTCACCTTAGTCAGTAATAAATATTCTGGGTTAGTGTGCTTCTAAATCAATGAAACTAATGTCTCAATAAACGTGTGTGTGGGGGGGGCAGTATCACATTGAACTCATTCCTAAATTCATGAAAACAGAAAGAAGTACACAACCACAGATCAGAGTTTAATAGGGAATCACTAAGGCTGAGTAATTCTTTGCCTAGCTGAATTATGGGGATTGCTGATGAAGGCAGGCCCCTATGATTAGATATCACTTGAGGGTTGATATGTCTAAGGAATTTGAACAGATCTTGAGAGAGCTATGATATGGAGGACTGAGTATTCTGGCTAAACATAATCTCTTGCGTGCAAACCCTGACTCGCCAGCAAGAAAGACGCTGCAACAGGATCCTTCTGCACACGTTTATTGGGAGAGCTTGATTGCAGAGGCGAAGAGACCCAAGCCCAGAACTGGTGCTGCTTATATAGGTCTAGGAGAGGCGTGTCTCACACCCGGATTGGTTATGCATGGGTTATGCGTACCACCTCATTTGCATGTCTCACATCTGATTGGTTAACTTCTCTCTCATCTGATTGATTAATTCTCAAAACCTCATCTTGGTAAAAACTTTACTGCCTATGTATGTGTGGTGGCCAGTGGTAGCCAGCGCCACCCTGCAACGGCACATGTGGCTTCCCACAATAATCTAAAATATTCTTGCTCAAATTCTGCTGATATGATGCAGATAAGAAACATCTTCTGAATATAAAATGTAATAATTGGTTCTTCTATAATTAAGATAATCAGAAGTGGTTTAATAAAGGAGGGTCGGGTTGGTGCTTTATCCATCTTGTGGGGCTAGAGTTCACATCATGTGATATTCTTCTGTGAATAGATTAATCTATTGCCTGAAAGAAAAGTCTATAAATTTTTTTCTGAATGGGAATGGTAAGTAAATAAACATTTTATTTGAATCCTAAATTAGTTCACAGTCATGTCGATATTAAAATGTACAAAACTGGAAATTTGCATCTTTGACATCTGCAAAAATTTGTCAGGTAAACTCTCAAATATTTTAATATACTTACTAAATTTCTCATGAAGAAAAAAAAACTTCATAGGAGATAAAAATAACTGGAATGGAACTGGGAGAAAGGACTTTGCTACCCACGTTATGCTTGACTGCCTCCTCTCTATGACATATCCATTTCATATTTCCAACAGAAGTGATGTGGTACATCTCAAGAGAATACTTCCTGGAGAGGATCATGCTAGTGGAGGACAGCTTGCATTCTGCTGCCAACTCTGAGCATGAGTGGGAAAATGATGGAAGATTTCAAGTTAAATGAAAGAAAAATAAATACATATAATTATGGTGTAGTGAAGAGTGTTCTAAGAATACATTGAAAATAAGACGTGACAGTTCAGATTTCAGCAGCCCCTGTCAGGTTTAGTGAGAAGCATTGTGATATTAAAGGGGACAAGAAGTAAAACAACAAAAACTGAATGAAGCAATTTCTGATAATTTTACAAAATCATCTCTTGCAACTACTATAATACAAAGTTTCTGAAGCCACTCTAGATTTCTCTAAGCTGCATGCTGGAGAGCAAAGCATTAGAAGGTCACATTATATTTCATTACTGATAACGTGATAAATATGACATAGCTTTGCTAAACAAAAATTCTACACCTCTAAAGATAGATAATTACTACTTTGGGGTTTTATTGGTGGCATGATACAGTCTTATAAGAATTAATATGCAAAATATGTTCCATAAATATTAATTTCCTTTTGATCATACTTTAATCTTTGGTGATCTGCTTTGGGAATTTTCTAGCCATTTTTCTTATGCTAAGCTAAGCTGTGCCACATTATCTAAAGATGTGCTTTTATAATAAGTAGAAAAATGAGCTATGATATATAAAAATTCTGATCATAGTATCCTGGGCCTTGTTTCAGCTTATTTTCTCTCTTTTAATTTAATTTTTCTCCTTCCTTCCTTCCTTCCTTCCTTCCTTCCTTCCTTCCTTCCTTCCTTCCTTCCTTCCTTCCTTTCTTTCTTTCTTTCTTTCTTTCTTTCTTTCTTTCTTTCTTTCTTTCTCTCTTTTTTCTTTCTTTTTCCTCTTTCTTTCTTTCTTTCTTTCTTTCTTTCTTTCTTTCTTTCTTTCTTTCTTTCTTTCTTTCTTTCTTTCTTTCTTTCTTTCTTTCTTTCTCCCTCTCTTTCTCTCTTTCTCTCTTTCTCTCTTTCTGTCTTCCTTTCTTCCTTTCTTCCTTTCTTCCTTTCTTTCACTTACTTATTTTTAGGGCAGATCCAAATTCTCCAAGGTTTTGGGTTACTAAAGAGTTTCATCCTGAAAGTGAGCCAGCCTGTCACAGAGAACTCTATTCTCGATAAAAGCAAAATAAACAAACAAAATAACCTTTGAAAAAACTCAACTTGCAAGTAGGCAGGTTGGAATTCTAACACCACCGAGGCTAAGAAGGAAAAATTGCAATGTCAGAGTCAGTCTGAGCAACATAATGCATTTTTAGTCAGATTAGACTATGCAGAGAGGCCTTTTCTTTTTAGGAAAAAATAATATATAAATAACTGGGTAAAGCTAAACACCTACTATGAAATTAACATAAACACAAATAAAACATAATAGCAAAATTAAAACCTAAATGAAACTTAGGTTTTAAAAAGAAAACCTAAATATGAAACTTTAAACCCACAGAACAAATTATGATCAAAACATTTTCAGTTGAATCTTTAAAAAATATTCAAAACTCACACACATATGTGTATTATTTTAAAAACCTCAACAGTTTCCCAGTAATTATGTGCATTAATTATTAAAGAATAAACTAGATAACAATATAGACAATGACATCCTATTGCTAATTTCAGACTGCTGTGTTCTAAATATTAATCTCAGTGGGAAAACCTAACTTGAGACCTACTAGTTCCTATTGCTCCCTGCTGCAGTTGACAGGGCAGTCATCATGGTTTTTGTAAGTGAAATTTGAGTTTGGACCTTTCCTACAATCAAGTAGGGCAGAAATAACTTGAAGCTATGACCCCTTGATGACTAGAAAAACACTATCAACTGTGCTGTATAATTTTCAGTGAATTTCTACTGACTCTGACATATACATCATACCACATTAATTATATATTAATGACATAAAATTATATTTATATGTAATTTAGGAAAAAGATTTACATAATGTGAGGCTCAATGAAAAACCGTGATTTCTCTGTATTAAAAGAACTAAGATGGTACGACAGAGAGGCTGAGAGGCCCGCTACACATGGGCATTAATAGTGAGAATTTTTCTAGAATGATAATTGCAAAGACACTATCTATACATCAAGTAAAACTTGCATGGCTAGTTATAAGTCGTACATAAGATACATAAAGAGAAAATCCATGCATTGATACTTTAAAACAAAAACCAAAAAACATACAAAATCAACGCAAATTAAATATGTATGGAAATACTAAAAATAACTAGAAGGAAAAGTCACAGGTGATATTCAAAGAAACTTGCAAAGAAAGTGACTAAGTTCAATGGCAACTTACAGTTTAAAATCAGATAAATTTGTGACAAAAGATAACTTCTGTATAGCACAGCCAAGGAAAGTTTAGGAAACACAATTCTGACATCATAACCATCTGTTTATCACTTATGAAAATCTGAAAATTAAAAAGAATGAGTTTCTGTACTGTAGAATAGCTACTTCTTTCTTTACATAGGAAAACATCTCCCGAAATGTCACAAAGTATCTACTGTAAAGCAAATGATAAACTGCATTATTGTACTATGTGGCATGTAAAGAACAAGCTACTGAGAACCTGAAGATTTTTTGCCTTAGATTGACAAAAATGTGAGTTAATTAAAATCTACATATAAGAAAGGTGGTAATATATTTAAAAAGAAAAAGAAAAAAATTCAAAGTGGCACTTACTTTACAAAAGAATTTATCCCAAGTGGAAAAGTATTAGATATCCCTCACCCCAAAGTGTCACAGTATACAAATACCTTCTAAACAGTTTACATTATTATTAGTACACAAATTTTATCCTGACTCTTGATCGGGGAAGTTTTTCTTTGCCATGGTGAGTGAGGAGGTTTATAGTTCTTCAAGAATATGACAGTAAGTGACTAGAGTACTTAGCCACACAGAAGAATAATATCTGGGATGGAAAAGCAGAGGTAGCAGGCTGCAGGAGCCTGGAGTAGCAGGTATGAGTTCACATCTTGAAGGCAGAATGCAGCAAGGCCTTATCAGTAAGGCTTCTCAAACGTCAAAGCTTTCCCCCAAGGACACACCTCTTCCCAAAATGCCATATCTCCTGATCTATCCCACCTACTGCCAACAGAAGACCAATTTTCAAATATCCCAGACTATTCAAACCACCACAATCATTCCAATAATAAAGATATTGAATGAATAAGCATATGCACGTGCAATTAGATTATGATTCCATTTCAATAAAACTTTCAAACAAGTATCCCAAAGTTCTCTAGCAATGGAGGCCAGGGCAGGGTCTCTCACTGGGGAGAAATGTGGAAATATCACAATGGTTTATAGAAGGAAGAGTCTACAAATTCTGTGACTTGATTTTATTGCACGTAAAAAATTTTTTTGGAAATAAAAAAGTATAAAGGAAAGCATTACATTCTAATGCAGTGTACTTCATGTGCAAATATTCAGGATTTGCAGCTAAGAAGCAAAATAATGAGAAAAAGGAAAGCCATTTGAATAAATAAGAGCAAAATTTAGACAATTATTGACAAATGCCATTTATCCAGGTAACAATACAATCATTTTTAATATTCAGAATAAAAACATAACGGTCATAGGAAAAGATAACTAAAGAAATTGGAAATTTGATGACCTCTATGTTGATGTTAGTAGATTAGCATTTATCACTAGGCATAAAGACTGAAAAGATTTTTGATAATTGTAAAAAAAATCAACATATAAATAAAAGAGAAAATGTAAAAAGGAAGCAAAAATGCAAATTTAAATTTCTGAAATAAAATGTGTTGGCTTGGCAAAAGGCAAAATAGAGTTGAAAGGAGGGAAACATTACTAAACATCTTAAGACACAAATAAAAATTTGGGAACAAATCTTCTAAGGAAGTAACAGAATGATCATTATTTTCATCCAGGCACATTAATATATTCATGGATTTGTGCACATGCACACAGGTGTGCACACGCATGCACACACATACACATGCACACACACACAGAGTACACCATAACACAGATGGAAAAACATATACATAGAACATACACTGAAGACCTGGGGCGGGGAAGCAAGTGGGAAAGTTTTTTATGTGTTTCTGTGATTTTTCTCCTATTCTTTTATGTAAACACAGAGAAGATTGAAGCTCAGTGACTTCTTAGTTGGATGAACACAAAGAAAGTCACACATGGGCATGTCATGGAGAGCCTGTTGTTAGTCAAAAATAAAGAGAATTCACAGGAAGAAGAGAGAAGAAAGTCAGCTGAATGCCAGAGAACCACTGCCTTCTGCTCACAAAAGTGGAGGTTCATAGAGACTGAGATACTGTATGGTATCAAGGGAAGAGGTAATGAAAGCTGTGCTAATGCAGACTATTCTGTCCACCTAAGATACAATGTTTCCATGAGATTCTCAGAAAACAACAAAAGCCTAATTCAATCATTTTCAAATAGAAGAAAAAATAAATGTGCTACCAATCTCTCAATGAAAGAAATGCTTGAGATTCTTTTAAACTAAAGGAAAAATGAGCAGGAAATGGTGAATATCGGGATAATATAAAATCATATTGCTGAATAATTATAAGTGAATAATGATGTTTTTGCAGGTATTTTTAAAAACTACCTGGGATTCTAGTGTGTGATTCACTGTGCACTTTGCCTGGTTAAGTTGACATCATGGCAAGACATCTATTTTTCACTGACACTTAATTTTACAAGAAAGAAAGGAATATTTTAAATTTCCTTTCTGGTTTTCTGGAATATCTCATATATTCTGCTACACATTTGGATTTACTTTTGAAACCTTTGACATGATTTATTCCCTAATAATATAACAAAACAAAATGTGTACAAATTAACTTGTACTAAAAAAAAGTAATGGCTATACATTCTGGAAGCATATGCATGCAGATACACATTTATGCAAGTGTGCACTAACAATTCCTTCCCAGGATGCGTCATGAAGAACCTGTCCACCTTAACTGCTTTATTTTACCTAGCAAACATATGCACAACTGACGCTTGCTACATTGTTTCCACATATTCTTTTTCAGTTATATTGTTCTCATTAAACAGTGAACTGTATCCTAAATAGAAGCCTAAATAAAGTTTCTTATTATGACCAGTATACTATATGGAACATAGTCATTTTATTGTTGATCCATTTTGGGGAACTTCAATTTTATCTGTCTTTCTCCTGCAAATTCAGGTTCACATTCCATAAAAATAGGAAAGCCAACAGCTCTAATCACTAAATTGGTAAGCACAATTCTCCAGCCTTTATCAAGAGTTAACACCTGTTTCACAGATTCAAATGTATTTGTCAATAACACAGAAGCCACAGAAATCTCTACTTTATGTCTACTAAACGACATGTTTTAAGGCCATCTGATGTTATTCAGTACTCATTGGTGTAACCCAGGATACTGACATGATTCAGTAATGTGAATATTATCACTTATTGGTGCCATGAGACCTATCTAATTCAGAAAATTTAACAGAAACAGGACAATGATGTGTGATTGACAGTTAATAGCTACTTTGTCTAATTCTATTTAACCTGAATTAAAATGTCAGTTTGCTCATCAAGGAAGCAGCAGTGCACTGATTGTAGCCTCTGCAGAAGAACGACCATCGTATTATCCTGTTTTCTTTACCTGTCAAAACAATGCAAAAGAAATTAAACAAGACAGATGATAATGCATAAAAGTGACACCCTTGAGTTAAGGTTGGTTTAATTTGTCCATTCTGTCTTTTGTAAACATTTGCAATATTTTAAGAAGAATAAAACTAAAAGCATTTATGGCAGAAAAATGCAACAGTAATACACTATTTAAAAAGTATCAATTGGCTTAGGACGTGCAACAATAACTTTATGATTTTATGAACAATCAACTGTCCCAGTGGCTATATTTGCATTTGTATTCTGTTATAGTAGTAAACAAAATTAAAATAAAACGAATTGTTTTATTCCTATTCTATGTCCACAAAAAAACATAGTTATAGTTAGTGGTATTCCCAAATTTAGAGAGAAAACAAATATTATATACATATATGAACAAATGTACAATACAAATAGTTAAAAACCAACTGTGATACTTTACATTTATATCTTAGGAAAAATTGTCAGCATGACATGCTTATCAGTATGTGCATTAAAATAAACTATATGTTTGGGATAGAAATATGTACATGTAGAAACGTATCAGGCATGCACATTGCTAATAAATATTTTTTCTGTGACCTGGGCACAATCGCTACATGGTATTTACTTCATAACTTTGTGACAGAGAAAATATAGTCCTTGCATGTAATGAATAGAAAATATTTTCAGAGACTTATAGGAGGGCATCTGGTATCTAAAAATGAGAAGTCTCTTTTTCATATTTTGTATGAGTTTGTTTTGACAGCCACAGTAACAAATTCAATGTTCCCCATCAAGGAGGTGTGGGATGCATCTTCAACACAAACACAGTTTCTGCTTCCCAGAGGATTTAATGTCATTTCAATCAGAGCGGTGTCTCTAAACAAAGGCAGTAATAAATTGGAGGCATCATCTTCACCCTGAGAAACCCAGCAAATGAGAATATAGAAATCATAGCAAGCAGGTGACATGAAATCATCCACCCAGTGAAGAGCTTATACCGTACTCCATCTGAGAAACATAACGAACGAATAGTAGCACTTTTAAAATGAAAATTAATTCATGCACATTAATATAGTGTATATTTAAAGACAGCCGGAAGAAAGGTTTGCTACCAAGAAATGGCTTACATTTGAGGAGACGGAAGTGGCTAATTACTCTTGTTGGGTCATTATGTGATGTTAACATAAATCAAAACATCACAGTATACTACACAAATCAGTGCAACTATTATGCAAATTCAAGCTAAATAAAACTTACATAATGAACAAATAACAAATAATCTACCCCCTTTCTGTCATTAGAAAATAAACAGGCTTCTAAGAGACAATAATAAAATATAACAATGTAAAACAAAAATCAACACTTTTGAATAGGAAAAAATAACAAACAAAAGGAAACTAACTGAAGAAAGGGCAAAAAAAGTAGAAGTAGCGCAGTGATCCACTTGTTCACACAATCTGGATTCACATTAAAACATACAACTAGAAGCCAGGAAGCAATAATATATATGCAAAGAACCTCTATGGAGAAGAAAAAAGAAAAGGGAGAAAAAGGAGAAGAGGAAGAGTAAAAATTAAAAATGAGAAAATTTATGGATAACAACTGGCTTTGGGATATTAAGTCGCAGTGGGACTAGGTGAATCTTCTCCTATTGAGTCTAGACAAAGCAGTGCATTTATTGGAAAGGGATCCAAGTGCAAGCAACAGAGTTAGATATGGCTCCTGCTTCTTCTATTAGGAGTCCCACATGAAGACTAACTGCACATTTGTTACATATGTGCGGAAGGCTTAGGTGGCTTAGGTTCATGCCTGCTCTCTGGTTGGTAGTTTAATTTCTGAGAGCCTCTATGAGCCTATGTTAGTTGATTATGTGGTTTCTGTGACGTTTCTGGCTCCTTCAATCTTTCTTCCCCCTCTTCCACATGATTCCCAGGGCTCTGCCTAATGTTTGACTGGGGTTGTCTCTGCATCTGTTTCCATCAGTTACTGGGGGAATCTTCTTGGTTGACAATTGTACTAGGCTCTTGTCTGTAAGGATATCAGTGGAGCACTGGCCTGAAGCTGAGAAGTGTTCCCTAAGATCCCAGGTTTCTCATCCTGAGAGTGGCAGGAGTTTGGCTGCTTCCTTAACTTGCCCAATGTCTCATTCTCCCTGAGGTACAAATGTCCCCTGCACCTTCACGATAGCTCTGACTGTGTCAGAGCTGTCCTCTGACACAGTCTTCTATGTGTTCCTTCCTGTCATATTCACTACTGCTCAGGGGCTTCTTCTGGCCATGGCAGCACTTACTCCACATTTTCCCTGGCATCAGGCTAGTGTACATACCTGGATACAGCATGATTTAATCAAGGCATGGCAGAGTATCATTAATAGTGTCAGGATTAGGCTTTCTGTAGTAGTGTTGGTCTTAGGTTAGTCATTGGTTTGCCATACCCTCAATTTCTGTTTTATCTTTATCCCTGTACATACCTTGGCAAGACAAATTAGGAGGGAGAGGAAGCCGTAATCAAGAAGTTAATTAATTCAATAATTAATTAGCATAAGAGGATAAAATTTAAATAAAAGAATAGAGGAAAGCTCTGCCATGATTTTAAGAGACAGTGAACCACCAAAATGCCATTTATTCTCTATTAACCATCTACTGATGGACATGCAGCCTATCGCCAAAAGTAGTTTATTTATCCAGGTAGATGCTCTTGAAAGAAACTAAGTTTTTGTTTTCAGGTGGTTAAGAACTGTAGATAGCTTCTGAGTTAAATATGGGGGCCTGTGTCCATTTCTCCTTTTACATCTAGGCCCCATGTTGTTCAGACCCGTGAAGGCCCTGTGTATTCCGTCTCTATGTCTGTGTCACATATTCACCAGTTCTGATTTTTAGGGTTCTTTTCATGGTGTCCTCACTCTTTCTGCTACTTATATGCTTTCTGCATCGCCTGCAGAGTTCTCTGATGCCTGAAGGGAGGGATTTGATGGTGAGATTCCTGTTAGCATTCAACGTTCCAATGTCTCTCACTCTTTTCATAATATCTGGCTGTGGGTATCTACATTTGTTCCACTTTTGGCAGGAGGAAGGAAGCTTCTCTGGTGACGTGTGAGCGAGACACTGGTCTATGAGTATAAGAGAATGGTATTGGAAGTCATTTAACAGCTATGTTCTTTTTTTTAAAATCAGCACTATTGATATCTGATTGTGTAGATTAATTGCTGCATAGAATAGTCTGTTGGGTTTTGGTGAAAACAGTTTGTCTAAGAAATGCTATTCAAAGTTTGCAATTATGAATTAAAATTTCACCAAACTGTAATTTATTATTTTCTTTCAGACCATTTATAACTACATGCTGAAAGTGTTGATATTCTCTGTTTTAACCTGTTCAGAATTAAGAGACATCTCAGAAAAAGTAAATAATCAATCTAACTACACTTTGCACTTCAAATACATTTACACACTACAAGCTCAGCTAAATGCACAGCCTTGATCATACCATACTCCCTATTTTTCCTTTTTTCCTTTGTGATTCACTCATTTCCCTGTCTCAGAAAAATGTGTTTTTGGGCATATACGTGTATGTATGTTATGATGACCAGGTCTCAGTGTATTCATTAGACACAGCAAGACTTTGAAAGTAGTGCCCTCTCATCCCCAAATATCTAAGAAGCAGCCATTGAATACACAATGACAATATCTGATTGTGTAGTTTTGTGCTGTTCTGAGAGTAAGGCTTGAAAAATAATTTTTTATGAGGCTCCTGTAAGTGATCAATTGAGATGAAAGTTCCCCACTACCTGTTATTATCATATTTCCTCTTGTCCTGTTTCCTAGGACCCCGCCAACACTAATAGTTAAACTTATATTCCCTTTATCCAAGAATATGCCACACTACCCTGCCATTTAATAACAGTTTAGATTATCAAAATATACACATATACATATATTTGTATATATATGAATATTAGCTTATTTAAATGCTTTATATTGCAATTGAAGTACTTATTTTGAAGTGGGTATTATTATGATGAAGATAAGATGTTAAAGGAAGGTTGTTTTATTTTATATTCTTTTCAGTACTGTGGCAATTTGCATTCGTTATGAGTACAACATTTTATGTAAAGTACTTAAGAAAAAATAAATTAAAAGGCTCTTAGAAGTGACAATTAAAATTAAAATGGAAAAATTTCCATTTATTATCTACATGGAAATAATATTTGGTTCTCTAAATGCTCTATTAAATTTTTTGAAGATATTTTCTTCTAGTAAAATATGCACTACTAGCATTAGAAGTGTGACAGTAATGGTCTTGATGTAATGGGGTTGTCTAGCCATAACCATGATATTTACTTTAATAGAGAAGCCAAGAGAAAAAGGCAGAAATAATGGAGAGGTCCATGCTCCTGGCTATGAAGATTTGGGAGGACCATGGACCAAGGAGGCAGTTGGATGTTAGATGTGGGAGTATGAGGAAATAAATCTATATGTGTTCTCTCAGGGGAGCCTTGTTCTTGTCATCTAGGCTTCATAAGAAATTCAACGTATTATTAAGGGATCTGGGGAGATGGTTCAACAATCCATAATAGTTGTTGCTCTTACAGAGTACCTTTTTCAATTTTGAGCAAATATATACTGGTTCATAACCATAATTCCAGTTATAACAAACCAAATACCTAGTCATACTATATAAGCACCAGGTACATATGTGGTGGGCATACATCAATAACATGAAAAATAACATGAACAAGTCTATTAAAAAGGAGGAAAGGTAATTTTAAGAAACTCAGGTTACTGCAAACAAATATTTGTTATTTCTCAAAAATAATAGAATGAAATAAATAATAGAATGAAAGGCCAAAGGTATGGCTTAGCAGTTAATGTAGCATGCCAGGCTTAGCATTTTATCTATGCACGAATAATTGTTCTATTTCACAACATCCTTTCAAGCATCTCTCTAGGTTATATTTTTATCAGTGGCAAATCTGTATCAAGAGCTAGGAGAACTGATTTACACTGTCCTGTCATTTTGAAACACTGCTTGTCTGTTTCACTGGCCCTCCACTTTTAAAACTCAATGAGTTTCCAGTCTGTGAGCCTCACTTCTCTCTTGGGTCAGGTGAATCCATTGAACTCTGAACAGCTGCTGAATTTATAAGATGAAAGTACTACTTTTTCACCTGATAAGAAATTTTACCTTGTTGTAATAATTCTGTATAGTTTTTGAAAGGATTAATTTTCAACTTATAAAATGTAAGGAGATTTGAGGTTATTATGCATATATATGCATATATTTTATTTCAGAGGCATATGTGTTTATATAAACAAATACATTTTCTCTTAATTAAATTTTGGAATATATCTAAATCAGTGGTTCTCAAGCTTCCTAATACTAACACACTAAAATACAGTTTCTCATGTTGCAGTGAGCCCCAAAGATAAAATTATGTTGTTGCGACTTCATAACTGTAATTTTGCTACTGTTCTGAATTGTAATGTAAATAAATATCCGATATGCAGAACATTGGATCTGTGATTTACAACAGGTTGAGAATCACTATCCTGAGTCCTACAGACAAATATAAGGCAGAGTCTAGCAGAGGTGAGGAAGGAAGGATTGGGAGAGCCAGAGGGATCAAAGATACTGCAAAGATACCACATGGCTCAGAGAACCAATTGACTTGGACACAAATGGGCTCAGGGACCCTAGGTCTGACCTGGTACCTACACGTATTTGTTATGTTTATGTAGCTCTGTGGTTTTGTTGGATTAGTAACAGTAGGAGCATTTGGGACCTTTTCCTTCTACTGGGCTGCCTCAAGCCTGGATGTGAGAACATGTTCCTGGTCTTACTGTAGCTGATGCTGTATTTGATTCATGTTTTCTGAGGTGAGGTGAATGAAGAAGGTAACAAAAGGGGAGGTGAGTGTGGAGTAGCAAGTGGGTGTGGAAGAGACTGGTGGGGGGGAGGGAGGGGAAATTGCTGTCAGGACTTAATATATGAAAGAATAAGTAAAAAGGAAAAAATCTAAAAATGGAGAGAGAGACAGAGACAGAGACAAAGACAGCTGTAAGTATTTTGTGATTCCATGTATTTTTTAGAATTTTTCTAGATATTTTTGTTTCTAATATAATTTATTTGATGACAAAGTTTCAATTAAAAATTATTAACAATTTTATAACTATGTGGCTGTATATGAAAACTATTTGCTTTTACTGAGAACTTTGCTGTTATATGAAAGTCTTGAAGCCCTTTTTGTAAGTTTCTCTCCTTTCCAGCCTCCACAATTAACATTACAGAACTGCATCTCATTAGCACTGTGTATCATAGGAATAAGCTGATCTTATCAGGTTTTTAAATTTTTTTAAAAAATATACTAGTTATTCACTTTACATCCCAATATTGGACCCTTCTCCTCCCAGTACCCCTAACACAACCTCCCCATATTCCTTCTTTCTCTGCTCCTCTGAGAAGGAGAATCCCCAACTGGGTATTGCGCTCCCACCCACTGTACCCCCACACACTGCAGGTCTAGAATGCTCTCCCACAGAGGGCAAACATGATGGCCCAATTATGGGAAAGGGATTCAGAGGCAGGCAACACATAAAATACTGCCCGCATTCCAGTTGTGGAGGGACCCACATGAAAACCAAGCTGTTCATTTGCTATGTATGTGCAGATAGCTTAGGCCCAGTATGAGCTCACTGTTTGCTTGGTGGTTCAGTCTGTAGGAGGTTTTGAGGATCCAGATTAGCTGACTCTTGGTCTTCCTGTGAAATCTCTAATCTATTCAGATCCCTCACTCCTGAGCTTCATCTAATGTTTCGCTGTCGGTTTCTACATCTCTAAATTATGACTGCTAATTTAATAGATTGTCATTAAGAGCATCATGGATTGATCCTTGCCCATGGGATGGGTCTCAATTTGCACAAGTCACTGGTTGGCCATTCCCTCAGCTTCTTCTCTATTTTTGTCTACACCTTGTATGCAGGACACATTTGGGGGCAAAGGATTTGTGGGTAGGTTGCTGTCCTTATGCCTACACTGGGACTCCTGCCTGGCTGCATGGCCAAGTCAGACTTCATATTCCCCACTGCTAGGAGTCTCAGTTGCAGTCACTCACATAGACACCCTGGGGCCTCCTGTATCTCAGATGTCTGGCACATCCTAGAGATTGTCCCCTCCTACTGCCAATTTCTGTTTCCCCACCACTAATTTCTCTACATGTGATCCCACCCTTACCTTATTCTTCTCCCCTTCCCTTCTCCCACCCAGTCCTTCCCTCCACCCACCTCAGATATCTATTTATTTCCCAGAGAAAGATTCAGCCATCCTCCCTTAGGCCCTCCTTGTTATTTAGCTTCTTTGGGTCTATAGACCCAACATGGCTATACTGTACTTTATGGGTAATATTCACTGATAAGTAAGTTCATACCATGCCTGTCCTTTTGGGTCTGAGTTACCTCACTCAGGATGATAGTTTTTAGTTCCGTCCATTTGCCTGCACATTTCGTAATGTCCTCATTTTTTAATAGCTGAGTAGTAGTCCATTTTGTAAATGAACTATATTTCTTTATTCATTCTTTAGTTGATGGACATCTGGGTTGTTTCCAGTTTCTGTCTGGCTATTATGAATTAAGCCACTATGAAAATAGTTGAAAGCTGGGTGTGGTGGCACACACCTTTAATCTCAGCACTTGAGAGGCAGAGGCAAGCGGATTTCTGAGTTCGAGGCCAGCCTGGTCTACAAAGTGAGTTCCAGGATAGTAAGGCCTTTACAGAGAAACATGTCTCAGAAAAAAAAAAAAAAAGTTGAGCAAGTGTTCTTGTGCTATAGAGTAACATCTTTTGGATATATGCCTAGGAATGGTAGTTAGGCCTTAAGATAGAATTCTTCCCAGTTTTCTGAGAAACCACCAAATTGATTTCCAAAGTGGTTGTGTAAGTTTGCACTCCCACCAGCAGTGGGGTAATTATGTGGCTGTGTATGAAGCAAGCTCCACAGCCTTACCAGCATGTGCTGCAGCTTGAGAATCTTATCTTAGCCATGCTGATGGGTGTAAGGTCAAAAGAATCTCAGAGTCAATTTGGATTTGCATTTCCTTAATGACTAAGGATCAGGACATTTCTGCAAAGTGCTTCTTGGCCATTAGAGATTACTTTGTTGAGAATTCTCTGACTAGCTCTGTACATCATTTTTAATTGGGATACTTGGGTTGTATATGTCTAACGTCTTGAGTTCTTTATATATTTTGGATATTAGCCCTCGTTCAGATGTAGGCTTGGTGAGGAATTTTTTCCCAATCTGTAGGCTGGCGTTTTGTTCTATTAAATGTGTCCTTTGATTTATAGAATCTTTTTATCTTCATGAGGTCTCATTTATTAATTGTTGATCTTAGTGCCTTATGCATTGGTGCTATGTTCAAGAAGTTGTCTCCTGTACTAATGTTTTCAAGGCTATTTACTATTTTCTGTTCTATAACATTTAGCTTTGTCTAGTTTTTTGTTTTGTTTTGGTCTTTGATCCACATAGACTTGAGTTTTGTGCAGGGATATAAATATGGATCTATTTGTATTCTTGTACATGCAGACATCCAGTTAGACCAACACCATTTGTTGAAGATTAGCATGTTTTCTAACTTGAGTAATTTATTTTGGAAATATATATTCTGAAATCTGTGGCTGTCTACATGCCACATTTCCTGCTCATATTTTCCTCAAAAATATCTTCATGATTACAAATATTACAATTATCAGGAGATATTTTCACTTTGCCATCCAGGTCTCATAAAATCTCTATTCTGCTATGTAAATCATAATAATCCTCCCTGTAAATAGATTTGTTGCTGTTACTCTTATTGTTATTTTGTCATTAATTATAATTTAAAATTTGAGGGGGGAATAAAATCACAATGGCAAAGAGTACCAAACTTGGATCAGTGATGTGTAAATGAAAGGTTTTATGAATTATAAAAACCAACCCACATGTACAGCTGGGGAAATTTTTAAAAGCTTCAAGTGATTTTTCACTCCATGCTTTCTCTGACACTTCACATCCAATCCATCAACAAAACCCATGGGCTTTGAAATATATCCAGGGGCAGTTGAAATTGCTCTAGATATCTGCTGCTCCACAACTCAGCGCTGAAAATGAGTCTGTTTCAATACGGCTTTCTTCATGATGTTTACCTGACAAATAGACATAAAAGCAACGTGTGTCTCATCCCGGAGGGCTCAATTGAAGGAAAGTGCACTAAGGACTCTCCAGTGTGAATGATAGTTTATAGTACAAGCAGTATAAATTAAGATTTAAATGAGTCAGCAGGATGATGCTTTGATATTGTCACTCTTCACTGAATGGGAAAATGAAGAGAAGTTGTCATAGAGGTAAGACAGCAATCCCTTCTATCCTGATGAGAGGAGGTAGAGATGCTGCTAATTAGAATTTATATGTAGATTTATCTAAGGAGAAGAGTCCAAGGAGATAAGGGCTCATATGCATTGTACCTGCATGAAACCATTAGATGTACAACACTGATATTTTTACAAGACCTATTCAAATTCAAAAATGGTTATCATTATGATGACTATTATCATTTACCTTGATTATTTTCCACAAGTTAGGCACTTGGGCTTTCTCATCCATGGTCACCTTCAGAGATGTGTTAAACTTTTCTCACTGTATTTGTAGAGAGGAAAGCATATATGCACATACATGCGCACACACATATACAGAAAAAAATACGTACACTTTACTCCTGGATGAAAAATACAAAGTAACATTTTTGAGATCAAATGGATCTGCCATTGCAAAAAAATATGTTCACAACATCATCGTATGTTTGTATGCTTTAGTAGTTCAAAATACAATCAAAGAAATTGTCTCATTATGGACAATTGTCTAATGGGATCCAACAAGACTAATCCAGAGTTCTAGAAAATGATCGCACAACTACTGTTCCTTTTGAGAAACTAAAGGCAGCAGGAATAATGAATGGTGTTCTCAGCACATTATACCTGGCTGGATGGAGAAAATCAACAAGTATAAGTGAATTGTAGCACTATCAAACCAGAAACCATTTTCTTTATTTTATTTTTTAAAATTATTTTATTTATTTATTTTCCAAATATTATGCCCCCTTCACTGGCTCCCCTTCAGCCCCCCCTTCCATGTTGTGCCACCCCATGCCATACAACTGAGAAAAAAGAAAAAAAAAACAGTGGCTCTTTGTGGGACTTGACTGCTAGACTTTTACTTAAGTTTTTCTGGTTAGACTTACTGTAAGTTTGCATATAAAAGCTGATAGGTACCATCGTTGATTAGTTATTCAGCCTAGAAGCTTGCGAAGGCATGACTCTGATTGTTCTTGTCACTAGTAAGAACTAAATGTCTCTTTCATTTCTCCAGTTAATTTAGTTATCGATAGGATGACATCATTTAACTGATTCTTGAATTCATGCTCTTAGGCAGCCTGACAGCTCAGCTGCTTTAAAGACAACCCAACAACAGATTCAGAGAACTGCTTTAGGTTCACAGCCTGCCTTAAAAAAATGAGGCTGCTGCATAGACAGTCTCACCTATTCTGTAGATTCACAAAGGCTAACTCTCTGATGACACTCGAAAAAAATTGAGGGGCTTAACTGTCAACCATGAAATATGGAAACATACTTGCCAACACAAACGTTGTATGATCCTTTCCGCCAGTCCATATGCCAGACTACATAACAAATCACCATAGATGAAAAACAGTTGCTCATTCCTAATTCATCTTTTATGTTTGTAATAAGTCACAAGCCAACTTTGACATCATCTGGTTCTCTCTCAGAATAGTACAATATGAAAGTAAGTGGTTGCACAAGGTGACTTCCTTTTCATACTCTAATCACATAATTCTTCATAAACCTGTTCTTGGGGTGAAATGATTTTGCTTCTTTGGTTTATTCTGAGCTGCTATAGGAGAGTAATGTTATTTGAATCATGGACCCTTCCATATTGAAGCTAGCTAGAGTGTGCATTGTCTTTTTTTTTTCTGCTTTGGAGCTATGACATCATGTTTTTGTTTTTATTGAAAGAAAACTATCTAATTTAGTTCTAGATGTCAATACAAAAAAAAAACAAAGAAACAAACAAACAAACAAAAATAAACCTGTCATTGGCTAATAATGACCTTTCTTCCTTTGAGTTGAAGTCAGCCATGTTTTCACAATTTTTCTTAAATATGTTAAAATTACCAATCAGAATTAAAAACACATTTAAATTACTATTCTAGGTCCCAAGTGTGATTCTAAGAACCTTGTGTTAATTATACTGCTAGAGGGTCTGATATCGTCTCTTAGACTCTGTGCACACCAGCAACAATTGTGATAAAAAGGTGTACATGCAGGCAAAATACTCATACACATAAAAGAAACATTTTATTAAAAATCAATTTGTATCCAAAATTATCAAAAATATAAATTTAAAAATTAAAACGTTAAAAAACACTGAAAACTAGAGTAGCTATTTACTTCTTTTTATTAGATATTTTCTTCATTTACATTTCAAATACTATCCCCAAAGCCCCCTATACCCTCTCTCCTGTCCCCCAACCCACCCACACCTACTTCCTAGCCCTGGAATTCCCCTGTACTGGGGCATGTGATCTTCGCAAGACCAAGGGCCTCTCCTCCCATTGATGGCTGATTAGGTTATACTCTGCTACATATGCAACTAGAGACACAGATCTGGGGGGTACTGATTAGTTCATATTGCTGTTCCTCCTATAGGTTTGCAGACCCCTTTAGCTCCTTGGGTACATTTCTAGCTCATTAGTTAGGGACTATGTGTTCCATCTAATAGATGACGGTGAGCATCCACTTCTGTATTTGCCAAGCATTGGCATAGCCTCAAAGAGAGAGCTATATCAGGGTCCTGTCAGCAAATCCTTTCTAGCATATGCAATAGTGTGTGGGTTTGGTGGTTGTAAAAAGGATGGATCCCTGGGTGGGGCAGTGTCTGGATGGTCCTTCCTTGTGTCTCAACTCTGAACTTTGTCTCTGAAACTCATTCCATGGGTATTTTGTTCCCGTTCTAAGAAGAAGTGAAGTATCCACACTTTGGTCTTCCTTCTTCTTGTGTTTCATGTGTTTTTCAAATTGTATCTTGGATATTCTGGGCTAATATCCCCTTATCTGGTCCTGGGCTTTTTTTGGTTGGGAGACTATTAATGACTGCTTCTATTTCTTTAGGGCATATGGGAATGTTTAGGCCTTAATCTGATCCTTATTTAACTTTGGACCTGGTATCTGTCTAGAAATTTGTCCATTTCATTCAGGTGTTCCAGTTTTGTTGAGTATAGCCTTTTGTAGTAGGATCTAATGATGTTTTGGATTTCCTCATGTGCTGTTGTTATGTCTACCTTTTCACTTTTGATTTTGTTAAATAGGATACTGTCCCTGTGCCTCTTAGTCTGGCTAAGTGTTTATCTATCTTGTTGATTTTCTCAAAGAACCAGCCCCTGGTTTGGTTGTTTATTTCTTTATATAGTTCTTATTGTTTCTATGTGGTTCATTTCAGCACCGAGTTTGATTATTTCCTGCATGTCTATTCCTCTTGGGTGAATTTGCTTCCTTTTGTTCTAGAGCTTTTATGTGTTCTGTCAAGCTGCTAGTGTGTGCTCCCTCTAGTTTCTTTTTAGAGGCACTCAGAGCTATGAGTTTTTCTCTTAGGACTGCTTTCATTGTGTACCATAAGCAGGCAAGCTCTCCTCTTGGAGGGAAGATGCACAGAAGTCTGGAGCTCAATGACCTCCTGAGTCCTGGGGTCAGAGCCCTCCCTGGAGACTGACTCAACTCTGGTTGAGGAAAGTGTCCAGGGGTCTGGGTCCCCGTTCTCCATCCTGGCTGAGGATGAAGGCCCAAAGGGACCCTGTCCAAGAAGCTCTGTTGCTTCTGCTGCCCACTTGCTTTCCTGAGTAGACTGGTCTCAGTGATCCCAAAATCCTGGGTGTGCTATGGCCTGCTGAATTAGTGCCCAAGATGGTGCTGGGCTGGCACCGACGGGAATGAACCCCAGCTGCTGGTTGGGCAGGTTTCCTTTGTCCCTGTTCCTGCTGGCACAAGACCCTCTGGGTTTTTTGGTACAGATGTTAGGATCTACTCACCAGTGATCCCAAGATCCTGGGTGTGCTAGGGCCTGCTGTATTTGTGCCCAAGATGGCGTGGGGCTGGTGCCAAACAGAATGTGTTGTTTACTTTAAATCTGAAGGGAAAACATATCTTTTCATGACATAAGTACATTAACATAATGTGTGCTTAAAATTATGATATTGATAGAGAAATCAGTAAAAAAAAATCCAGTGTTTAAATTAAGAAGGCTATTTTCCAGTTCTGAAAAAAAGTGAGAGGTTGATAACATTTCTCAACTTGAGCACTTCAACTCATTTCCCAAATCTGTGTTTATCACAGAATCAAATACAATAGTTAGATATTATTATGTAAACTTTGGAAACTTGGGCTTTCACTCATCACAGCTTTTTTAATACTCTTTCATTTATGTATTGTGGGAAAAAGTACAGTCTTCACACCATAGTTCAAAGTTTTTAATGTACAATTTTAGAACTTGGTTGCATCATATAAACTTCTCAATTACTTTTATATACACTCAAATTCTAATTAGCCCTATGTAGATATAGCTCAGTCTTATGCTGTACATGTTTACACGCCATTCTGTTATGGTCTATGAAGTCAAGTTACATTGTTAAATTTTATGACTGTGATCAAATTACTTTTTGCTATATTGGAGAAATCACTGTCAATATGGGACAGACTCAGGAGAAATAGCAAATATTTCCTTGAGAGTCAGAGTATGAGAATTAGTGTGTGGCTAGCAACTGTGGCTTCTTCCTCCCAAATGATGTAGCAAAAGAAGGTTTTGTATACAGTAGTCAAGACTAACCCTTGTTGTGGTAATTGTCCAACCCAAATATGCCCCAGCAATGAAAACACAACTCAGTTAATCTATACATGCTGTGCACCTACATTGGGCAAACCTACCACTACACTACCATCTTCGCCATTTATAAGACCCCTTATAACTTGTAGTTTCTCCAGGCCATGTGCTTCTGCTCCACTTTCCTTCCACCTCCTCCTCTGTTGTCCTCTCTTTCTCCCACTCCTTTTTCTTCTCTCTCCCAACTTTCAGCTCCACCTTCCCTTTTTCTGACCAATAACTGGCTCTAGCCTTTATTTTTCAAATTAAGGTAGCAAGAAGGTTTACACAATGTTGTTGATGGCTCTGTGCCACTTGCTATCCCAGGAGAGAGTTAGGGGCACAAGCGTGGGAACATTCCAGTTCATTTTTCTGCAACAAACCTTTCCCCGTGTTTCATAACTAATGAGTACGTTGAGGTTCCAAGTTTCTGTGAGAGCAGAAAAGAACAGTATGTGGTGCCATATCCATCACTGTGCGTTTGTGTGTGTGTGTGTGTGTGTGTGTGTGTGTGTGTGTGTGTGTGTGTGTGTGTGTGTGAGTGAGTGTGTGTGTGTCTGTGTGTGTGTGTGTGTATAAACTTACATATATTTTTTTTCTTGATTTCACCTTGCCAAGGTTCTAGAACCTAATTTCTGCAGCATGGCACATAGGGAAAAATAATGAGCTTAGTATTTGATTTCAAATATTCAAGTCCATCATGATAGGTAAAAAATGGCAAAAGAAGTACAGTTTATGTCTTGGTGAACCAAGAAGGAGACTCTGGTACTGGAATTGCTGTCACATATTTCTGTCTTTAAAATATCTGGCTCAAGCACAGGGTATACTGTCACACACATTCATAGTGGGTGGTCCTTCATTCACCCTCTTTAGATACATTTTCACAAATACATTCCCAAGGTTATGATTTACCAGAAATTGTAGCATGAGCAGATTCCTGGGTACTTATTAAAGCCATAAGACTATCATGGTAGCAGAATTGATGTGATAACAAATTTCTAAAGGCTATGTCTCATTCATGACCTTTGTTACTCCAAGATATGGATATCATATATGTTCTTTCATGATAATCTGTACTTAGTTCTAGTAAAATCTTATTATTGTTTTATTTTTAGATTTTTATTTAACTTTATTGCAATATAAATGTAGAACTGGAATACTATATCCACTTTCAATTTTGTATCAAATGCCTCTTTCTATTAAAATTGAATAATATGAATACTACTACTATCTGTTAAGAAGTAGGAGATAATAATTTCTTAGCCCTTACCTCAAGAAGAACTGAGAGAGACTTTCATTTACTGTGAAATGTGAAGCAAGATAATGAACAGAACGATTGCTTAGACTATGGAATGCCTATTCACTGCTAAACTTTCCATGCTTAATCTTGGTCAGCTTATTTTATTACCAATTGTTTCATGTAGTTAAGCATTTTTCATAGGATAAGATGAAGCCAAAGATTCTTTAATTTTCTGACATAGATTTTGAGAGTTGTTTTGTTCGTTAAGTCTCTTTTTGAGGAAAGGAATCAATAAAATCCATAGAGAGATAGATGGGGGAAAAGGAGAAGGAGATAAAGACAGACGGGAGCGTTCAGGGGATTTGTTGGTTTAATTTGGGTTATGAAGTCTGGATAGTCTATCAATAGCTAAAACTATCTAACCACTAAAGTGGAAAATTCCTTTAACCACACAATCCAAGGAGATAAAGTTGCACCAGTCACAATCTGGTCATGAAGTCCTTGAGGATCCTGCAAAACCACTGGGGTTAGTTAAGTTCACATTGCAAAGCAAAGAAGTCGGGGTCTGATGAAAATGATAGCTGATAGCAGCAATACATACTTCCTCAGGAAGAAAATACAAGGAAGATAAGCCTAAGCTGCCTTTTTTGTTGTTGTTTGTTTGTTTGTTTGTTTTGTTTTTAATGCTTTTTGTTTACATCTCTCTTTTGTTGTAAAGTGCACCCACAGTGAGGTATGTCACTTTCCCACATATTGATCCTTTCTGAGAAATCCCATCATATACAGGGGCATTTCAGTTTTCTTAAATATGTCCTAATTTGGGCAAGTTGACCAACAAGAACAACCTTTACGTTTTAATTTTTTTTTACTCAATATTTTATTACACTATAACTTACATAAAAATTGGTGGGTCTCGTAAGATTTGGTTTCTCATTAAAAAAACAAATCTGACCTTTCATTTTCCATTAGCTTTTGGCTTCGGAGACTTTATTCCATAAAGACTTCGATAGATTAGTCTCTAATCAAAATTATTGTTTTGTGATATATTAATCCTTTGTTTTTTCTGATCACTCTTCTAATTGAATATGTAAGCTAAAGCATCCACCTTTCAGGAAGTTTGCCTCTGAGTGCTTGGTCTCTGTTTTATAGCTCCTGTTAGAAATATTTCCTTCCCCACTCTACCCATGGGAAACTGCTCTGAAATGTTGGACTATTGTTGACTTAGTAATTTGAAATTCCTTCTTATAGTCAGAATAGAAGTTGAGTAAAATGCGCAAGTTGTAATAAAAACCTTCAGCACTTCTTTGACTATGCAGTAATGTGCATGAGCCTTGGAGTTTTCAGATTCACAAGCCATGAGATTGATTCTAGGAAATATATATCCAACCTTACGAGACAAATGGACATAAGTGAAGCATGTTGCTCTCTTGTGAGGTGTTCATTTGTCTTATTTTTGTCAGAATCCAGAAGGAAAACTTTAATAATACTTGTTATTTCTTAGATATCCTTTATATATCCCCCTCACACTACTTTCTTTGTAATTTATGAATGTCTATAAAATCTTTTACTCATGAACTTGAGAGTTTTCTACTTTAATTAATATGGCTGAACTGCTTGAAATTGTGAATTGTTTATGTAGTTGAAAGTCAGCTTTCTTGTCCATTGGAATCTATAGACTCAGAAATCTCATTTGATGCTAAAGTTGAATATGTACTTTGTTTTTAACCTTAAAGGTCTTCAATGTTTAAAATCTCCTTTTTGGGACAATAAAGGAAATCATCTTCACTTCAAAAGCCATGGTGATAACAAGCAAAAAAAAAAATCTAACTGCATTTTACGAATAAAAAGGATAACAATTATCGGATGGCATTTAAATTTATTGGCTTTAATTAAATGTGTTTGCTCTAGACTGATTTAGAATGCATTGTAATTGAAAGAGAATACATAGAAAAGAGTTATATATTTGGGTCTGATTTGCCTGTCTGCACAAAAATTTTCATAGTCTAGTGAAAATAAGTCTGATACTCAGAAGCTATGGAGCCTCTGACAATATTACTTTTAAAAATTCAAGTCAAATATTTAAAGCAATCTTTATGTAACCAAGTATAGTAATGTTTTCTTTCTTCTTCACTTACATTTTCAAAGCTAAAAGCCACCTATACATTTTAAAAATTAAACAAGATTCTAGAACTTAATGTTTACTTTTGTTTACTTTTAGTTTTTTTTCTGTTAATTTATTTTACAATGATTGGAGTGTCCTTAATAACTATTTATGATATATAAGACTATATTTTAGAAGATAATGAGGTTATTTCTAATAAACCAAAGTAAGTAAGCACAACATATTAGAAAATAATAGAAATCTTCCTATAGCCTTCCTATATCTCTTTATGAGCTGAAGAGATAGAAATGTCCTTTGCCCTTCAGATGATTTAGCCTGATAATCAAACCAGTTTGTTCATGCATATATTGAACGTTTTATATATTGATTCTTATCATAGTGACATGTTTTTGTCTCAACTCCTTTTTTTCTCCAAAATGCTCAATTTCGAAGGTCTAGGAAGAGGTCTTACTGGATAAAGATGCTTCTTGGAAAGCCTAGGAAGCGAAGTCTGACAACACAGGATTCTTTTTAAAAAGCCCAGCTTGTCTGAGTGCTAGTGATCGCAGTAATCTCCCCCACAGTGGAGTGGAGACAGGGAGATCTCAGGAGTTCACTGGCTAGACAGCCTAACTTATAATGAGATCTTTTGGTAAAGTGAGAAACACAGTCTCAAGAGAATAAAGCAAAGATAAATGGAGGAAGGTATTTATCAAACATCTTGCTCTGACCTCTGCATATATACTTAGGTGTACACACTTGGATAATCAGATGAACTTATCACAAATATACACATGCCCTACACTTATGCAATACAGACCACACAGTACACACAAGAAGAAATTTTGTGATATATTATTAATATTCTACAACTTCTAAGTAAACCTTTTATTCCCCATTTAAATTGCCTAATAGATCAATGTATGCTTCACTCATGCAAGAATGTGCATAAAAATGAAGTTGTATGGGCCGTTGGTTTCATAATAACTTAAACATCATTTGTACAACTTCTATTCCAAGTTTTTTTCTCTTAGTCATCACTGTACTCCGAAAATTATGATAAGACCACTATGTTTATTTATAAAATAATGTTAATAGGTGAAAGATATTTCCAACTCTATTTTATGATTGTTTTCTCATTGTGTTAGTTGTGTTACCAGCTTATCCCATGTCTATTTCTCTCTCCAAAGAATATTTTCTGACAACTCAAAACATTTACATACAGAATGCAATTATGTCCACTCTTTCTATTTTGAACATTAGGCTACATTGTACAACAATTTTATGGTAGAATGTAATGGTTTTTAGATACAGAATTTAGCTATTTATCTATGCTGCACACTCTATTTCTGGAAAATTACATCAGAAAAAAGTATAAAAGTGGTTGAGACTTTTATTGATTTTTCATTGGCTTTTGACTCTGTGGGCAGAAACTAGTTACAACCTAATCTATACTAACTCAGTGTAAAATGCCAGCTAATAAACAATGCCAGGGCTAGAATTTTAATAGCATATTGAAATTCATGGAAGATGGAATAAGTGTTCTTCAACTTTGATCTCTCTAAATCCTCACATATTTCAATAGTGTGACAAAGAGGCCATATACCACTACTGTTAACCTACATCGATGTGATATTTAAAAATCATATGGTTTTATATATAATTAGGAATTGGATCATCAAAACTTAAAATATATGAGTTACTATAGCATTTTAAATGGAATTTTAGGACCATTTTTCTGTAGTAAAATAAAAGAAAAGATACATACTACACAATAATTCAGAAACTATTATAACATGTAGCAATACTTCCACTGATGTGCATTGTATTTTAGCACTAAATTTTACAGATACAATGTCCCTCTGCTTACTATATTTCTCATGTTCACGCATTCACTTTATTTTGGGAAACACTGGATTTAACCAGTATTGTCTACATGATCATGGGTATAGGACCGTCCAATGAGATTATAGGTTCACCAAATATACATTTTAATATACTGATTGTCAGTCTTGCAGAATCCATCAATATCCAAGAGTTCCATGGAGAGAGGTAAGGACCCATGTACCCCTTTCACATCCATGACTAACTATTGACACTTAGAGTCTTGCACATGTAAAGTTCATTGCTTCTGTGAAATCATGATTGAAAGACTTTGGCATGACCAGAAGATGGTATTTGGCAGTCTTAACTCTAGGTTTTTGCTCTTACACTCTTTCTGCCCCATTTTCCATGATACTCACAGAGTCTAGATGGGGTGATATATGCTATCTAGTTGGGCAATTTATTGTCTATAGCTCTCAGTAAAACGTTTGAAGAGCTTCGGAATTTGAAGGGGATAAGGACAGAGCCTTTTCAAAAGAATCATGGAGAGCTCTACCAAGTTGAAATCAGTTTAAAGTAGTCGTTTGCAAAATTAAGGGGTTCACACTGGCAGACCTTAGGAGAACTAAAAGAAATAAGTAATTATAGATAATGGAATTTTCTCTTTTAGAAGACTTAGTTATCTCTGCCTTAGTTATTTAGATTGTAATCTCTGAGTCAGTTTCTTCATAATCCTGGATCAATAGATAACAGTAAGAAGCTAAGCATTTTTTTTTATTCTTTAATCTTTTTTCACAGTCCAGACTTTACTGTCCTCCTGGTCTACCCTCTGATTGTTCTGCACCCCATACCTCCTCCCCCCATCTCCAAGAGGATGTCCCCACCCCGATCCCCACACCACAGACCTTCCTACTCCCTGGGGCACTGAGTCTCTCCGGGGTTAGTTTCATCTTACCTGACTGAGTTCAGATCCGGCAGTCCTCTGATGTACATGTGTTGGGGGCCTTATATCAACAGGTGTATGCTGCCTGGTTGCTGACTCCATATCTGAGAGATCTTGGGAATTCAGGTTAGTTGAGACTGCTGGTCTTCCTCTAGGGCCAACCTCCTCCTCAGCTTCTTCTAGCTTTTCCCTATTCAACCATAGGGGGTCACCAGCTTCTGTCCATTGGTTGGGTGTAAATATCTGCATCTGAATCTTTTAGCTGTTTGTTGGTTCTTTTGGAGGGCAGTCATGATAGGTTCCTGTTATAATTTTTTTATTTCCCTTTTTAGGTGAGATTCACACATCTTTGCTTGGGCCATCCTTCTTGTTTAGCTTCTTTGGCTCTATGAGAATATCCTGTACTTTATAGCTAATATTCACTTATTAGTGAGAACATACAATGGGTGTCCTTTGGGGTCTGGGTTATTTCACACAGGATATTGTCTACTTCCATCCACTCGCTTGTAAAATTAATAATGCCATGATGTAATAGCATTGCATTCTGTAACTGAACCACATTTTCTGTATCCAATCTTCATTTGAGGGACATTTTAGTTGGTTCCAGTTTCTGGCTATTATGAATAAAGCTGTTATAAACATAGTGGAGCACATGTCCTAGGGGCATAGTGGAACACTTGGATATATGCCCAGGAGTGATCGAGCTGGATCTTCAGGTAGAACTATTTCCAAATTTTGGAGAAACTGCCAGAGCAACTGAATAAGTTTGCAATCCCACCAGCAATGGAGAAATGTTCCCCTTCTCAAA
Organism: Mus musculus; assembly: GCF_000001635.26. NCBI lineage: Eukaryota > Metazoa > Chordata > Mammalia > Rodentia > Muridae > Mus > Mus musculus. Next base: position 96,745,220 of record NC_000080.6, read on the forward strand.
ATCCTCATTAGCATGAGGGTTTGGCCTTAGCCATTCTGATCTATGTAAGAAGGAACCACATAGTTGTTTTGATTTACATTTCCCTGATGGCTATAGACATTGAACACTTCTTTAAGTGCTTCTTGGCCATTCAAGATTCCTCTGTACAGAGTTCTCTGTTTAATCATGTTATTTTGTTTGTTGAAGTATAACTTCTTGAACCCTTTATGTATTTTGTATATTAGCCCTCTGTCCTTTGTAGGGATAGTGAAGATCTTTTTCTAATTTGTAGGGTGCCATTTGTCCTTGTTGACATTGCCCTTTGGCTTACAGAGGCTTTTCAATTTCATGAGGTCCTATTGATTAATGTTTATCTTAAAGCCTGAGCCACTAGTGTTCTGCTAAGGTTTGTTTTTTATCTACCAAGTTCTTCATCACTAAGCAATATACATTTTCTCAGAAAATAGCTTGAAAATGTTGATGAAATAGAAGAATAATTTCAAAGTTAAATTTTTGGGGTATAATGATTTGTAACCAGAAATCTTAAACTACTATTTCTACTAGGCACCTACTCTTTTGCATTTTCTTTTTGAGTCTAACTACTTGATGCTTTCTTTGCTGTTTTATTTATGAAATCCTTATATCACATAAATACATTAAGATTACAATGTATGCATATATATGTTAGACTTTCCTCTATATATAAGTGATTAAATCTGAAAAAAATGTATGTTTTTACAAACTATTATATTTCAAACTCTTACTAAGGAAAATGGTATTATATAAAAAAAATTGTCTTTAATGGCTGAACCATCTCTCCAGCCCTTTTTTACTTCCACCTGGGAATCAGTTAGGCTAACTTCAGATCTTCAACTCTCTCACAGCTCCATAAAATCTGGTCTCCCATTCTCATCCCCATCCTTGCTACAGACCACTGGTTGCAGCAACTATTCTCAAACATTTTTCCCAGTGGATCACACAGACCTTCTACTCCTAACAACTTACTATTCACTGTTTTATCCCAACACCCAACTTAAGCAGTCACTGTTTGGTAGCTTAAAGGCCACACTAGCCAGGAACGTCTCCTGGTGCTAAATGCAGATCTCAACTATTTGTTTTCTCCTCTAAAATGAACCCCTAGGTTTCTTCCTTGGCACTCTAGCAGACTATCTGCTGGGGCCTCTTTATATACCCAGTCCATGACCATTGATCTGAACATATCATGATGGAACACTCTGCTAATACTCCCATGTTTAGATGCATTCAGCCACAATTTGAGTTAAATGTTAGCTCCCAATGCATAAAAACACATTTTAGCAACAGGAATCCACAGTGGCCACAACTACCTGGAATCCAAAAGAATGAAATTTCTACCAACATGTAGCCACCATATTCTCCTAAGAACTAGCTGGGAAACAGAAAAAAAAGGGGGGGGGCAAACACGCAACAAAGAAAAGACCAGATATAAGCTCTTAGAATTGTAATCTTCCCAAAGCTTGGGACCCTAAGCAATGCTGGCCAATAACAAGAGAAAATACGTAACGAAAAGAACTCAGCAACCCTACCACAGCAGACTTTGAGAGTTACAACATAGTTGAAGTAGAAGAAAAGCCTTAAAAAGGAAATGAATACATATCTTAAATAGATATCTATAAAAACTCACAAAGTGGAAGAAAATGAATAACAAAATTTAAGACCAGAAAGATGACATAGTATTAAAAGTGAAGAAAGTCAAACAATAACCTCTGAGAAAAGTTTTGCAACTTGAGAGATGGAAAAAGAAATCTCTGTTATTAAAGACACAATAGATGAAATGTGTATATTGGACAAAGAAAATGTTAACTTGAGTAACACAAAACTCACCACTAACAACAACAGCAAAAACTTCTAACACAAAACTTGAAGGAATATGATACACTATAAAAAGACCAAATCTAAAAATAATGGAAATGAAGAAAGAAGAAGTAATACAAAGATACAGCCACATTTTAAAAACAAAATAATAATAGAAAATTCCCACAAAGGAAAAGAAAAAAGCCAATCAAGGGAAAAGAAGGACATAAAATACCAAATAGACTGGATCAAAACAGGAACTTGTCTCTTCCCAGAACAATGAAGACAGGAAACATACAGAAAAAAAAAGAATATTAAAATCTGTAATGAAATCAAACCAAAAAAAAAACATATAAAAGCAGGCCTATCAAAAATAATATATAATTTCAATGGCGACTCTATAAGCCAGAAGGTCCTGAACAGATGTGGAACAGACTCAAAAATACCCTAAATGTCATCCTTGAACTACTATGCTAAGCAAAACTTTCAATCACTTTAAATGAAGAAAATAAGACATTATCTGATAAAATCAAATTTATGCAATACCTATATAGAAACCCAGTCCTATAGATGCTAGACTGTAAATTCCAAATTAAAAAAAAAAATTCCAACGTCCAAGAAAGCCAGGATATAAATAATCCTAAACCAGCAAATCTAAGGACATGAAACACACACACATACACACATACACATACACACATACACACACAATCACAGGCACACACAAACACACACACCACTCTTTTTACAATAGCATCAGATAATATAAGCTATCTTGGGATAACTCTAAACAAACAAGTGAAAGACTTGTATGATAAAAACTTTAAGACATTGACAAAGAAATTGAAGAAGATATCAGAAGACGGCTTATGGATTGGTAGGAATAACATAATAAAACTAAACATCATACCCAAAGCAATGTACTCTTTCAATGAAATTCCCATCAAAATTCTTGCACAATTCTTTAAAGATTTAAAAGAAAAATTCAGTTTCTTAAGGAAAAACAACAATAGCAACAAAACATTTTAAAACTATATGAAATAATAAATGAACTGTTGAAAGTATCACAATACCCAGTGACTACACAGCTATTGAAATAAAAACAGCATGAAATTGGCACAAAAAACCTGATATGTAGATTACTCAAAATGAATCCACACACATATTTAATACCTAGTATATAAAGATGAATTCAGAAATGAACCCTGGAAAAAAGTATCTCCAACAAATAGTGTAAATCAAAGTGCATGCTTGCACATATAAGTATCCAAGTAGACTCATATTTATTATATTATATAAAACGCACACCAAAGTGAGCTAAGACTCCTAGAAATGGAGAAAGAATATTGAAACCAAAGCAGACATCTCATGTAAGAAGGCAAAACTTCCAATGGAGGAATTAGGACACCAATCCAGCTACAAAACCTCATACCTACAATTTGTCTTGCCTTCAGGATATACAGCAATAAAATGTGAAGCAGAATTTTAGGGAAAGGACTATCGATGACTGATCCAGATTGTGACCCATGCCATGAGAGGGAGCCTGTTCTGACACTATTACTGATATTCAGCTATATGTTCAAACAGGAAGCCTACATAACTGTCATTAGAAAGGCTTCAGATGTTCTTTCAGGTGCTTCTCAGCCATTTGGTAATTCCTCAGGTGAGAATTCTTTGTTTAGCTCAGCACCCCATTTTTAATGGGGTTATTTGATTTCCTGGAGTCCACCTGCTTGAGTTCTTTGTATATATTGGATATTAGTCCCCTATCTGATTTAGGATAGGTAAAGATCCTTTCCCAATCTGTTGGTGGCCTTTTTGTCTTATTGACGGTGTCTTTTGCCTTACAGAAGCTTTGCAATTTTAAGAGGTCCCATTTGTCGATTCTCAATCTTACAGCACAAGCCATTGCTGTTCTATTCAGGAATTTTTTCCCCTGTGCCCATATCTTCGAGGCTTTTCCCCACTTTCTCCTCTATAAGTTTCGCTGTCTCTGGTTTTATGTGGAGTTCCTTGATCCACTTAGATTTGACCTTAGTACAAGGAGATAGGAATGGATCAATTCACATTCTTATACATCCTTAATCATCAAGGAAATGCAAATCAAAACAACCCTGAGATTTCACCTCCCAGAATGGCTAAGATCAAAAATTCAGGTGACAGCAGATGCTGGTGAGGATGTGGAGAAAGAGGAACACTCCTCCATTGTTGGTGGGATTGCAAGCTTTTACAAACAGTCTGGAAATAAGTCTGGTGGTTCCTCAGAAAATTGGACATAGTACTTCCAGAGGATCCCGCAATACATCTCCTGGTCATATATCCAGAAGATGTTCCAACTGGTAAGAAGGACACATGTTCAACTATGTTCATAGCAGCCTTATTTGTAATAGCCAGAAGCTGGAAAGAACCCAGATGCCCCTCAACAGAGGAATCGATACAGAAAATGTGGTACATTTACACAATGGAGTACTACTCAGCTATTAAAAAGAATGAATTTATGAAATTCCTAGGCAAATGGATGGACCTGGAGGTTGTCATCCTGAGTGAGGTAACCCAATCACAAAAGAACTCACATGATATATACTCACTGATAAGTGGATATTAGCCCAGAAACTTAGATTACCCAAGATACAAGAAACAATCTGCAAAACACATGAAAATCAAGAAGAACGAAGACCAAAGTGTGGACACTTTGCCCCTTCTTAGAATTGGGAACAAAACACCCATGGAAGGAGTTACAGAGACAAAGATTGGAGCTGAGGGAAAAGATGGACCATCTAGAGACTGCCATGCCTGGGGATCCATCCTATAATCAGCCTCCAAATGCTGACACCATTGCACACATTAGCAAGATTTTGCTGAAAGGACCCTGATATAGCTGTCCCTTGTGAGGCTATGCTGGGGCCTAGCAAACACAGAAGTGGATGCTCACAGTCAACTATTGGATGGATCACAGGACCCCCAATGGAGGAGCTAGAGTAAGTACCCAAGGAGCTAAAGGGGTCTGCAACCCTGTAGGTGGAACAACATTATCAACTAACCAGTACCCCGGAGCTCGTGTCTGTAGCTGCATATGTATCAGAAGATGACCTAGTCGGCCATCCTTGGAAAGAGAGGCCCATTGGACTTGCAAACTTTATATGGCTCAGTACAGGGGAACCCCAGGGCCAAGAAGTGGGAGGGTGGAGGGGAGGGGGTGGGTATGGGGGACTTTTGGGGTAGCATTGGAAATGTAAATGAAGAAAATACCTAATTAACAAAAAGAATGCCAAAAAAAGTAAAAGAATAAAGAAAGGCTTCAGGTGAACCTTGAGCAACTGATGAAAACTAATGCAGAGACCCACAGTCCCACATTAAGTGAAACCTGGAGAATCCTGTGGAAGAGGAGAATGAAGGATTGAAGTAACAAAGGGGTTCAAGGATACCATAAGAAAGTTCACAGAATCAAATAATCTGGGCTCATAGGGTTTCATAGAGACTTAACCTCCAACTTCAGAGAATTGCTGGGACTGACTTGGGCCCTCTGCACATATGAAAGAGTTACACAACTGGGTCTTCATGTGGGACTCCTAAAGAGGCAGGGGGGGCCCTACTGCCTGCCTTTCAATTCTTTTCTCCTAAAAAGGCTCCCTGGTCTATCTTAATAGAAGATGTACCTAGTCTTACTGCCACTCCATATGCCAAGGCTGATTGATATATATCTGATGTTTCCCATTTTTTTTTAATTAGGGAAGAATTGAAGAGAGGGAGAGACTGGAAAGAGAAAAAAAATCTTTGTTGTGAAGCTGCAATCAGGATTTAAAGAAAACATAGGATTTAATCTATAAACAATAATAATAAAAAATCAAGCAAACAAACAAATGAAAAAAAAATACTGAAACACTTGTCAAAATAAAGGTCCACGGTGAACAATACCTGGTACAGAGACTCCAGGAGAAAAGCCAGAGGACCTTTTGCCTCAAATGAATTCTATTTACTGGATTCTTCTTACATGGCATTTCATGCTTAGTATGTTAAACATTTATATTCCATTTATAATACATGTTTATACATGTTGAATGCCAGAACATAGTTATAGAAGTCAATATGCTCAGTGGACCATGAATTTGAATATGTCCTTTAGCCTTGCTTTTCTACTTTCATAGATATATAATCTACACTATGTGCCATACAATTGTGTATAGATTGGTCTGTCCTGAGATAGTTTTGAGAAAGGGCTGCTCTATTGATATTTAATATGTGCTTAGTGACATACATGTTTACTTACATGTTTTTCTGATCATGTCTTTCTGAACTCAAACGACCTTCCTTGGAACACCACTTTCTTTGTTACATTGAGCTATTAAGGTACACGAAGCAAGTTTTTCTCCAGCATCAATCATTAGTCTGCCCCAATCTTTCAGGTCTTTAGATGCTAAGTCTTGCAGACAGGTCATCATAGGTTGCTGAAAGTCAATAACACTGAACCTGATAGAATAGCAAGTGAAGAATAGCCTTGAGCATATTGGCAGAGGAGAACATGTTCCTTTCTTTTTTTTTTTTAAACAGTTACACATGAGGTTTATTGGGAGAGAGAGGGGCAAGGTGAAAGCAGAAAGAGAAGGGGGGAAGAGAGAGAGAGAGAGAAAGAGAGAGAGAGAGAGAGAGAGAGAGAGAGAGAGAGAGATGACTTTCTAAATAGAACATTGATAGTGCAGGTACCAAAATTAATAAATGAGATCTCATGACACTGAAAAATCTTCTGTAAGACAAATGACCCCATCTTTCAGAGAAAGTGGCAGCCTAGAGAATGGGAAAAGTTTTTCACTAACTACACATCTGTCAGTGAGTGAGCTAATATCTAAAGTATCTAAAAGACCTCAAAAAATAGGTATCAGAAGATCAACTAGCCAAATTAAAAACAGGGAACATATCTAAATGGAGAAATCTCAAAAGTGAATACTCAACCGACTGAAATACATTTAAATAGTCAACATCAATATTCAAATGGTCATCAGAGAAATGCAGAGCTGCTTTGAGATTTCATATAGTGCCCATCATAATGACTAAGGTAAGTAAAACAATTGACAGTTCATGATGGGGAAGTTGTGGATTAAGGGGAACCAATTATATTTGTGGTGGGAGTGTAAACTCATACAGTCACTATGGAAATCAGTGTGGAATTTACTCAGAAAGATGGGATTGATCTACCTCCATATCCCCATTTTCACAGTGGTTTTACCTATTTTCAATCCCACCAGCAATGGAGGAGTGTCCTCTTTCTCCATATTCTTGCCAACTTGTGCTGTCACTTGAGGTTTTAGTTTTAGCCATTCTGATTGGGAAGAGGGGAACATGATCAGGTACTGGGGGGAAGGAACAGGACTGAAGTCCTGAGGGCCAGCAGAAGGAATGGAAACATGCATTCCTTAACCCTCACCAGGTAGGAGGTGAGGGGGACCTCTAGAATATAGCAGAGACCTGGGAAGTAAGAGACTCTCATGACTCAAAGGTAGGAGCCTTAGATGAAATGCCTTACAGTGGGAAGAGGGAACTTGTAGAGTTCACCTCCAGTAGAAAAGCAGAGCATCAAGAGGAGGGATGGTGTTGCCATCCCACAGTCAAAAAGACCCAGAATTGTTCATGTCTGAAAGAACTGCAGGGACAAAAATGGAGAAGAGCCTGAGGAAAAGAAGGTCCAGGGACAAGTCCAAATTGGGATCCAGCTTAGGGAGAGGTCCCAAGACCTGACACTATTAATGATGCTATGGTGTGCTTACAAGCAGGGGCCAATTAGGACTGCCCTCCGGAAAGCCCAACAAGCAGCAGAAAGAGTCAGATGCAGATATTTACCACCCAACCAATGGACAGAAGCTGGTGAACCCTGTGGTTTAGTAGCAAAAAGCTGGAAGAAGCTGAGGAGAAGGAAAACCCTAGAGGAAGACCAGCAGTCTCAACTAACTCTGAGATCTCTCAGACACTGAGCCACCAACCAAACAGCATACACCAGCTGATATGAGGCACCCAACACATACACAGCAGAGAACTGCCGGGCCTGAACTCAGTCAGAGAAGATGTACCTAACCCTTGAGAGACTTAGAGCCCCAGGGTGTGGGGATCTCTGGTGGAGTTGGGGATATGGTGGGGACATCCTCTTGGAGGTGGGGGGAGGAGGTGTGGGGTGTAGAACAGTTCAATGGTGGACCGGGAGGGGGATGAAGTTGGACTGTATAAAAGATTTAAAAACAAAAACAAACAAAATAAAAACAAACAACCAAAATAAAAATGAGTCTGGGAGTTCATCTTATACCAGTCAGAATGGCTAAGAACAGTTACTCAAGTAACAGCACATGCTGGCAAGGATGTGAATAAAGATGAACATTCCTCCATTGCTGGTAAGAATGCAAACTTAAACAACCGTGTTGGAAATCAATTTTGTGGTTTCTCAGAAACTTGAGAATAGTTGTACCTGAAGATCCAGCTACACCACTCCTGGGCATATACACAAATTATGGTCCACCATCCCATAAGGACACATGCTCCATTATTTTCATAACAGCTTTATTTGTAATAGCCAGAAACTGGAAACAACCCAGATGTCTCTCAACCGAAGAGTGGATAAAGAAGTTATGCTTCATTTATACAATGGAATACTATTTAGCTATTAAGAAAAAGGGCATCATGAAATTTGCAGTCAAATGGGTACAACTAGAAACTATCACACTGATTGAGAAAATCCAGACCCAGAGAGACAAATATGGTATATATTCACTTATAAGTATGTATTAGCCATAAAGTACAAGACACCCATGCTGCAATTCATAGACCCATACATGCTAGATATTAAGGAATACTCAAGGGAGAAACTTGTATTATACTTAGAAGAGGAAATAAAATAATTCTGGCGATGGATGGAGGGAAGGACATGGGTGAGAAAAGGGATGGGGAGTGGTACAGGAGTGGAGTCAGATGTAGGGAGATTTGGGGAGAAAGGATGTGACTAGCTCTGCAATGATTTGATGTGCCTGGGTTGGTTGGTACGGGGTGGGCTCCGGTTCTCAGAGGAAAAGGTGAGGGTGCAATAGGGGTATAGGTTGTATGAGGGGGAAGGGGGGGCTTGAGAGAAAAAGGGGAGCCTGTGATTGGGATGTAAAATAAATAGATAAATAAATAAATAAATGGAAAGACAAACAGAAAAATATTTGAGGTAATCTTGACCTAGAAAGACAAATATGGCATTTATTTGCTTGTACGTGGATGTTACCTATTAAGTCAATGATAAGGAAACTACATTACTAGAACAACATTAGTCAGGTATAGATAATGGACTCGGGGAGGGAACAGATAGATCTTGTTAGGAAACAAAAATAGATGAAAGAGTTATAGGGAATGGGTGGGGTTAGACCAAGAGGATCAAAGGGGAGGGGGTGGGGAGAGGAAGACACATTCAAAATATGAGGAGAGATAACTAAAATTAAGGGCCATTTGAGGGATATCATGGAAGCAAAATAATGAGAGAAAATAAAATCAATTTTCAATGAAAAGTTATCTTTTTCTATTCTATGGGAATTCACATTTAAGCTTTAAAAATATGATTCTAAATTGTTGGTTCTAGTGACACATCATTTTTTCTTGAACTATAAACCATAATGTTTACATTTAAATCTATATCTCCTAGATTGGGAAAAATTAAACCAATGCTTTATCTATGTAATCACAGATTGCAGAGTTGAGACATTTACATTCATTATATTTATGAGTTTCAAAATTAAATAAAGTCTTATGTCAAATCATGAGCTCAGGGTTGTTTAAAATAACTGATTTTTTGTTACCAATGCTTCCTTCCCAGACATTTTATGACACTACTCATCCAAGAAGTCATATACCTTAACATTTATTCATGCATCTCTACAATTCTATAGTTTACTGAAGCGGGATGATAAATTATGCTATTTCCATCCTAAGTGTTGCTCTATGAAATGAATATGGTGCATAATTATGGAAATGACATTGGTAATTAGTTCAGTGTAGTGGTGTAGCCTACATAAGTTAATTTTTAATACATAATTCAACTCAAAAAAATTTAACCAAACTTGATATTTATTTCCATATTTTTGATGTTTAAATGGGTAAAATGTACTTACTAATCAATAAATGATCTATATGGCCAATATTCATCCTGAGAGTTTATTGAAAATTTCAAGGGATTTAAATACTTTTATATTCATCAATTTCTGAAATGTGATCTTTTTTAGATAATTATTCAAAGCATACTTGTATTCCTAATTGGCTTTATTAAGTAGTACATGTTTGGTGATTAACATAAATCAGATAAAATTAAATGCAAGCAAATGTTATCAAAATATCATAATCTAATAATTCATTCCTTTCTCTAAGGGCATTTATTTTCTAACAAGGGTTTAATGTTCTTTTGTTGTTCCGTATTTTAATTCCTATCATACTAGAATTAATTTGCTAATTAGAACAAACATGGTAGAGTCACTATTATCATATACATCATTGCAAAGGACACTATTTTATCCTGAGCTTATCATTTCTCTGAGAATAATTCACTAAAAGATATTTCAAGGTTACTCACTGAATTGCAACATTCATATTTCTTTGTATACTTCATATATCAAATTAAACTAAAAAGATTTTGATTATAAATGCTCACATTATATTATCATATTATTATGTTATATATATTATTCAGTATAATATAAATATATTTTAGTATAAACATAAAAATAAGAGAACATTAGTAATTATCTCTAGCTAGATCTGATGCAGTCATGGATTCATTGTAAAACTGTGGTGTTCAAGGCCCAGATAGAACTTTTTAGAACAAGTTCAGGTTGATTATCAGAGAAGTTTATTCCCAGTAAAGGTGAGGGAAAACTACATTTTATTTTATTATGTGCTTATGTGTATGTGTGTGCATGAGTATGCCAAAGCACACTGCAGAATTCACAGAGCAACTTACAGAAATTATTTGTCATTTTTCACTATTTAGTTCCTAGGGATAGAATTAAGAATACCTGACTCAGAATAGGTGCTTTTACCCTGTATTACTGGATAAATACTCTGTATATAGAATTTTATATCTAAATCTAAATGAAAATACAGAAAACTGCTTTATTTACAAAACATTTTTGGTCTTCTACTTTTAGTCCACATTATTGCAATAATTAAAATAAATAGACATAATGTTGTTTTGAATATGTAACTGAAGAAGTTATTCCCAGACTTCTTTATCTGTTTATATCATGAAATTTTTATATCACTGTAGTTTTTCATCATGTTGGAAGGAAGAGAAACAGAAATGATTAATAACACAGATTTCTCATACTATTATTTTTGAACCTTATACTATATTGTTAGAGTTTTACTCTTATTATTTGGATGAAAGAATCAGACAAATGCAACTTAGGACAGGAGGTGGCTCATTTTAACTGATGATTTCAGGTTGCCATTTATGATTGTGGGGATGTCAGGGGAGGACCTTCAACAGCCAGTCAGTTACATCACACCCACAGTTAAGAACACTGAGTCTTGTATGCACATATACAGACACTTGTCTGCTTGGCCTTAGCTCAAATTCTCTTTCATACAAAGTTCAGAATTGCTGATTGGGGAATGGTTCCAATCATGGGGCAGTGTCTTTATACATCAATTTACTTAATTAAGACAACCCTTGCCCCTACATATTTACACAGGCTAGACAATATAGAAAATTCTTCAGTGAGGCTCATTTCCCAAAAGTCTATACTTTATACAGAGTTAAAAAAGAAACTATCACTCTCTGCCCCTTTTCCAACTGACACATAGCACATTGATTTTTAACCATAACCTTCCACCCTTTATCCCACAAGACTCACATTTTAAATGTAAATGATACAACATTAAAATGTTAGTCTTTCTTAAAGTCCAGGATTTATTTTAAAAGTCAATAATCTCTTAAGTATGGACTCTTGTAAAATAATTCCATTTTTTTGCAACTTATTTGAGCAGAGAACAATATTCTTCCAAAGGTGAACAATCGGGGCGTTCAAAACATTTTGGATCAAAACAAAACCAAATGTCAAGTGCTATAGCTCAAAGCCCAGCATCTGGTGCTCATCTGGTACCCAAGGAGCGTGTGCAGTTCCAGGTCCCAGGTCTGCCACTCTCAACACACAGAGATTTTACACCTGCAGCTCGCCTTGGCAGACATCCCACTGTCTGGCTAATTCCAGTATCCCAGGGTATCTGTTGCAACTGACGTTTCACCTTTCCAGTTCCCTTCAATTGTCCTGAAGCCTCCCCATGTGGTCTCTGAACATCCCACTTGATGATAGTCATTCCCTACATAGGATATCCCCAATCCGGCATCTTTCATGACTTCAAAACAAGCACCACATAGACAGCACTTACATTCCAACGTCCTGCTGCCAGCTCAGGAGGTAGCCTGGCCTTTGGATTTCAGCAGTATTGGCATCTCTGTGCCAACTCCAAGAAACACTTTTCTACTGTCCCGAGGAATCACATTCGCTGTCACTTTAGAGGTGTTGGAGTTTTACAGGATCACAGCTACTTCTTGAGCATTGGTTGGATGAACACAGACTCTTCGTCAAAACATCAACGAACAGCCCTATGCCTGCAATTCAGAGACTTTGGTTCTATTGCAGCTTGCACTTCTACGTTAAAGGCAGGAATTCCAAACAACTCTTCACAGTTAAACATGAACAAATGAATGCTACTGTGCCCCTCTGCTTACCTGCTTGTTCTCAGTTCAGATCTTGTATTTCTATGCACTTCAGGTTCTCTTACTTCAAAATGGTTCCATAAACCTTGTTTGCTCTTATATCAACTAACTTAATTAAAACAGTTGCCTGAGAACATTATATACAATCTCTAATTGAGACTACTCCTAGGTGATTCTTAGTTGTGTCATGTTGACAACTAAACCTATCCAACACACATGCCTTGTTAGTTAATACTAATAAAGCATAAGTGTTCAGGAAAGCATAGATATTAACTCGCATATCAGAGACTTTCTTATGAGTCCCTTAAGCTTTTTTTTTTTTTTGGTTCTGTAATTAGGAGAGGCATACTGTGTAACAGAATCACGGCCATTTCAATATAAACACTGTTAAAAAATGTAGTTTTAGTCATTATTAAATATTATAACCAAGTATCATTTCTTATATTTAACCAACATTATTTTACTAGCTGTAAATATACAAGGACCTCAATTATAGATATTCTAAATGCTATTCTTTTGCTACAATAAGAGTTTACATAATTTTATTTTATGTTCCTCTCAATGGCCTAATTAAGGATTATTCTTCCTTCCTCTCTTTCTTTCTTTCTTTCTTTTTCTTTCTTTCTTTCTTTCTTTCTTTCTTTCTTTCTTTCTTTCTTTCTTTCTTTCTTTCTTTCTTTCTTTCTTTCTTCCTTCCTTCCTTCCTTCCTTCCTTCCTTCCTTTCTTTTATGCAAAAAGCACAAGAGGAATTTATTGTTCCAGTGCACTGGGGTCATTTCAGACCCAAAGGAGAGGCAACCCTCAGCACCCATTCAGCAAGTTTTTATATGGTGTCCAGGGGCAGAATAGGGATCAAGGGTCCTAAGAATGCAGAAATCAAGGTTGTAAAACAGAGGGAGCTGTTAAACAGAGACTCAGACCAGTCCTGTCTCTGTTTTCTCTTCTGCCTGGCTAACCCTTCTCTCACCTTGGCCATTGAATCTTTAACTATCCCTGAAATGGTCTCCAGTATGTGCTTCCTGATGTTTCACAACCCCAGGTAGCATAGAAGAAATGGTTAGCCCCTAACATTGATGGGCCTGCTGCTGGCTTCTCTCATCTCGGAGATACACATATATAGGGGTTTCTTGAAGGACACTTCAATTTTGGGTGTCTGCACCCTAAGCCCCTCCCTCCAAGGCCACTCTGGGACACAGTTTAGATTTACAAGTCCCTTGTCCCCCACATTCAGACAATCCCTCTCCCTGTATCTCCATGACAGCGATACCCCATAAGTCCAAGTCCCACCACTTAATTACAGAGATGAAAGACAGGGTCCAGCCACCAGATACAATGTAGATAGTGTACCAAGCAAGCTACATCACCAGTGTCTGGGACCACCTGTCAAGTCACCCTGGTAGGACTGTAGGGATGCCGAGGCTCAGATACACTATAGCTGTCTCTGGCCTTGCAGAAGGGGGTTGTTTGCGTGTCTATCTAGTTGGTGTCAGGCACAGGTGCCGATCTGATGTGAATCCAGGCAGTTACTCCATTCACATTAATGAATGCTGGGGTAGTCAGCAACACCAGGAACTGTTCTTTGCTTCTGAGTGGTCAGCACTTGTACCCATTCTCCAACTTGGTACTTGTGTGGTAACTCTGGGGTACCTGCATCATACAGAGCACTAAGTTTAGGCCACAGTTCCAGGTAGCTGATCTGGAAAGCTTGCAATCAAGCCATAAGACCCTTGTCAGCCTGAAAAGTCACTCTGGGGAGATGAAGAGCTGGGGTCAAGGGAGTGGGTGACCCATGCAGGATCTCAAAAGGGGCCAGGTTAAAATGGTAGGGGGTGTTCAGGGTCAAGGGGAAGGGCACCAGCCAATCCAAGCCAGTCTCCAAGGTCAATTTCCTCAAGTTCTCCTGTTGGGGTTCTGTTTATTTTCTCTACCTGCCCTGAACTCTGGCCACGGTATGCACAATGGGGCTTTCAATTGTTCCTAATATTTCTGCCAATCCCTGACTTATCTTAAGAGACAAAAGCAGAACCATTGTCCAGTCTTGGGCACTCTGGATCTCTGGAAAATTTTCTTCTAATATCTTCTTAGCTACCATGGTAGCTGTTTCCTGCTTGGTGAGGAAATGTCTCAACCCATCCAGGGAAAACATCTACAAACAGTAGAATGTATTTGTAACCATATTTTCCTGGCTTAACTCCTGTAAAATTGACCTACCAATAAACTCCAGGTTAGATGCAATAAACTCCCCTATATCTTTTGCCCTGTTTACTCTTGGCTGCATAAGCATTTATGTGCTGGCATACCTTACACTGTTCTACTAACTCTCTGGCCCAGAACCTGAGGTCTTTTATGTATACTTAGGTCCCTTAACTGCTTGTACAAGGCTTTTCATCCCCTAAATGAGTCCATTGGTGCATTTGGCCTAGTAAGTCTTTTGCTTGCTTTCTGGGGAGTACAGTTCTTTTTTTGTGTGTGAGCCATAGTCCTACCATCTCTTGGTAATAGTTGGTAGGATGGTCAGAAATCCGAGTCCTTTCTTCTTCTATATATTTTAAGTGAAGCCATCTCTTAGTCCAGTCGATTTCCCAGTAGGTGTTCTTTGCAGCCCCATAACCAGGATATGCTCTTGCAGAACTACTTGATCTGCCTGTTTATTGCCCTGGGATACTGAGTCTCTTCCCTTCTGATGTCTTGGACAATGAATAATACTAACAGTTGATGGCTTCATCACATCCAAGATTTCCTGCTTGTTTCTTTTCCCTCCGATGTGAGCAGTCATCTCTCTTGGTACATAGCCTTATGGGCATAGGCTGTAACAAAGGCATACCTGCTATTCATGTAGATGTTGATCTTTTTGCCTGCCCCCAGGTCCAAGGCTTTGGTCAGAGCTATCAGTGCTGCCTATTAGGCTGCCGTTTCGGGAGGATGCGGTTCTGCCCAGACCACCTGGAACCTGTCCACACTGGTGGCCTCCGCCTTGCATTGTCCCTCCACCTGGTAGCTGCTTCCATCAGTGAACCAGGTCGCCTCAGCATCGGGGAGTGGCTGATCAACAGACCAGTCCTTTCCCCATCCCTGGTCCTCAGCTAGAATCTGCTGGCAATCATGAGCTGGCTGGTTGAGGTCGGGGTCAGTGAACAGAGTGGTTGGGTTGATAGTCACTGGTGACATGAAGGTCACCCAATCTGAATTTAGCAACAGAGTCTGATGATGAGTCATTCAGGCGTTGGTCAGCCATCAATCCAGGAGCTGGCGAACAATGCTCTCCAAGGCATGTCAAAGTCACGTTCTGCCCCAGAGTCAATTTATCAGCAACTAGAACCACGGCCACCACCATTATCCATAGGCAAGGAGGCCACTTAGCAGTAGCAGGGTCTAATTTCTTTGACAGATAGGCTACTGATGCTTCCAGTGGCCCTTCCTCTGAGTGAGCACCCCCTTGGCTATCTCCCTGTTCTCAGCCACATAGAGGTAGAACCGTCTACTGGCACCAGGCAGACCTTGAGCAGAGCCTGCTTAAGCATGTTAAAAGCCTGTTGCCCTTCTTCCTCCGTTTTTAGTCAGGGCGTAGAGGGAGTGGGGCAGTCAATTCAACAAACTTTGGTATTCATAGCCAGCAGAACCCAGCTGTACCTAGAAATTCCCATGCCTGCTTGGGGCTTTTTCTCTGGCAGATTTGGGTGTTCTTGGCGGAGGCCATGTGTCTCAATCCTCCCAGCTCCTCCAAGAGGCATTTTGTCCCCTCTAGACAGTCCTCCTTAGTCTTGGGCCCCAGGTTTCTTCACAGGCAGGAAGGGAGTATTCCAAGCCAATTTGCACTTCCATAGGATCCATTGTTCTGGGAGCCTGGTAATGTGGGGCCTGATTCTGTCCCAGGCCTCCCTCAACATTGGATATTGTTGAACACACACCAGGGAATCTTGGGCTCTGAGCTCTATATGGATGGGGGTTGGTTGATGGCTCTTCCCATCCTTGCCATCTCAGACCAGCCCTGGGAAAAGGCCTTGATCTACCAGTCTAGGTCCTGGGGTGCCCTGTCCAAGGTCTCAAACAACTTGTACTCATCCTCTAGCCTGAGAGTCGGAACTCTTTGTTAGGTTCCTTCCCTGTTGCTTTCCTTTCTTTCTCTTTCTCTTCTCCTTTTCCTCGGTCTCCCTGTTATAGTAGATTTTCTCAGTAACCTGCACTAAATCCCTCAATGAATGACATCTCTACTAGCCTGGTCTATAAAAGCCATTGTCATAGTAGTTTTATGCTCTTTGCTGCTGGGGTCATAGGGTATATATTGGAGCTCTAGAAAGGCTTCAGGAGATTCATCTGGTCTCTGCTCAACACCTCACGTATCTTGGTCAAATTTTTGGGTTGTCACGCAGGCCTCTTGAGACCTGCCAGTGGAGTCTGGTGGTAGACCTTTACATTTTGCCATATTAAAGTTCCAGTCAGGTCTAGTCAAAGAAAGCCCAATGTCCATGACAGTCTGGTCAATCAATGATGATCCCGTGTCTGAGGGGTATTCTTTCTGGCTTCTGGCTTCCAGCATTACAAATAAAGCAGTCTCAAAGAGATCAACCAGCCCTTAGTGGGGAGAGCCACCGTGGTATCAGGGGAGGTCTCTCTCAGACTTTGTGTCCCCATGGTGGGGCTAGGAAGTTGGGGGGATCTCCTCTCACTCCTCCCTCAGGTAAAGGGGAGTGCAATGACCCTGGTCTCCTATGGGCTAAGGATCCTGAAACCTATACTGGCACTGGTGAGGCCATGGGGGCAAGGGTAGGGAGATTTTGAAGAAGATGGTCTTAGAGTAAGAGGTCCACTGTTGAAGAGTCTTGGAGGATCAGAAGTTTCTAAGGTCCAGATCTCTCCTCCTGTGCTTCCTTCTTGCTAGCAGCCAGAATCTACGAGGTGGGTCTTGGGGAAAGAAAGGCTTATATCCATGAAATTGGGTGTTCTCCACTAGATTTTCCCTGGTAACTATAAAGGACACTTGGTCTGGGTGCTCCAGGGATTCGGGCCTAAAGACTCTCTCCTCTTCTGCTTTGATCACCTGTAATTCGAAGATCCCTACAGGTGGCTACTCCTAAAGTGGGCCATTCGGAAGAACAGAGAGTAACTGACTGGTTTTTTTAGTCTGTCCAATGTCCAAAAAAATGTCTGTCAGTCTAAGTCATAGAATGAGATGCCAACAAACACAGAAAAAAAAAAAAAAAAAAAACAATCACACAGACAGCTTGACCCTTCCATGGGCAGGCATCCAGGTCCAAAGACACAGAAAAAGACAACCAACACACAGTTTTCCCCTTTCTTTGTCTGAGCTACAGATACCAGATGCTCCTGCCTATAAGGCAGGAGCTAGATAACAGAGTTGCTAGGCTGTACCAGCCACTGGAAACAAACTAGGTACTCCTGCCCATACAGCAGGAGCCAGAAAAAAACACATTATAGCAAGACTTGGCTTTTGCCAATATTGTTTTGCCATTTCCAGAAGGAGTAGATCCCTCTCAGCTCTCTCCAGTGGGGCTTGAACCGTCCTTCGATGATAAGGCATGTCTGCCCATCACAGTTGACTGCACCAGACACCTTAGGCTTTCTGATCCTCCGGACACTTGCAAGCAAAATTTCAAACAGACTTACAGACTCAGACTTTGATGAACAGAAAGACAAACAGGAACCACAGTAAAAGCTCGAGACCTCTGAGTCACCATTCCAGTGTGTTCCCACAAGAAGTCACTTCCTGGCCAATGCACCAAATATAAGACTCCAGGGGAGCCTTAGCTTAACTGGTACCCCCTGAGTGAACCACATGGAGCCAGGATGGATGCAAAAAACAAGAGGAATTTATTGTTCCAGTGCACTGGGGTTGTTCCAGACCTAGGCAGCCAAGGGTTATATTTCTATTTGTGTACCTTTTAAACATAGATATCCTGAAAAGAAAAAAATATATTCTTAGACCACAGATACATAAATTACCAACTGTATGCTCTATTTGTGGACACACACAAACAAGATTTTTATTTGGGAATGTTATATACATATTTATAAAAGTACACCAAGGAGCTAGGAAAATGTCTAAGTAATTATGAACACTTCCTGCTCATAACTGAGAATTTCAGTTCTGAATCCCTATATCAGATGATATACCATTCATTGACTGTCATTTTTGCTCCAGGGAATCCAATACCCTCTTCTTCTGGCATCAATGCACATTCTCTCTCTCTCTCTCTCTCTCTCTCTCTCTCTCTCTCTCTCTCTCTCTCTCTCTCTCTCTCTCTCTGTATATGTGCATGTGTCTGTCTGTTCAACTAAAATGAAATTAGAAGTACACCTCAAAATATATGAGTATAAATATTATTATAAATTACAATATAATAACTTAAGTGAGTAAAACAGATCACTTTGACCCAAAGCAGTAGACATAATTGTTATTAGGCTACAATATGCTCTGAAAGCCAGAGGAAGCCTGGAGTATTTTCCTTCTTACTTGAAATTTGGAATTCTGTCCTCCAGAATTATGTGAACGACCAGCTGTTGTTTAGAGCGACTCTGTGCTCTTTCCTTAGAGCATTATTCATAGAATTTGTACATAATTCTGTTTATTAAACCTTTTAACTCTAAAGAAGCTATTTCTCATGCAATTTAATTTGCTCATGTAATATCCAATGACAGCCAAGCAAAGACCTCAATAAAATGGTAACATAATTAAAAGTGTTATCCTCTAATTATGGCTCTTGCATATATTGATACTTATAAACATAAATTAGCATTTGTGGGTATATACTATATACACATAATATAATGGATACATTCATGTCTTGTTTTCGAATTTATATTAAATAGCTTAAAGTAATCCATGTTGATAGTATACATATTAAGAAGAGAGGTTTATGTAATGACAGACTGAAAATAGGGTTTGAAAAATATGTCATTCACATTTGCAAATAAACCACAAACATTTTTGCAGGTACTCTGTGTTTTACATCCAGCAAATTGGTATTTTAATAAAGAAAAGAAAAACATTATTAATCATAACATTTTTCCTAAACAATACAACGAGTCCCAAGATATCATTTAGTCATCAAATTATAATAGTATCACTATGCTGTGAAACTCTTTAAATGGACCTATTATGCTTTGTTTCAACTTAAATATTTTAGCAAATGTACACCATGCATGATAAGATCAGGAAGAACCATTCAACACAAGTACCGATATTGCACTCTAATAATTATGACAGATTTTGTTGTGTGGTTGCTCAGTTTATGTTTAAACTATTAGAACAAATTATAGCATATAGAATAACAATTCAAATGCAAAGCTTGGTGTTATAGATGATAATTTTAGTGCATCTGAAGGTCTCCTTTAAAAGTGTGAGTTTCTATACTTTTTTACTTTAGCCAGTTTTTAACACAGATTTAGTGATTGCCTAAATGAAGGAAAAGAATTGTATCAGTTCTTTGGTACATAGGTTCATGTTTGCAAAGCCCCTTCAGAAATATCAGGTTAGTGCAGAGCATAGGATCCTAAGTTTGTAGTTGTGGTCAGAGATGTGATATAGCATGGCCCATAAAACTCATCAGCCTGTCCCACAAAGGAACTAAACATATCTTTATAATGTGTAGTCTAATATCCTCCCTGACACCTTGACTAGTCCTGTCACTTGCTTTTGCCACTAGTACTTGGCTAAAGATACTTTTTTAAAAAAATAATAATAATTTCATTTGTAATTCATTTTTTACACTCCATATTCCATTCCACACCCCTCCCCTCTACCCTCCTACTCCACATCCCACACCTCCTCCCCACCACACCAGGTCTCCACATGGATGGCTCCACCCTCCAGTCCATCAGACCTCTAAATCCCCTGAGGCCTGCAGACCCTTGAGGGTTAGGTGCATCATCTCTGGTTGAACACAGACCTGGAAGTCCTCTACTGCATGAGTGTTGGGGGCCTCATGTCAGCTGGTGTATGCTGTCTGTTTGGTGGTCCAGTGTTTGAAAGATCTCAGGGGTCTAGATTAATTAACACTGCTGGTCCTCCTATAGGACCTTTTTCCTCAAATTCTTCCGGCCTTCCCTAATTCAACAACAGGGCACAGCTGCTACTGTCCTTTGGTTGGGTGCAAATATCTGCATCTGACTCATTCAGCAAAGACACTTTTAAAATGTCTTATGATGGACTTTTAAAAATTCACAAACATCCCTGTTACTGTACTTGAAGTTTTTTTTTCTGTGTCAGTGCTTGACACTGTCTGCTTCATAATACCACACCATGTGGGAATTAATATTGTATTCCCAGACAATGATCACACTTGGTAACTCTTACATGATATATTCACTCTTCAACAGACAACTAAACAAACCAAGTCATGTGATCTGAAGTTGGACAAGTCTAAAATGGGACACAGAGTCACAGAATCATTGTATTAAGTTATTATTATTTAAGAACTGAAACACGAAAGTCCCAGTTGCCAGCCCCTTAAAGAAAATTGAGTCCTTCCAGAACTTCATCCAAAGTAGAAGCCATTAATTATGGAGAACAAACCTTCACTATTCTTATTACAACTCCTGCATCCAAAGCTCAAAGATCCTTGCAGAAGAGGGATAGGAAGATAGTTAAAAATCAGAAGAACAGAGAGTTTCCTGTGAGATTGGTCCTCTTAGGAATGTCAGAGACTACATCCATCAAGTCTTACCAGTATGAATGCCCAAACACAAGCTGGACAAAGACAATAACAATAGAATTTAACTCAGCCACATCTTTGTACTGGAATGCAAGGGTTTCTTCACCACTATTTGTGGTACACAGATGAGAATACACATTTCCTCAAAGTCTAAGTAATTGGTGATATTAGGATAGGGAAAAACCTGGAGGATGTGCTCAAAGTACATCCATTATACATGTATATGAACATGTTATAATAAAACTCACTCATGTATAAGATTAGTATATGCTAGTATTTTAAAAGGGTTACCTAATTTAGATGTTCCCAATTCCCAGAAGAATGGACAACTTATAGGAAAAGCATTTGACTACCAGCAACATGATAGTGATTATGCTGAGTTGCACACATTAAGCAGATGGTGTATTGCTTTTTAGTTTTAGAAATAGTTTACAATAGGGAATTTATCATGGTGTCTCTAAGATCTGTATAGAAGAAAAGTACACCACAGAATCTTATTGGCACATGCTGAGGGGTGGCCCATACTAAACTCTAAAATGAAAGCCACTCTAGGCACACATATTTCTGAAAGAGTAATAATTAAACGCTATGAATGAATAAATAGAATTACATTTTAAAGACACAGGGAAGTTAATGAAACTAAAGTTGAAAAGAATGCAACCAGTAATCCAGTATTGTAGGGCCCCAAGATACAGAGAATGTCTCTAAGCACTGAGAAGAAGTAATCAATACAGATGCATATATGTGTCATACCCAAGGTAAAATTATAGACTACAATATTTTAAAGCATTGTAAAACTCAAATAACGGTTGGTTGTTTTTTTTTGTTTGTTTGTTTTGTTTTGTTTTGTTTTGTTTTTGTTTTTATAACTGGAGTGAATAACATGAAAAAACTGGAGATCCATTCATGTTCTAAGGTATTACTTAAGATATCACTCAAATGTACACTTCAGAAGAGTATAAACTTCAAGATAATATCTGTAGGTAAGCCTAGAGTGGTGATGTATGTCTGTAGCTCAAGGATGAGAAAGGAGTATGACAAACTCATGGTGTTCTCGAGCAAGACTGAAAATACAACCCAGCTAGGGCTGAAAATTATAAAAGAAATTGTTGAATTTGTAAAATATGTGACATACAAAAATTAAAGCTAAAAATATACATAATTTAAAGCAGATTATCATTATAGGCAAATGCCTCCCTACAAGGAAAAGTCTAGGAGCAGGAGGATTTGCTCCTGAATTATCTCAAGCCTGGAAGGTCAATCTAATATCTCTCCTTCTTAGTTTGTCCCACAAAATAGAATGTGAAGGCTCAGTAACAAATTCATCCTCTAATGCTAGTATTATACAACTGACTAAAGGTTTAACAAAAGAACACCACTGACAACTTTCAGTGAAGAACATAGATGCGAACATTGTAAACAAAGATACTTGTTTGGTACTCACAACCCTAAATAAAATAGACATTAAAGTGATTGTATATCATGTTCAAGTGGGTTTCATACTGGAGCCCCAAGGTTGGTTTATCATAAATATATCAATATTTTTTACTGGTAGGCTTGCACAGTACTGTAGCCATTTTCAAATTGTTTTGGAAGTTCCTTAAAAGTTAAAAATAAAACTACTATATGACCCCTATAGACCACTCCTGGACATAAATCCAAAGTATTACTGTATTTCCACAGAAATGTTTGTACATCTGTATTCATTAATGTTTTACTTACCAGAAATACCAAATGGAACCAGTATAGATGCCCATCAAGAGATGAATGAAAAACAAAAGTGTAGTAGATATACAACCTAGAATGCTATTAAGCTATAAGGAAAAATTGTATTGGGGTTTAGCAATGCCTTTGCATGTAAGAACAGATGCTGCTCTTCTGAAGCATTTGTTTGATCCCCTAAACTCACTGGGCAGCTCAAAACCATCAGTAACTTCAGGAACTCAATAACCCTAATTAAAAAAAATAATAACAGGATGGATTTGAAAAATAGGATCCACCCTTGTGCTGCATGCAAGAAAAACACCTTAACATCAAGGATAGACATTATCTCAGGATAAAAAAAAATGAAAAAGATAATTCAAGCACACAGACTTAAGAATCAAGCTGGCATAACCATTTTAAAATCTGACAAAGTAAACTTCAAACCAAAATACTCAGAAGAGATAAAGAAGAATACTCCATGCTCATTAAAAGGAAAGATTTGACACTCTCTTTAGGCCCAGGATCCTCTTGCTCACATGCATTCAAGTAAAATAACAGTTCATGAAAATAACAGAATTTTTAAAAGGAAAAAGAAAAATGACTTAATACAATTTTCAGTAAATGCATGCACCTAGAGAGTACATTAAATAATATGATTCAAACAGAGAAAGATAATTAAACCACATGTTCTCCCTCATATGGAACCCTAATGCATACTGTTTTCATATTTATAACTAAAAAGGTGCAGTTGCAAACAATGACTAAAATTTATAATGGAGAGCAAGAGAGCGAAATATTATGTCACAGAGAAGTATGCAGTATAAGCCAAAGGAGAAGAGTCCTGAAAGAAAATATATATAGACATTCTCTTCTGGTTTAAAAACAGTGACAAATAATCTGCTATTTTGTTTTGCTTTTTCTTTTTTCATGGTTGATGAGTGAATTCAATTTTCTGAGTCAACAAAGCAATACAAAAGTATCTATTGCATTATTTAGTAATGATGTGTTCGTAGGTGTGTTTTATTGGCAATGAATATAGCTTTACTGTCATACTCAGAAAAGGGGATGCTCTTCTTTTATTTTTCATTTAAAGGTCACACTATATTTTAAATAAGAGAATTTGATACATAGGACTGTGACTACACCTCGCTCAATTCCTCTTCCTACACTTGCCTCTCTCTATCAATTCCTTCTTTGTCCTACAGTCCCAAACACCTGTCTCACTAATAAGATTTTACTTTTATTATAGATATACTAACTTCTTGTTGATAAAATTCAATAAGCCCATGTCATACTTTCTGATATACTAAGTATTGGTATTAAACACATTTGTTTTATCAGATACAGATGAATGCTGAAAAAGGAGATGAATCCAGACTTTCAAATATTCCTGTAGGAAATAAAACGTATCTTACAGGAAGCATGTGTATAACATGTCTGCATCTTTCCTTGACAATCATGTACAGTCCTGACAAAGCCAACATCCTAGAGCCCTCACTGTAATTAATGCTTCAGCTTCATGGTGCTTCATTAAAGGATTTCTTTGGGCCTTCCCGAAAGAAATCAGACCCTGAACTGCATTCCCTGACCTCTGCAGACTTCCACGAGCTTGAGAGAGTCTTTGTGACCTGACAAAGTTTGCATTTCTCCAACCTGAAAACAATGTGAATGTTGTTGTTAAACGTTTGTGCTGCCACCTTGAGATGAACTCTTATCTGATTCTGACTCTTCTGTAGGACCCTCTGCGCACCTTCCTATCTGAACCTGGGAAAGTCTTCTAAAAGTTGTTCTGGGGAAGGGAGCTCTTTAGTGGCATTTGTCCTTTAGACTTTCTCCTGGAAACAAGTCTGTACTTTTATAAATTGGTGGATGAGGACTCACTTTTAGTGTACCTTTTCTAACATTCCTTTGTAGAATATTACATGCTTATTAATTGTGTTACTATTTAATAATTGGCTGACACCTTATTTGCAGCCCCCTTCTCTGACATTTTAAACTCATGTCTGTTACAATCTCATTGTTTTTCATCTCTTTCTGCCTCGGATACTGCTCTGTTATAGTGAATTTGCTAGAGAACAACGTCCATGCTGTAGCCTGAATCCTGCGCAGTCTCAAAATTTTCTTCATTCAGATTTCTCAACTCTTTGTCTGCTTGCTTTGTGGGACTGAGGAACTGCTAGATCCTTAGACTTCCATTCACTGCTGCTGCTGACCATTGTTGGGGAGTCCAGCTACAGACTGTGAGTCATTAACAAATTCCCTTAGTATATAGAGACTACCCATAAGTTCTGTGTGTCCCTTCTGCTAGATAACCCTGACTAATACAATCTAAGATACATATAGATATACTAAGATTTAGACACCAATGTTCTAAATATATAACTAAGTGAATGTAGTAATCAAAATACCTAAGAAATATATTTGTTTTGGTGTTTTCTAATTTGAAGAGAACATTGGACAGATGATATGGTGTTTTTTGTTGTAAATAAGTGCATGTTGCCACTGAAGCCTTATACAGGGACAAAAGCTAATGATGTGTCTTGCTTGCAGGTTCTTTACACTGCCACAGGAACACAAAACACATCAAACAAAATTGTGTCCACTGACAAATATAATTGGATGCCGTAAGGGCATTTGAGGAAGTGCAGCATGTTTGGGAAAGATAATTGAGGCCATGTTTATAATAATTTGAGAAGCTGAAAGCAAAACTATGAATTTTATGAAAATGCATTTAAACTTGTAATTACAGACTAAGCCATATCTTGCTAGGAAAAGAAAGCTCTACTGGTCCTAACTGAAAGAAAGCTGAAGCTAGTTAGCAGAAGGGACACACAGGATCAGTGTGCAGTATATGTATCTAGGGAAATGTCATACAAAACTTACTCTTGTATCTAGAATTTATATTACTAAGAATTCAAACAGTGCAGTAATTGTGAGTGAGGAAAAACAGAGAGGGTCATGTATGGAGCACATTTCTAAGCATTTATAAAAAATATCTAGCTTTCAAAAGCCACTCATGCCATTGTCACCTTTCTATTGGTATTTACTACTGTCAGAACTTTAAAATGAGAATAGTAAAAATTCATTACAGACAAAGACTGTCCCAGGACAAATTTAAAAAATGGTTTGTTCACAGTGTGACATGCACGCAGAGTGTTCAGGTAGCAGTGGTCTGAATCACACTCAAGAAAACCCAAATCTATTATACTAATATATAATAAATCATGTTCCTAAATAAATAATTTGTGATCATTAGTATCTTTTCCTTTTTATGTCTTAAAAACACAAACTACAATTCAGAGAAGCCAGGTGTAGAAGAGCTAAGGAAGGAGTTTGTACTGCGTTGATAATTGTTGACAAATAGGCTATAAAATCTCTTGCAAAAGCTATAAGGTATAGCTAATCTTTCCACGCAGCCACTTAAGTCCTCATTTATGGAGATCAACCTTGATAAACGTGCAGATTAGTATCAAAATAATTACAAAGGTCCTATAATACTTGGTAAGTTTATCTTTTGAGTTTGGTCAAATTTATAGCATTGTGGGGGATGGCATATATATACACACATGCCATTGATTAAAAATTGGACGAGCCTACGAGGATAATAATTCTCATTAGTTACCATGAATTGCGAGCATGGAAAGCCTGCAAATTTGTTTCTCAAACGACTGCTAATGTGAACCAAAGCTGCTGGCCCAAGGAACTTTAGAGATCACTACACAGGCAATGAACTGTATGCATGCAGATATACATCATGGAACCAATCATCATTCCCTATTTAAATGGTTTTAAGCAAGATGGTGTGATATACCGCTATTTATTACATAATAAAACCTTCAATTATTTTTATATTGTAAAGTGATATGACTGACTGTAAATTCTCTAAATTAATATAGAAACATTTACTTGGACTCCTGAAGATATTTACTAAAAACTAAAATTTACTATTGTCTTACCAACAATAGTAAAATAAAATCATGTAGCCACATGATTTCCTATAATTGAAATGCCCATTGCATTTGTATCATATATTGCAAGATGGATAAGACTGATGAAAAAAAGTACTTTTTGTTGTCTTTTTCTAAAATTTTTTTTTTCGAGACAGGGTTTCTCTGTGTAGCTTTGGCAGTCCTGGAACTCACTCTGTAGACCAGACTGTCCTCAAACTCAGAAATCAGCCTGCCTCTGCCTCCCAAGTGCTGGGATTAAAGTAGTGCTCCACCACTGCCTGGTGACTAAAATAAATTTTAACAAGGTTTTAAATGAAGATTTTAATAATTACAGATTACTCATAAGCTAAGCTATGATCAATAAACTATGAAAATCATTTTACCTACTGAGCATGGTTAATTTTGTTTACTATAGTTCTTTTCTTAATTTAATGCATGTGTACCTTGTCTATTCACCACCTACTCTAGTCATAGAGCCTCTCACCATGTCCCTTTTAATCGTCGTGCCATCTTTTAAAAAATAACTCCCTCAGTTATTCAGGTGTGTGCATGGATCCAGTCTTCCTCAGGAACTTGAGCATCCTACCAGGGGCCAATTTTCTGAATAAAATTGATTTTTCCTGACCCAGCAGCCAACAGCTGTTAGCAGTTCCACAGCCAGCAGGTTATTTCATGGTTTCTTTCCCTATCTGTTGTCAATGCCTCTTACATTCAACATCCTCTCTAGTCTATAGCAATAGAGAAATTTGATATTTCTCTTGCATAGATCCTCGAAGCCAATGGCAAAGTCTGCTGTTGAAGTCAATGCACAAGTTTGTAAAAGTATATGGAGCAATCAAAACTAGACAGACATGGAATTTTCTTCCAATTGAGTAGTTTTCATGGTGCTACAGAGTGCTATGTAGGCTTCTGGTAGAGAAAGTCACCCTTTTCCAGTCATGAACCCTGATGCTATCATAAGGATTAGCTTGGCCAAATTGCCCTTTGGTGAAATAGTGGTCTGAGATATTCTGAGGAACCATGCCATTTTCCAGTGTAGTTAGGTTGTACTGCATGGAAATTAACTCATATCTGGGACTGAAATTTGGGTCAAGAACCTTCAATCTCCTAAAAATGATGGGTGTGATATCAAATTACCTTCTAAATTGCATCTTTATATCAATTAGATTGCTAGGGCACCCATGTTTCATTTGAGCATGGCATTCCTATTTCTTCAGAATTGTATCTTTAAATATTATTACATAACAAATACTATAGCATTAACTATTAGTTGTAAAATAAAGGGACAATATCTGTGTAATCAAATGCTGGCAAAAATAATTACGATTCCTAATTTTGAGTGTTGAGTGACTATTTAAACTGGTTAGTTGCCTACAGACATGACTTTAAATGAATACAAGTTGATGTAGGGTTTTTCAGAAGGATAT
This sequence comes from Mus musculus, assembly GCF_000001635.26. Classification (NCBI taxonomy): domain Eukaryota; kingdom Metazoa; phylum Chordata; class Mammalia; order Rodentia; family Muridae; genus Mus; species Mus musculus. The sequence continues at coordinate 96,773,512 of NC_000080.6, forward strand.
GTCCATGTTCAAATATTTTAATGAATAAAATGTATTTAGTAATAGGTAACACATCTTATAAGAAACTAAGATATAAATAACTTAAATAGAGTTATTATGATTTTCTAAATAAATGGTTTAACACTTAGAAAGATGCTAGGGCTAGAAATCTCAAGCTGGAAAAAATGTACTGAATTCTGAATGCCAAGTATTTATACTCAAATAGTTCTGCTTTGAATGTCAGGGCTGCTCGCCTGTATCAGGCCTGGGTAGATGAAGGCAGTTCAGGAGATAGAAAGCAGAAATGAAATCAAACATGACATATAGAACAGCAGAACAAACTGCTGTGAGAAAACATTTCTTTCATTGGAAAAGAAATTGCTGGGGTTCAATTTCTAAAAAAAGATCAACTTCTTTGTAAATTTATATGCATAAAACCACAAAATGGAAATAATAAAATATATTCCTATGTCAACATATTTTAAAGCTATAAAATGGAATAATTTTCTCAATGTATACATAGAAGCTACAGCTCTCTCTATTCAAGAAGAAACCATGCAATAATTTTTGTCTTAAAATTGAAATTTAATTTCTTCTCTGTTTCTTCCTTGAACATAAAATAATTTATTATTTTATGTCAAGTTGTGAAAAGAACCCTTGTTCCCATAATAGTGAGCCACACATTGCTTACATGAAATAGGGAATATACTCCCATTATGTATCATCTATTCATGCAGGTACAAGAATAAAGCAATATAATAAAAAATACTTTGATTCAGTTGCCTTTTACATATTGTCTTAGTGTCTCTATTATTGCAATAGAACACCATGACAAAAACCAAATTGTGTAGTAAAGAGTTTGTGTATGCTTACACTTCCACAACTGCTGTTCATCATTGAACAGCAGAAGTCAAAACAGGAAGTCAAGCAGGGCGGGAAGCTGGAAGCAGGAGCTGATGCAGAAGTCATGGAGGAGTGCTGGCTACTGGCTTTCCCCATCATTACTTGCTCAGCCCAGTTTCTTCTAGCACCTAGCGCCAGCAGCCCAGGATGGAATCGCCCACAATGGATTGGGCCTCCACCATCAATCATTAACCAAGAAAATGTCTTACAGCTAAGTGATATGGAGGCATTTTCCCAATTAAGGTTCCTTCTTTTTAGATAACTATAGTTTGTGTGTGTGGTTGACATAAGACTAAGCAGCACACTTATAAACTATATTTTGAGTGTTAATTCCAATATGTGGTTTATATTAAACATTCTGTTTTGGTTGCTATGAATATACAATGGAAAGAAAACCTAAGTTAAAAAAGATAATGGGTCTAGAGAGATGGCTCAGCAGTTAAAAGTGCATACCTCCTTTGCAGGGGACCTGAGTTTGAATCCCAGCACCCTCATCGAGAAGCTCAGAATTGTTCTAATTTCAGCTCTCAGAAATATGTATTCTTGTCTGGACTTAGAATGTGCTTGCCCACATATGTGTTCAGATTCATACATTCATATGTTATTAAATAAATTTATAAGAAAAGAAAATCATATAGAAAATGGATTATGGTCTACAATAAGAACACATGTGTCTCCCCTCCCTCTGCTTCCCATGATTATTTTGTTCTCCATTCTAAGTGGTACTGAAGCATCCTCACTTTGGCCTTCCATCTTCTTAATCTTCTATGGTCAATGGGTTGTATCATGGGTATTCTGTACTTTTTGGTTAATAATCACTTATCAGTAAATACAACCATGAATGTCCTATTGGGATTGGTTTACCTCACTCGGGGTGATACTTCCTAGTTCCATCCTTTTGATTACAAAATTCATGATGTACTTTTATTTAAATAACTGAATAGTATTCCATTATGTAATTAAATCACATTTTTTTCATTGTTTCTTAGGTTGAGGGACATCTAGGTTGTTTCCAGCTTCTGGCTATTAAGAATAAGGCTGCTATGAACATAGTGGTACATACTCTTGTGGTATGGTAGAGCATCTTTTGGGTATGAGGGAAAAAGATATAGCTGTTTCTTCAAGTAGAACTATTTCCAATTTTCTGAAGACCCTCCAGATTGATTTCCAGAGTGGTTGTACCAGTTTGCAATCCCACCAGCAATGGAGGAGTGTTCCTCATTTTCCAAATCCTTGCCGGCCTTTGCTGTCACTTGAGTTTTTGATATAAGCCATTCTGATTGGTGTAAAGTAGAATCTCGGTGTCCTTTCAGTTTTGCATTGTCCCGATCACTAAGGATGTTGAACATTTTTTTAACTTCTCCTTGGTAATTTGAGATTCCTCTGGATGCAAGTGGGAGGCGAAAAGGGATCAGATATGGGAAGATAGACAAAATGAGGAATGAGAGCAGTGCTGAGACAGTCAGGAATGGAGGGAAGTCCAGCAAGTGCAGGGGAGTTGAGGCCAGTTGAGTTGAGTGTAAGGCAGTTCAGTTAAGTGCAGTGCAAAACAGTTCAGCCAGGATAATTTAGTTCCTGGAATGTAAAGGCAGGTTTTTTGTCCCCCACAGACAGCAATTCAGAGAAAAGCTATGTTGAATCAGTCTGCTTGGAGAGGATTTTGAGCCAGAACAGCTGAGTTGAATTAGCCAGCAAGAGCTCAGAAAGAGCTAGAAAGGGTGACTTATTCAACATAAGGTTATGAGATGACAATCATAACTGTCGAAAAAAAGATAGTTTTACACAGATATATTTATATAATGGTATGTAATGCTCAAAAGAAATTAATAAAGAAGCCTTATAAATTAAGATTTAAATTTCTTTGTCATTCTTTCTTTGCTTTTCACTCATCAGTTTTTCCTTTAGTGCTGTTTCTATAGGCAATTGCTAGTAAATGCATTTTAATTTGTAATTATCACCATTAAACTACATATTATTCTGATAAGTGCATGTTTTATGGTTATTCTTTAATCTATACAAAGATGAGTAGCCAATGTCTATTGTCTGTTCATTTCAAAACTGAATAATAGTATTTTATCTTTTAATGTCTACATTTAAATAATATGTTCAAAATTTATTCATGTTTCCCTTTAGCAGAGGTATAATAACTGATGAAATTATTTTCTTTATCATTTATGATGTATTAACTTACATATCAGTGATTTTTTTTACTTGAGACTTATTTTATATTCCCTAGCTATACAATGCAAAACTTTTAGTTCTGGAAAATTAAGACCTATTAATAAAGTGTGGTCAAATGTCTTGAGTATTTGACAAGAAGATGCAACAGTAGCTTGTTGCATGAAAGTCGTGTCATACTTTAATTATGGAATGGGCTTTCATCTTACATATATGCATCTAATTTTTACAGCATCCCAATACGATACCCAACACAAATCTCTGAAGAAGTCTCTGCACATATTGTTTTATTAAGAATTATTGCAATAATCTTTCATTCATGAACACATCTAGCAGAAGTTTACGTGTCCTTGAGTCAAACAAAATTCTTTTTAGATGATTTTCAGAACTCTTAACTTGAAAGTTCTGTAATAACTGTGTTATATTGCTTAATATTTTTCATAAAAATATCTATCTAGCATGAAATGATACAACCGGTATCTATTATTTACTGGGGTGTGAGGGTTCCAAAGGAGAAACCAGGAAAGGGAATAATATTTGAACTGTAAATACATAAAATATCTAATAACAAAAGAATATATATATGAGACAATCTGTAATGAATTTATAAAATGTAGCAAATTAGAGTATTTTTCCTTCTATATATTAGAAAAATGTCTCCCTGTCATCAGATTAAGAGGTATGTTATTTTCCTGGATATTGTAGCAAATTCTGTCACAATTTGTTCTACTTCTAGCAATAATTTCAGGAATTTTATGGATGTTTTTTGTGTGCTTCCTTATTTGTTTGTTTGTTTTGTAAGAATTTAAAACCAAATATTTTTTTAAGTGTTTGATTTTTCTCAAAGAATGGTCCTTAGGTCAGCAGCCCCTACTATTAGATGCCAGATGATTGATGCAAACTACAGTGGCATCTTAAGCATTGAGGTTCCTGACTCTTGTCTCAGTTCTGTCAAATCAGTTCAGAAAAGAAGCTCAGATAATACAGGTACATGGTATTTTCTAAGAAATCCTACGTAAATACCTATCGATAACACGAACAAAGAAACAGGAATTTGCAGTGTGAAGAGAAAATATGGCAATTCAACTTATAAAATGGGAATTTGTCATTTTCTTAAATGAACAATGTTGTATATACATGTCGACACATGCATGAATATATACAGTGCTGCTCTTACATCATATGGCTCTATACTTTTATTGTATCACAGAAAATTTCCCCGCTAGGTGGAACAACATTATGAACTAACCAGTACCCCGGAGCTCTTGACTCTAGCTGCACATGTATCAAAAGATGGCCTAGTCGGCCATCACTGGAAAGAGAGGCCCATTGGACACGCAAACTGTATATGCCCCAGTACAGGGGAATGCCAGGGCCAAAAAAATGGGAATGGTTGGGTAGGGAAGTGGGGGGGGAGGGTATGGGGGACTTTTGGGATAGCATTGGAAATGTAATTGAGGAAAATATGTAATAAATTAAAAAAAAGAGATTTTACATAGACTTGAAAAAAATAGGATGATTATTTTTATTTTTCTAAACACATATTTCCCCCCTCTCTTTCTCTACACACACACACACACACACACACACACACACATAATTTCTAAATATATGTTTTTAGAATATATTCTCTAAAGAAATATATAAAATATATTCTGGGTCTTGCTCTTTATTTGTGTATCCTTTTCCAGTGTAAGCCATTCTGTCATTTACTGCTACTCAGTGTCAGGTGTGTTAGAATTCTTAATGTAGACCTAAACCAGTTCAAGAAAACAATGCTCATTGTCTGGAAGTAATTGCCCAAGTAATAACCCTTTTATTACTCTATTTTACAAGATGTCAAGGCACATCAATAGTTTTGTCATTTCCCTTGAAGTTCTCCTGAAATTTTTATCGTATTCAGCAAGTGGGTAGGTGCTTTATTGCATCTGTTGATAATAAAACAAAACATGTTTAAAAGTAAATGCAAATTAGCCATTTATTATTAAAGTATATTTAACACTTTATTCAAGTTATTTATTTGTTCTATTCAACAAATTAAATATTTATGCATATCACTTCATATAATGTTCTGGTTTAGTTTTTGTTTTTGTTTTTCAACTTAACACAGCTAGAGTCATCAAGTAAGAGGAAACGTCAATTAAGAAAATATTCTACTCAGTTTGCCTGTTGGCAAGTTTATAGTACATTTACTTGATTAACAGTTGATGGTGCAGAGCCCAGGCCACAAGGGGCAATACCCCATTAGAGTATTCAGTCACAGTGAGTGGAATAATGTAGACTGTGCACATTCCATGAAGCACATTCCAGTTCCTTTGTGGTCTTTGCTTCAGTTTCTGTCTCCATTTTATTCACTTCAGTTCCTACACTGATTTCCTTAAATAATATACTATGATTTGGAGGATTACTCTTCTATACAAATCACCTCTCCATACTTCATTTTGATCAGCATCTTACTACAGTAATATGAAACAAACTAATACAGGTAAGGTGGCCTGTAAAGTTATATACAGTTCTTTTCCTGGGAAAACGGAAGCAGGCTGGTTAAATGAAGTACAAATAGGACAAAATTCTGTGTAATGTAAAGAAAGGTAAACGTTAAAAATATGGGCGGGTATTTAGAATCAAGAGCAATCCAGTTGTTTGAAATCTAATAAAAATTTATGAATAAAAACAGAATACGGTAGATGGTGATTCCTCGTAAAGTCATTAAAAAAGATTTGATGGCAGGAAACTTCTGGATATGTTCCTTTGTATGGTCACAGCCACTGTCAAGATGGTACTTTTAACTTGAGTAGAGACAAAGAGCATAAATGAAAATTTATGGGCAGTGTAGTGGCAATTTGTATTACTAAGTGAATGAATCAGCAAAATGCCTTATAACCTATAGCACTGCAAAATATAGGGAAAATAAGTTAACTCACAATACTTTTGCACTAGTCTTTGCAAGAGACTTATAGGAATGGAAACTAGGTATAATATATAAGAAATGTAGTAGAGAGAGATGCCTCTCTAATTTGAATATATATATATATATATATATATATTCAGAGAAGAAAATCTACAACATCTGAAATAGCTCCCAAAGGAGTGTGTCAAGGTTGTATAGCGGATTAGTATCCTTTCTGCTGTATTAAAGAGAAGAAATTCATAACATTGGAAATGAGGTGAAGCACAGAGTGAATTCATTGGTCTAGTAAAACTGCAAAGAAAATGTGGGAAAAGCCAATGAAATGCAACTCAGGATTTACCATTGAAAACTGGAAGTGCATCAATTTAATTTGCCTTCAATTAGTTTGTTGTATACATAGTAACTAGGTGATGTAATAAAAGGACCAAAGTTGATGAAAACAAAAAAAAAATGCACCTAATTCTATGTATTGTATGTTCTATGCAGCATAAATGTGTTTATATTTGATTAAAAATAAAGGAATTAGAATTTAGAGATTGGCTTTCCTGGTCAAATCATAATTGTTTTTACTGTAACTAAGCACCTATCTCAGATATGTAACCTTTGTAAATACTTTTGGTACTACATTCCATATTAAGCATTAGGCAGTCACTGTTTTGATTCTCCTTATGTCAAGTTCATGTTTTCTACTTATTTTAGTTTAGTGATTTTATTGTCGTGAAGAGATGGTACAACCAAGACATTTCTTATAATGAAAATTACTTAATTGAGCCTGGATTACAGTTTAGAAGTTTAGTCCATTATCATCATGGTGGGAAGTATGGGGCATGCAAACAGACTTGGTACTGGAGTGGTAGCTGCGACTTCTACTTCTGAATTCACAGGCAGCAAGAAGAGAGAGTGACACTGGCCTGACTTGAGCATCTGAAACCTCATATCTCACACCCAGTGATGCACTTCTTCCAACAGGTCCACAAATACTCCAACAGAGACACACCTCCAATAATGCCTTTCCCTATAAGTCTATGGAAGTCATTTTTATTCAAACCACCACATTCATAATCCTCTGCTATTTCATTTCAATAACTTCACAAAATGTTTTATGCTTTAAAGATATGTCTCAGTATGAGATACAGTGGGCACAGGGGACATTTTTCTGAATAGTCCATTTAATATTTATCGATTGCTGTTATTGAAAACAGATAAAATTTAAATAAAAGAATTTGTTACTAAATGGAGAATGAGTAGTCCATTTCTGTAGGCTTTAAAGAAAGTGTGTGGCTTATGCTCTAAGATCAAGAGTCAACAAATGGGACCTCATAAAATTGAAAAGCTTCTGTAAGTCAAGGACACTGTCAACAGATTTGGATTCGAAGATTCGAAGGAACTGAGGGAGTATGCAACCCCAGAAGAGGAACAACAATATGAACCAACCAGTACCCCCAGCGACCCCAGGGATTAAGCCACCAACCAAAGAGTACATGAGGATGGCTGCAGCTGCATATGCATCAGAGGATGGCCTTCTTGGACATCAATGGGAGGAGAGGCCCTTGGTCATGAGAAGGCTCAAGACCCCAGTGTAGGGGAAATCCCAAGACAGGGAAGCAGGAGTGGGAGGGTTCTTTAGCAGGTGGACAGGAGATTGTATAAGGGGTTTTCGATGGTGAAACCAAGAAAGAGGATAATATTTGAAATGTAAATAAAGAAAATATCTAATAAATGAAATAAAAAGATCTTTACCAATCCTCCATCTGAAAGAGGGCTAATATCCAATATATAATAAGAACACAAGAAGTTAAATTTTTGAGAATCAAATAACCCTATTAAAATGGGGTACAGTGATAAAGAAAGAATTTTTAACTGAGGAATATTGAATGGCCAAGAAGAACCTAAAGAAATGTTCAAAATCCTTAGTTATCAGGAAAATGCAAATCTAACCTTGAGATTCCACCTCACACCAGTCAGAATAGCTAGGATCAAAAACTCAGATGACAGCAGATGCTGGTGAGGATGTAGAGAAAGAGGAACATTCCTCCATTGTTGGTGGAATTGCAAACCACTCTGGAAATCAGCCTGGTGATTCCTCAGAAAATTGGAAATAGTATTACCTGAGGACCCAGCTATACCTCTCCTAGGTATATAACCAAAAGATCCTCCAACATATATCAAGGACACACGCTCCACTATGTTCATAGCAGCCTTATTTATAATAGCCAGAAGCTGTAAAGAACCCAGATGTTCTTCAATAAAGGAATGGATACAGAAAATGTGGTATATTTGCACAATGAAGTACTACTCAGCTATTAAAAACAATGGCTTCATGAAGTTCTTAGGCAAATGGATGAAACTAGAAAATATCATCCTGAGTGAGGTAACCCAATCACAAAAGAACACACATGGTATGCACTCACTGAAAAGTCAATATTAGCCCAAAACCTTGGAATACCCAAAATACAATTCACAGACCATATGAAGCTTAAGAAGAAGGAAGACCAAAGTGTGGGTGCTTCGGTCCTTCTTAGAAAGGGGAAGAAAATATTCATGGTAGCAAATATGGAGACAAAGTGTAGAGCAGAGACTGAAGGAAAAGCCAAACAGAGACTGCCCCACCTGGGGATCGATCCCATATACAGTCACCAAACCCAGACATTATTGTGGATGCCAAGAAGAGCTTGCTGACAAGAGCCTGATATAGCTGTCTCCTGAAAGACTCTGTCAGAGCCTGCATGTGGATGTTCACAGGCAACCACTGGACTGAGCACTGGGTCCCCAATCAAGGAGTTAGAGAAAGGACTGAAGTAGCTGAAAGGGTTTGCAACCCCATAGGAAGAACAACAGTATCAACCAACCAGATCCCCTTTCTCCCACCCAAATCACACAGGGACTAAGCCATCAGCCAAGGAGTAAACATGGAGGGAGCCGTGGCTACAGCTGCACATGTAGCAGAGGATGGCCTTGTCATGCATCCGTGGGAGGAGAGGCCCTTGGCCCTGTGAAGGCTTGATGGATGCCCCAGTGTTGGGTAATTCAAGGGCAGGGAGTCAGGAGTGGGTGGGTGGGTAGGGGAACACCCTCATAGAAGCTGGAGGAAGGTGCATGGGATAGGGGTTTCTTGGAGGGGGTGTCAGGAAAGGGGATAACATTTGAAATGTAAATAAAGAAAATATCCAATATAAAATTTTGAAAAAGAATGTTGTGAGGAATTCCAAGACAATTAACGATAAGTTTTCCAAATTGAACCATCAAGGAATCCAGCTGAGTTGTCCACATTCACGCTGGTACCCTTGCTTCTGAGACACTTCTGAGAGCCATGAAAGTCCAAAAAACCAGATATATAAAACACTACCCTAACATCCATTAGAAAAATGTAGAGAATCATAATGAAGTATTCTAATGAAAGCTGACACGTATATTAAACGTTCAAAAACTCTTTCAATTTTCTTTGATTTCCAAATACCAAGACATTTTTTAAATAAAAAAAAATAACCCACACTGATCTGTTTTGAAAAAAAAATTATAAATGTAAAATTACATCCAGAGATTGTTTTAAAGGTACCACTTGTAGTGAAATTTAGATTAAGCTAAATTGGCAAACTTGGAAAAGAGTGTTAATTATACACTAAGCAAAGCAGTGCTGACAACACTGTGGCACAGCAGCTTGCAGGATCGGTCTTGATGATTGATGTAAATTTATTCATCATACACTTATGATTCATCCATTAAAAATTATCAGATGCAACTGATTGATGTAATTAGATCATGAAAACGAATGGATTATTCTGACATATTAGGCAGTAACTCATTTAAACGAGGTGACTAATTTGTAAGCTTCCAGAGTGAGATCAATTTTAGATAAGTAATTTATATTACTGAATTATATTCCAATTTATGAGGACAAAATATTAAGTACTATACAGTTTGCCGAGGTGCTGCCAAAGAGTCATAGATTTTAGTGGTGAGAAAGTTAAGTGTGTAAATGTTTAATGACCTAAACCAACAAGCCAATTTTTTGATGCAATAAAAATAAATGATAGAGCTCAAAGCAGTGACACTTGCTAATTTATGAACTATTAAACTTTAACAGCAGTCCTAGGTATTGCAAGAAATACTCTTGTCATGAACAAAGTGTCTTAAAAACCACCTAGAATACAGTTAGAATTTACTTTTATAATACAGCTAGAATTTACTTCTAATGGAATTTGAGCCAGGAATTAGAAATTTTATTTTCACTGTTTATTAACAGAGTGGGGTTTATAGCTAAACTAGAAAAGCATATTTATAACTATTTACATATGTGTTAAGGCATAAATAGTAATATTGAGTGTGTATATATTAACCTGAAATTATATATATATATATATATATATATATATATATATATGTGTGTGTGTGTGTGTGTGTGTATATATATATATCAAGGGGGGCTGATTTATTATTTATTGAAGACAGAATCTCAAGTTGCGCTCTTAGTATTGGTGAAGAAAGAAGTCACTATTTTAGTATCCAAGTACATTTTTCATTTAAATAAGTACTGTGAATCTTTGGCAGCATTCTAGCAATCGCATAGCTGTTAACTAAAGCACTAGAGATTTTAGATAGCAAGCCAAATTATAACCTTTGAGTTGGTAAGAACTGCTCACCACACAATTGCCTTTTCAACACATGGAAGTAAACACTTATATATAGAAATGAATCTTTCATCTTCGGATGAATGAGCAAAGCCATATTGAATAATTTTATACGTGTAAATTTGCTTCCTTTTTAAGTTTCTAAATTTAATTATAACTACATATTTTCCTATTTATGTTTTCAAATAATAAGGTGAAATATAAAACTTTAAATTATTAATAATACATTTCCATATAATTCAATAGTATTTCACAATCTGAAATTTTTAATAGAATATTACCTTAATACTGTCACAATAATTCACATCTAAAAAAGTATGCATTTATAAGTTAAGTAGTGCTTATTTTTCATATATATTTTAGTTATGTGTCTTTATCATTGTATATACAGAGATATATAGAAACTAATTGTGATACATGTAAAGAAATATATGTTGAAATATATCTCAGTTTTATCACAGGAAAATTAATTTGATCATTTGATTACAGAATGTGAGTATATTTGTGAGTAATTTCTTAAATTTACTTGATTCTTTAACAATTGATGTTGACCCCAACCAAGTAGATATTCTCATATTATCTGGAATCAATTAAAGAGAATAACAAGATTATCTTTTGAATGGTTTCTGAAAAAATGGATACTGCATTTGTCTTTCCCACTATTTCATTCATTTCAAATCTGACACCATTAAATTCAGTAGTTTATAATACTGAGGTAGTTATATTTGATGACTCAAATTTCAAATGTTACTCTTCAAAGTCAAATCAAAATCAGAAGGATTATTTTGAAAAGTCATGATTTCTGTAGGAAATGTCATCTATAATAATGGAATTACATTGCAAGTAAATTTAAATGTTGACAATAGCAGCCACCAGATAGAGAGCTTTTATGGAATTAATGATCTGCTTATCAATGTACTAATCTTAAAAACTCCAAAACGTATAAAACTCTATACATTATAGAAATTCTTCTATGAGCACAAAACATTTAAATGGAAATAAGGTTTAAAATCTGAAAACTTGTAGCATGGAATCTAAGAAGATTTGTTGGCCGTTATTCTTAAAATGTCACAGGTTAAGTAGTATGAGTATAAACTCATCAAAATATTTTATCCCTGTATAACCATCTTTCCAGACATCTGAATAGCAAAATGTCATCATAATACACCTCGAAGAGATTATAAATGATACAAAAATATTTCAAGAAAATGAGTAAAGTGTATTTTAGTATGTAAAGGCATTAATTTTCTATACTTAATTCTTATTATTTCATTTTCAAATGTAACAATGTCAACTTGACATGATTTAGAGTCACTTAGGACACCAATCTTTGTGAATATCAGAGATTATCTAGCAAAAGAAAAAGTTACTAAGATGTCAACAGCTGAGGTACCTGTCATTCTTACAGATGTCAGCCTCTGTAATGATATTAGGGTCTTCCCGTTTGTTAGACATCTTCTTAAATGGAAACTCAAGAGACAGGAACTTATTAAAAATAAGATTAATGGTGACTGTTGAAAACTGGGGAAGAAGTTTTACTCTGTTTTCTAATGTTATTCTGTCTAGTCATGTAAAGTTGAAAAACTGTAATTTTCACAGTGGTGGAATGAGTCCTCTAGGTGAAGCATTAATGACAGATTAAGCCAACTTTGAAATCTATCTTAATGAACAAAGGAGTTTTTGGATGCTACAAACAGGAGCATATGTGATTCAAGATCAACTTCATCACAGAAAAAGGGTTACTGTAGGATAGATGTTGACTTATGAAATACACATACTAGAGCTTCCTGGGAAACTTTCAGGCAGCTTAGGTGAAACTTACTGAAGCCTTTGCTCTTCCCAACAATTGTTCATAGGTTTTTGAAACTTAAAAAGAAACTTTAAGTTTCAGGACCTTCCTGAGATTTCTTTCTTTTGCTTTCTAAATCTGTTTACTTCATTAAATAAAACAAAACAAAACAAAAAAACAAAAACCAGTGTCTACCTTAACCTTCAAGAAGAATTTTTTTTTCAATGTGTAAGAAATAACTATGGAGTACATACATATACACAGCTATGTCAGATTCTTAAAAGCTGAAAGAAGAAAGCTAGTCAGAAAGCTTTCTCAGTAAAGTGCTTGTAGCACAAATATGTGAGTTTGAGATCAATCTCCAGAATGTAAATTACAACAGGTAAGCATGGCAGCACCCATTTGTATTTCCAGTGTTGAAGAGGGATCCCTTGGCCAGACAATACAGCTTGTAGGAATATTTCCATACTAATGAGATAACCTGTTACAAAAAGGTCTGAGATAAATGGTTGCTGAGAGAATACCCATGTTTCACCTTTGACCTCTATATACTAGTGTACATAGACACACATATGCCTTCAGATATGTATACAAATTCACACAGTCACTTGCTCCTTCATACACATCAATTACAGAAAAAAACAATGTAGATGAAGCAAACATGGTAATAAATATCTAGATTGCATAACAACAATAAATAGCTGCATTCAAATAATATGTGTAAAATGGGTGCTAATTTACAAAGTCCATCTTGATATATACTATTCATTTAGTTTGGTTGTTTGGGGTTGTTTTGGCTTCATTTTATTTTATTTCATTTTTAGAATGAAACTACCTTACTTCCAAATCAGTAACAATAATATTACTTAGTATATGAAGACATGACATTTCAGGCAAAGTAAAATTGCAGAGAAAATAATAGAGTACTTAATAAAACTACTTTTAAGCAATAGTAATTAGGAATAGTAAAATAATAAACACATTTTCATAGTTCATTTTAAAGGGATCATAGATTAAATTAAACTGTATATCTGGAGTTCAGCAAATATAAAACAGATGGTCAATGCTATACAAGTTCTAAGAATGAATAAGTGTGGGTCCGGGTACCAGAGGTTTTCCATGGAGATCTCTGGCCAGGCCTGGTTGAGTTGGGTCAGGCTGAGCTGACAAGAAGCCTATTATCCAGTGAGGAGTACAGAGGAACCTTAGGTGGCTCTTCAGGAAAGCAGATCTCTTCCCAAGTGTTACAGCTCTTGGAACAAAATGCTCAGACTATGGAGTAGTTCTCACACACCTTTAATTCCTTGGATAGGATTTATATACAGTTTCAGGGGTGATTCAGGGTTCCACAGCAGGTACCTCTCATTGGCTTGGATTGAGAGCTTGGGGGAAACCTTATTTGCATGTGAGAAGGCTTGGTGCTGCTCCTACTAAATTGATAGCTCTCCTGAGGAGAACTGGGGAGTGGGGGCGTGGGGTGGGTGTAACTTTGACAGGAACCAGGGGCCCAGGAGACATGATCAAAGACTTTCCTTCCCATGGCAGGTGGAAATCACCACCCATCTGGTCCCCAGGGTTCCAGACCTTTGCTCAACTGGAGACCAGGCTGTCCTTGTACAGCCCACTGCCCCACAAATAAGATTTACAATATAATAGGTTGTTGTGGATAGCCCTGGGGCTGTTTTTATTTTGATGCTAATTTTTCTTCTTTAAGAGGGGCAGCATGGGATGAGGAGTGAATCACATACTTAGATAACTTCATGTGAACCTTCCCCTAATGAGTAAAGAATTCAAGGAACCAATCACTAGGTGAGTAAGTGGGACTTCCAAGTCTGAAAAAAGGATGGGGGAGGAGAAGAGGAGATTTAGCTGTTGGACAGGAGATGATGGAGACAAAAATGTAGGTAGTGGAGGCCCAGTTCAAGTGGTGGATCAGTCAGGATCGGATACTAGAGGATTTGTAACTTAAAATAGCTTACAACAATAGAATGTTAGTTGCTATGCCCAACAATTGTGTTGCCTTTTGATTCTAAACTAAGATTGTGTGGTGTTTTCCTTCACACAGTGACTCAACTGAGTTCCATAGAAAAAGTACAGTGGCAAGGCACGCCAACCAGCCATGGGAAATTGGAAGTGTGGAGTTAACATGGCAGGTCCTCCCCACCCCCGAAAAACTTAGCAAGCTGGGTGGAGATACTTTGGAGCTCTGAGACAGAGGGTCTGCCAGGCTGAGAACAAGCTGGATTTCTGCCAGTGCCTTGCCGGCAGTAGTGTGGATGCTTTTTTAATATTTCACACTACACAGAGGATGGCCTTGTTGGACATCAATGGGAACAAAGGCCCTTGGTCCTGGGAAGGCTAGTTGCCCCAGTGTAGGAAAATGCCAGGGTGGGGAGGTGGGAGTGGATGGGTAAGTGGGGGAGCATCTTCATAGAAGCAGAGGGATGGGGAATGGGATATGGGGGTTATGGAGGGGAAACCAGGAAAGGGGATAACATTTGAAATGTAAATAAATAAAATATCCAATAAAAATATTTCATGCTACAATAGGTTTACATGAAAAGAGAGGCTTGTAAGCCTATAATTTTAAGCAAGTACTGATGGACTCGATATTTATTATAATAGTGATGTTAAGGACAGTATAGTCTGGGCACAGAAATTGTTCTAGGTATAAAAGAGACTATCTATGAATCAAGTATGGCCTGAAGCAAAATAGTGTTTGCTTGGTTTTACATATGCAGTGTTTTATGCTTGCACTCATTTCAAAGAAAATACAATACTTCAGAAAAATGCAAAGTAAAAAAAAATGTGAGAATTCCTACACTATTTAATAGGGCATCATTTTCCCAGCGTTACATAAAGTAGAATGACTTTACATGGACAAAACCTTATAGTGGATTATAACCATTAATATATTTTTCATAAAAAATTATAGGTACAGGCCAGCAAGGTAGCTTAGAAGATAAATGACCAAAGATTTGATCTCAGAGTCCACATGGGAGAAGATGACAGACTGCTGCTCATCATGGTGGTGGTAGTGTGAGCTTACAAATAGGTAAGTGAAATAGTACATACTTACATAAGTAAGTAAGTCAGTCAGTAAATTAATAAATAAATATGTAAATAAACTAAAAGAGGCAGAAAATTGTAGGTAGATACTTAGAACACAGAACTAATAAAAGAAGAACAAATGAATGGATACAGAAAATGTGGTACATTTATACAATGGAGTCCTACTCAGCGATTAAAAAGAATGAATTTATGAAATTCCTAGGCAAATGGATAGACCTGGAGGGCATCATCCTGAGTGAGGTAACACAATCACAAAATAACTCACATGATATGTACTCACTGATAAGTGGATATTAGCCCAGAAACTTAGAATACCCAAGATACAAGATACAATTTGCAAAACACATGAAACTCAAGCAGAACAAAGACCAAAGTGTGGACACTTTGCCCCTTTTTAGAATTGGTAACAAAACACTCATGGAAGGAGTTACAGAGACAAAGTTTGGAGCTGAGATGAAAGGATGGACCATCTAGAGACTGCCATACCTGGGGATCCATCCCATAATCAATCTCCAAATGCTAACACCATTGTATACACTAGCAAGATTTTGCTGAAAGGACCCAGATATAGCTGTCTCTTCTGAGGCTATGCCGGGACCTGACAAACACAGAAGTGGATGCTCATAGTCAGCTATTGGATGGAACACAGGCTCCCAAAGGAAGAGCTAGAGAATGTACCCAAGGAGCTAAAGGGGTCTGCAACCCTACAGGTGGAACAATATGAGCTAACCAGTACCCCCAGAGCTCATGTCTCTAGCTGCATATGTATCAGAAGATGGCCAGGTCGGCCACCATTGGGAAGAGAGGCCCCTTGGTCTTGCAAACTTTATATGCCTCAGTACTGAGGGCCAAAAAGTGGGAGTGGGTAGGTAGGGGGGCGGCAGTCTGGGGGACTTTTGCGATAGCATTTGAAATGTAAATGAAGAAAATACCTAATTAAAAAATAAATTTAAAAAATGAATTGTAGTAACACAACTAAATATACAACAAATGGGAAATACTATATTTTATTTTGGTCTATTTTCTTCAAACAACAATGTTCAAGAAAACTCTTTAAATATCATGTGAGTTGCCTCAGCCAAATTTCAAGAAAGTCAAGACATCTAGTCCTGGTATTATATTGCCATTAATAAAAGTAGCTCAATACACACATAAGGTAAATTGTATACATTCAGGAAAAAATGACCTCTGGATAGAGTATATTTAGACACATTGCCTAGTGAGAACATAAAACATGTCTTGTACATGTCCTGAAATGTAAGCAGTGCAGTAACATTCGAAGAACATTAGCCTGGATATATTAATTTGTAATGTAGTAGAAACTTCATTGAAATGTGGAGGGAGGAGTTCTGTCAAGAAGGCACATAAGAAGCTAAAATTTCTGCAATGATACAATTTATACTTTTCCAAGTATAGTATTAAATATTAGATATGGCCAAGTAAAAAAGTAAGATTTTTTCCCCTAGTGTTTGGCCACCTATGCAAAAACTGTGATCACAATAATGATTACCTCTGAATCCTGTACAAGTAATAAAGTAGCCTTCTCACTTGTGTGATATAATGGGAAGACTTAGAAGAATCTCTATCACCTAAAATGAACAGAGGCAGCCATACAGTGACTTTCTGTGGACACTATCTGGGTTCCCATTCATGCCAGCAAGAAAAAGGAGGCACCTCACCTCATGTGATACTGGAAGACAAATGGAGAATGTAAAGGAATATTTTAAGATTTCAATTACATTTTTATTTATGTGTGTGTTTACTTTGTGTTTGTGTGTGAGAGTGTCTGTGTGTCTGTGTGCCATCTATATGCAGATTCCCACTAAGAAGAGAATAGTTTGCAGGATCATCTGGTAGTGAATCCAGATGGTTGTGAGTCACCTGATGTGGTTGCTGGAACTGAAATCCTGTTTTACTGAAGACCAGTAATTCTCAACTTCTAAGCCACCTCCTCCACCTCCTACTATAGTATTTTGGATGACACCAAAGTAATAAACCATCCTATTTTTTTTCCGCAGTGGAGTTAAAGGAAGTCTGCAGAAATATAAAAATAAAATTGAGAATCTCATAACATATAATCTATAATGGGAAAAGAATGGTTGTACAGTGAATGAAAATGTTACAAAATTAATGCAAAACAAATTAGTCCATGGCAACACTGTGATGCTAGAACTATATTATTTATCTGGGAAAGATTTCCCCTCAACCATAATAGAAATGCTTCAGGGTGTAGTAATGTGCTTTAAATAAATATAAAAATTTAAGTAAAATTAATGCTATAGAAGATAAAGAATCAGGTGAAAGAATGAATAAAATAACTAATTTAAAATTATAGTGGATGAGTTCAACAATAGAAACAAGAAAGAATACAGACTGTAAATATCAACAGTAATTACAAATTAGAAATTATTCACATGAATTTTAGAAGGCAAATAAACAGAAACATGTATATTGAATTCCCTTGAACTTGTGCAGCTACAAGTAAGCATTTAATACACAGTAGAGGAGAAAAAGTGGAACAACTGAGATGAAAGCATGACCACAAAAATAATGCCTGACCTCTTAAATATTGCTAGATCAATTAATAGTTAATGTATACATGCAAGAAATGAAGAAAAATGGAATAGCAAAATGTATCAATGCCAACACATATATTCAAACTCTTAAGACAATAAACTAGAATTTCAAGCATTTTAAAACATGCTAGATGGAAACATAACAATCAGAATGGTAGATAACATTTTATCACAAATTAGTTACATGAGGAAATAATATTTGTATTTTTTGACAACAAAACAAAATCAAACCTGTTAACCTGGTAGTCCCATACCTCACACAAATGTCTTTTATAAATAACAGAGATAAAAACCTTTACATTAAGCAATGAGGAGGCAGAGAACTTATCACTATGGCACATTCAATTCCTCAAAATTTGTCAAGAAAATTTCACCAATAAGAAAACGAAAAAATAAGCTGAACTTAACATTATAAAGAGTAAAGATCATAGTATGGGTATGGGTAAATACAATTGGATTTTGTTTTCCTTTTGATTTTTCTAAAGATGCTAAAGACAATTCTAATATCGCAATACAGCTGTTCATGTCATGATATGAGCTCTACACATGCTCATATAGGAAATATTTTAACCACTTATATAACAAAGCATGGCATTAAAAAAATAACTGTTGTACAAAGTTCCATGCATAGATCACAGTCAGTTATAAATATCTTGATTACAGAATAGATAAGAATAATAAAAAGAAAATTAAAAGCAAATATGAACCTAGAGTGCATCTATTAATATCCAATTGTAATTTAAGAGCAAAGTATATGACTATAGTTAAGGAAAGGCAACATAATGTCAATTGTAAGAGACCAGAGTAACCCTGAATTTCTTTATATGCAAAGGTTTACAATTACAACTGATACAACATAACTGAAAACTACTCAACCCCATAGTTTTAGTTACAAGTTTTAACACTCTTCCTTACAGGAATAATAGGTGAACGATTAGAAGAATTAAAATTATCTAACAGAACAGAGTCATTCACTTTCATTGCTTATACCACCCCCTAAAAACAGAAAAAATATACATATCCATACAATATATTTACAGGATGGAAAACAAATGCTAAATTTAAATTAAAGTGCTTATAAACCAATAAACTATTTCATTTCCTTTATTTTTGAGATAAAAATATAATTATATTTATCTTTCCAAATCCTTCACTATGTTTTTTCTTGTATTCTCTCAAAATCAAGGCCTCTGTTTTATTGAGTTGTTATTGCATGCATATATGTTTATGCATTTACACACACACACACACATACACACGTGCTTAGCTATAGAGGGGACATCTATAGACACTGTAAAGTTCAGGAATCTGTCAAAGGAATGGTTGAAAACACTATCAGAGACAGGAAATGAGGAGTGTGAAAACAGCTATTTTCTAGATAGGACATCTCTATTGCACATGGGAAGTCACAGCTTCTGGTCTTATCTACATAAAACTCGAAAGAAGAAGCCAATTATGGTTATAGCAAGGGGCATGGGAAGCTTCAAAGGCTTTCCCCACAGCTTAGCTGTCAGTGGCAGTGAAGATGTATTCAGCAGAGGTAAGAGCCTTTTCCGTAGGTATGTGGCCTCCTGTAGGTTCTTATGTCCAAATGATTGGTTCCATACTTGTTCATGTATGAGCAGTAGTAACCAAACTCCATGGGCTATATGAAAGATAAAAAGAAAGAAAAACAAAATATAGAAAGAAAGGAGGGAAGGAAGGAACAGAGGGAGACAGACAGACAGACAAGAAGAAGGTAGGGAGGCATGCAGACAGGAGGAAGGGAGGAAGGGAGGAAGGGAAAGGAGAAAGAACATAAAACATGAAACAGAGAGTAAGATGTGTTATGGGTAATTAAAAGAATAAAGTCAGAGGTATATAGGACCAAGATACATTGAATCCAGGTATAAAATAATAAAAGAATAAATAAATATATAAATATGAGACAAATAAACATCACCAAGTTTATCAATTCCTGGTGAGGCTGTATATCAACTGACATTCTAATCTAATCTAATCTATTGGAAGTTTTATTTATTTATTGAGGTTATTAGAATGTATTTTTCTTTCATTAGTTTTTAATTGGTTATTTTATTTATTTATATTTCAAATGTTATCTTCCTCCCCTTTTCCCTTCCACAAACCCCCTATCCCATGCCCCCTTACCTCTGCTTCTATGAGGGTGCTCCCCCAACCAAACAACACACTTCCGACCCACTGCCCTAGCATTCTACCTTACTGGGGCATTGAGCCTCCACAGGACCAAGGGCCTCCCCTCCCTTTGGTGCCAAATAAGGCCATCCTCTATTACATATGCAGCTGAATACATGGGTCTCTCCATGTGTACTCTTTGATTGGTGGTTTAGTCCCTGAGAGCTCTGGAAGGTCTGGTTGGTTGATATTGTTGTTCTTCCTATGGGGTTGCAAACCCCTTCAGCTCCTTCATACCTTACTGTACTCCTCCAGTAGGTTCCCAGTGCTCAGTCTGATGGTTGGCTGCAAGCATCTGCATCTGTGTTGGCCAGGGTCTGGCAGAGCCTCTCAGGAGACAACAATATCAGGCTCCTGTCAGCAACAACTTCTTGGCATCAGCGATAGTGTCTGGGTTTAGGGGCTGCAAATGGAATGGATCCTATGGGGAGTTTTTAAAAAGCAAAAAACAATACTTTTGATTTGAAATTTAAATATAAACCTTGTATAACTATTTCACCATTCCACAACACAAAATATATGTCCAATATGAAGCTAGTACAGGAATGTTCACAGCACATTTATTTCCAGTTGTTTAAATCTTGGTAACAATCCAGATATTAACCAGAAAGGCAATAATAAGTAAATTGTGTTACATTCATACAATAAAAAATAGAAAAAAATGAATGATAGCCAGAATAAAGATACCCAAGTGGCCTCTGCAAGCACAACTTTGACAGGTGAATGTGTGATAGAGTCTCGAGGCAGTGTTACTGTGGGGGATATGCCGATCTGAGTGGCCTGCATGGCCACATTAGGACATGTGTACATCTGGGCCCGTGCTGCTCTTGGAGGCAAGTTTGGTTCCATGGTCCTATGGCAGGTGGCATCTATGTTCATGTCGCAGGCCCATGTTATCATCAAAGGCCATGCTAGTTTGGACCAGTTTCATGTCCCTAGTTTGGACTGCTGCCTGAGGTCATATGCTGAGTTGACACTGCCCCGTGACTGGGCAATAGAGAAAACCCTGGTGGGGAGGTGGAGCAGGAGAGCTGCTAAGTGAGGTGGCCTAGGGAAAGAAGCCCATCTCTACTGTCATCCCTCACCATCTGTGTCAGGCAACAAGCAGGAGGTTTGGCCCCAAGGACATGAAATCAGGAGAGAGGTCCCTGCCCCTCACCAGCTCTAGTACTCCTAATCTGGGAAGTACAGTAGAGAAAGCCCTGATGGTCAATGCCCAGGTGAGCTGGCCCCAGGGGGCATGAGATCAGGGAGCTGACCTCACTCTTGACTGGCTGATGTACTGTGAGCTATCCAGGGGCAGTGCTCTAGAGCTTGCCCCAGTGTTGTGGGCACAGGAGAGCTGGCAGGCTGACTACTTCATCTACCTTCCTGACCCAGATCCATCCAACAGTTGAGTTGCCCCACCCTAACATCTACCCATCTATGAACCGCTGCAGTGTATGAAAGAGGTGCTTTTGCAAATTCAGTTGTAGGCTCTCCATGATCCAGAGCAATAATATGATTTCTGAGGGAAGTTCCAGTGAGGATCCACTACTGATAGTATAGCAGAAGCCAAAGGCTTCAAACGAGAGCAATGACTCAGTGCAGTGAATATTTGCAGTAGCAATCTGAAGACAAATATGTATACAGTGTGACATACTGTGGTGGAACTCTATAGCTCCCACCACAAGATTTTTAGAAATTATTTTCTGTTTCATTCTTTCTTACTTTATTTTCTTTTGCAAAGATGGAGGGAAGATATGAAGGGATTGGGAGATGAGTAAGATTGGGGTACATGATGTGAAATGTATAAAGAACAAATAGTTAATAAATAAAGTTCTACAATATGTAAAGTTATCATGAAGCAGTGTGTGAAGAAGGGGTGAGGGAAGAAGAAACAAGAATACAAAATTTATGGAAAAAATAGTTCTTGGGCGTGAAAGAAATTCCCCTTGCTCTGACCATAATTATATCTCTGATGCCTGAACTGTGAAAATTCCTTAAACTGTAAATGTTTATTTCAGGTGATACAGAAATCTTACAAATAAGCCTGAGTGCAAATTTGGCAACATTGACAGAATCTCTTAAATAACAAATTATTTAAGTTATCACTATAAATTGAAAATTGGTATAAAAATACTGTGAAGAAATTAGAGTTTGTTTTTTGAAAATCCAAACCAATAAATCCACAGATCAAAGTTGTCTCAGGAGAGAATTCTATATGACTAAAAATAAATAAATAAATAAATAAACCCATAGTATTTCTTCCATATGATGAAAGGAAGGAAAAACTTCTAACTGACTTAAGACAGTATTAAGACACTATTATTTTGCCAAGAAAAGAAAGCAAAAGTGGTACAAACAGTTGCATAGTAATATTCTCTGTGGATCTAGAAACAAAGTTCCTTAATACAGTATTTACTTACATAGTCCAAAATGATAAATCTTCTATTTTTTGTATTTTCTGTTTACTTGTTTGATAAATTATTGAAAAGGATATTAAAAATCTTTTTTTGTGAGTACTCATTTTCTTATTTTCACTTCAGTTTCATTGAGCTTTTTTATCTACCTTGTTGACAGCACTGCAATAGTCATAGGAATCTTGTGGACGGCTGTGAGGTCCTTGTGAGCAACTCCAGTGCTTTATGTCCACATGGCTTTCTCTTCTAGCTGATGGCAAGGCAGATATTTCTAACCTTCCCTGAGTTCAGATCAACTATTTTCTTTGTTCTTTGTGGTAAATATCTTCCTTTAGAGCATGGTAGCTTGATGTATATGAGTATATCAATGATTAGATGAATTATCCAAGTTTTCGTTGAAATTCACATACTCATGCTCTCATCTCACATACTTTGTCAGGGAAATTCTAGCCATATGAAAATTCTATGTTCCTATTCAAGGATGCTTCTGTATCTTAGGACTATAATTGTTTGATTTTTATTTTTATTTAAAATGTACAGGCTTCTTGCCTTCATGAGTATCCATGTACCACTAACATGCATGTTGCCTGCAGGGAACAGACAAGAGCATAGAGTCCTTAGGAACTGGAGTTACAGATGGCTGTGGTACACTAGAGAAGAAACCTTTGTACTTTGGAAGAGCACCCAGTGCTCATAACTTCTGAGCAATCTCTTCAACATTTTTTTTAAATTAATTATTTTTTTAATTTTTTATTAGGTATTTTCCTCATTTACATTTCCAATGCTATCCCAAAAGTCCCTCATACCCCCCACTCCCCTACCCACCCACTCCCACCAGTAATTAATTTTTTAAAAAAATATTTTTATACTCCATATACCTCCCCAGTATACCCTTGCACTGTTTCACATCTCATACCATCTCCCCACCCCAGCCTCCATGTGGATGTCCCCACCCCCCACCCTACCTGACCTCTAAACTCCTTGAGGCCTCCAGTCTCTTGAGGGTTAGGTGCATCATCTCTAAATGAACACAGATGCAGGGTGCATCATCTCTAAATGAACACAGATGCAGAAGTTCTCCATTGTATGTGTGTTAGGGACCTCACATCAGCTGGTGTATGCTGTCTGTTTGGTAGTCCGTTGTTTGAAGATCTTGGGGGTCCAGAATAATTCAGACTACAGCTCATCCTACAGGATCTCCCTTGTCCTAAGCTTCTTTCAACCTTCCCTAATTCGACAACAGAGATCAGTTGCTTCTGTCCATTGGATAGGTGCAAATATCTGCATCTGACTCTTGTTGGGTCTTCCAGAGCATTGTCATGCTACGCTTTACTGCAGAGAAATAGTGATTAAAACAAAAAACAAACAAAAAAAAAACTGCATGGTATTGGTACTGAGACAGACACATTGGTAAGTGGAATAGAATTGAAGTCCCATAAACAAAACCACTCACTTAAGGTCACTTGACTTTTGACAAAGACTCCTAAAATATACAATAAGAAAAAGAAAGCATCTTCAATAAATGGTGCTGGTCTAACTGGCTGTCTGTATGTAGAAGAATGAAAATAGATCCAATTGGTCACCTTGTACAAAGCTCAAGTCCAAGTGGATCAAGGACCTCAACATAAAACCAGACACACTGAATCGAATAGAAGAGAAATTGGGAAAACGCCTTGAACTCATTGACATTGGTGCAGGGGGACATTTCCTTAACAGAACTCCAATGACTCATGCTCTCAGATCAAGAATTGATAAAAGGGACCTCATGAAACTAAAAAGCTTCTATAAGGCAAAGAACATAGTCAATAAGACAAATCCACAACCTACAGATTGGGAAAAAAAAATCTTCACTAACCCCACATCTGATAGAGGGCTAATATCTAAAATATATAAAGAACCCAAGAAGTTAATCACAAAACACAAAGAGATCCTAACTCAAAGCATCCAGGAAATCCAGGACACAATGAGAAAACCAAAACTACGGATAATAGGAGTTGATGAGAATGAAGATTTTCAAATTAAAGGGCTGGCAAATATCTTCAACAAAATTATAGAAGAAAACTTTCCAAACCTAAAGAATAACATGCCCATGAACATACAAGAAGCCTACAGAATTCCAAATAGACTGGACAAGCAAAGAAATTCCTCCCGACACATAATAATCAGAACAACAAATGCACTAAATAAAGAGAGAATATTAAAAGCAGTAAGGGAGAAAGGTCAAGTAACATATAAAGGAAGGCCTATCATATTTACACCAGACTTTTCACCAGAGACTATGAAAGGCAGAAGAGCCTGGACAGATGTTATACAGACACTAAGAGAACATAAATGCCAGCCCAGGCTACTATACCCGGCCAAAATCTCAATTACAATAGATGGAGAAACCAAAGTATTCCACGCCAAAACCAAATTCACACAATATCTTTCCACCAATTCAGCCCTTCAAAGGATAATAACAGAAAAAAAAACATTACAAGGACGGAAATCACGCCCTACAAAAAGCAAGAAAGTAATCCCTCAACAAACCAAAAAGAAGACAGCCACAAGAACAGAATGCCAACTCTAACAACAAATATAAAAGGAAGCAAAAATTACTTTTCCTTAATATCTCCTAATATCAATAGACTCAATTACCCAATAAAAAGACATAGACTAACAGACTGGCTACACAAACAGGACCCAACATTCTGCTGCTTACAGGAAACCCATCTCAGGGAAAAAGACAGACACTACCTCAGAATGAAAGGCTGGAAAACAATTTTCCAAGCAAATGGTCTGAAGAAACAAGCTGGAGTAGCCATCCTAATATCTGATAAAATCGACTTCCAACCCAAAGTTATCAAAAAAGACAAGGAGGGACACTTCATACTCATCAAAGGTAAAACCCTCCAAGAGGAACTCTCAATTCTGGATATCTATGCTCCAAATGCAAGGGCAGCCACATTCATTAAAGACACTCTAGTAAAGCTCAAAGCACACATTGCACCTCAAACAATAATAGTGGGAGACTTCAACACACCACTTTCATCAATGGACAGATCATGGAGACAGACACTAAACAGGGACACAGTGAAACTATCAGAAGTTATGAAACAAATGAATCTGACAGATATCTACAGAACATTTTATCCTAAAACAAAAGGATATACCTTCTTCTCAGCACCTCACGGGGACCTTCTCCAAAATTGACCATATAATTGGTCACAAAACAGGCCTCAACAAATACAAAAATATTGAAATTGTCCCATGCATCCTATCAGACAACCATGGCCTAAGGCTGATCTTCAATAACAACATAAATAAGGGAAAGCCAACATTCATGTGGAAACTGAACCACACTCTTCTCAATGATACCTTGGTCAAGGATGGAATAAAGAAAGAAATTAAAGACTTTTTAGAGTTTAATGAAAATGAAGCCACAACATACCCAAACCTATGGGACACAATGAAAGCATTTCTAAGAGGGAAACTCATAGCTCTGAGTGCCTCCAAGAAGAAACTGGAGAGAGCACACACTACCAGCTTGACAACACATCTAAAAGCTCTAGAAAAAAAGGAAGAAAATTCACCCAAGAGAAGTAGACGGCAGGAAGTAATCAAACTCAGGGGTTAAATCAACCAAGTGGAAACAAGAACTATTCAAAGAATTAACCAAATGAGGAGTTGGTTCTTTGAGAAAATCAACAAGATAGATAAACCCTTAGCTAGACTCACTAGAGGGCACAGGGACAACATCCTAATTAAAAAAATCAGAAATGAAAAGGGAGACATAACAACAGATCCTGAAGAAATCCAAAACACCATCAGATCCTTCTACAAAAGGCTATACTCAACAAAACTGGAAAACCTGGACAAAATGGACAAATTTCTAGACAGATACCAGGTACCAAAATTAAATCAGGATCAAGTTAACGATCTAAATAGTCCCATATCCCCTAAAGAAATAGAAGCAGTCATTAATAGTCTCCCAGCCAAAAAAGCCCAGGACCAGATGGGTTTAGTGCAGAGTTCTACCAGACGT
The DNA here is from genome assembly GCF_000001635.26 of Mus musculus. NCBI lineage: Eukaryota > Metazoa > Chordata > Mammalia > Rodentia > Muridae > Mus > Mus musculus. The sequence continues at coordinate 96,800,167 of NC_000080.6, forward strand.
TCAAAGAAGATCTAATTCCAGTTCTGCACAAACTATTCCACAAAATAAAAGTAGAGGGAACTCTACCCAACTCATTCTATGAAGCCACAATTACTCTGATACCTAAACCACAGAAAGATCCAACAAAGAGAACTTCAGACCAATTTCCCTTATGAATATCGATGCAAAAATCCTCAATAAAAATCTCGGTAACTGAATCCAAGAACATATTAAAGCAATCATCCATCCTGACCAAGTAGGTTTTATTCCAGGGATGCAGGGATGGTTTAATATATGAAAATCCATCAATGTAATCCATTATATAAACAAACTCAAAGACAAAAATCACATGATCATCTCGTTAGATGTGGAAAAACATTCAACAAGATCCAACACCCATTCATGATAAAAGTCTTGGAAAGATCAGGTACTCAAGGCCCATACCTAAACATGATAAAAGCAATCTACAGCAAACCAGTGCCAACATCAAAGTAAATGGTGAGAAGCTTGAAGCAATCCCACTAAAATCAGGGACTAGACAAGGTTGCCCACTTTCTCCCTACCTATTCAACATGGTACTTGAAGTCCTAGCCAGAGCAATTTGACAACAAAAGGAGATCAAGGGGATACAAATTGGAAAAGAGGAAGTCAAAATATCACTTTTTGAAGATGATATGATAGTATATATAAGTGACCCTAAAAATTCCACAATAGAACTCCTAAACCTGATAAACAGCTTTGGTAAAGTAGCTGGATATAAAATTAACTCAAACAAGTCAATGGCCTTTCTCTACACAAAGAATAAACAGGCTGAGAAAGAAATTAGGGAAACAACACCCTTCTCAATAGTCACAAATAATATAAAATAACTTGGTGTGACTCTAACTAAGGAAGTGAAAGATCTATATGATAAAAACTTCAAGTCTCTGAAGAAAGAAATTAAAGAAGATCTCAGAAGATGGAAAGATCTCCATTCTCATGGATTGGCAGGATCAACATTGTAAAAATGGCTATCTTGTCAAAAGCAATCTACAGATTCAATGCATTCCCCATCAAAATTCCAACTCAATTCTTCAACGAATTAGAAAGAGCATTCTGCAAATTCATCTGGAATAACAAAAAACCTAGGATAGCAAAAACTCTTCTCAAGGATAAAAGTACTCTGGTGGAATCACCATGCCTGACCTAAAGCTTTACTACAGAGAAATTGTGATAAAAAACTGCATGGTACTGGTATAATGACAGACAAGTAGACCAATGGAATAGAATTGAAGACCCAGAAATGAACCCACACACCTATGGTAACTTGATCTTCGACAAGGGAGCTAAAATCATCGAGTGGAAGAAGGACAGCATTTTCAACAAATGGTGGTGGCACAACTGGTTGTTAACATGCAGAAGAATGTGAATTGATCCATTCCTATCTCCTTGTACTAAGATAAAATCTAAGTGGATCAAGGAACTTCACATAAAACCAGAGACACTGAAACTTATAGAGGAGAAAGTGGGGAAAAGTCTCGAAGATATGGGCACAGGGGAAAAATTCCTGAATAGAACAGCAATGGCTTGTACTGTAAGATCGTGGATTCACAAATGGGACCTCATGAAACTGCAAAGCTTCTGCAAGGCAAAAGACACAGTCAATAAGACAAAAAGACCACCAACAGATTGGGAAAGGATCTTTACCTATCTTAAATCAGATAGGGGACTAATATCCAATATATATAAAGAACTCAAGAGGGTGGACTCCAGAAAATCAAATAACTCCCTTAAAAGATGGGGGGATCTGCAACCCTATAAGTGGAACAACATTATGAACTAACCAGTACCCCGGAGCTCTTAACTCTAGCTGCATATGTATCAAAAGATGGCCTAGTCGGCCATCACGGCAAAGAGAGGCCCATTGGACTTGCAAACTTTATATGCCCCAGTACAGGGGAACGCCAGGGCCAAAAAGGGGGAGTGGGTGGGTAGGGGATTGGGGGGGTGGGTATGGGGGACCTTTAGGATAGCATTGAAAATGTAAACAAGGAAAATACCTAATAATAAAATAAATAAATAAATAAATAAATAAATAAATAAATAAATAAATAAATAAATAAATTATGTTAAAAAAAAGATGGGGCTCAGAGCTAAACAAAGAATTCTCACCTGAGAATTACTGAATGGCTGAGAAGCAACTGAAAAAATGTTCAACATCCTTAATCATCAGAGAAATGCAAATCAAAACAACCCTGAGATTCCATCTCACACCAGTCAGAATGGCTAAGATCAAAAATACAGGTGACAGCAGATGTTGGCTAGGATGAGGAGAAAGAGGAACACTCCTCCATTGTTGGTGAGATTGCAAGCTTGTACAACCACTCTGGAAATTAGTCTGGCGATTCCTCAGAAAATTGGACATAGTACTACTGGAGGATCCCGCAATACCTCTCCTGGGCATATATCCAGGAGATGTTCCAACTGGCAAGAAGGACACATGCTCCACTATTTTCATAGCAGCCTTCTTTATAATAGCCAGAAGCTGGAAAGAACCCAGATGCCCCTCAACAGAGGAATGGATACAGAAAATGTGGTACATTTACAGAATGGAGTACTACTCAGCTATTAAAAAGAATGAATTTATGAAATTCCTAGGCAAATGGATGGACCTGGAGGGCATCATCCTCAGTGAGGTAACCCAATCACAAAGGAACTCATATGATATGTACTCACTGATAAGTGGATATTAGCCCAGAGACTTAGTATAGCGAGATATAAGGTACAATATGCAAAACACATGAAACTGAAGAAGAACGAAGACCAAAGTGTGGACACTTTGCTCCTTCTTAGAATTGGAAACAATCACCCATGGAAGGAGTTACAGAGACAAAGTTTGGAGCTGAGACAAAAGGATGGACCATCTAGAGACTGCCATATCCAGGGATCCATCCCATAATTAGCTTCCAAACGATGACACCATTGAATACACTAGCAAGCCTTTGTTGCAAGGACCGTGATATAGCTGTCCCTTGTGAGACTAGGCCGGGGCCTAGCAAACACAGAAGTGGATGCTCACAGTCAGCTATTGGATGAAGCACAGGGCCCCCAATGGAGGAGCTAGAGAAAGTATCCAAGGAGCTAAAGAGATCTGCAACCCTGTAGATGCAACAACATTATGAACTAACCAGAACTCCGGAGCTCTTGACTCTAGCTGCATATGTATCAAAAGATGGCCTAATTGGCCATCACTGGAAAGAGAGGCCCATTGGACTTGCAAACTTTATATGCCCCAGTACAGGGGAATACCAGGGCCAAAAAATGGGAATGGGTGGCTAGGTGAGTGGGGGCGGGGGGGCGGGTGGGAGACTTTTGGGATAGCATTGGAAATGTAATTGAGGAAAATACGTAATAAAAAAAAAGAAAAAAAAGGAAAAAAAAAACAAAGCTATTGATGTGATATGTGCTTGTGTTGGTTAGTGTATAACACATACATGTAAGAATACTTGAAGCCTAAAAGAGGACATGAGATCCCCTAGAGTTAGAGCACTCACTGGACATGGATGCTAGGACTAGAACATTGATGTTGAGAACCAAACTCTGATCCTTTCCAAGAGATCTTAACTGTATAGACATCATGCCAGCCCAGGGCGATAAAATTGTCAACAGTGAAATGTAGTCAGTCTTGTTTGTTATCTTAAGTTCTGCTCCTCTATGGGCCTATACTTAGTGACTGAAAAGAAAATATGTATTTATTAATCATTAAAAATGTACAGATTGAAATTATATGGAATAACATGGAAGGTCTATATTTTGTACAATAACACCATGTTTTTTATAAATAATAATTATATATGTGAAATTATATGTTCCTACATACTACTTTGCCTCAAGCTATCAATATTGAAAAAATCTGTTGTTTTAGAGAAAAGTTCCTGTGGTTTTAGAGAATAGGCATATTTATAGTGCTGTTTAAATCTCTGATATTGACTTTACTGTTTTAATATTAATGAAGTATAACTGAGGTTTCCACATTGGGCATATATGCATATTCACCCAGACTCGGGGAGCTTTGGTTTTAGTGGTAAATTATTTAATTGAAGAAACCTATTAGGTACTGTTTCATGTTAAAATTCTCATTTTTAACCTTAATGAAAGAAGACATGTTATTCCACTTCATAGGACTCAATATTGCACAGAAAACAACACTGTGCAGCCTTTCTCCCTGTATTCTAGCTCTTAAAATGTATTTATGCCCACATTGCCATTGCTTTCAGAACCTTGCAGGAGATGGTATAAATGATGTTTTAACACCAATCCCTCAACCTTCACTTACCTTTAGCATCAAGTGTACAACGTAGTGTTTGCCTTCATCATTGCATCACTGATCCCCAGAAAAACAAGAGTCTTTAACTAAGGCTGAGATTTTCTGAGCAATGCACAATCATATACCCTCAATGACAACACTGAGCCTGAGAATAGAATAGGCACATTAATGTCCAGTTAAAATGAATGAAGAACTGACTCCTCACTGCAATACTATTTCCTATAGACAGTATAAAGAAAAGGGGAGTCATTGTCTTCAGATGTGTAATTACTAGTGATCCACCAGATTCCACATATAATTTTCAATAGTGATACAGACAGTTATGCATAAGCTAAATGGGTTGCAGGGCTATACCAACTCTATGGAAAAGAGAGATAGGTAGGAAAGATGCGGTGTTGCCAGGGTTATGAGAAATAAAAGCAAGGGCGGCGAGAGACCAGATGCATTATATTCAGGTCTGAAATTGTCAGAGCTTATTTAATACAAAATGTAAGTAAAATTAATAATAAATAACAGATTACTTTATATATTTGAGAAGATGTCCAGTCAACCATGGTTGACTTAAAGGAGAAATGCAATGGGTGGAAATGACATTAATACAGTACTTGTATAATTAATTCTCAAAAGTGAAAGCAATAAAAGGATGTTACCCAATCCCCATCAGCTCTAACCAAGTATTCTTTTTGAGTTGTCTATGTGAGGTATGTAATTATTTATAATTAATCATCACACTCCTGTGACAGCTAAGACTATGATATTTCCTTTTAGTATATATTGTAATAGCAAAACCAATAGTCACCTTAATAAGTTTACCCTGAGGTTTAGTAAGAGAGACAGTCATCTAACCAGGCAGTGATAAAAGCAAAACACTGTTTTTCCTCATACACTGCAGTTCAGGAGTTGAATCTTAATCCTGTGAATCTTCTCTAAGTGACAACTAGCCACCCAGAAGATAGATTTAAATCATAACAAAAAGTTATGTAAGACATTCATTCTCCTAACATGAACTTCTTTTCTAGGTTATTTGAGAACACATTTTCATAAGGGTTGCTAGGCAAGAGGGAATGCTTGCATCTACTTCCCTGTCACTATTTTAAGCATGAATGTCAGAATGACATCTTCTCTGATAAAAATGGCTTGATCAGTGATACTCTTATAGGCAAAAATTTAAACAAAAATTAGGAGTCAGATTTCAAGTCGTAGCACAAATAATCTCCAAGCTTCTCATAATTCATTTTCAGGAGACATCAGTAGATTAAAACTCGATCAAAACAGGTTTTGGCCGTTTTATGAGTTGTAAAGACCCCATAAACTTCTTGTAACTAATTGTAAACTGAAAGAAGAATCATTGAAATGGGCTTCACGTAGGACTCATCCATAAGAAATAAACTGAAGATAGTAATTAAATCTGTCCTTCCTTCCTGACACAGAGCTAACAAAAGCTAAAATGTGAACCAGAGGAAGTGGAGTTTGCCATTTTTCCCTCCATGCACCAAACCTAACATGACCAAAGCATAAATCGACAAGTCTGAATATACTGAGTTATTCCCCACCACACTCAGCTCATCCTGGATTCCAGGCTACATATATCCCTCTTAGTTGACCACAAGGTTTAACCAAACATAATAATTAAATACTGTTTTCCTGGCTGTCTAGAAAGGATGTACTCTGACTTTCACACCCAAGGCCCACTTCACACTAGGAGGATGGCAATTTTATCACCCATTAATAAAACCTGTAGAGTACAAAGTCCTGCACACCTGGTTCTTCCAACCTTTATCAATGTTCCCTTCTGGACTTCAGGGTGCTTTGGAATTGTAGTCTTTTAACCATCACTGGAAAGAGAGGCCCATTGGTCAGGCAAACTTTATATGCCCCAGTACAGGGGAACGCCAGGGCCAAAAAATGGGAATGGGTGGGTAGGGGAGTGGGGGGAGATGGGGTGGGGGACTTTTGGAATAGCATTGGAAATGTAATTGAAGAAAATACGTAATAATAATAAAAAATGTATAAGCTCTGTTTCTTAAAACTCTGTCATCCCCGCAGTTTCTAGAATCTTCAGCTAACCTGCCTTGATGTTTTCTCTTTCTCAATATGTTGTAGTCAAATTCCCATCTGTATTGGTTTTTAATTTTTTCCCTTTAAAACAGGAAAATGAAAATGGACAATACATTTTTACTTAATTAGCTCTAAATCACAATCTATATCACTTGGAACTGATAGAACATATTCTTAAGGGAAAAATAAATTAAAGTATTTTTTTTCTGTATTTAGCTTCCAAGGATTTCTTTTTAGCATGATCACTTTCAACAAATTTGCATTCTTGTGTGTATATTCCTTAGGCAATCAGGAAAGGAGCAAACTACTCTGCTTTATTTAAGATTCTATTTTTAGTTTCCAGTTTTACCATGACTACACTATAAACTCTCGTCAGCTCCTTGGTTATTTTGCATGATCCCCATCTCAGAGAAATTTGATAAAGTACATAATATAGAATATAGGCAGAGTTCATTACAGAGTCAAGCGGATCTCATTAAGAGAGATGAGGGGTCATGGCCAAAGTGACTGTGGTAGAGGACATACAGAGAAGAAAATTAGGTATTGAGCAGGAAAATAATTATATTGACCTATATCTCTAGGTAGACTTCCTAATACTTTCTAAAGTGTTTGGAGCAGATACTGTTCATGAGGAATGTATTAATGTTCAGAAGACTAATGCCCATTTGGATTATGGGAAGAAAAAAGCATTATTTCAGTAAATATCCTTGGAGATAATCTGTTATCTTCCTGGTAGGTTGGGAGGCCAGTGCTACAGTGGTCATGAGTAAAAGACTCAGGAGTCTATTGTTCAGTAGAGTAAAGGGGACCATTAGATGCTAATAGAAATGTTCCAGCTATTATAACAAATTAAAAGAGAGTACCACAAGTGCCAAAGCGTGCTGGTTGAGATGTAATTTGGTGTGCTGCCAAACAGAAAAATAAAATTTCTAAAATTGTAAATTATTGTACCATCGTAACTATTTCCACTTTATGTTTTTGTACCAGATTAAAATAAGTATTATCGTAAATACTAATGGATTTTCAACTTTGTATATGTCTAACCTCAGTATATGTGTAAATAAGGAAACCAAATTTAAAAAACACTGGAGAGAGTAGAAGATTTAATTTGAGCCTTACCGTTATCACTCTGAAAACTATTTCGTGTTGTCTTCCAATCTTGAATAAAATCAGATTAAATAGTTTAACTTATGAGTTTGCAATATGTCCTATAAATCCTAGCTATAGGAACTTTATTTAAAGGGGTCAATGCAAATATGCAGAGGTATTATCTCTTGAACTTAGTTATATTTATTTTGTTTAATTATGACTTACAAGGTACATGACTGAAAAGGGCAATATGAAACTTTGAGCCTCTTGGCATGTTCCTGAAAGATTAAGGTGATGAAGAAGATGATGATGAAGAAGATGATGTTGATGATGATGAAAAGTGCATAAATTGCTAAAGAGATAAGCACTGGGAATTTAAAAGCAAAGACATTGTTTTCAGGCCAAATGTGGAGCTTTTGTGTTGTTTGGCATCGAGGTTAATGATGCAGACTGACAGTCTAGAGTCTGATGCAATATCATGCTGTCAGCATTCTCTTCTCCTGCCTGAACATTAAAACAAAGCAATTCCCAAAAGCAGGGGAAAGTGAACATGCTGTTTCCTTAGTCAACACTACACTGTTACCAGGTCTCCCCAGTAAAACAGATAACTGAAGAGTAGTATAAAAGGCAAAGATGTTTTCGTTTTCTTCTTATTAATTAATTTATTTAATCACTTAATCTTAATTGAACTTCCCCTTTCTACCAGTCTGAGATACAAATGATAGACCTAAAAAGCAAAATATTATACTTTAGTAACTGATTAAAGATTTTTATGTATATATGGCTTACAAGATAATCATTTTTCACAGAAAGAACTTCAACATTATCTTCATTATATCTTTAAAAATAAAACCTTTTTCTTATAGGTGTAATAAGATAAATTTAAGGAACTCAGAATACCTTTGATATATTTTTGTAGGATGTGGTTAATATACTCTTACATGGGTATTAAAAAACATCACTTACACAATTCCTTCAAACTCTAATGCAGTGCAGCTATGTAGCTCTATGTATACTGAAGCCATGCAAAGCTTCATGAAACATATAAAAGGTATTAAGAAAGAACATGTCTTCCTTTCTGCTTGGTTCTTGCTGCTGGGGAAGACCCATAGTTGATCTGCTTCCACAAAGGATCCATATCCTGATACATCCTCGAGGACCCTCTGCACTCAGTGCAATTGAGGATCCACTGCTCTCAGACAAGTTGAGGATCAGCTGCACTCAGCACAGTTGGACAATAATGTGATTGCTCCATGGAAGATCCAACAGTCTGAAGGCCTCCCAGGAGAACTACTGCAGCCAGTGCAACAGATCAGCAGATTATCTGCCCCTGTGAAAAGCCCACAATTGGAAGGCCCCACAAGTGGTCTGATACAACCAGGGCCACAAGTCTACCAGAAAATCTCACGCAACCCAGGGACTAAAGAGGAAGAATCCATACAATCACCAGGATCAACAAACACCAAGAATATCCAGATGGCAAAAGGCAAGTGCAAAAGCATAAGCAACAGAAACCAAAATGTGTGGGCATCATCAGAACCCAGTTCTCACACCACAGCAAGCCCTGAGTACACCAACACACCTGAAAATCAGGAACCTGTCCTAAAATCCTATCTCATGAAGATAATAGAGTTCTTTAAGGAAGATACCAATAACTCACAGAAAGAAATACAGATAAACACAGGGAAACAGGTGAAGGAATTGAATAAAGTGATCTAAGACATAAAAGTAGAAGTAGAAACAATAAAGGAAATGCAAATGAAGACAAACCTGAAAAAGGAAAACCTAGGAAAGAGGTCAGGAATTACAGATGTAAGTATTACCAACAGAATACAAGAGATAGAAGAGAGAATCTCAGGTGTAGAAGATAAGGTACACAACTGTCAAAGAAAATTCAAAACTTAAAAAGTAACCCCTAACCCAAAGCATCCGGGAAATTCTGAACACATTGAAAAGATCAAATCTAAGAATAATTGGAATAGAGGAGAATGAAGACTTCCAGCACAAAGGGCCTGAGGATGTCTTGAACAAACTCATAGAAGAAAACTTCCCCAACCTAAAGAATGAGATGGACATAAAAGTAGAAGAAGCATATAGCACACCAAATAAATGGAACCAGAAAAGAAAATCTCTTCACATAATTATCAAAACACTAAATGCACAGAGCAAAGAATGAATATTAAAAGCTGCAAGGGAAAAAGGCAAAGTAACCTACAAAGGTATACTTATCAGAATTACATCAGACTTCTCAACAGAGACAATAAAGCCAGAAGAGCCTGGTCAGAGATCATACAGACTCTAAGAGAACACAAATGTCAGCTCAGACTATTATAACCAGAAAAACTCTCAATCAACACAGATGGAGAAAACAACATATTTCAGGACAAAACCAAATTCAAACAGAATCTATCTACCAACCCAGCCTTACAGAGGATCCTGGAAGGAAAACTCCAACACAAGGAAGATACCTGCACCAAAGAAAGGACAAGATATTAAGCATCTCACAACAAAGTCAAAAGCAGAGAGCCACAAACACATAAAATCACCTACCAAAACAAACATGTCAGGAACCAACACTCATCTCTCTTTAATAACTCTCAATATTTATGGACTCAACTCACCTGTAAAAGGACATAAGCTAACAGACTTGATATGCAAACAAGATCCAGCATTTTGCTGCATAGAAGAAACAAACCTCAACAACAAAGACAGGCACTATCTCCAAGTAAAAGGATGGAAAAAAAAGTCTCCCAAGCAAATGGCCCAAGGAAACAAGCAGGGATTGCCATCCTAATATCCAGTAAAATAGACTTTAACTATAAGTTACCAAGCGTGATGAGGAAGGACTTATATATCTAGGGGAACATCCACCAAGAGAAAATCTCAATTCTGAACCTATATGCCCCAAATGCAAGAGCACTCCAATTCATAAAACAAACTTTACTAAAACTCAAACACACATTGAAGCCCACACAATAATAGTGGGAGATTTCAACACTCTACTCTCACTAATGAACAAGTCATTGAAACAGAAAATAAACAGAGACACCGTGAAACTAAGAGAGGTTATGAATCAAAGGGATTTAACAGATATCTACAGAACATTTCACCTAAAACAAAAGAATACACCTTCTTCTCAGCACCTCATGGTACACTCTCCAAAATCTACCATATAAATTAGTCACAAAACAACCCTCAACAAATACAGGAAGATTGAAATAATACCATGCATGCTATCAGACCACTATGGCCTAAGGCTGGTCTTCAATAACAGCAAAAACTAAAGAAAGCCCACATACATGTGGAAACTGAACAACTCTTTATTCAGTGATAACTTGGTCAAGGAAGAAATAAAGAAAACAACTAAAGACTTCCTGGAATTTAATGAAAATGTTGACACATCATACCCAAACCTATGGGAGACAATGAAAACAGTGCTAAAAGGAATGTTCATAGCACTAAATGCCCTCATAAAGAAACTGGAGAGATATTAAACTAACAACTTAACAGCACACCTGAGAGCTCTAGAACAAAAAGACACAAACTCACCTAAGAGGAGTAGAAGGCAAGAAATAGTCAAACTCAGGGCCAAAATTAACCCAATAGAAACAAAGAAAACAATATAAAGAATCAGTAAAACCAAACCATGGTTCTTTAAAAGAATCAACAATATAGATAAAACCCTAGCCAAACTAACTAAAGGGCCAAGAGGCAGTATCCAAATTAACAAAATCAGAAATGAAAAGGGACACATAACAACAGAAATGGGGGAAATGCAAAAAATCATCAGGTCTTATAGTGAAATTATTTACTCAAGAAAACTGAAAAATCTAGATGAAATGGGTGGTTTTTTAGACAGATGCCACATATGAAAGTTAAATCAAGGACAGGTAAGCTATCTAAGCAAGCCCATATCAGACAAGGAAATAGAAGTCATTGAATCAAAAAAAGCCCAGGGCCAGATGGATTTAGTGCAGAATTCTACCAGAACTTCAAGGAATAACTGATATCAATTTTCTTCAATAGAAACAGAAAGAACACTACCTAACTCATTCTATAAAGCCACAATTACTCGGATACCTAAAACATGCAAGGACCCAATCAAAAAAGAGAACTTCAGACCAATCTCGATTATTAATATTGATGCAAATAAATAAAATTCTATCAAACTGAATCCAAGAACACATCAAGACCATCATTCACCACGATCAAATAGACTTCATTCCAGGGATGCAAGGTTGGTTTAATATATGAAAATACATTAAGGTACTTTACTATATAAACAAACTCAAAGGAAAAAAACACACACGATCATTGGTCTAGATGCTAAAAAATCATTTGAAAAAATATAACACCCCTTCATGTTAAAGGAATTAGAGAGTTCAGAAATTCAAGGCCCATACCCAAACATAATAAAAGCAATTTACTGCAAACCCACAGCCAATATCAAATTAAATGGAGACATACTTGAAGTGATCCCACTGAAATCAGGGACAAGAAAAGGATGCCCACTCTTCCCATATGTATTCAATAAATTAATTGAATGTGTTAGCTAGAATAATAAAACAAAAAGAGATCAAGGTGATAAAAATTGGTAAAGAATAAATAAAGGTATCACTATTTGCAGGTAATATAATAGTATACAACATAAGCAACACCAAAAATTCTACCAGACAGCTTCTCCCAGTTCAGCAACGTGGCTGGGTATAAAATTCACTCAAATAAATAAGTAGTCTTCCTTTATACAAAGGATAATCAGGCTGAGAAAGAAATTAGGGAAGCAATTCCCTTAACAATAGCCACAAATAACATAAAATATCTTGGGGTAACTCTATGCAAACAAGGGAAAGTCCTTTATGATAATAACTTTAAGTCTCTCAAGAAAGAAATTGAAGAAGGTCTCAGAAAATGGAGAGTTCTCCCATGCTCATGGATTGGTAGTATTAACATAGTAAAAATGGCCATCCTACAAAAAGCAATCTATAGATTCAATGCAATTCCCATTAAAATCTCAACACAATTCGTAAAAGACATGGAAAGAAAAAAATCTCAAATTAATCTGAAAAGGCAAAAAAAAAAAAAAAAAAAAACCCAAAATGGTGAAAGCAATTTTTAACAATAAGAGAACAGCTGGGGGAATCACCATCCCTGACATCAATCTTTACTACAGATCAATAGTGATGAAAACTGCATGGTATTGGTACAGAGACAGACATGTCTACTTATGCAGTGATCATTCTCATCTAAACTATTTAATACTACTAATTTTTGCTGTGTAGATGACATTTGTATATATCCTCTTCATACTTCAAATTTTCAAATGTTACAAAGAGAATTGTGCTGTTTTCAAACTGTGTCTCTTATAAGATAGTTAATATAGATTTTACGTTTAAATTTGATTTTGAGGAAAACATTTTTACCAAGACTTTTATTATTTAACATTTTAATATTTCCTGAGAATATAATTTATAATAGTCTATATTTGAAGTACTTAAAAAGAATGCTAATTGCTTATTAAATGTGTGTTTATAATCTACCTTTCAATAAAGGTATTTATTTTTATATTGATGCAGATGAATTAAGTTCAGTTTTCCAATTTTTTTGTCTTATGAATTCTTCATTTAGTCTGTCTTCATCTGTACTTTATTAATGAGGATCCGCTGCCTGATGGGATTGTGTAGATCATTTACATATATCCTTTTTTCCTTGTATAATGAACTATGGAGAGAAGAATAATTTGCATTGAGCTTATTTTGATTGACATTTGAGTTCTAATATCTTTATCTGCCTCTTAAAAATATTATATGCCACATGTATGTTCATGCTATTATTAGGTAAATGACAAAGCTATTGTTAGGTAAATACTCATGTCTTTGATTCCATATGATCTTGTAAAATTTCTTTTAATCCTTAAAAAGCTTTAATGTCCTAAGATTAGCATTTCAGTTACTAATATAAACAATCTTGTGGTGGATTTAGGCATGGTTTCATATCCTTGCATGTGTGAGAGACTTTATATGTAAGTCAAGTTTATTTTAGAAGTGTCCCAGCTAAACACTGACTGTTAATTTGTCACAGCCTAAAACCATTCACCAAACAAAATCTCAAATAAATAATTGTCTCTACCGGTTGATATCTGGAGATATTTGTGACATGTTCTTGATTGTCTGAATTTATTTAGAAGGGTAGGGAACAGTATTTCTGGCACTATTTGTGGCAAGGTAGTCCTGGATTATAGATAAAAGCTAAACATTAACTATGTAGCCAGAGAGCAAACTGATCAAGTACAATTTCTTCATTATTTCTCCTTTCAAGTTACTTGCCTTGAGCTACTTCTCTTACCTTCTTTAATTATAGATTGTAACTTGGATGTGTGTGTGTGTGTGTGTGTGTGTGTGTAAAACACTGCCATGTAAGTATATTTTACTCAGTGTTTATTGGCAACAGAATGAAACTAGAACAGATATTTCCCCCCCCCTTTAATACAATCTCATGCCCTTTTATCAATTAGTATGTTTATATCATGTTATGTTATACAACATACATACATATATATATATATATATATATATATATATATATATATATATATGCTTGAATTAAGATCTATTGCTAGATTTTTTATTCCAGCAATTTATATATCTTGATTTATCTTAACACATTACTATGAAAGATGAAAAGTGTGTGTGTGTGTGTGTGTATTACTGGAGGCTGGAACACCTGGAAACTCATGAACACAAAGTCTAGGGTATTTTGTTGATCTCCTGAACAAATTGTTGAAGAGCAAGCCTACACAATTTGCCATGAGCTGTTTACACTTCTTGAGAACAAGAAAAGCCCCTGACCTCAGATTCAAGTATGATTTCCTCAAGTATCTTCCAATACCTTCTTGTAGGGCTGGACCCCTACCTCTGTGAAAAATAGCTGCAGGATAAAAGTAATTTTAAAAATCACACCTTTGAGAATAATCAGAAGGTGAACTACCTCAAACAAATAGTTACTATTATGGTATAAAATTGGTTAGTATGCTTTGATATAAAAAGCCTATAGTGGTAATGAGAAAGTAGATGTTCAAGATGAAGGAAGTTTATCGTTGAAGAGAATGCCCCAGTCAGGATCCTCATCATGACAGTTATATCAGGGTTTCCCTTGTTATTATCCCACATGAGGTAAGTACCTCGTTTATGGTTTCTTATTATCCATCCTCTGCTTTTATCTACCTGTTACTCGGTGTTTGTTTCTGTACTTTTTCATACTATATACTTCATAAATCCACCCATTTTAAGACATTCTACAGCTACCATAGTTCGTTTCTCATACAGAACATATTGGAAAATCAGCCCTGATAAAAACAATTTCCTAAGGATGGATGTCTCAGTATGTCTCAGTGATTAAAACACACACACACACACACACACACACACACACACACACACACACACACACACACACACACACATGTTTTAATGTTGATTGTATTGTTTCTTTCCTAGGTTCCTCCTTGTTTCTCTTCACCTCCCATCCATACAGATTCACTGCTTTCTGTCTCTTATTAGAAAACAAATGAGCTCATAAGAGATAATAATAAAATATAAGATGAAGCAAAAATAAGCACAGTTAAATTAAACAAATAGAGGAAAAGTCTAAGAAATGGCAAAAGAAGAAGATATAAACCCAGAAAACCACTCTTCTGCATAATTAGGAACCGCATAAAAATATAAAACTAGAAACTACAATAAATAAGCAAAGGGCCGGATTGGTAAAAAGAGAGACAGAGCAGAAAAGATAGTTCTAAAAGCAAAAACTAGAAAACCGAAAAGCCCTGATAGGGCACTATGAGAGAAGAAACTTCAAAAGATGCAGTTGAGTTTATTTTGTGTTGGCAAGGCATCTTAAGATAGTTTGTTTCTCATTGAGACTCCCTTGAAGAAAACAAAGGTTTAATTTGTAAGTGGTTATTTTTTGAACATAGCTTCTGGGTTAGAGGCAGAGACATATATCTTCTTCTCCTTTCAATCCTAGGACCCCATCTGGCTCAGACCTGCGTAGGCCATGTGTGGGCTATTTTAGTTTCTGTAGTTCATGTGTGCCCTGGTTTTGTTGTGTTTAGAAGGCCTTTTTTTCCTTGGTATCTTCCATTCCCCCTTAATATAACATTCGTTTGTCTCCTCTTGCACAGGGTTGCCTGAGTCTTAAGGAGAGTGATTTGATGGTGAGATCCTTTTAGTTGTATGTATTCCAAGTTCTCTCAGTCTCTGCACATTTACTGGCTGTGAATCTCTATTTCAATCTGCTGTAGGAGGAAGCGTCTCTTATGATGGCTGAGCAATGCATATTTGGGTTTACACTAGGTTTTTAGGTGCCTAAGCTATGTAGTCTCAGGTTCTTGGTCTATGAAGCAAAGCAGCACCAAGTATGGAATTGTCCCTTAAGTCAACTCAGATATGGGTTGATTATTTCCATAAGGTTTGCACTGCAATTGTACTAGATTGTCTTGCAGTCAGGGTACTATTGTAGCTTTAATAGTTTGAACTTAGTTGGTGTTAATTTTTCTTCTTTGATAAGTTGCAGAGTACCTTCCTGTACCAAAGATGTTAAAAAGGGTGAAGACTCTGTAGGCACCCAGTATGACTGCCATGCCTGGTCTCAATTAGAGAGGATGTGCCTAATCTTGTAGAGATTTGAGAGTGAATGAGAATGCCTGTGGTGATGAGCACCATCTTAAAGGAGGAGGGTTATGGGATGAAGAACTTTGGGAAGGGGTCCCAAGAGGGGGGCAACATTTGGGATATAAATAAATAAAATACTTTAAAAAATAAGATATACAGATTTTATCAGAATTCTCAAAAAATGTAAACTCAAATAACTAAGAAACACTTAAAGCAAAATTCAACACTATCAGTGTTCAGGGAAAAGTAAATGATAACTACTTTGAGACTTCATCTTACACCTGTCAGAGTGGCTAAAAACAATGAAACAAATGCATGTCATTCTGGGAGCATGTGAAAATAGGGGACACAATCTTTTGCTAGTGTGAGTGCAAACTTGAAAACCACTATGCAAATCATTGTGCTGATTTCTCTGGAAGATAACAATTAATTTACATTGAGATGCAGCTATATGTCTCAGCATATATCCAGGGAATGGCTCATCCCATCTCAGGGACACTTGCTCAACCATGTTAATTTATGCTTTATCCGCAATAGCGATAAATGAGAAAAATATAAATACTCTTCTACTGAAAATAGATTTATACAATTGAACATTACTCCGTTCATCAAATTCACATGTTAATAAATAGAAGTAAAAAAAAAAAGTCATTCTGAGTTGGGTAACTCAGACCCAGAAAGGTACTAGGATTTGCATTTGCTTATAGGTGGATATTAGCTGTGCCTTTTTAAAAAACCAGTGATAAGCAAGCTATTGTCTGCAGAACTACAGAGTTTAGATTAAGTGAATGGTGAGGACAGAAAAATCTCCCAGGAAGAGCAAAGTATAACAAATAATTATTGATGGAGGTAGGGAGAGACTGCAGCATGAGGATCAAATCAAGAGGAGAGGAGATGGGGATCCCAAGGCAGAGACTATGTGGAGAAACAACTAAAACTAAGGCCCATGGCTGGGCAGTCTATAAACCTAATATAATAGAAGCTTCCATAGGTCTGAAGGGAATCTAAATGAAATCAACAAATAATGAGTGGGACAGAGCCTCAAGTGAGCAATTTTATTTGTGTTGGCAACAATATTCTTGAATGTAAAACTGTATTTTATTTAGTGCCTTATCCTCACTGTGTAGGACTGTGTCGCAAAGAAGTTTATTTGTTTGTTTGTTTGTTTGTTTGTTTTAATTGTGACAGCATAAAAAGAAAGACAGATAGGGAAAAGAGAGGAAAGAAAGGAAGAAGGGAGGAAGGAAAGAAGGGAGGGAGGAAGGAAGGAAGGAAGGAAGGAAGGAAGGAAGGAAGGAAGGAAAGAAGGAAGGAAAGAAGGAAGGAAAGAAGGAAGGAAAGGAAGGAAGAAAGGAAAGAATGAAGGAAGGAAGGAATAGAGGGAGGTAGGAAGGAAGGAAGGAATAGAGGGAGGTAGGAAGGAAGGAAGGAAGGAAGGAAGGAAGGAAGGAAGGAAGGAAGCAAATGATGGAAGAAAAAATGAAGGAAGGGAGATGGAGCAGTGTTGTATAAATATCCTTGTGATGTTAGGGATTAACCATCAAAACATCCAAAGATTGGTCAAATGCAAGTGGTAGGACAATTTTCTAAAAGAGGAAGGGTACTACTGTCTTAGTTAGGCTTTGACTGCTATGTACAGATAACATGACCAGGGTAACTTTTAACAATATTTAATTGGGGTGGATTTACAAGTTCAGAGGTTCAACTAATTATCCTCAAGGCTGGAGTATGGCAACATCCAGGCAAGCATAGTGCAGGAGGAGCTACATCTAGGATGTTCTACATCTTCATCTGAAGGTTGCTTAGCAGAATGCTGACCTCCAGGCACCAAGAATGAGGGTCAAAGCCCACCCAAAGTAATTCACCCACTCCAGCAAAGCCACACCTATTCCAGCAGGGCCACACCTTCTTGCTCCCTGGGACAAGCACATAGAAACCATCATAGATACCAATACTAGTATTTTCTTTAGACATTTTTTTTGAGAGATAGAGATAATCTACATAGGACAATGTCTAGTAAAACTTCCTTTCACAAACCAAATTTTAGTTTTAGAACTAAAGTAGAATAATATATAGCAACAAACTCCTAAATGCACAGCTCCTAACATACTCATTTCTGCAACTGTGCATTCATTCAGCAAATCTCTTCATCATGAATTATCAGAGCACGGGAGTAGGAGAAGATGATAATTCAACTCCTTCATATTTGCCTGCACATCACTTCCCAAATCCCAGAACACCTTTATTATCCATTTGCAGGTGCCACCGCACTTCTTACAAACAGGGCACTAGTAAGGTAAAGAAGACGCTTTGACATTTAGTTGCCCTGACATTTACCATTGAAATTAATGATGCTATAAAATTGTCATGCCGCATGCCATTTACTCAGAGTGATGCTTATTAATCACAAATACTATGTAATCTGTTTTAGATGTAAAAGGTTATGTATTCCTTTTATTTCACATTCTGATTAAAGCTAAAGCCGTGTGCATGCAGAATCATTATAAACTCAAATGTGAACTTTAAATGGGATTTTAACCTCGGGGATTTACATGTCATACAAAATTTATGAACATTGAGAAAATAAGAAAAAATAATTTTCTTATTTTCAGGAACATTTTTTTGGAATGTTAATATGCCTACTTATACCAAAGGAAGAGTGGAGAACTACTTGTTCAGGTTACTATTTAGGGGGTTTATCCAAAAAGGTAATGAAATTCAATGCAGATGAGAAAAAGAAATATTTCCTGTGGTACTAGAATGTGAATGTTTAATGAGTCCCCTCTCAAAAGAGAATGACTTGACCTGGTATATTTAAAAGAGATTCCCAACACAGACTTTATTTTAAAAATAGTTTGAGCCAGTAGACAAAACCTCTGCATCTTAGAAGTAATGCTCTGTAAACCTAATAAGAATATAGATTGTAGGAATTATTTTCCATGTTTGTATTTTCTAATGTTCTACTACACCTAAGCATAAACACTACATAATTGTGCTCATTCGTGTCTTTATGCTAATGTGAATGTATATTAATATTTGAATTTATTTTAGATGCATACATCAAATGTTGACATGATACCAGTTTTATACTTAATGTTGATAAATATAACCACATTATTTTTAAACTCCAAAATAGGGGATGATTTTTGAATGAACATGGAGATTACTTTTAAACTAGGCTTAAGTTATTAAACCTGAAATATTCTGCTCAGAAAGAATTATATAAACAATAATAAATAAATACAGCAAGTTATGTTTATAGCACACATAGACAGAAATGAAAAAATTATGAAAAAAGTCCTGAATTTGAGAAGACATAAGAAGAGTTGGAGGGGGCAGATGAGTAGAAATGATATAAACACAGCATTGATATATGAAATTAAAAAAAAAAACACTTAACCAACCAAACAAAACAAAACAAAACAAAACAAAAAAATTGTAAAGCATTGGCTTGTGAAGACAAGCTAGAAATCATCCAGAATTAATTATCTTACAGAAACTGTTTTTTAATGGTTAAGATGGCTTATTTATTGGAATGCTTGATCCTTGGTTAGTGGAACTCTTTGGGAAAGTTTAAAAGGTTCATCCTTGTTGCAGAAGGTATGTGACTAGGTAGTCTTTGAAGTACCAAAAGATTCATGCCATTTCTCATACTTCCTTTGCTGGTTTGTCACAGCAATGGAAAAGTAACTAGTAAAGAGTCGAAGTCATTAAGCAAAAATTTCAAAAAAAGTTACTGGCAAAATGGATGATTATGATGCTCCAGGGACTTTTCTCCCAGACACATCACTTTGAGACAGAATCCATGTGCCAAACCAACCCACAAGAATTAAGGAAGCCAGAGGAAAGACTACTGCTTACCTTAGTGTAACAGCATGAAATCCTTAGTAAAGAATACATGGAGGAATGTTAATTTTCATTTCACTCTTTCTCTGACACTAAGCAGCTCACATGGGAATATGATGCCTCACATTTAGAGAAAAGACAGAAATATAATCCTACACCAAAGCTGTCCTATGAAGCCTAATGCTATGCAGAATCCCACAGGCAATTCTTTCATGATAGACTTTAGCCAATCCACTAAATCTGCCATGTCTCCCCTGATTCTTGCTCAATAGGGCAATGTATCAACATCTTCCTTCTAGACAGAGTAACTGAGGAGTATGCATGGCTTTGCTTAGGAGTTTAGTGACCTGGCTTCTTTGGTGAGGCCGGGGAGCAGGTAGAGAATAGAGTTGTCCTGTTGGTGGACTTTTATTCACAGATGGAGCATCCAGATAATCCATTTTACCATTCATAAACCTACGATCTTGTGAGAGACATCTTCCTGAAGCCACTGCCATGATCTGTGCCCTGATAAAATCCATCTTATTTTGGCCTACATCACCACCACCTATAAGGTTGTTTAATGTGTGCTTCTAAGACTTCATGGACTCCTGTAGCTTTCAGGTTTGAAATACAAGTGCTCCCCAGCATACCAGAATCTGGATGGTAAATAGTGCATACATCAACTCTACCCCAAGTTTTGGTAAAACTAGAATCCCACAAAAAGAATAGTAGGGAAGAAAAATGATAATTGAACTCTGTATTGAGTTGGTAAAACTAAACATTGGGAAAATTTGAAATAAATACCTTTTGCCTTGGCTAGTTCTCATATACAGACATTCTGGACTTTTCAGAGTCTGTGCATTCCATTGTTTATATAATCAGCATCACAGTGTTTGAATGGAATGACTCAGCCCATAATTACCACCAAGAACCCTAGTAACCTCTACTTGTATCCTGACCCTGTTTTATATTGTTTTCTGTAGGCTGGGTTATTCAGATAGGATCCTGCTTTGTAACACTTATAGATATAGGGAGTCTGAGCCCATTCTTTCCCCAACACCATATAAATCTTGTAATTGAACACAAAAAGTAAAGAGAGGTTATAGATGCAGCAAGTCCTTGTATTGGATATTTGGAAGAGGATTTCTACAAAAGTGCCCAGTGGTAGGCAAACCTGATCATAGACCAGTTGCTATAGACAATATGTCTAGGTCTATTTCACCAAAATATGAAAAATAAAAGTTTTCTTTCTATGGAAATGGTTGGAGAACCACTCTCCTTTGGTCACTTCTCTAGTCTTCCATCAACAACAGCCCAAGAGAAGGTTTGGAAAGAATTAATGTCTGAGTTGCCATCTACTGATAGCACACTACAACCACATACACTTGAAATAGCCTAAACTTAGCCTGCAATCAAGGCTGAACACATTTCTACCAAGATAAGTAGAGATCTCAGAATATCTGGTAGAGTAGGCAAACACAAAGGAGATCATAAACAAAAAATAAATTTCCTTTAAAGCAAAGATTTAATGCATCAACAAACATGAAAAACTTTCAGAGGGCTATGATCTCATCTAATGCCCAACATAACATGCTTGAAACTTACCAGGTGACTCATGCATGGTACCTGTAAATTTTTAGATAGCTTATTCAAAATACTTGTTTTAAGGAAACTTAATTATCTGCAAGACACTAGCAAGAAACAATTAATTCTTCTGAAAAGAAAATTTAATGTAGAAAAAAATGGATACTATAAAGTAAAAAAAGAAATTTAATACCTGAAAAATTAAGTCAGAGAAATTAAAACCATAATGAAAGTGGTGGAGAAATGGTTCAGGAAGTAAAAGAATTGGCTACTCCTCAAGAGGATATAAGGTTTTTTCAGTTCCTACATAGCAGCTCACCAGCATTGGTAACTTCAGTTACTTGGGATTTGAGTTTTTCTTATCCTCATGGCTATATACAGGGATACATATACACATTCATAATGCATATATAAATAATATATTACATAAATAATGATATATTTTTACATAATATAATATTTTATATACTATGTGGGTGGGTAGAAAGAAACAAAAGAAGCCAGTTGGTGGTGGCACACGCCTTTAATCCCAGCACTTGGGAGGCAGAGGCAGGTGGATTTCTGAGTTTGAGACCAGCCTGGTCTACAAAGTAAATTCCAGGACAACCAGGGCTATACAAAACCCTGTCTCGAAAAAAAACCAAAAACCAAAAACCAAACCAAACCAAACCAAACCAAACCAAACCAAAACAAAACAAAACAAAACAAAACAAAACAAAACAAAACAAAAAAGAAAATTACATCAAACATTAAGAAAATGATTACTGAGTCAATGACAAGACTCTGAAAAGATACAAGTCGAAAAAAAGCATAAAAATGAAGAATGTCAATGGAAACATTAGATTATCAATAAAATAAGAATTTTTTTTTATATTTTAAGTGATAAATACACAAAAATACCAGAAGTTTATATGTATTATTACTGTTGATATAAGATTATCCAGCTACATAAAACTCTTGTCAGTAGTGAAACTCAGGTCAATTTAGTTTACCACAGATACACTGTAATTAAACTGAAAGCAGGCAGAATTAAATAGAGGGTTCTCAGGACCGGGTGGGGTGCACATAGGAGTATGTGGAATGTCTGTGGAATGAGCCTACTTTAGGAATGGGAGAGTAAAGAAAGAAGAGCTTTTTCACAACATTGGAGAAAATAATTGTTGACAGTATACATAACTAAACAAAGTTAGTTTGATATTATAGAGCTACATAGACAAACAGAACCAGAATTTGTCACTACTCAGCTGGTTCAACAAGAAATGCCAAAGACAGATCTGCAAACTTAAAACAAAGACAAAAATAAGTGATGAGAAGAAGAGTGAAATATAATCCTTTAATAGGTAAACAAGAAGCATCAAAATCACTTCAATTTTTATGCAAAGACGAACAGACACCTGAACGTGCTGGGTGTATTAGAAGGTAGCAGACATTACCATGTAAATTTGAATAAATGGGGCAGAATGAAAAATAATTACTGATAGTTTTCTCCTTTTCATGAGTCTTCTCATATTTTTGCTATTCATGTCATATGTTATTTACAGTAGATTATTATAATGAAAAGATTTCTTCGTGGTCTCACAGTAATTCCAAACAAAATTGTGTATGATACATAAAATTATAGCCAGATAATGAAAACATACTACTAGAGAATATTAAGCACATAGGAAGGCTTTAGGATAGCAGTAAAGTTAAGAAAATAAATGAGGCGAACATAGAAAAAAGAAACCTCTTGCCAATAAAAATATCTTTCTTATCAATAATTACCTTGAGTATAAAATGTTAAATTATTCAATTAAGACAAAAGGATGTTCATGTTGGGTCATATATACTGTTGGTGAGACTAAAAGTATTCAAGCTACTATAGAAAATATTTTGAAACTTGTCTCCCAAGACTGATGACTTGTGGTAGAATCCTGGAACTCATAAAAAGATGGAAAGAGAATGAATTCAACCAAGTTATAGTCTGACCCGACATACGTGCCAAGGAATGTGCATAATCACAAATCTAACACACAACACACACACACACACACACACACACACACACACAGAGAGAGAGAGAGAGAGAGAGAGAGAGAGAGAGAGAGAGAGAGAGAGAGAGAGAGAGAGAGAGAGAGAGGATTATGTTGTTTGTAAATATCTATGAAAGAATGTATTGTTGCTATAAAATAAAATACAGATTTTTTTAATGTTTTTCTCCATGAGAAACTTCTGGTTTCTTTGGAAACTCAGTTGTGTCACATGATGTTTTTCTGGAAGCTGTCTTGTGAAAGGAAACTCTGCTGAAACAGACACATGAGAGGGCATTGATATTTTTCTGGAATGGAGACTTGAGATGGCATATGGTGTTTGGAAAGAGTGTAAATGGACCCCTACTAACAGTGAGAGGATGCTCTCATACTGTTACATCTTACAATGCTTTGCTGGACTTCACTGGTCTTTGCAAGCCTTGCAGTGCTTCGCTGGCCATTGCTGATCTTCCCTGGTCTTCACATCATAGAGAGAAACATGCCAAACAACTTCTCCTGGTAGTCTGGCTGATTTTTGCCACTTCCACTTACTCCAGCTGATTGAGGAGCCCTGCAATTTCAGCTGGATCAAAATGCTGTTAATAGCTCATGTTTAGTTCTTGCTGTTGTACTGGACCCCTTCTACTGATTCATGTTTAGTGTTGGTCTGGATTTCTGGCATCCTGATAAAAATGAATAGAATTGCCACAAAGAAATACTTTCTTAATTTATTTTTTATTAGATATTTTATTTATAAACATTTCAAATGCTATCCCGAAAGTTCCCTATACCCTCCCCCCGTCCTGCTCCCCTACCCACCACTCCCGCAATACTTCTAAACAGGTCCACAAACCCATTTTCCTTATAAACTTTCTTCCGCTACCTCTGTTCAGTGGGCTAGAAGGGAGGTTGAAGCATTCAAGAATTCTAAATAAAGTAGATTTAGAAAAAATCTAAGCCAACAAGCAACTAAATATTTTAGAAGGTAGGTTTGTAAATTTTTAACATTACACAGTGTTTATGCACATGTGTCAAAACATCAAATGGTGCCCAATTGATGCAGTAATGATTTATGTACCATTATAAATACATTTTGTTAACTTTAAAAGAAGAATTTTCATCATCATGATGGCTGCATTGTTGATATCTATACATCAATATAAGAAACTGTAGAAAGAGTTCTGAGAGACTGAGTCACTTGCCTTATGTTTCTCCTGATATTAAATTATAAAATATATAACCAAATCAAGTCTAATGTCACAGTGAATTTTCCATTGAGTCAGACTAGATGATTAAATTAATTTTCTGTCCATGAAAACGCTCTGCATATTTAGATTACTAGAAAATAGATACCTGTATTCTGTCCCTTTATTCATCACACACTGAAACACTTAACCAAATAACAATTATAAATGAAAAATATTAGTAATTATTCAATCATATTATTCTTTTAGTTTGCACATTATCCTCTGTTTAGGAAGATGGTAATTAATTCCTACCTATTTTTATTACATTCACAATGACTTTTCAAGCTGGTTGTTCCCACCAAGCTGTTGATAGCATTCTGTGCTGCCTTACACTTGGGAATGTGCTATTGTCTACAATTTAATTACCGAGTTATCACACATTTCCCACACATATGCTTATAAATTGAATATGTTGTCAATCATTCATTTTCCTCCTGCTAAAAATATATCTATTTCTACCATATGTTGGTGAAATAATTTTTCTTTTTTATTGGCTTTAGGATTTTAGGAAGTTGTCTGTATTGTTTGTCATTGTTTGCAAACACATTGAAAATGCTATTTGTCATTTGTACAAAATATCAGAACAGCCTTCTGGTGACAAGCTCTTTTTTTTCAAGGAAACAATAATTTAAAAATGATGGAGGGAAGAGAATATTAACTTTTGCTAAGTTTCCTTTTTTCTAATGATTTTCATTCACAGTTTTATTAAAAACATACACACTATTGACTTTAAAGCACCCCTAACCTGCTCAGGCAAGTTTAAGCCCAGTATTCTATAAAATGTAACAAATTGTATTAATAATGGCTTTCTTCCACAATACAGTAGGGGAATATTTTGAAATAGTAAAGCTGCACAAAAATCTAAGAGCTCAACTTTAGGAAATACTATATGAAATTAGAATGGAGATATTTTTCCACATCTGACTTTAGGAGACTATGTTTTCACCGTGCTTCTCACTAATAAAGAACGGCTAATATATATTTCTTTAGCATGACAAAATCACAAAGAACCTTTCTGTACTTTTTGTAGATATATTTGAGATCAATAGCCTCTGAACCCTTGATACAGATACCAATTAGCCTTTTGAGTCTCTTGATTTATAGTTTGTTCAGACACTATCCTATATTGTCTACTGAATTTATTCTTTAGTCAGGGTTTCTCATGTTATTTAATAGAATTTTAGCAGGCTTGAAATTGAGTCTGTGAATATAACTACTAGTGTGTATTATAATAAGGCTCAAAAGGCTCCCAGGACCCAACGCAGATAATATTAGCTGAATTGCCCAACAAAGGGGAGAAGAACCCATAGAGACCATATCCAGAGATTAGGCACACCCCGGTCGAGGGATGGGCCACCCACTCTTCTCAAAATTTTAACTCAGAATTGCTCCTGTCTAAAGGAAATACAGGGACAAAGAGTAGGCCACAGACTGAAGAAAAGGCCATGTAGAGACTGTCTCACCTGGGTATCCATCCCATATGCAGTCAACAAACCCAGACACTATTGCGGATGCCAAGAAGTGCTTATAAACAGGACTTGAAGGAAAGTGGGAAAAGTTTTTGGTAGGGTTTTGAAGGAAGAAAGTTATGGGAGAAATGTTATAATTAAAATACAATTACAAAAAATAAAATAAGCAAACAAAAAAGTTGATTATCTTCTTCTACCATGTGGGTCCTGGATGTTGCTTGGAGGTCTCAGATAGAGGTTTGGCAGCAGGCACTACACTCAATGAGCTGTCTCTGTGGCCCCAGGCTCATTCTTTTTTTTTTTTTTTAATATTGCTATATTCATAAAAGCCCAGTCATGAAATACAATGGATTTCCTATTTTTCCATTAATTAAATAAAGATATAGACAGAAGCCACCAGACTTAATAGGAAATACTTATATGTTTTAATTTCTATAATTTTATTACTCTCAAATTTACCTTATTCCTCAAAACTGTTTTACAGTAGTTATCGTAATTACTATTTGTTAATACTGATTTCTGCCAGCAATGGTTTATACAGGACAGATTAATTAGTACAGTGATATAAGCTAAATTGAGTAAGAAATAATGATGCACTAATGTTTAAATCATTGCTAATCATTACACTAAGGCATACTCACTTAGTACACATTGTTGGACAAATAGGATTAACTCCTCGGATGGGCCTACGGGAATTGCAAATGATGCCTAGTCATTTCTCTAAATATTTATAGGTTTGGATAAAGCAAACAATTGAAAGAAATATTATATATTGGAGAGTGGAAATATGCCTCTCTGAGAAAAAGAAAATTGATAAGAAGAATGACTGATTCATAGAAAGGGGAAAGAATTGGTGATTTTATACACTAATTGGACTTCAAAATGAGATCCACATTTACTAAGGAGTTTGTGAAATGATGAAAGAAAGGCACACAATTACACATAGAGATAGGCTTATCCTACCATAGCTATTTAAATGTGGGTTATAGATTTAGGATACTCATCTCAAGAGAATAAAGTCATCCAGATGCTTTGATTGGTATGGTACTGGCATGATCAAGACAAGAATGATGTGAATACTATCCATGTGAAACCAGGGAAACAACCAAACTCTATTGCAATAACCCACATCCAAATGAGGTATTTTTTTAATAACTTGATAATATTACAATAGCATTAGGTATCAATTTTATAATAGGCTGTTGTTAAACTCTACAGTCCATATTGAAGATTAAAGAAAATACATTAACAAGTGGCTTCAACATTATTGTCTTCACTATTTCACACACTGTACAGAGGCATAAAATTTAAAATTAAAAACCACATTATACAAAATGGCAACATCTCATAAGATTTTTCAGGCTGACTTATGACCCAAATTTTCTAAAGAAAGTTTTATCAATTACATTATAGATTTTCACCACAATAAAATATTTTGTTCAACTCTAGGTGTTAGAGAAAATAAAATAGAAGAAAAACTGTTGAATAGTAAAGCAGGTCTCAATTTTCAGAAGGAACAAGTGAATGGCCTGTTTTCCATTGTCTTAGAAAATGTATACATTCACAAGCAAACACAAATTCACACAGCAGGGCTCAAAAACATTGCCTAAACTGGCCTATGTCATGTTTTAAAGTAAAAAATTAAAAAATAAAAAGTAAGAAATGAATAAAAATGATTCATTTACAAATTAAAATACAGAGATGGAAAAGAAAATGAAAAGGAAAAATTACGTTGCTTAATGTAAGATGTATTGATTTATGAGCAGAAAGCACAGCATCTGCAGAAATAATAAACTACATCTCACTAGCTAACATAATTAAGGATAACACAGAACAATAAAATGAAACCTATAAAATAAGAATAATGTTTAAAAGAGGATTCTTAAAAGTCTTTATATTTTAAACCTACATATTTCCATGTGTTATTGAAGAAACTTCTCTCTAAGAAAACATCATTGACAGACATATAACAGTGGAGAAAATCAAAGACTAAATTTAATGGAACACAAGTGAATATGCAATCAAACAATTCCTTAAAATGATCTGGCTTAGAAAATATTAGGTTTAAGAGCTAAGTGATAATGTAAATATGCTGAAATTAAAGAAAAACTAAGTAGAATGTTATTAGTATCTCTGATAAAAACTGTATATGTACAAAACACTTTAAGTCTTCTTCCATCTATGTAAGTTAAGTTAAAAGATGTAAGCCCTATTCTGATGCTAAAAGACAATAGCAGATTAACAGCATGCATCACTACCATTCCAGATTCAGTATTAAAATAGACACAATTATCCAATTATTTTTCTTTTTTATTGGATAATTTCTTTAATTACATTTCAAATGTTATCCCCTTTCCTGGTTTCTGCCCTCCCAGAAACCCCTATCCCATCCTCCCTCCTTCTGCTTCTATGAGGATGTTCCTCCACTCACCCACCCACTCTTACCTCTCCACCCTCAATTCACCCACAGTGGGGCATCTATCAAGCCTTCATGGAAGCAAGGGCCTCTCCTCCCATTGATGCATGACAAGGCCATCCTCTGCTACATATGCAGCTGGAGCCATGTGTGTTGATGGCATAGTCCATGGAAACTCTAGGGGGTCTGGTTGGCTGATATTCTTGTTCTTCATATAGGGATGAAAACCCCTTCAACTCCTTCAGTCCTTTCTCTAATTCCTCTACTAGGGACCCCATGCTCAGTCTAATGGTTGGCTGAGAGCATCCACCCATGTATTTCTAGGGCTCTGGGAGGGCCTCTCAGAAGAAAGACATATCAGGCTCCTTTCAGCATGAACTTCTTGGCTTCCACAATAGCATCTGTGTATGGTAACTGTTTATGGGATAAATTCCCAGGTGGGACAGTCTCTGGATGGCCTTTCATTCAGTCTCTGCTCTACACTTTATCTCAATACTTGTTCCTGCAAGTATTTTGTTCTCCTTCTAAAGAAGGAAGCACCCGCGCTTTGGGCTTCCTTCTTCTTTAGCTTCATGTTGTATGTGAATTGAAACTTGGTTACTTGGAGTTTTGAGCTACTATCCACTTATCAGTGAGTGCATACCATGTGTGTTCTTTTGTGATTGGGTTACCTCACTCAGGATGATTTTTTTTCTAGTTCTGTCTAATTGCCTAAGAATTTCATGAATTCATTGTTTTTAATAGCTGAATAGTACTCCATTGTGTAAATATTCCACATTTTCTGTATCTTTTCTTAATTGAAGGACATCTAGGTTCTTTCCAGCTCATGGCTACTATAAATAAGGCTGATGTGAACATAGTGGAACATGTGTCCTTATTACATGTTGAAGCATCTTCTGGGTATATGCCCAAGAGTGGTATAGCTGGATCCTCAGGTAGTACTATGTCCAATTTTCTAAAAAAACGACAAACTGATTTCCAGAGTGGTTGTACCAGTTTGAAATCCCACCAGCAATGAAGGAGTGTTCCTCTTTCTCCACATCCTCTCCAACATGTGTTTTCACCTGCATTTTTGATCTTAGTTGTTCTGAAGGTGGTAAGTTGGAATCTCATGGTGGTTTTGATTTGCATTTCTCTGATCACTAAGGTCTTTGAACATTTCTTTTGGTGAATCCCTCAGTTCTGAATTATCTGTTTAGTTCTCTAGCCCCCCCCCCTTTTTTATTTTGCTGTTTGTATTTTGGTGATTAGCTTCTTGAGTTCTTTATATATTTTGGATATTAGCTCTCTATCAGATGTGGGGTTAGTGAAGATTGTTTCCCAATGTGTAGATTGCTTATTTTTCTTATCAACTATGTCCTTTGCCTTACAGAAGCTTTCTAGTTTTATGAGGTCCCATTTATCAATTCTTGATCATAGAGCATGAGCCATTGGAGTTCTGTTTAGAAAATTACCCCCTGTGCAAATGTGTTCAAGGCTCTTTCCCACTTTCTCTTCTATTAGATTCAGTGTATCTGGTTTTATGTTGAGATCCTTGAAACACTTGGACTTGAGCTTTGTACAAGGTGACAAATGTGGGTCTATTTTCATTCTTATACATACAGACAGCCAGTTAGAACAGCACCATTTATTGAACATGATTTCTTTTCTCCATTTTATATTATTGGTGTCTTTGTCAAAGATCAAGTGATCATAAGTATGTGGTTTTATTTTCAGGTCTTCAATTCTGTTCCATTGATCAACTTATCTGCCTCTGTACCAATACCATGCAGTTTTTATCACTATTGCTCCGCAGTAATGCTTGAGGTCAGGGATGGGGGTTACCTGAGCTGTTCTTTTATTGTTAAGATTTTCTTTTTTTATTTTTTTGCAATTCTGGGTTTTTGCCTTTCCAGATGAATTTGAGAATCGCTCTTTCCTTGTCTTTGAAGAATGTTGTTGGGATTTTGATGGGGATTGCATAGAATCTATGGATTGCCTTTGGTAGGATGGCCATGTTTACTATGTTAATTCTGCCAATCCATCAGCATGGGAGATCTCTCCATTTTCTGAATCTTCTTCAATATCTTTCTTGAGAGACTTGGAGGTGTTTTCATGCAGATCTTTCACTTATCTGGTTAGAAGTACCCCAAGATATTTTATGCTATTTGTGCCCATTGTCAAGGGAATTGTTTCCTTTATTTCTTTCTTAGACTGTTTATCCTTCTTATAAAGGAAGGCTACTAATTTATTTGAGTGAATTTTATATCCAGCCATTTTGCTGAAATTGTTTATCAGCTGGAGAAGTTGTCTGGTAGAATTTTTGGTGTCGCTTATGTATACTATCATATCATCTTCAAATAGTTATGTCCAGCCATCTGATTTTCTCTAGTGCTACCACCCCTCACTAAATCTGACTGGAGCCTGTCCTTCCTGTAATCCTGGTTGTGTTCAGAACTCCTCAGAGTCCAGCTGTCTCTGTGATCCTGTGATTCTTGGATCCTGTGATCCTGAGATTCTGGGTGTGTCAGAGTTCCTAGGAGTCAAGCTGACTCTAGGACCCTGAGAACCTGGTATAACCAAGCTCCTGGGCTCCTGGGTTCCTGACATCCTGGGATCCCGGGATCCTGGGTGTGTTAGAGCTCCTGGGATTTGAGCTTCCTCTAGGTGCTGTGTGTCTGGCTTTGGAGTTTGTGGCCAAGGTAAACTGTCACAGACCTGAAGGATAGGAAGCCACTGGTTGGTCAGGGTTCCTGTGTCCCTGGATCCTGCTGGTCCATTTACTCCTGGTGGTGTTGGAACAGATATTGTGTCCTACTCACCACTGATCCTATGATCCTGGGCATGTTAGAGCAACTAGTAGTGGAACTTCCTCTGGGTGCTGTGGGACTGACTGCAGAGTTTGCACCCAAGGTAAACTGGCATAGACCAGAAGGAGACAATTCTCCAAATTTAATGACTATGACTTTTATGAATTTTGTTCAAAAGGAGTCATTTGCAAAGTATGGAAGTTGCTCTTATTGATTGTATAAATGTCAGCAAAAATTAAATAACTATGTCTGATAATAATGAACTAACATTACTTCTCCATAGTAGGAGCATGGCCATGTAATTGTACAAGATTTTTCAAAACAGTAAGGATTGTATTCAATTCACTAGCTCTGTTTCTAATCTAAGTCTGTCATAGTATATTGCTAAATTAAAATTTATTGCTCGTACTCTCTACATGATAATTGCACTTTTACATGTGTGCTTCTTGATATATTTACTCATAAATTCAAATATTTAATATGCCTTATTATTAATAATACAGATTTGGAATTTTTAACGTGTACATTTATATATGCATATATAATACATACACATGCACATTACTGATGAAATGTGAATGGAATTATAGTATATCTTAGAATAAATTAAAATTAAAAGCATAAAACATTACTATTAATAGAAGTAAGATGTTGCAAAATGTACTTATGTTAATCCATTATTTGTCTAAATTTTCTGCTGTTGTCAGAAATGAGATGTAGATGCTGGAAAATGAACTTAGGTACTCTATAAGAAAAGCAGACATTTAATTGGAAAGAAATCTCTCTATATCCAAGTTCACATTTTAAAATACATGCTACCTCATTAGAACATATGGAGTCATGATAAATATAGGAATGTGTAGTATATCATGATAAAAATTCTTTCAACATTACTTTTATTGAAAGAATCATTGTATAGAGTAACTGACATTCAGTTTAACTCATATTCTGACTGTATGGTGTAGAGGAGAGAATTTCCTTGGCAGTGGTGGAAGTTGGAACCTTCACAAACCAACTTTATGAAGTAAGACATCATTATAGTTTGTAGTTTCACAATCTGGAAAGATATTACAGAGTGACACATGTTTATTGTAAACAAAGTATTTATTATTGTCATGGGAAATAGAATTGTTAAAGATAATGATGTACTTAAAATTTTCTATTAGAACAACTACTTCCTCTTGTTTATTGACCTCTCTTCTTTCTTACATTCGAGTGTGAAATTATATGTGATGTTGAACAATAAAAAAAAATCCTTTGTGGTGTCTTAAAACTGTTTTCAAAATCGATAGTTTACTATCCTGTGAAACTAATTGTGGCATTGTGTCAACTTTCTGTTACTATAATAATGTTCATCAGATGTTAAGTTTATAGAAGAAAAATGTTTATTTAGATTGGTGGTTTCAAAAGTGTCAGGGTGTGGATGCTTGGCTTTGGGGTTTTGATCCATATAAGATGGCAGTGCACCATGGTAGGACCTAGTAGCAGAAAGTGAGATCCCTTGGAGAGCTCTTCTTATTTTGACCCAAAAAATTCACACTAGATTACGCCTATTGCATGGTAAATACTCGTTTACAGCCACAGGCTCCTATTTTACTGACAATCTATCAGAAAGGAAAATGAAAGCCATGTAAATGTTATAGAATTCTAGAAATACAATTTATTAAATGGTACTCTGGCATTTATGAATCTCTGTTGACAGGGTGATGCCTATGGAGTTTTTCAGTTGCTTGCTCTAAATCCATTCTCAATCGAGGGAGTTAATCTCCTGTCTTGTAAATTTGGTCCTAATAATAAATTCTTTTCTCAGACCAATGGGTAGTTCTAATGGCAACATCGCTGGATTATGATAACATGATTAAAACCCAAAACAACAACAATAATAAAAAATCATGAAAATTATACTACTATTTATATAGAAACAATTTGGGAGTGAGAAGAAAGCAATTATAGAAGGGGGATGGAGGAAGGGACCTGGGTGGAAAAGAGAACAGGAAGAGGAAGAGGGAAACATGATCAGGTATTGGGGGAGGAACAGGACTGAAGCTTGGAGGGCCAGGAGAAAGATTGGAAATAGGCAACCTCAGGAGTTAGGAGGTAGGGGGGAAGCTCTTGAATGTACCAGAGTCCTGGAAGGTGAGAATCACTCAGAACTCAAAGGGAGAGACCCTAGATAAAATGCCCTACAGTGGAGAAAGGGAACCTGTAGAGTCCACCTCCAGTAGAAAGAGAGCATCAAGAGGAGGGACGGGTTTGCCATTCCACTGTCAAAAACTCTGACCCAGAATTGTTCCTTTCTGAAAGAAGTGGAGAAACAAAAATGGAGAAGAGACTGAGGAAAAAGGAAGTTCTGTTGACCAGCTCAAATTGAGATCCAGTTCAGGGAGAGGCCCTAAGGCCTTATATTATTACTGATGTGATGGTGTGCTTACAATAAGGGCCTATCATGACTGCCCTGTGAAAGACCCAACATGCAGCCGAAAGAGCCAGATACAGATATTTATATCCAACCAATGGACAGAAGCTGCTGACCCCTGTGGTTGATTTAGAGAAAAGCTGGAAGAATCTGAGGACTAAGGTGACCCTAAAGGATGACAAGCAGTTTCAATTTATTTGAATCCCTGGGATCTCTCAGACACTGAGACACCAACCAGGCAGCATACACCAGCTGATATGAGTTCACCAACACATATAAAGCAGAGGACTGCAAGGTCTTGACTTAGAGAAGATACACCCAACCCTAGAGAGACTTGGAGCCCAGAGAGTGGAGAGATCTAAAACAAAATGATAAACAAAACAAAAAAACACAACAATAGTAATAACTTATTTTATACCTGAACTCTATTGTACTTTACACAAAATATTAACTCATTTGCTTGCTATATATAAGGAAACTTTTGGGATAGAATTACTCACACACACACACACACACACACACACACACACACACACACATATATATTCTTTGGGTTTTGGGGGGTTTTGTTTGTTTGTTTGTTCTTTTTTTAAGCCGTGAACAGGGCAGATATCCAGATTCTTGAGAAATCTTGGTGAATATGAAGGTCTGCACTATACTTCAAACTATAAATATTAACAACTACTTTGCAATAAGATCTCTTGAGAGAATCTATTTTAAAGAATAGCTAGGAATTTATTCTACCACAGGGGATAGGAGATCATTTATGCACAAGCATCAAGATGTGAATGTAGCTTAGAAGGGAGTGCTGGTAAGCACTTTCAATGGTCTGTAAATACAGGGCTTTACCATTT
The DNA here is from genome assembly GCF_000001635.26 of Mus musculus. Classification (NCBI taxonomy): domain Eukaryota; kingdom Metazoa; phylum Chordata; class Mammalia; order Rodentia; family Muridae; genus Mus; species Mus musculus. The sequence goes on from NC_000080.6 coordinate 96,834,880, forward strand.
CAGAAAGTGAGAGCAGTGTGTGGTAGTCAATTCATGATGCATATTCAAAAAGGTCAGAATATGTGAAATATCAAGGTCTTCCACATTTTTCATGCATATTTATGTTAACATTGAAAAAAGTAAGCAAAGTCTTTTGGATTAGAACTTGCCATTGGACAGAGAATAGGTCAGAACAGATTTATCTTGTTTTATCAATATTCAAATATGCTCTCAGGTTTAAACTCAAATTTTTACCTTTTAAAAACTTTACCAGTTTTCACTTTTTACATAAATGTTTTTTTAAACAATTAAAAATGATTTGGTGTAAAATAATTCCCTTGCTTTTGTTGACTTTGGCAAAATTTAAAATTATAGCCACTGAGAATTATGTGCATTTCAGAATTTATTACTTGAAGATGTCATTGTGCACCAGACTCTGTGAGCACAGAACATGATATTTTAGACTTCATGCACTTGCTTGAAAATCAGTCTTGAAAATCAGACATGTTTATCTAATTTCCTTCTAAATTATTCCTCAAAATTCATGGTATCTATTACATTTCTTACACTAGGAATATAAAATATTCACCATTTCATAGGTGAATGGTAATTTTTAAAAATTTCAGTTTATGTGTGTGTGTGTGTGTGTCCTTAAAAACCATTTAAATCATTTAAGAACCTTATTAGGTGGTTCAGTGGATGAAGGTACTTGTCATCAAATCTAATAATATAATTATTTTTTGTTTATTTCTGTTTGGTTTTGTGGTTTGTTTTGTTTCCTCAGATTGAAAATCATAAAGTGAGAGAATGACTCAAAAAAAAAATTAAACTGTCACCTCCACATCTGACTCTTGACACACATAATCTTGTCTGCATATGTACACCCATGATAAATAAACAAATGTAACTGCAAAATTATTCATGGATTTATTTGGAAGTGATCAAAGCTGCCTGGGGAGGGGAAGGTAAGATAAGGACTGGATTTTTTTTTTTTTTTTGTAGTTAAACTTCACCTTAGTATACTTGGAGCTCTTTGAATTCTTTCCACTATATTTTTTCCAGAATTTATTTTTTTAATTGCCTCTTTATAGAGAGTGTCCAGAATCATGGAAATATAAATATGCATATGTTTGCTACAAACTTCCAACAACTTAACTGCCACTTCAGAGAAAGAAAAAAAAAATGTTCAGCTACAAAAAGAAACCAGCATGGAAGTGTATTAACTCTAGGAAGCTTATCCAAGGGATTCACTGGCTCTGATCTGAGTAAACAAATCTCCAGAATTTTAGTTAAAGCACATTTTTAGTATACATTAACTTAAATATCAACTTTATTTTAGGAATTAAAGTATAACAGGTTATCGAAAGTTTCAGTCATGTATGTGTTTTTATATTTTGACTTTCTAAACTTATTTATGGAGACAGAAAAATAATCTTGATGAAATTAACAGATAATGTTTTGACCATAAAAGATTTTCATCTTCCTGAAAAAAAAAATCTCCCTCTAACTTTTGTACTAATGTGATGTCCAGAATAGAAGGAAATTATGTTACTTACTCTCATTACATCATGATACTTGAGACTGAGAATATACTTAAATATTCGAAAATTAAACGTTATACCAGTATTATTACTTTATAAACTTAATTCAAGTATTTATGGCTAAAATGAATAAATGTGTCTATGAAAATAATATATGTTTATAGTTAATTATACCGTATTTTAAACAGGATCTTATTTTACCCTATTCTTCACTGGGACAGAGATGATCTTTTGTCAAAATAATGTTGGAAACTACTCAGCAATAATCTCCAAAAGCAATATATTTGTCTTAATTCAGTTGTTATAATTCATTTAACTAAAAAGAGCAGACAACACACTAGTTTGCATATTGCAACCTGCTACAAAAGATAAGCCCGGAAATGTCAGAGTCTAAACTTGATCATGCCCAACAGGTAGTAGTAGGGAGTGGTCTGTATCTCATTAAACAAATTCTTCCAGCATCAATGTGTGCTTGTCCCCTGTATGGGCAACATACAGATAGGAGAGAGGAGGAAAAGAAAGCTTCCAAGATTAAAGTTTAATGATTGGTCTACGTCAGCTGGTGGAATGCTTCATGTGGGAGAAGAATCATAAGGGAGGCTCAGAGGGTGGGAGGGATTTGGGAGGAAGAGAAGAGGGGGAGGGGAAAACAGGGGGGCAGGATCAGGGATGGGAAGAGACAGGGATGATATACAGAGGGTCAGGAATTTGAACAATGGGAGATGGGGAACTGGGGGAGGCACTAGAAAGCCCCAGATGCCAGGAAAGCAAGAGGCTTCCAGGACCCAATAGGGATGAGATTAGCTGAAATGGCCAACAAAGGAAAGGGAGAACCTATAGAGACCATATCAAGAGGTTAGGCCGGCCCCCCTCCCCCTATTAGGGGATGGGTCCACCCACTCATCTCCAAAATTTTAACACAGAATGGCTCCTGTCTAAAGGAAATACTGGAGAACAAACTGTGGTGCAGAGGCTGAAGGAAAGGCCATGCAGAGACTGCCACACCTAGGGATCCATTCCACTTACAGACATCAATCTCAGACACTTTTGTTTATGCCAAGAAGTGCTGCTAACAGGAGCCTGATATAGCTGTCTTTTGAGAGGCTCTGCCGGAGCCTGACAAATACAGATGTGGATGCTTACAGGTCAATCATTACAACCCCATAGCAAGATCAACATCATCCAACCAGACCTCTTCCATCCCCAGAGCTCCCAGGGACTAAACTACCCAAAAAGAGTACACATGGAGGACCCATGGCTCCAGCTGCATATGTAGCAGACAATGGCATTATCTGGCATCAGTGGGAGGAGAGGTCCTTGGTCCTGTAAAGGCTCCATGGCCCAGTGTAGGGGAACGCCACGAAAGTAAGGTGGAAGTGAGAGGGCAGGTCGGTGGGTGTTGGAGCACCCTCCTAGAAGCAGGGCAGGGAGGATGGGATAGACTGGTTGTGGAGGGCAAACCGGCAAAGGAGATAACATTTGAAATGTAAATAAAGAAAATATCTTATTTTTAAAAAAGAAGAAGAAGAAAGGAAGTAAAGCAATTCCTTTTTGTGTGCTGTCAGCAACTCTTCAACTGCTTGGTAAGAAATGATTGACACCTAGGAATTATCTGAATCCCGAGACAGATGTTACAATGCATTCATTTGTGATAACAAATAACTTGCAAGTAACTTACTCCCAACAAGTGATGTAAAGGAGCCAATCGGGGATCTGTTGAGTTACAAGTCTGGAGATGCCCTGGGTTTACTATGGTGATTCAGGAGTGGCTCCAAGGCTGAGCTTTCCTCCTTGCAGGCTAGAAGCTCAGTATCTAGTAAGTGGTGCTGAGGCAAAAGAAGTGAATTCCTTTTTGTCTTTCTTCTCTGTCATGGTGTAAGAAGAATCGGAAAGTCATGGCAGTTATAAGCCTATAGGCCTAGGCCTTTCAAGTTTTCCTTTAATATATTTACATGAAAAAGATTAGTCTCATTCAAACACAATACAAACAATCATTATGACCAGTTTAAAGTCTCTACCGCATACCACAGCATTTTGGTGACATATCATTGGTAATCGGTTTCAAGTATGGATTTCCTCAGTTTCAGTTTTCTACTTCTCCAACTTGTCTTTCCATCTCATTTGAAATAAATATATCTCTTGATAAGACATGACAAATGGGTAAGTTTTACATTTTTAGAATATAAAACAGTGATTGAAAATACTGAACAAAAGGTTTTAATTTGGCAATTTGGTAAGAATCAATAAGTAACAGTTCCGTCTTCCAAAATACAAATTTAGTCTCTCTCACTCCCTCTCCCTCTCCCTCTCCCTCTCCCTCTCCCTCTCCCTCCCTCTCTCTCTCCCCTCTCTCTCTTTCACACACACACACACATACAAGATATTAAGATAACTGTGGGTACTGGGAATTAAATCCAGGTGTCTTAGCAATACTATCTACATAAACAAAGTGATAAGATCCTGGTGGTTGCTGATTATTTAGTCAACCCATATAATTTACTTTATTTTACATTTCTCTAATTTTCTACTGTTACATACACGTGCAGAATATCCTGACATGTATACAGTTTTTCACCTGTATAAAATATTTTAATCTCAAAAAGTAAAAGAAATAAAAAGAAAAAAGTTTTAAAAATTAGAGATAGGATGGCATCCAAAATTTATTGTAAACAAAACTGTCTGGTGCTAGAGAGATAACTCAGGAGTTAGGAGTACCTACTGCTCTGGCAGAGGGCCCATGTTTGATTCCAAGCACCAGATGGCTCACAACAGTAACTCCATTTTTAGGTTATCTTAGGCCCTTTTCTGATTTCTGTAGGTACCAATACACATGGTGCACATATATACACATACAAATTATGCAAAACCGTTAAAGAGAGAGGGGGAACACAAACATATACTCCCACACTCCTACACACACACACATATATATATATATATGTATATATATATATACATATATATATATATATATAGAGAGAGAGAGAGAGAGAGGGAGGGGGGAGTTTGGTATTAAAGGTATTAAATTATGTTTACCTTCCAAATTAGCCAGAAATACACCAACTATTTGGCTTAGTGTAATTCTTTATACAAGGCCAATATTAGCTTAGACAATTTGATTTCTTATCGTGATTTGTCCAAATTATGAGTAATGGACAATCTGTCCCAGATAAACAAAACTCCAAATTTTGAAAATCTTAAATCATTTTTATTTTATTGTATATTTGGAAATATATATCAGTAAGTTTAAGCAAATTGATTGATCTGAAATTAGGGAGGAAAATTCCGGGCACTAGGATGCTACTCAGATCTTTTATTATAAGTTATTTTATATTTTATCACTAGGGAACTGTTTTAATAAATAAGTAGTAAATACAGTGAATATTATAAAATTACTAAGCATGAGTTTCTTATTTGTGTTTTTCTAAATAAGAAAGTGTTTGATAATACTGTCAGAAAAATAAATGTGATAGTTTAGATCTAAAACACACACAGTATGTTCATAGCAGCCTATTTGTAATGGCCAAAAGCTAGAAACAACCCAGAAGTCCCTCAACTGGATATAGACAATTTGGTTCATTTACATAATGAATTTTGCAGGCAAATGGATGGAACTAGAAAATGTCCTGAGTTTATTAACTCAGACCCCAAAGGACATACACTGTATGTACTCACTGATTTGTGGATATTAGCCAAAAATACAGCATACCTAGGACCCAACCCACAACCATAAGAAGTGTAACAAGTAGAGAGGATCAAGTGAGGATGTTTCAATTCTACTTAGAATGGGAAGAAAATAATCATCTGAGAGGGAGGGAAGGACCTGAGTGGGAGAGGTGAGAGGGTTGGGAAAAGGAGAAAAGGATCGATCAGGTATGGATGAAGGACAGGAGAGAAGCCCAGAGGGCCAAGAGAATGAATGGAGATAAGCAGCATGTGGGATGGGAGGTGGGAGACCCTCTAGAAGGGGTGACCTCAAAAAATGCCCAACATTTTCAAGAGGGAACTCAAAAAGCCCACCTCCAGTAGATACACAGAGATTAAAGCAGAAGGACAGGGCTACCAACCCATAGTCAAAATTTCTGACCCAGAACTGTTCCTTCTCAAAGAACTGCAGGGACAAAAATAAAGAGACTGAAGGAAAGGCAGTCTAATGACAGTGACAGTCCCAACTTGGGATCCATCTCATGGAAGGGTTACTGATGCTATGGTGTGCTTACAGAGGGGAGCATGGCATGGTTATCCTCTAAGAGGCCCAACAAGCAGCTAACTGAGACAGAATCAGATACTTAGACCCAACCATTGAACTGAAGTCAGACACCCCTATGGTTTAATTAAGGGGAGGATTGAAGAAGCTGAAAAGAAGAGCGACCCCATAAGAAGACCAGCAGTTTCAATTTACCCAGACCCCAGCTAGCACCCAAAGACTGAACCAGCAACCAGAAGCATGCCCTGGCTGGTCCGAAGCCCCTGGCACAAATATAGCAGAGGTCTGCCTGGTCAGGCCTTAGTGGGAAAAGGTGTGCTTAATCCTCTTGAGACCCCAGGGAAGGGGGAGGCCTCGTGGTGGGGGCACACTTTCAGAGGCAAGAAGGAGGAATGGGATGAGGAACTACAGCAGGGAGGACCGAGGGGGGGGTGTAAATAAAAAATTAATAATAAAAATTGAAAGAAAACACAACATTCATATGTTATTTTATTTACATGTCACTTTAAAAAATATCCATCATCTGTTTAACATTTATATTACACTTCTTTTTTGTCATAGCAAATTTGTGTCTTTTCTATTTTCTATTATGGAGTATGACATACTTATATAACATATTTTGATTTTTAAAATGAGAGTAACAGAAGTATATTCAATAGTTTTGATAATATAATACAGAATCAATGTTGACTTATAGTGTCCATTTTAAAATTAGGACATTTAAATCATTTGTTTAAACTTAATAAATATTAACGCTAACTATTTTTGATAGCATCTCAGCTTTTTCTCTATGGAGAATTTTAATTATTTCTAGAGAAAAAAAAACTAAATTGATTTAAATTCTGTTGTAAAGAAGGATGCTTATATTTTAACCTTCTATGAAGCTTTTTATGACCTTGCTTTGTGTTCTGAAGGCTGTAAAATAAATGGGTTGTTTCAATAATATGGATTTAAAAAAAGGGAACTAAATATTTGTCCAGAAAGATCATAAGCCAGGCCTTTGTGGACACTGCATGTATCCTCACATTTAATCTTCATAATAGCACTGGGAATTGGATAAATTGATTCCCATGCCACAGACCTATAGGTCAAATATACACTTTAAGATTTTAGCCCAAATGTTCATGGCATTAGCACATATTTTCCATATATTAGAACCAGGAAACAGGTAGGCCACTCAAAATGTATTTTAAATGTCTAATGAACAATCAACCTGAGTAAAGGTTTCATTCATTTCCAGCATGACACTGGAAAAAGCATATTTATTTAGATATTTCTATTTCCTCACCTTCTGAGAGTGTGTGCTTAAGATTCACTTTTTGTCAGCAAAATGTAGATACCACCAATATATATTGAAGTCTGTGCAATAGCACTTACATGGCATGATCCTGATGAATCAAAAGGTAGAACAGTCCACAAGAAAAAACAGATAAAAAGGTGAACTTTATAAATTCTACTGTCCATGCAGAAAATCACACTGAATAAACTGATTAGGGTTCCAGACACCTGAGGCATATTATTGTAAATATATAATCAACAATTCATATGTTTTAAAGTTGTTTGGACCTGAAGATAGGAAGAAAAACACATGCAATTTTAATTTCCTTCAGCAATGCTGTCAGTCAGGAGTCTTTCACCTCCTCTCCAACATCAACTTTTCCTGCCCCAACTTTTAAATTATTTTCCATTTTGGTCAAATTTACTATTCACAAATAAAACTTCCTTGGGTCAGGTTCATGGGCATAGAAAGTGTTATAAGAGCATAGGACACGATTAGAAATATGTTAGTATGTGTTTTGAGAAATTTTTTTTATTTTATGCCTTGTTCATTTCTTGTGGTGACACTGTTGCAATGTTCACTCTTGTGGTTATAAAAAGGTAAAGGGAAATAAGATATGTTCTATGGGGATTTGGTGAGGTATGAGGAAAGGGGTGCCTCTGCCATGCCATGCTGAGGCATCTCTTTCTCCTGAGGGATCAGCCACAAGATGGTATAGTATAGAATAGAGTTTATTCAGGGTGTGGGGAGGTGATTTAGGAGGGTAGTAGAGGCAGAGAAAGGCAGGGAGAGGTAGAGAGTAGAGAAGTAGAGGTGGCCATGGCTACATGGAGAGAGGAGAGAAGGAAATGCAGAGAAAAGGGGAGCAAGAGGGCAAGAGGTAAGAGAAGAGAGGCAAGAGTAAGAAAGAGAGGAGGGAGCAAACAGCCCCTTTTCTGGTGGGCCAGGCCTCCCTGGCCATTGCCAGGAAACTGTGGGGGTGGAGTCCAGACAGAATACCAACAGTCACACCTATTAAACTTTGTAAAAAAGCCAGTGTGAACACCAAGTTAGAAAATCACTGCAGCTGTTCAAGTAAGAGATTTTTCAGAACAGATATATACAATTTTGACTTGGAGAAGGCATTATTTTGGAAATCAGAATCAAGACATGCTTTAAAAATTGAAATAAAAAATGCTGATGGCTATGTAAAATGAAGACATATTGCTAGCCAAAATTTTGGAAGCTAATTTTCTTCAGTGAATAGTTACATATTGATACACAAACAGATACAGTCTATAAGTGCTGATAAATAGATGAATTTTGGGTTAATGAAATAGCAAAGTCATAACTTTCAAGAAAATGAAACATTGTTTTAAGAATTAATCTTCCAGGTACTGGTTTTTTCTACTTTGTTTTTCAGGTTTGTAACAAAATGTGAAACACTGTATAACATCAATTTCTAGCAAATATCTACATTATCTGTGCTGCAGAGCAAAGGTTAGAGAAGAACATAAATAAAAGCCAATTTTTAATAAAAGGTATATTTGAGCAAATCAATATTTTTAATTACTAGAGACAATATCTTAGGAGTTTTCTATTTCTAGGTCTTCACAGCAATGTACTTTCAGATAACACAGCTGTTACAAAGTTATTGTTTAAAGCAAATGAATACAAAAGCCATACTTGAGGTTAAAATTAATAATAAAGATATTCCCCATGATGTTAAAAAGGGGGGTGAGAATCTGAGAAACAAATCCAGTTATAAAGTCTGTAAAATTCAGTCTTTTAAATTATCCCATCTATGCAGGTGTTGGAGTTCTGCCAGTACTTACCTCCAAAGCCAGTCTGGGCTTGCCTGTGTAACACACTGGAAAGGTCTATGAAATTATAGCTTTATCTTTATGGGTGACAATTGCAAGCTAGTCAAGAATGCAAGTATTTTCCACAAGTTTGTTTTTTAAGGTCTTAAATTATCCTTGGCCAATTCTGATAAAACTTTGTCAAAATTTGAGATTTTTGACATAAATATGTATGTCCATTCATCTGAAATGGTATCATATCACATCTTGAAAATAATTTTATTTAAATTGGCTTTGATAAGTGTGGGGCATGTATTAGTGAACAGAGGATAATTAAAGGTATATGTCCCACAGTATTTGATTTCTAGTGTATTTATGCCTCAGTCTCCTGAGGCTTACGTTTTCATTTCCTATAGTGCCTTTACAGTGTGCACAACATTTATCCTGATGCAGCAAAGTGCACTTTTACTACAGCTCCTGTTTTCCCACCGGTGATATTGGTCTAGCATCATAGAACGATTGTTTGGTCCCTCTGAGTAAATAAGGGAAGCACTCCATCTCTCCAAAAATGTCATAAACACAGTTTCTTTTAGAGTGAGCTCATCCCATAAATCTCTCTCAGTCCATTACAATATCCCACATTGTTCTTACGGATTGATAACTGTGAACCTCAGCGTTAATGAAATGATGTGATGTGTTCTCACAAGAAAGTGTGTTTGGAGAGATTTATTCTCAAATTTTACCATTATTTTACAATGTTCAATAGCATTACTGATATGAAAGGATCCAGTTTTATTATTATATGTGTACTTGGTCATTTCCTAATAACTTCGCAATAGCAAAGAAAGTAAATAAGAGTATGCATTGTCCTCTGTGGTTTTGCTAGAGGGAAAATTACTTCAACTGTTTTCTTTCATCCTCATATTTAAGACATAAAACAGTTACATGGATTTTATAGGATATAAAACATAGCAGTCTCTTATTAAACTTGCCATAAACTCTGGGTCTACTTGAGGCTAGCCATGAGTCAGGCATTAGCAATGGAAATCCAGGCTCACAATTTCACACACTGTCAACTTTAGTGTGCTGAAGAAATCACCTGTTTTTGCCTCTGGGCTTATGAACCCCGACTTTCCTTCTCAATGGCAATATGAAAGGAACTATGAGGACTCTTGCATTTACAGTCATTGTCTAAGGAGGTGTCAGTTAAGAATGAAAAAATATCAGTCATTTCTGGGGATTTTTAGACACTCCTGATAAATGTGTAGTGCAACTCTTTTTTAACATAAGTGGTTTAAATATTATAGTCCTTGGAATTTGTAGGAGAGATTCTCAGATATGCTTAATAACTGTTTGTGCCAACAGAGCCATACATTTAGTATAGAGAGAACTCCCAGAGCAAGTAACTTATTTCCAGGTAGGACACTGCTTCAGGATTTTCTTCATTTAAAACTGAAATTCTACATGCTCAGGAGTTGTATAGCTGGGTCCTCGGTTAGTATTATGCCCAATTTTCTGATGGAAACTGGGAAAGGGGATAACATTTGAAATATAAATAAATAAAATATCCACTAATAAAAAGTGGAAAAAAACTGAAATTCTATTAATCAGTAAGATTTTTGTGGGATGTTTTCAAAGCACGTAAAGTCACAATTGTTTGCAAAGGACATGTTCAGTTTGATAAGGCAAGAAAACTGTTCAGTCCTTCCACGGCTATCATGAATATTGAGCTTGCCCTCTAATAACCTCACTGTCACAAACATGGGGAAAATTATGTAATGCTTTCTGAGGAAAATTTAATGTATAAATAAGTCTCTAAAATTATAAGAAAATAATAGATAATACTATTAATAAAAGACTATACATTATAATCAGGCATCACGGTACATACGTTTAATCCTAGCACTCGGAAACAGAGGCATACAGAGAGAAGTCTGTGAATTACAGACATCCAGTTCTGCATGAGTCCCAGAAGAGCGAGTACTACTTGGTGAAACACCACCCCCTAAAAAAATAAAGGTTGATGTGTACATAATATTATTAAACTTTATATTTAGGAACAAGACAAAAACCTGTAAATTTACAAAGTTAAGTATGTTCATTAATTTAAATAATATTGCAAAAATAAATATAATTACAAATAGTCATTTTTCTGTATGTGTTTCTACATGGTGTGATGACATCAGCTTTTCAACTGACACAATCTTTTCATAAAATGGAATAGTAAATGCCATTTGGTAATAAAATATTTAATAACCAGAGAACACTAGTGACTTTAACTTTTTAATATTTATAGTATTGAGGGTACTAATCTAATAAATAAATTTTTTCCAAAAGTGGTTGGATATGTTTAACATATGTTTTATGCTCAACATAGCTGAGGGAGGGAAATACAGAGTGTCCCATGCCTTTAAAAGTATCTGCTCTACAATGTGTTTCACTTGAGTTCTTCACTTCCATTAATTCTGTATAACAGCAAGGTATAGTAATAAAGTTAAACAAAATATCAACTTTGCATTTTTTTTCATTGCTTCATCAGAAGCATTCCAGTCTGTTTTGCTTACCAATTGGAAGTTCACATTTTGTAAGGTGAATGGTCAAATCTTTGACTGTGGGTATATCCAGTGAATAAAATGGTCACGGCATGCTAACTCTCTTTGTGTTTGAGTGGGTGACTTTCCTATAGACCTGTCTTATTCAGGGTTTCTATTCCTGCACAAACATCATGACCAAGAAGCAAGTTGGAGAGGAAAGGGTTTATTCAGCTGATACTTCCATACTGCTGTTCATCACCAAGGAAGTCAGGACTGGAACTTAAGCAGGGCAGGAATCAGGAGATGATGCAGAGGCCATGGAGGGATGTTCCTTACTGGCTTGCTTTCACTATCTTGCTCAGCCTTCATTTTTTATAGAACCCAAGACTACCACCCCAGAGATGGTAACACCCACAAGGGTCCCTCCCCACTTGATCACTAATCAAGAAAATGCCCCACAGCTGGATCTCTTGAAGGCACTTCCCCAGCTAAAGCTCCTTTCTCAGTGATAACTTCAGCTGTGTCAAGTTGACACAAAACTAGCCAGTACAAGACTCAAAAGGATATTCTGATAAAATGCACCAAAAGAAACAATGTTGGCTAGATAAAAGCCACATGTAACAGTTTCAAGATATTGTTAATAGGTGTTTTCAGTGTAAGAGCATATGATGGCAAACACTTATATGTTTACTTCCAAATGCCTCAACACCAATTCTCTAAGTGTAGTAAATAGTTCTTCTGTTCACATCAATACAAAAAATGAGTTTCATAGCTCAGAGGAAAAAAAATAGTCTCAAGATTCTATTTCCCTCTGTGTTGAATATTTAGTGCCTTTGTGGTGGTTATAATTTTCAAAGTTTTAAAAACTCCAGGAAATTGGGGGCCAGTAGGAAGGAAGAAGTCTTGGAGGGTATGCATTTCACGGTTGTCATGTGGTCCCTGGTCTAAGCATGTGCTCTCTGCTTCCTGTCCCATGTTGCCATGAGGTGCCTTGTTCACATACATATTCTGTCATGACCACTATTAAGTGTGATGAGCTGACGTATTCTCAAAATCCAAGGGGGAATAAACCTTTCCTCACATTTAATTACTTATGTCAGGTGTATGGTCACAGGATAGAAAAAGATGTTTAGTTAACCCACATGAACATGACTTTTATAGCTCAGAGGCCAAAATGAAACACTACTGGGCAGTAAAGAAGTAAGAGTCAAGTGTACAGTACATGCTAGCACATCAATACGTCACCACTGGGACTACTGAAGCACGTTGAACAGCAAAGCTCAATTCATTTGGCAATTGATTTTCCCAACTTTCAAATGAGTTTTTTAGATAAAGCAATTTTCTTATATTAATATTAATTAATGCTATCTACAGATTCTGACAGAATACTTGAGAAGCATAGTAGCCATAAATATTAGCAGTGATACTTTATACAAAGAAAGGGAACAGCAAATCCAAGCCAGGTTTACTCATTCTTTACTCCTATATAGTTTGATTATGCACTTTTGAAATGCCAAATACCTAGGCTTCATATTAAAGGCTATTAATTTTAGTAGCATTTACATTTCATTAAACATTATTTATATCTATTGAATTCATGCTGGCCCTGCATTTCTCTATTGCTTATATGAAATCAATATTTTATTACTAAATGAAATATATTACATATCCACTTTGTTTACTTCATGTACCATTTAACATTCATTTAAATATATACATGAGAAGCTAAAATTAATTTAATTTAGATTCTTATACTTGAGCATATTAGACTATATGTACTATGTGAATGTCTTCTACAGCTACCTATGGGGCACATGAAGTGTTCCACAGGGGACTGGTGCAACTGGTGAGACAGAACATGCTAAAACCCCACATACCTAAAAATTTGAGACATATAGGAGTAGAAGTAGCTCCTTCACTCCTCCTCCTCCTCCTCCTCCTCCTCCTCCTCCTCCTCCTCCTCCTTCTTCTTCTTCCTTTTTCTTAGCAGGTTTGTCTGTATAGTCCTGGCTCTCCTAGAACTCACTCTGTAGACCAGGCTGGCCTCAAATTCAGAAATCAACCTGCTTCTGCCTACCAAGTGCTGGGATTAAAGGCATGTGCCACCACTGCCTTGCTTCCTTCCCTATTTCCATGCCTGCCTTAGACACACAACCAGGCAACCAACAATCAGGTGGCCACAGATCAGTCAGTCACTTCCCAGCACCTGGAATACATTTTCATGCTAAAAAGACATTTATGTACCTTAGTTTTTCAGTCAATGAAATTTTTCTTCCCTGGATATTCTCACCCCAAAACTAAATAAACCTTGGTTCATGCCGAATAAAGTATATGCATTCAAACCTACCCTGTGTAGAGATGTATGAACAAGCCAAGATTGACTCAGAGAACTGTTTCATTAAAGATCATCTGAGAAGGTATTGGGCCAAAAGAAACATCCCAGGGGTTCAACCCATTCAGGACCCTGTTTCAACCTTTCTGCCTGGTGTATAGTGGCATCTGGATACCCTGAGAGGATGAAAGATATAGATCCACAATATTCATCATGGTTCCTTCTTCACCCACTCCAGGCCTGGTGGGCAGCATCAGAATCCCTGGAGGGGGGAAGAGGCCAACTGTGGAGCCCAGCAATTATGGACTTCTCCCAGCCCTCATCAAACCAGTGTATCACAGGATCTGGACACTCCTGTAGGAGAGGTGGAACACGGAGTTAGAGCTACCAGATACATTTTGAAAGGTATTGTCCCAAAGATCATTTCTCTGGCTTCTATTATCCTTACAGAACCAAGAATATTTGTATGTATTGAACAAATACTATGCTAGAATTTGGATTTAAAAAATATTAATAAAATAATTAGAAGTTCAATAATTAGTTTACTCATAATTGAATAGAATGAAGACCTCTTTTCTGAACTGCCAACAATTTTACCAATAAATAATTCATGCAATTAGTTTTTAACTTAGAGAACTGCCTTTGTGCATAAGGCAAGTTTCAGCAAACAGAAATAGGTTTATGTTTCTCAAGCAGGGATAATAAATGGGATATAAAGTGTATCATCCTAATAAGTGGAACCACAGACACAAATAACTTGGCAAAATTTTTTATGAAGTGGCAATTTCATATGCCATATTCAATTGTGAAAATATGACCAATCTTGATAAGATTTATGAGATATTTTACTGACAATTATTGAAATCATTCAACTATTATTCTGCTATAGAATATAATGCATTGGGCACTAACTCTTAATAAGAAAGTAGAAAAAGAACTCAGGAGGAAAAATACAGGTTGATAAACATATCAAAAGATGTTTATTTACATTAAGGAAATGTTTTATTATATGATTCAACATTCAGCAATCGGCTATTGTAGGAACAATCCAATTACAATATACATTAGTCTTTATATACCTCAATACCTTTTGAGTCACGGTATCATAATGATAAACATCAGAAAATTTAAGTTAAAAACTCTCATTTTTAGCAGATCTCATCCCAGGAAAGGTCCATACTTTTAATAATTGTTAAGAATGATGTCTTAGTTGGGTCTTGAGGTAGATCGATTTCCAGTTTTTAAGAAACTGACACAATGAAAAAGGTTCCATGAAACAAAAATCATAAATCATACTTTATAGCATTAACCACCCATGTTAAAATACTTCAATAAATATCATGCTGGTAACTTAACAGCACACCCTAAGTTTCTAGAACAGCAAACAGAAATCACAGACAAAAGCAATAGATGACAAAAGATAATCTGACTTTTGTACTGAAATTAGTAAAATAGAAACAACAAAATTATAAAGAATCAATGAAATAAAAAGTTGGATCTTTGAGAAAACAATAGGCTCAATGAACCCTTAGCCAAACTAAAAAGCAAGGGTAGAATACCTAAATTAACAAATTAAAAATGAAAATGAGGCTATGTAGCATATACCAGAAAAATCCAGAAAACCTTAAGGACATACTTCAAAAATCTACACTCCACCCATTTGGAAAATACAAAAATAATTGAAGATTTTCTCAATATTTACCAATTATAAAAATCAAGATCAGCCGCTGAGACAGCACCCTTTGCAGGCCGCAGACAGCCGGCCACCGTCCGGACCAGAGGACAGGTGTCCGCCTGGCTCGGGGGCGGCCTCAGCCTCAGCAGCAGCGGTCACCATCTTGGTTCCGGGACTCCACAGAACTTAGGAAATTAGTCTGAACAGGTGAGAGGGTGTGCCAGAGAACCGGACAGCTTCTGGGAGAGGCAGAAGCACAGAGCAGCTGAGGCAGCACCCTTTGCAGGCTGCAGACAGCCGGCCACCGTCCGGACCAGAGGACAGGTGTCCGCCTGGCTCGGGAGAAGGCCTCAGCCTCAGCAGCAGCAGTCGCCATCTTGGTTCCGGGACTCCGCGGAACTTAGGAATTTAGTCTGCACAGGTGAGAGTCTGCACCACAGAAGCTGACAGCTTCTGGGAACTGCCAAAGCAACACAGCTTCTGAGAAAGGTCCTGTTTTGGGCCTTCTTCTTTGGCCAGGAGGAGGTCCAAACACAAGATATCTGCGCACCTTCCCTGTAAGAGAGCTTGCCAGCAGAGAGTGCTCTGAGCACTGAAACTCAGAGGAGAGAATCTGTCTCCCAGGTCTGCTGATAGACAGTAACAGAATCACCAGAAGAACAATCTCTAAACAGAGTCAACTATAACTATATAACTACTAACTCCAGAGATTACCAGATGGCGAAAGGTAAACGTAGGAATCTTACTAACAGGAACCAAGACCACTCACGATCATCAGAACCCAGCACTCCCACTTCGCCCAGTCCAGGGCACCCCAACACACCGGAAAACCTAGACCTAGATTTAAAAGCATATCTCATGATGATGGTAGAGGACATCAAGAAGGACTTTAATAAATCACTTAAAGAAATACAGGAGAACACTGCTAAAGAGTTACAAGTCCTTAAAGAAAAACAGGAAAACATAATCAAACAGGTAGAAGTCCTTACAGAAAAAGAGGAAAAAACATACTAACAGGTGATGGAAATGAACAAAACCATACTAGACCTAAAAAGGGAAGTAGACACAATAAAGAAAACTCAAAGTGAGGCAACACTGGAGATAGAAAACCTAGGAAAGAAATCTGGAACCATAGATTTGAGCATCAGCAACAGAATACAAGAGATGGAAGAGAGAATCTCAGGTGCAGAAGATTCCATAGAGAACATCGGCACAACAATCAAAGAAAATGGAAAATGCAAAAAGATCCTAACTCAAAATATCCAGGAAATTCAGGACACAATGAGAAGACCAAACCAACGGATAATAGGAGTGGATGAGAATGAAGATTTTCAACTCAAAGGACCAGCAAACATCTTCAACAAAATTATTGAAAAAAACTTCCCAAATTTAAAGAAAGAGATGCCTATGAACATACAAGAAGGCTACAGAACTCCAAATAGACTGGACCAGAAAAGAAATTCCTCCCGACACATAATAATCAGAACAACAAATGCACTAAATAAAGATAGAATACTAAAAGCAGTAAGGGAAAAAGGTCAAGTAGCATATAAAGGCAAGCCTATCAGAATTAAACCAGATTTTTCACCAGAGACTATGAAAGCCAGAAGAGCCTGGACAGATGTTATACAGACACTAAGAGAACACAAATTCCAGCCGAGGCTACTATACCCAGCCAAACATTCAATTACCATAGATGGAGAAACCAAAGTATTCCACGACAAAACCAAATTCACGCATTATCTCTCAATGAATCCAGCCCTTCAAAGGATAATAACAGAAAAACCAATACAAGAACGGGAACAACGCCCTAGAAAAAACAAGAAGGTAATCCCTCAACAAACCTAAAAGAAGACAGCCACAAGAACAGAATGCCAATTTTAACAACAAAAATAACAGGAAGCAACAATTACTTTTCCTTAATATCTCTTAACATCAATGGTCTCAACTCCCCAATAAAAAGACATAGACTAACAAACTGGCTACACAAACAAGACCCAACATTTTGCTGCTTACAGGAAACACATCTCAGAGAAAAAGATAGACACTACCTCAGAATGTAAGGCTGGAAAACAATTTTCCAAGCAAATGGTATGAAGAAACAAGCTGGAGTAGCGATCCTAATATCTGATAAGATTGACTTCCAACCCAAAGTCATCAAAAAAGACAAGGAGGGGCACTTCATTCTCATCAAAGGTAAAATCCTCTAAGAGGAACTCTCAATTCTGAATATCTATGCTCCAAATAAAAGGGCAGCCACATTCATTAAAGAAACTTTAGTAAAGCTCAAAGCACACATTGCACCTCACACAATAATAGTGGGAGACTTCAACACACCACTTTCACCAATGGACAGATCATGGAAACAGAAAATAAACAGGGACATACTGAAACTAACAGAAGTGATGAAACAAATGGATCTGACAGACATCTACAGAACATTTTATCCTAAAACAAAAGGATATACCTTCTTCTCAGCACCTCATGGTACTTTCTCCAAAATTGACCACATAATAGGTCACAAAACAGGCCTCAACAGATTCAAAAATATTGAAATTGTCCTATGTATCCTATCAGATCACCATGCACTAAGGCTGATCTTCAATAACAAAGTAAATAACAGAAAGCCAACATTCATGGGGAAACTGAACAACACTCTTCTCAATGATACCTTGGTCAAGGAAGGAATAAAGAAAGAAATTAAAGACTTTTTAGAATTTAATAAAAATGAAGCCACAACGTACCCAAACTTTTGGGACACAATGAAAGCATTTCTAAGAGGGAAACTCATAGCTCTGAGTGCCTCCAAGAAGAAACGGGAGAGAGCACATACTAGCAGCTTGACAACACATCTAAAAGCTCTAGAAAAAAGGAAGCAAATTCACCCAAGAGGAGTAGACGGCAGGAAATAATCAAACTCAGGGGTGAAATCAACCAAGTGGAAACAAGAAGAACTATTCAAAGAATTAACCAAAGGAGGAGTTGGTTCTTTGAGAAAATCAACAAGATAGATAAACCCTTAGCTAGATTCACTAGAGGGCACAGGGACAAAATCCTAATTAACAAAATCAGAACTGAAAAGGGAGACATAACAACAGATCCTGAAGAAATCCAAAACACCATCGGATCCTTCTACAAAAGGCTATACTCAACAAAACTGGAAAACCTGGATGAAATGGATAAATTTCTAGACAGATACCAGGTACCAAAGTTAAATCAGGATCAAGTTGACCTTCTAAACAGTCCCATAGCCCCTAAAGAAATAGAAGCAGTTATTAATAGTCTCTCAGCCAAAAAAATCCCAGGACCAGACAGGGTTAGTGCAGAGTTCTATCAGACCTTCAAAGAAGATCTAATTCCAGTTCTGCACAAACTTTTTCACAAGATAGAAGTAGAAGGTACTCTACCCAACTCATTTTATGAAGCCACTATTACTCTGATACCTAAACCACAGAAAGATCCAACAAAGATAGAGAACTTCAGACCAATTTCTCTTATGAATATCAATGCAAAAATCCTCAATAAAATTCTCGCTAACCGAATCCAAGAACACATTAAAGCAATCATCCATCCTGACCAACTAGGTTTTATTCCAGGGATGCAGGGATGGTTTAATATATGAAAATCCATCAATGTAATCCATTATATAAACAAACTCAAAGACAAAAACCACATGATCATCTCGTTACATGCAGAAACAGCATTTGACAGGACCCAACACCCATTCATGATAAAAGTTCTGGAAAGATCAGGAATTCAAGGCCCATACCTAAACATTATAAAAGCAATCTACAGCAAACCAGTAGCCAACATCAAAGTAAACGGAGAGAAGCTGGAAGCAATCCCACTAAAGTCAGGGACTAGACAAGGCTGCCCACTTTCTCCCTACCTTTTCAACATAGTACTTGAAGTATTAGCCAGAGCAATTCGACAACAAAAGGAGATCAAGGGGATACAAATTGGAAAAGAGGAAGTCAAAATATCACTTTTGCAGATGATATGATAGTATATATAAGTGACCCTAAAAATTCTACCAAAGAACTCCTAAACCTGATAAACAGCTTAGGTGAAGTAGCTGGATATAAAATTAACTCAAAACAAGTCAATGGCCTTTCTCTACACAAAGAATAAACAGGCTGAGAAAGAAATTAGGGAAACAACACCCTTCTCAATAGTCACAAATAATATAAAATATCTTGGCGTGACTCTAACTAAGGAAGTGAAAGATCTGTATGATAAAAACTTCAAGTCTCTGAAGAAAGAAATTAAAGAAGATCTCAGAAGATGGAAAGATCTCCCATGCTCATGGATTGGCAGGATCAACATTGTAAAAATGGCTATCTTGCCAAAAGCAATCTACAGATTCAATGCAATCCCCATCAAAATTCCAACTCAATTCTTCAACGAATTAGAAGGAGCAATTTGCAAATTCATCTGGAATAACAAAAAACCTAGGATAGCAAAAACTCTACTCAAGGATAAAAGAACCTCTGGTGGAATCACCAAGCCTGGCCTAAAGCTTTACTACAGAGCAATTGTGATAAAAACTGCATGGTACTGGTATAGAGACAGACAAGTAGACCAATGGAATAGAATTGAAGACCCAGAAATGAACCCACACACCTATGGTCACTTGATCTTCGACAAGGGAGCTAAAACCATCCAGTGGAAGAAAGACAGCATTTTCAACAATTGGTGCTGGCACAACTGGTTGTTAGCATGTAGAAGAATGTGAATTGATCCATACCTATCTCCTTGTACTAAGGTCAAATCTAAGTGGATCAAGGAACTTCACATAAAACCAGAGACACTGAAACTTATAGAGGAGAAAGTGGGGAAAAGCCTTGAAGATATGGGCACAGGGGAAAAATTCCTGAACAGAACAGCAATGGCTTGTGCTGTATGATCGAGAATTGACAAATTTGACCTAATGAAACTCCAAAGTTTCTGCAAGGCAAAAGACACTGTCAATAAGACAAAAAGACCACCAACAGATTGGGAAAGGATCTTTACCTATCCTAAATCAGATAGGGGACTAATATCCAACATATATAAAGAACTCAAGAAGGTGGACTTCAGAAAATCAAATAACCCCATTAAAAAATGGGGCTCAGAACTGAACAAAGAATTCACACCTGAGGAATACCGAATGGCAGAGAAGCACTTGAAAAAAATGTTCAACATCCTTAATCATCAGGGAAATGCAAATCAAAACAACCCTGAGATTCCACCTCACACCAGTCAGAATGGCTAAGATCAAAAATTCAGGTGACAGCAGATGCTGGCGTGGATGTGGAGAAAGAGGAACACTCCTCCATTTGTTGGTGGGATTGCAGGCTTGTACAACCACTCTGGAAATCAGTCTGGCAGTTCCTCAGAAAATTGGACATAGTACTACCGGAGAATCCAGCAATACCTCTCCTGGGCATATATCCAGAAGATGCCCCAACTGGTAAGAAGGACACATGCTTCACTATGTTCATAGCAGCCTTATTTATAATAGCCAGAAGCTGGAAAGAACCCAGATGCCCCTCAACAGAGGAATGGATACAGAAAATGTGGTACATCTACACAATAGAGTACTACTCAGCTATGAAAAAGAATGAATTTATGAAATTCCTAGCCAAATGGATGGACCTGGAGGGCATCATCCTGAGTGAGGTAACACATTCTTAAAGGAACTCACAAAATATGTACTCACTGATAAGTGGATATTAGCCCAAAACCTAGGATACCCAAGATATAAGATACAATTTCCTAAACACATGAAGCTCAAGAAAAATGAAGACTGAAGTGTGGACACCATGGCCCTCCTTAGAAGTGGGAACAAAACACCCTTGGAAGGAGTTACAGAGACAAAGTTTGGAGCTGAGATGAAAGGATGGACCATGTAGAGACTGCCATATCCAGAGATCCACCCCATAATCAGCATCCAAACGCTGACACCATTGCATACACTAGCAAGATTTTATCGAAAGGACCCAGATGTAGCTGTCTCTTGTGAGACTATGCCGGGGCCTAGCAAACACAGAAGTGAATGCTCACAGTCAGCTAATGGATGGATCACAGGGCTCCCAATGGAGGAGCTAGAGAAAGTACCCAAGGAGCTAAAGGGATCTGCAACCCTATAGGTGGAACAACATTATGAACTAACCAGTACCCCGGAGCTCTTGACTCTAGCTGTATATGTATCAAAAGATGGCCTAGTCGGCCATCACTGGAAAGAGAGGCCCATTGGACACACAAACTTTATATGCCCCAGTACAGGGGAACGCCAGGGCCAAAAAGGGGGAGTCGGTGGGTAGGGGAGTGGGGGTGGGTGTGTATGGGGGACTTTTGGTATAGCATTGGAAATGTAAATGAGCTAAATACCTAATAAAAAATGGAAACGGATAAAAAAATCAAGATCTGGTAAGCAATTAACAGCAACCTATATTCTCTAGTGAAATGAAGGCAGGAATTAAAAGTATCCATCCCCCAACCCTCCAAAATAATGTCCTTGGCCAGTGTTGCATAGTATTCTACCAGACTTACAAAGAAGAGTTAATGGGAATATTCATCAAATTTTTCCACAAAATAGAAACAGAAGAAATATCATCCAATAACATAAAGAGGTAAAAATTCAAATATTGAATATCAAGGAAACAAATAATCCAACTAAAAACAAGGTACAGATTTAAAAAGAAAATTCTCAAAAACTGGAATAGAAATAACTAAGAAACATTTAGAATTTCTCAGCATCTTGAGTCCTCAGGAAAGGCAAATCAAAAATACTTGAAATTTCATCTTAGACCCCTCAGAATGACTAAGATCTGTAATACAAATCAAAGCTGATGCTGGCAAGAATGTAAGGGAAACACTTGTCCATTACTGGTGAGAGTGAAAACTTGTACAGTCACTATGAAATCAGTGTGGCATTTCCTTAGGAAGATGGTAATTCATCTACTACAATATCTGTCTATAATCCTTTGGGTAATATAAACAAAAGCTGCTTCACCCTCATCCTATCACATAGATCCTAGCTCAACAATGTTCATTGCTGCTCAATTCTCAATAGCCAGAAATTGGAAATATCCTAGGTGTCCCAGAAAAGAAGAATGCATAAAGAAAATGTGGTACATTTATACGATGGAGTTTTTACTTAGCTGTTACAAATAAGAAAATGATGAAATCCATTTGTAGAGGGTAGAACTAATAAGAAAATTGTTTTAGGTGAGGCATCCCAGACCAAAAAAGGTATGTATTAAATTATGTGTGAGTATTAGAAATTAAGTCAATGATAGCCAAGATACAGTCTATAAAATAATAGAGGTTACCTGTAGAGTAAGTTATGAAGGAGATCTAAATGAAACCACAAAAAGTTGCAAGACACAGAATCCTAACTCACCATGTTTTGGCACCAAATGAAGCTTCCAGTCCTGGAACTGAATTATCCATAATTGAAATTTTGTTCAAAGATATCCCATAGTGATCCTTACAACTATAGCTTGCTCTCCATAAACTGACAGCAGGGCCCCATTGCTGAGGACAATACCTACACATCATTGAACATGGAGAAAGCCCGTAGGTCTACATAAAGCCTTTAAACCTGTGTTTTAACATCTTTGGTGCAGTAATTTACTCTCCATGCTACCAGAGAATAAACATAAACACCAACTCAGGTGGAAATCCCTAGAACTACAATGGTGTGTTCCCTAAAAGATACACAGATCTTGTGGAAGAAATCAACCAACATCTGATTTGCTTAAGACACACTTCACAATGAAACCCATACCCCAAACTTCTTGACTGTCCAAGAACCTGAAACAAAGTAGCCAGAGGCCCTAAGATAAAATCAAATAATAGTGTTATTAAACCAAAACATAAACAAATAAACACATAAAACATAGCAATAAAATGACTGCTAATAATATTGTGGCATAGTTATAGATACAATCAGATATTGGTTCGTCTTATAAGTTTTCTGCCACTATAGAAGCAGGCCATCCTAGAGACAGTATACCTACCTATGTAGATCAAAGGTTTGTAGCTGGGTTGGTGTTTACCTTTCTCCATTGGAGTGATCAGACTACCTTCTAATAACATGATCACTGATATGTAGGAGTGAAGTTCTCTACATAGGCACCATCTCTAATTACCTGTGTTCAATTAGATGTCATCTTCAGTAACAGTACCTTAATAAAATAACTCCTAATGCCATTCTGCTATACACATAGACTTGACCAGCCATCATCAGAGAAGCTTCCGTTTGCAGTAAGTGGAAACTAATGCAAAAACCCACAACTGTAAAACATGCAGTCAGTGAGAAGCCTTGAAACACTTTGTCTTAAATGAGGTGTGCATAAAAAATCCTCCCCCCGGAGGGCACATAGAACCTTGTTGAAGAGGAGGTGTAAAGATTGTGATAGCCAGAGGGAATGGAGGACAGGAAGAGAGTAAGGCTTCTTACCTCAGCAGGACACACATGAGCATGGCAGCCTGCATAAACATGCATTGCTGTTCCAAAGCTGATGTGCAATGTGGACACAAGCCCACATTCTGAACCCAGAGATTGTCTTCAATTTATATCCATGGGAAAATGAAAGACTGGAGTTCTCTCCAATGGAGTCCCACTAGTGATACAAAACACTCTTGGAATACTACTCAGCTATTAAAAAAAATGAATTTATGAAATTCCTAGGCAAATGGATGGACCTGGAGGGTATCATCCTGAGTGAAGTAACCCAATCACAAAGGAACTCGCACAATATGTACTCACTGATAAGTGGATAATAGCCCAGAAACTTAGGATACCCAAGATATAAGATACAACTTGCCAAACGCATGAAATTCAAGAAGAATGAAGACCAAAGTGTGGACACTTTACCCTTTCTTAGAAATGGGAACAAAGCACCCATAGAAGGAGCTACAGAGACAAAATTTGGAGCTGTGACAAAAGGATGGACCATCTAGTGATTGCCATATGCAGGGATCCATCCCATAATCAGCTTCCAAACCCTGATACCATTGCATACACTAGCAAGATTTTGCTGAAAGGACCCAGCTATAGCTGTCTCTTGTGAGACTATGCCGGGGCCTAGCAAACACAGAAGTGGATGATCACAGTCAGCTATTGGATGGGTCACACGGCCCCTAATGGAGGAGCTAGAGAAATTACCCAAGGAGCTATAGGGAACTGCAACCCTATAGGTGGAACAACAATATGAACTAACCAGTACCCGGGAGCTCTTGTCTTTAGCTGCATATGTATCAAAAGATGGCCTAGTCGGCCATCACTGCAAAGAGAGGCCCATTGAACTTGCAAACTTTATATGCCTCAGTACAGGGGAACACCAGGGCCAAAAAGGGGGAGTGGGAGGGTAGGGGATTGGGGGGGGTGGGTATGGGGGACCTTTGGGATAGCATTGAAAATGTAAATGAGGAAAATACCTAATTAAAAAAACAAACAAACAAACAAACAAAGACAAGACCCTATATCAAGCAGTTGATGGTCAATACAATAAACTCAAAGGTATTCTTAAAATATTTTTTTCAGGGAATTTTTTTCCTTGTTACCTCTCATTTCCTTTAAATATTTATATTGATTTCCAATTTTGTGTTTTTAAGGGATTTCTGTGTATGTGAATGCATATGTCTCTACAACTCTATGTGCTTCTTGAGCTTTTTCTTGGCCACTTTTTTCTGTTTAGGCTGTTTATATTTTGGTTTGTTTGTATTATTTTATCTAATTTCATTTTGTTAGTATGATTATTTTTATGTGTCTGTTTGTATCCTAATGAGGTAAGCAGAAAGTGTGGATTTGGCTGGGTGGAAAGGTGTAGAGAACCTGGAAGACCTTATAGGAAGGTAACCATAATCAGAACATATTGTATTAAAATTATTTTAGAAGATTAATGGGATAGCATACATTTTGATATTACTAGGATAATATTTTATGCTAATATATCTATTAGGTACTGTATAATGTGGTGTGAAAATATTCTGATGTGTGTGCTTATCAATCCTGGTAATTCATGTTCTACCAAATGTCTGTGAATAACCCTTGTAAAATGCATGTTTAGCCAATTAGAATAATGAAAACGTTTGGGAAAGGTGTAATGAGATGAAAGCTTAAATATTTGCAAGGGATGCTGATGGTGGTTTCAGATAGAAAAAGAGATTAGGAAAATGACTGACCAAAAGTGGCGAATGATGTGTTACAACATGAAATAAAGAAATCATGAACTAGCATAGAAGAATAATGCTGAATCACATTATTAAATATTCACAAAATAAGTTATATAATAATGTATGAATACCACTAGAAAGTGACACTTTGGAAAGTGTCCTGAAGTATCAAAAAAGAAGGCTTTTCAAGTCTGGGGGAACAAGTGACCTCTAAGAAATATATCCCCATGGAAGTAACTTCAGAGACAAAGTTTGGAGCTGAGGCAAAAGGATGGACCATTCAGAGAATGCCCCGCACGGGGAACCATCCCATAATCAGCCATCAAATGCAGACACCAATGCATATGCCAGCAAGATTTTGATGAAAGGACCCTGATATAGCTGTCTCCTGTGAGGCTAGACCAGAGCCTGGCAAATACAGAAGTGGATGCTCACAGTCATCTATTGGATGGAACACAGGGCCCCCAATGCAGGATCTAGAGAATGTACCCAAGGAGTGAAGGGGTCTGCAACCCTATAGGTGAAACAACAATATGAACTAACCAGTACCCCCAGAGCTTGTGTCTCTAGCTGCATATGTAGCAGAAGATGGACTAGTCGACCATCATCGGGAGGAGGGGCCCTTGGTCTTGCAAACTTTATATGCCCCAGTACAGGGGAACACCAGGGCCAAGAAGTGGGGGTATGTGGGTAGGGGAGCAGGGTGGGGGAGTGTATAGAGGACTTTTGGCATAGCATTTGAAATGTAAATGAAGAAAATAACTAATAAAAGATTGAAAAAATAGAAAAAAAAGAGAAAAATATCCCATGTAGGATATATAGAAAAATGTGATATTTGTGATGACTGGCTAAGGTGAGGTTTTAAAAGAATGCCAGTAATAGTTTAAGCCCAGAGTTGTAATTTTATAGTTTTTCCCTTTTACTGAGTTTTTAAATTTAGATATTTGTTTAAATTGTAATAAATCTGTAAGCTAGTAAACCAGAAATGTACCATTATTAGAAGGAAGGTTTTTGTAGAATACAGGTAAGACAAAGTAGACATGGGAGTAGAAACCCATGTGTTCAAGGAAGGCTTCGACTCTGGATGACAGTGACATCAACAAGTAGAGAAATCAAAATGAATGCCCTATAAGAAAGAAATGTAAAAAGAAAGGAGGAAAAAAGAAATTACCAGAAAAAGGAAGAAAAGCATGGAAGAAGGGAAGAAGGGAGGGAAAAGAGGGCATGAAATTAGGAAAGAAACTAGATGGGAACACGAAAGCGGTTTGGGCAATGGAAGTGCATGAAAGAAAGTACTGATAAGTCAACGTGACTTGGTGCACTGTGCACAAGGATGAAGTTGTGGGGAAAATATTAATAATAATAGTAAATGTTTACTAGATAGTTCAAAATTAATGAGGCCTCAAGTTACTTATTTTTACTGAATTATATGCCAGTGGATGAATAAAATTTTGCAATTATTAACAGTACTTATTTTAATGTGATAATCAATTTTGTAAGGAACTACAAACAAATAATCCACTGAAAGAAATGCTTCTTTTCTTTCTTTCTTTTTTTTTTTTTTTTACTATATTACATCTCAGAGGCCACTGAATCTCATGAAATCTTTACCCAAACTCATCCCTTAATACAGTATAAAATATAAAAGTTTGTGTGTGAGTGTGTGTGTGTGTGTGTGCGTGTGTCTGTGTGTGAACCCATAGTGAGACCCATAATCTCACTATGGATTCCGTAATGAACTGGAACTCGTAGAGATAATCTCTTTGTGTCTGTAAAACAATGTTATTAAAAGTGCTATTATTAAAGCATCTATTACCACACTGAATCATGTATCCATCTAATTTTCCATTACATAGTCTTTATCAACACTTGTTTCTCAACAAACACTTCAACAGAAAATATTCATGAAGACATGGATACCATATTATGCTTATAATTCACCTATTATAACTACTCCAAATATTTCCTGACATCTGTCTCTCCAAATTAAGGAAAAGGATAAAATAACATCATGATATTCATATTTTTCTCAAGATAATCAGCAGAAATCAGTGCAAGCATTTTGAACTTGTTACTTTTTCTCTGTTCTTTATTCCAGCATATTCTATGCTGTGAACTGAGGACTATTCTTAGTTGATGTTTCAGTGAGAATAAGCTCAGAGCACTGACTTACCTGGGTTAAGAGGGATGGAGGGAGGGAGGGGAGAGAGGGAGAGAGGGAGGGGAGGCAGGGAGGGAGGAAGAGGGAGGGAGAGAAGAAGAAGAAGAAGAAGAAGAAGAAGAAGAAGAAGAAGAAGAAGAAGAAGAAGAAGAAGAAGAAGAAGAAGAAGAAGAAGAAGAAGAAGAAGAAGAAAAAGAAAGAAGAAGAAAGAAGAAGAAGAAGAAGAAGAAGAAGAAGAAGAAGAAGAAGAAGAAGAAGAAGAAGAAGAAGAAGAAGAAGAAGAAGAAGAAGAAGAAGAAGAAGAAGAAGAAGAAGCAGCAGCAAGCAGGGTAATCGATCTCCTTTCATTCCTTAGAAGTTTTCTTTATTTAGTATGTCTACACTTGTTTTAATCAAAATTCACATCAAGTTTTTGTTGCTGTAGAACAGTTAAGAATTGTGTATTCTTGGTATGCTAAGGTCTTGATTCTAAATCAGTTTATGTCCTGAAAGCACTGTTATATTTGTGTAGTATTTTCAACATTTATGTCTCTCATTTCTCTCCTCCCCTGGTTTTACATGGCAAGAAAATTCCTAGAAAGTGCATTGTTTTGTGTGTGTGTGTGTGTGTGTGTGTGTGTGTGTGTGTGTGTGTGTGTGTATGAATGTATGTGCATGTACATGAGCACATGAGCACACATGTATACTAAATACTGTCTAGCACATCTGGATTTGTTTAATTTAAGAAACTATGTCAGAACCCATGTGCTACTGTTGTGAAGTCCTGGCATATCTATCACACTTTGTGCCTATATAATTGCAAATTATCATTTCAGTCAGTTTCCATCCTTGTTATTTTATGAAATTGAAATCATCTTTATGCTCACATTAATCCATAAACCAAAAGACAATAAAACCTCACATCATTAACTATTTTCTGTTAAATATTAATGAAACCTTATTATTGACCTAATATTTTATTACAATGCTGGATGATTGTGATATTTTATGTTAGTGTACTTAAACCACAAAATTTGGGCCACAGACTATAAGTATAGTCTATTTATATCACAAAGTCAAACTACATATCCATCAGCCAGCTAAGTCCTAAAAGTCTACCTAAGGTAAGAGCTATGAAAAAAAAAAAAAAAAACTTTCTCTATACAAAAAAGAAAGAATAACTCAATAGATATACACACACAAACACAATGTGAATTAGCAAGTGAAGAAACATACATGTGTAGAGCTAATACTTGTAAGTATGGACTTAAAATATTAATAGCAATAAACTGTATAAAATGGTTATTGTAATGCTTGTCTTTATATTTTTGTCATTTTCACAGCACTTACACTTGTCATATCTTACATACCCAACAAGAAAATAGTTTAATTATCTCTATTTTAAAAGAAAATTTAAGGTTTCTTTTCATTATAGAACTTTCTTATTATATCAGATTCTGAGTCTATGATACACAATTAGAATGGTAATACCTTATGGATTTTTTTCTAACTGGATATTCAGGACCATTTTGGAATATTTTTTTAGGGTTCTGAAAGAGCATTAGCCTTTTAAAAATTTACTAATCATTTTATTTGTTTACATTTCAATTGTTATCCCCTTCCTTTTCTCCCCTCCGTGAACCCCCCAGCCCTAGCCCCCTCCCCATTGCCTCTAAGAGGGTGCTCCCTTACCAACCCACTCCTGTTTTACCCATCTAGAATTCACCTTCTCTCAGGTATCAAGCCTCCATACAACCAAGGGCCTCTCCTCACACTGATGGCAAATAAGGCCATCCTCTGATACATATGTAGCTGGAGCCATAGACCCACCCATGTGAATTCCTTGGTCGGTGGTTTAGTCCCTGGGAGCTCTGGGGTGTCCAGTTAGTTGATATTATTGTTCTTCTTATGGGGTTGTAAACCCCTTCAGCTCTTTCGTCCTTCTATATCTCTTCCATTGGGGTCCCCAGGTTCAGTCTAATGGTTGGATATTAGTATCTGTATCTATCTTAGTGAGGTGCTGGCAGAGACTTTCAGAGGACAGTCATAGCAGCACCCTTTTTGATGGTGTGGTGTTTTGAGTGAGAAAGCTCCCCGTAGGCTCTTACATTTAAATTCTTGGTCCCCAGTTAGTGGAACTCTTTGGGAAGCATGAGGAGATATTGTATTGAGGTGTGGCCCTGTTGAAAGGAGATATGTCAATGGTGGAAGCCTTGAGGTTATAAAAGTCCTTCCAGGAAAAGTCTTGTTCTGTCTTACTCTGCCTGCAAGTTGTGGATCAGATGTGAGCTTTCAGCTACTGCCATAGCACAATGTCTGCCTGTTGTTCTGCTCTCTGCCACAATAATCACAGACTAATTCTGTAATACTTAATCAAGTGTTTCCCTTAAAAAAAAAAAAAAAGATGCTTTGGTCATGGCATCTTTACCAGGAAACAGAACAGGAACTAAGACAAAAGTGAGGCTGAAAAAATATGGTTTCAGTTGAGTGATGACAGAAATGGAGTTTTGTATGTACTTAAAATATAAGGTTTATTTTGTTTAAATCACTTTGAACTTATTAGATAATGATAATTTTTATATAGCCAGAACTCACATTATTGTACCTGCTCCAGGACATGTAAGAACCCAATTATAAACTAGATATATTTTAGAAATAGAAATAATAAATACATATGAGACAAACTGTTGCTATTACAAGGCCACCCAATAAAAAAATCAGTTTACATCTGTGAGTTGTTGATGTGAGTTAAAATGTTTCCTTGGAGCTTGTAGTTATAGCCCACAGAATATTAGAGTCATTTATAGCCAAGAGAGTACACTGATGTGGGACACAGATTAATATAAAATTACTAAGATATTATACATGTAAAATGTATATATGCTAAGAAAGAATATAATTATTCTTTTGACTATTGACTATTGATTGATTGTAATCTAGATTGGTAGATAATAGAAAATAAATGGAATATATTTATAATGCTTATGATTATATATAATAGATGATAGAAATATATGTATATATCAATACATAGATAAATATATTGATTATACATAGACAGATATATTGATTATACATAGCTAATATAAAGAAGATAGATAAAAGATGATTGATGCATGATAGATTGGTAGAAAGATGATAAATTGGTAGAAATTTATTTTTTAAGACAGGTTCTCACATAGCCCAGACTATTTTATAACTCTCTATACAACAGAAGATGACCATGAACTTCTGATCTGGAGACCTTTCATTGCAAATTTGGTGATATTAAAAACAAGAACCATTATGACCAGTTTATAGAGTCACAGGCTGAACTAGGGGCATACAGCATAAGTACTTTATTACTTCCCAGTCTCTAGATACATAAATAAAGGAATCTTTACATACATATGAGTGTATATACATTGACATACAAATGCATGCACACACAAGCAGACATATTGTGTTGCACTGAGACTAGAATCTAGAATAATGGATGCTAGTCAAGCACCCTAACGTTGAGGCATACAAGGAGTCATCATTTTACTATCATATATTTTACTAATATATATATCTTTTCATAAAAGGGCTTGTTAATTTCTTCAGACTGATATTGATCAACCAATGCAATGCATATAGAACTTGAGTTTGCTATCGGGTACATTAGCTTCCTGAGTAACTAAGATCAAAAGCACACACTTGTATTCTTTTTCACAGAAAATAAAGTGTCATGATTTTCAAATACATTTCTATCAGAGAGTCTTTGTCTTGCAAGTATACAAGGGATTCCAGAATTCTCTCAATCTCTTACACATACAAAGAATATGACACCATGGAGCAAATAACTGCACCACAACAGTGCACATAAGGATCCCTGTCTTGAGATCAGTGACACAATGACAGTCCTCACAACAGAGGAAAGAGTGACTATGATATATCCATACCATAGAGAGCATATGTATGCTCAGTTAAGAGAGTTCCCTTAGGTGGACAGAAAGGAAATCTTTTGAATGTCTTCCTGGAACTAAAATAGCAGATGGTAAACTGTTGGATGTTAAAAATGTACATTTAAAAAATATTACAATTCTTTACATTGAAAATCTCTTTGTTGCCATATTAATCAAGGAATGTTCTTTTAAATCTATGATGATGCAATAGCTATTGCACACAAAACAGCATCTTAGTGGCCAACTCAGTAAGGTCTCATCAAGAGATGCCAGATAGTGAGCTGAACCTTTGTACTAATGGACCTCAGCATTGTGGAAGTCAGTGTTAGATGCCCGTTCAAATATTATTATTATTATTATTATTATTATTATTATTATTATTATTATTATTATTATTATTATCTTTGCAGGCCAACCACAGTTTTTCCTTTTTCCTATCCTCCTAGTCCCTCCTCCCTGCTTTCCTCTGCCCGCCCTATCCACTCCTCCTTCATTTATATTCAGAAAAGGGCAAGCCAACCATGGATATGAACCAGCCATGGTATATCAAGTTACAGTAAAACTAGGAACCTCTTGTATTAAGGCTGGGCAAGAAAACCCAGTATGAGGAAAACATCCCCCTAAACTGGCAAAAATGTCTTAAGCAGTCCGTGCTCCCACTGTTAATAGTCCCACAATACGACCAAGTTACACAATTGTAACATATGTGGAGAAGGCCTTGGTCAGTCCCGTGCTTCCTCCAGACTCTGTGAGTCCCTATGAGTGACGGAAAGAAATTGCATTCAGGGGCTTGTAACCTCCAAACTCTGAGTTTATTTGACTCTGTGGGTTTTCTTGTGGTGTACTTCTCTGGCTTCTATAATTCTCCTTTTCTCCTCTTCCTCGGATTCCCTGAGCTCCTTTAATATTCAACTACCTGTCTCTGCACGTTTCCATCAGTTGCTGTAGGAAGCCTCTCTGATGAGAATTTGGGTAGGCGCCAATATTTGAGTATAAAAGAATATCCTTAGGCATCATTTTTAAATGATTAGATTTTAAACCTGGCTTCATTATCTGAAAATAGATAGTATTAGGAATAGGAGAAACTCTAATACTGAGCCCAGACATTTTCTTAAGGCTTGATTCTTAGCATGACCCCTTCATCAGGAAAACTAGGTATTAGGGTGGAAAAGGTCTATAAAAGAGACAAAATGACTGGGCATCTATTAACTTTCAAAGAAACAGAGTGACTATGGCACGGTGAGGCGTACCTAACAATAGCTTGACTGGAGTCGGTCTTTCGTGGTAGATAACTCATTGCAGTTCTGATGAGCATACATCACAATTGCTCGGGCTATGAAGGCCAGGCTCCTCATGAAGCAATGATCCACACACTAGTGACTGCATCTATGAGATGATAAAGGGGTTTACTTCATAAACAAACTCACTTTGTTTATATTATTAGAGCTAACTCAGAATATACTTTATCATATAGTGCCTTATTTTGTACAAAGTACAGGACAGCCTTTTGGAAGGGAAGATTAAGATCAACAAATAAAGGAATCCAGTTGGCAGAGAAATACTGGAAAGCTTTTATGCCTGGACTCCTTTTATATTCTTGGGGTGATGGGAGGGAGAAATCAATATACAAACTAGGGAAAGGAGGAAATTATACAAAAGATATGTTAGGAACTATGGGTATGCCGGATAAGCTCTGAATGCATGCTATTTCATGAGGTCATTACCATTTTCATAACTAGGAGTGGCTTTTCCTTCTTAATATATTGTATCATATATCACAATTCATACATAATAACAAATTCTCTATTTTTCTTTTTATATACAAACATATGTTCCTCATGCTATTTTTCCTTGAAAAATAGAGCCTAGAAATTTTAGCGGGTGCCTCTCCTGGGCTTCAAATTTGTAGCTATAACAATATCTTGGTATCTTTAAATACAAAATCAGAAGTTTTAGTGGTATATTTATTTTCACTATCAAGGGATTATGCTATTTTGAGTAATTGATATTTTCCATAAACTGTTAGATTTTAGATACACCAGAGGAAATTGAGGATGAAGGATCAAAATATGAAAGTAATTCTCTATTTTAATGACCAGATTCTGCAACTAAAGTACATTTCTGTGAACCAAACTTCCATGAATATAAAAAATCAGGAGGTGAAACATTTTATGGAATTCAGCAAGGTCTGAAATACAGGTGCCAATCCATCAAACATACTGTAAATTTAGTGCAAATCACAAGATCTGTGAGGCTAAATGGCCTAAGGTAGAACCTTCTGTTGTTATTTATTTATTTGGCTCCCTAAATTTTGTTTATTCTCATAGATCTGAGCTTCTCACAGAATGTCCCCTCCTCTTCCCCCTTCCTCCCTCTCCTTCTCCCTCTCCCTCTCTCTCTCTCTCTACACACACACACACACACACACACACACATAAATGCAGTCTACTTCGTACTTAGTATATCTTATTTGTATTTATACATTTTCAGGGCTGACCACTTGGTATTGGATCACCAATTATTATGCTTTTCTCTAGAGAATACTATTTCTTCTGCTCTCAGAAACCCTTACAGTTTTTGTGTAGATTTCAAATCTCATGAGCATTCCCTGTCCATGTTAATGTGTCCAGTGGAGTCATTGCTGTTCAGGTCATATCTAGGCAGCCATGTTAGTGAAATATCATAGATGTAGCTTTGAATATTTCTAGGATGTGTAAAGTCCTCTTTCCTCTAGCCTCCTCAAGGAAGCTCCCATTGTAAAGCATGGAGATTGTTACAGATCAATACTACTGATCAAAGTACAGTGTTTTTGAGGCCAGTCCCAGCTGATATCTACAATAAAACTCTTTGCATGTAAATTTCTGATCTTTTCAGAAAAGACTCTGGAATGATTCTAAGAGCCATGCTATCCAAAATGATGCATTTTGTTTTGATTCCTCCCTCTCAGAAACAAAGGGGAGGGGAGATGAGGCGAAGAACTATTGGAGTGGGACCAGGAAGGGGAAAACATTTGAAACAATTTAAAAAATAAATAAACATCCTCCATCTTCCCTCTTCAGTACCTGATGAAGCATACAACTTGTCTGCCTTGGGGGTTTTACTTTGAAATTCTAGTCAAAACCTATGTTTGAGGCTCCATTTGTGCCAATCCTTATTTTTTTAAAATTAACAAGCCAAAGAAACCCATGAAAGCAACACTGTTTCATCTGTATTGTATACATGAATGATATCCTAAAAGAATATATCTTAAACATTGAGTTCTCCAAAAGGGTTCCTTGATATATATATATTTGAATACCATTACCACTCCTTTTACAGTCCTTTAATACTTCTATGAAAGTTTCGCTTTTGTTAGCTTTACTTACTCACAATCTAACAAAATAAAAAAATTAAGTAAATAAAAGGAGTATTTTAATAAACGGACAATTCCTATGCTCTGATCTCAGAGTTTTCTGAGTAACAAATAAGATGGATCCCTGAACAGGAAACACTGCGGAGCCTGAGTTCTCAGCAGCTGCTTCAAAACCTCCCAGAAGCTCCACTTTCCTTACTCTTTGTTTCATGCCCCAGGCTCAGGGCCCAACTTCATCCTCTCTTAGGATGCAGAGAAAAGTCTGCTTTGTTCTCTCCCCTGGTTGCAGGCATCAGTGTACTTTATCAGCAAAAGCCAATGTTTTCCTATCAAAACTTACCCTTAGGTTTCAAGGATGATAATTCTGTTACCTGAGGGATTTTAGGGTTTGATATCGATGGTATCGCAGGAACCATTTCATTTATATTATGAGATTTTTTTGTTCCTATATAATTCTAGAAAATAGAAGATAATGTTAGGAAGGACTTTATTCTAAGATTAAAAGCAATGTGAAATTTCCTCTTCAAATATGCACTAAAATATGTTGAGTACTACTTGCCAGAAAGCCTGGGAGCTTGCTTGTTTAATAAAATTATTTGTTTCCCAATAGATCCACAGACTACAAGTTTTATTCTTTTTCTTTTTAACTTCTTTTCTTGTATATGCCTTTCAAAGGAGAAACACACTTTCAAAGTAAAGCCATCCTTCCTCTTAATACGCCTCTGCTTCCACAGCCTGAGAAGGGACTCTATACCTTCCGTTTATGTATTAGATTGCTTTTGTCAGTCACACTTGAGAAACGGATACAGTGCTTAAAAGCCATAGGGAAGTGTAAAGGGCCATCTATTCTGTGTTGTTTGAGGTCTCCCGTAGAGAGGCTGTCTTGATTGATGGTAAAGGAAAATTTCTCTGCCTTCTCATTCTTTACTTCATAATGAGATTCTCGTGTTATGAGTTACAAACTTCAGAATGAGTCTGGAGGGGAAGATTATACAAATACATGTACACATACATGCAGTGTACATACATGTGCACACACGCATGCACACACACACACACACACACACACACACACACTTTTGAGTAACAAGTTTTTCCCAAATGTCTACCCTCCAGAAGTTCCCAGAGGTGATTCAGGATGAAGCTGTGAAATAAGGAAGTAATTCAAATATTTTACAAATATGAATATATATATATATATATATTTGTGTGTGTGTATAAGTGTGTATGTATGTATGAATGTGTGTATGTGTGTACATATATACATTGCTTGTGTGACATCTTGGATCTGAGTTAGTTTCTTCAATCCCAATGAACTTGTAATTCTATGTTAAAATAATACCAACAAATATGAATAAATTATTAAATAAGTAAATACAAAATTTGTCTTGCTAAAAAACCTGACTAAATTCTTAGGTTGTGAATTTGTTAGTACAAATATTATATATATAATATATATAGTTTTAAACCCTTTTTTCTTGTATATTTTTATTTCTTTTATTCATTTTTTAATAACTAAATACTGGGAAAAATATGATGTTTTGGTAATATTTACAGAGTGTAATGCTGAAAAAGATTAAAAAATAGCATATTCTCTAGTATGTACCATTTCTTTAAGGAGAAAGTGCCTGCCTTAGTTTTAAGCACTGTGTGAAGGAAGATATTGGGCAAAGAGAAGGTAAAGAAAACACAGAAAGTTAATTTTACAGTTTAGTTTTCTCAACTGAACTGTGAAGGTTCATAACACTACACATCCCATAATGCCACAGGGATTGGGCAGAGGGTAGATGATTCATTGTGGCTAATAGAGCTTCATAGGGTACAAAATGAAGCCTTTAGTTTTTCTTTAGATGATAATGAAATAAAAAGATAAATTATATGGGTTTATATTTTAGGATTATCTTAATATATTGATTTACATTTGGCTTAATATTTTGTGTTTTCATTTTGTTGAGGTTAAATACTCACTGAGATATCAACCTAAATTCTTATTTTAAAATAATTCTGAAAGAACAGCTCCAAAGAGCATCAGTTTTATATAAACTAACTGCCAAAGTAATGAATTATGTTGCTCAAGAAGAAATAAAATTAATGTAGAATAATAACACAAAACTGCATGTTTAAATATTTGTAGGAATATATTTTATTATTTTTCCTTTTTATAACAATAAAAGCACTAGAATGTGTATAATATCATATCTCTTAAAAGCATGTTAATCACCCAAACTAATTGTGTTTTTAATTAATTAATTAATTCTATTTACAGTCCAGCCACTGAGCCCTCACACCCAGCTCCGCTCCTTCAATTCCTCACATCATTCTTCCTCCCCAATGTCCCCGAGATGGTGCTCCCACACCACCAGCCCTCCCTTCTCTGTGGCCTCCTACTGAGGCCAGACTAGGGAGTCCTCTGCTATAGATGTGTTTCAGGTCTTGGACCAGCTCATGTATGCTGCTTGGTTGGCTGCTCAGTGTCTGGGTTCTCCCAGGAGTCCAGGTGAGTTGCGACTGCTGGTCTTTCTACGGGGTTGCCTTCCTCTTCAGCTTCTTCACTCCTTCCCCTAATTCAACCACAGGGGTCTCCGGCTTCTGTCCAATGATTTGATGTAAGTCTGTCTCAGTCACCTGCTGGTAGAGCCTTTCAGAGGACAGCCATGCCAGGCTTCTGTCTGTTAGCACATCATAGCATCAGTCAGGCCTTGGTGTCTCCTCATGAAGTGGATCCCCAGTTGGGCTGATCACTGAGCTGCCTTTCCCTCAGTCTCTTCCCCATTTTTGTCCCTCCCGTACTTTTACACAGCAACACTTCTGAGTCAGAAATTTGGACTGTAGACTGGAACAGCATCTCTCCTCTGGAGGCCCTGTCTATCGACTAGAGGTGGAATCTTCAAGTTTCCTCTGCTCCCTTTTGGGCACTGTATCTAAGGTCACTCCCACTGAGACCTGAGAGTCACCTCCCAGGTCTTTGGTCCTTTCTAGAAGATCTCCCTACCTCCCACCTTCTGAGGCTGCATATTTCCATTCATTCTGCTGTCTCTCTCTGCTTCTCTCCTGTCCCCCCACCCTTACCAGATCCTGTTCCCCCTTTCCCCTTCTTCTCTCTCAATCAAAATCTTCCCTCCCTCTGCCTCCAGTGATTATTTTCTTCCCTATACTAAATATGATTGAAGCATCCTCACTTGGCCTTTTTGCTTGGTAAAAGTTCTTAAATTCTATGAGTTATATACTAGATATTCTGTACTTTTGGGTTAATAATATCCACTTATTAGCCAGTAGATACCATGTATGTCCATTTGGGCCTGGGTTGCCTCAGTCAGGATGATATTTTCTAGTTCCATCTAATTGGCTGCAAATTTCGTGAAGTTGCCATTTTTAATATCTCAATAGTATACCATTGTGTAAATATAACACATTTTCTGTATCCATTCTTCTGTGTAGGACATATGGGTTGTTTCCAGCTTCCAGCTATTACAAATAAGGCTTCTATGAATGTTGCAGTGCATGTGTCCCTATGGTATGGTGAGAAGGGGCATCTTTTGGGTATATAACACCAATGGCTCATGCTCTATGATCAACAATTGACAAATGGGACCTCATGAAACTGAAAAGCTTCAGTAAGGCAAAAGACAGTCAATAGGACAGATCAACAAGCCATGGAATGGGAAAAAGTCTTTAGTAACCCCATATCTAATACAGGACTAATACCCAAAAAATATAAAGAACTCAAGCAGCTAATCTCCTAAAAACCAAATAACCCAATTACAAAATGGGGTACAAAGCTAGTCAGAGAATTCACAACAGAGGAATCACAAATGGCTGAGAAGCACTTAAAGAAATGTTCAAAGTGTTTAGTCTTTAGGGAAATGCAAACCAAAGTGACCCTAATATTCTACTTTATACCCACAAGAATGGCTAAGATCAAACCCTCAGGTGACAGAACATGTTGCCAATGATGTGGAGAAAGAGAAACACTCTTCACTGCTGGTGAGATTGCAAACAGGTACAACCACTCTGGAATTCAATCTGGCAGTTCAGAATATTGGAAATAGATCTACCTGATGCCCCAGCTAATCATATGAGTAATTGCCCAAAATTATCACATATCAATATAGTAAGTTATACTGTATAGTGAGGTTGTAATATTAATAATCATATATGCATTATTAAAACATGTTGAAACGATAATCTCAAATCTCAAAGTCTTGTAAACCTGTAGGAGGAATGATGGCAGCCACCTCTACATAGATGCCAGGAGCTGTGCAGCCAAGGCATCTCCTGAAAGAGGACCTAATTGAAGACTGCCTGGGAGACCCAGGATTGCTGATGCAGACAATGCCAGCCAATAGGAAATTAATGCATAGAAGAAATGCTTTCTTGGAACCAATGGGGTGATGTGAAGGGTGGAGGGTATTAAAGAAACTTGCAGCAGTGTTCAGATGAGCTTTCTGCTTTGATACTCACCTGAGTCTGTGTTGTGCTACCTCACCTCTAACCCCCAAAGGTAGGTAGGGTCCACTGGCAAGTATTCCAGAGTACAGGCAGCGAAGCCTAGGCAAATTTAGTCGACAATGAATGGAATACTTTTTTCACATATCTAATTCAAAGTGATCATGTCTATCCGGTGCAATTAAGTTTTAGAGAAAGGGCAAGAGGTTTTCGTACTTTCTCCAGTTCCAATATCATAACATGGGAATACGAAGAACAATGAAACATAAGTACAAGAAGCAGAAATGTGAAAGATATTATCAGCAAATCTAGCAATTACAGCTGTCCCTCTTTCCACTGATTCTTCAAATATCCTGACTATGCATGGGCTTTGATTCTTGATCGAGGATTCTCTCCACTGTGACTCTCTTCTAATCCCCACATCTACCATTCTCTTCCTCCTCCTCCCTCTGCTCCTCCTCCTGTTCCTCCTCCTCCTCCTGTTCTTCCTCTTCAAGTTCTTCTTCCTCTTTTACCTCATGCCCCCTCTTTCTTATCCTTCTCTTAAATCATTCTCTCCACTTCTATGTTGTCATAGTCTGCCTTTTCCTTGAGTGACATGGGATCCTCTTCATCCTTCCTTTTATGAAAAGTTAAGTTGATAAGTGATAAAGCCAATCACACATGTTTTATCTAATCTAATTACCACCCCCCTTTCACTCTCTGACAAATACAGTCAATAGTAACTATAATTGTCTCCTAGACCTATCCGCATGAATGGGTTAGACTGGTTTCAACAAAGGAATTTATATTTCCATAATTTCAAAGAAATATTTAAAACCAATTTATCCTCAGACTTGGTTTCTCCTGAGACCTACCCTTTACTTGCAGAAGGAAATCATCTCTCTGTGTCCTGACAAGGCTTTGGATTTCCATGATCATTATGAATGGTAATGTTTTCTCCCACCAATACTTAACTAAGAGCTTACCTAGTACATTATCTATTTATACGCTCACATGACAGGCTAGAGTTTTGATATAGGATTTGGTGGCACCACACAAATGTCCAAAAGAGCAAACAATATCTAATATTGTGTGTGTGTGTGTGTGTGTGTGTGTGTGTGTGTGTGTGTGTGTATGGATGTGATGTGGATGCATATTCCATATGAATACATGGAGGTCAAAGGAAAACCGGCTAGAATTGATTCTCTTCTCCCACCAAATGAGTTCTAGATATTGAAATCAGGTAGTCAGGCTTGACAGCAATCAACAATCATTAACACCTGAGAATCCCACACATCCCCATGAGGAATGTTTTACTAAATATTTTTCATAGTATAACACATGGAATATGTTTCCCTTATGTTCTATTACAATTTCCAACATCTGATACTCAGCTGTTTGTCAATACATGTTTGTAAAATTATGGTACCAAAATTGTCAACTCAAATAAAGGTGAATGAATTATCACTACAAAGACACATATTTTAATTTTTCTATGATAGT
Organism: Mus musculus; assembly: GCF_000001635.26. NCBI lineage: Eukaryota > Metazoa > Chordata > Mammalia > Rodentia > Muridae > Mus > Mus musculus. The sequence continues at coordinate 96,875,724 of NC_000080.6, forward strand.
TATTAGTTCATAGTTGTAGTCTCTAAGAAGTAATGCTATTTCTAATATATGAATACATCCAAGATCTCAGGGTTCTGAACTACCCCTCATCACGCAGTACCATATTACAGAATGTGGATATTTCTTAAGGGCAGTAAAATTCTAAAATTATATATTATCTTAAAAGACAATTATTAGAATTTTTGCTCTTACTGACTAATTCAAAATAATCATTTAAAATAATTACTGACAACATAAGAAAACAAACCGATTTTATTTTAGACATAAAATAATAAAACAGTTTCTAATGCAGAACTGAAAGTTGGTTCTACATGACTTTTTCTGGATAATTGAATAACCTTATTTGCTAAGCCCTTATGGAGCTTCTTTCATTTTCTATAACTTTCCTATTTGATTTAATTGTTTGTTTATTTATTTGCTCGCTTGCTTTCTGATTTGGTTAGAGGCCAAACCTAGTTTTGGCCTACTAACCTGTGTAGCTCTGTTCAGAGCATAGGGCATGCCTAGAAGGGCTGTCAGTGACCTATGAAGTTCTAAATCATTGCTACTTATATTGAAAATTTTATTTTAGCAATCCTTGCTTCCCAATGCCTTGAAAAGGTCAGATTCTCAGAAGGTTATGTTTACATCATTTTTATTATATTTTTTAATTTTCTTATTCAAGAAATTTAACAAAATTATTGGTTCATATTGTCTGAAGTTTTTTCAGAGCCATGGTTTGGATTTTTGTCAAAATACATTCACAATGTGTAATATCTATGATAAAAAATTCTAAGGAAAGTAATTTCTCTCATGTGTCTCAATAAATACCACATTATTGCTAATAAAACTTTTATTGCTTGATATGACAGAATATTATTTATAATATGTTATCTTCTACTATATTAACTATTCAATAAGTGTAGCGATCCTATCTGCATTCTGGAACTGTACATTCTTATACCAGCATTTGATGTATAAAAGTCCCTCAGTAAATATTTAAAATACATCTTGAGAAAGAATATATCAAAAAAATACTCCTGTAAACTCCGCTTCTGTACATGAATTTTTAGTATGTAGAAGCTAGAAATGGGAGAGCTAAATATCAAACATATGACCAAGATCTAGAAAGTTGTGGATTCAAAAGTGTTGTGAAATAGGAAGAAAAGCAAAGTCTTTCACTTGTGCTACATGACCTACTCAGAGCAGTACAGGGAGACCATGTCCCATAAGTCTGATGATAGCAGGGTCGCTGTGACGCTTATTGATAACATAGAGCATAGGAACATTACCTTAAATAGCTAATGGCTTCTGTCAAATATTTACAATATTTTTCTCTTATTTTAAGGAGTCAGGGAAAGAGAGGGAGTGAGGGAGGGGGAGGAGGAAGAAAGGGGGAGAGAAAGAGAAAAACGGGAAAGGAGAGACATGAGATTTATGTATTTCATTTAACTACCCACAAAGTTTATAACTGAAAAAAAGAGTAGATTGAATTAATTGTGAAGAAAAAGCATTCTTTATATAGTTGGGCTTGACATGAGGTTTTAATTTCTAACTCCTTATCAGCTCGACAAAGTGAATTCTGTAGAACAATGTTTTATTTACACAAACAGGCAACAAGCAATTCATTTCTCTAGTGCCTTATATTCTCCTTCTGCCACCATAAATCTTTCTGTTCCACAGGGACTCATCTTTCTCTTGCTCTTCCTCATCTGTGTCAAGACACTTCCAAATTCAACCTGTTTAGAAGCTAGTTTTGTGGTTGACACATTTATTATTTTTGCTGAGGAGAGGGTAAGAAGGATTAATACACCCCTGTATTTAAGATTAATACAGTCACATGCCAAAAACTGGCTGGAGGTACAACTCAGCTTTTCAGCAAACACTTATCATGAAGCCTGGACACCATAATATTCACATAAATATTTCCCCAGCAACATAATATCTATGGAAGCTCATGAATTTAAAATTTGTTCAGCTTTTCCTCCAAGGGACTGATTTTTTTTGTATTTATCTCCCTTACGTTCCTAGTAATCATATTTCATGGTTGGCAGAATAACCACCATTTTGGTCCATTAGTATATGGATTTCCGTGTGCTCCTGTGGCAACTTGGGACAGTGTTTAAAATATCATTTACCTATATTATATTACAGATTTTTCATTGGTAAAATTAGATTGATTGGAAAATTATCCCTTCTACTTGAACACACTGACACAGGCTATTAAAAAATAAAAACTCTAGTACCCTGCCAAAATCTGAAAAATGTTAAAATGAATGTTAAATGTTAAAATGAATTTGATACATACATAATGATGTATATACCTTTATTTCAATAATGATTAATTACACCTATAAATTTAAGTTTTAATTATTTGTTTTACCATATGTAAGGTTTTTGATTTTTACATGTATGTTTGTGTGTATATGTATGTGTGTCAGGGGTATGCACATATATATGAGAACCCAAGGAGACTAGAAGAGATCTTCTAATAACCTGAAGCTGAAGATAGCAGACAGTTGTGAGCCACCTTCATCGAGTCCTGGGAAATGAATTGAGGTCTTCTGCAGGAGTAACCCATGTTCCTAATGACTGAGCCATCTCTTCAGCGTGTGCTGCATTTACCATATATAAGAAAATGTATTTTATAAGGAGTAGTGGTCAAAAGCTTTTTTTTGCTGATAAAAATATCAATCATGTGAATTGATAAATGGCTTAATGGTTAAGAGCACTTGTTTGTAGACAAGCTATGTTTGGTTCAGTCTCCATCTCAAGTGACTTATAACCAACTAGAATTCCAGTTCGAGAATTCTAGTTCCAGAGGTTCTAAACTCTTCTTCCGGCTTCGGCAAGCACCATGTCCACACATTTAGCACAAATGCAAATACAGATATTCACTTGTATATACAAAAAGTAATGTCAGTCGTGTTGTAAAGTTCCATTTACATTATAGCCTAACAAATCCTCCCATTTACAATGCTATGTTATTTACCAGAGCTCTGATTTGAACATTACATAACATATTCAAGCATCTTGATATAATCAAACTCACAAATACGTATTATATTTATTTTTTATATTTATCTGTTCAAAAGGAAAATTTGATTTATATAAAAATAAACAAAAAAGATATCCCTTTTGCTCTGTTACCTTTTCCTGGTTAACACAACTACTCACCTTGGATAGGGCCCTAGTGAGAGGCTAGAAAAATTATTTGATTCATGTCTACCTTGGAGAGCCATATTAATTGGGGATATTTACAGGATCTCCAGACAACTTCTGGACTGTTTAACCACTGAAGACTGTCTTCCAGCAACATCTGGTAACTGAATATGTAGCTTCAAGAAATGTTCCACAAACAGCCATACGGTTTAGAGGACAGAATTCCACAGCTCCACTACTAAGAATGACTAGTATCAGCACACAAGTAACCAAGTACTGCTGGGATGAGGAGAAGGAAAAGCACACTGGTTATAGGGATCTGGAGACCTCCTGTCTTAGTCAGGGTTTCTATTCCTGCACAAACATCATGACCAAGAAGCAGGTTGGAGAGAAAAGGGTTTATTCACCTTACACTTCCCTACTGCTGTTCATCACCAAGGAAGTCAGGACTGGAACTCAAGCAGGTCAGGAAGCAGGTGCTGATACAGAGGCCATGGAGGGATATTCTTACTGGCTTGCTTCCCCTGGCTTGCTCAGCCTGCTCTCTTGTAGAACCAAGACTACCAGCCCAGAGATGGCATCACCCACTAGGGGCCTTTCCCCCTTGGTCACTAATTGAGAAAATGCCTTACAGTTGGATCTCATGGAGGCATTTGCTCAACGGAAGCTCCTTTCTCTGTGATAACTCCAGCTGTGTCTAGTTGACATAGACTAGCCAGTACACCTCCTATGTAATGAAGTCAAAAGGGAGGATGATCAGAGCTGGAATGGAAATAACACAGATGCCTCATCTGTCACTATGAAAAGACATTGCTTGTTTTTGTGCTTGAGTTGGTTTCATTCTGTGTTGTTAATATTGTTAGCTTTGTGATCGGGCTGTCTCACTCATAAAAGAACTTAAGTGACAATAGAACTGACAGTTGCAATCTCATTTTTCTTTTGAGTTCCTATCTGTCTTATAAACTAGGTGCGAGAGCTAGCTAAATTAACCTGAAAACATTAGAATCTGTTTCTAGTCTTGGGAACCAGAGCAGCATTGTGCAATAGCTTGTTCATTTCTCAAATGGTTGCAGAAAGTGTGAGTCACTAAACCATGTAATGGTTTTAATGATGAATTCTGATCATGCTTTCAAAGCCTGACACTACACCTCTCTAATGATGTGTACTGTCCCTTTTGTACAGTGTTTCAGACATACCATGATATTTTAAAGCACATTTAACCCCGAAAAAGCCAGTCATTAATTTGACAGAAAAATTCTCCATCCCTTCTTATGTAAATCATAATTTCTGCATCAGGCTAGTCCTGGCAATCTATTAAGAGTGAAAGTTAAAGTTCTAAGTCTGGTCTGGGAGTGAAAAATATTTTCTTCATACTGGGATGTCTGTGAGTTAGATCTATGAGGGCAGATCTTGAAAATGATAAAAATACATAAATAATGAGATAAGTGTTAATCTGGATGGCTGCAAATGGCTCTCAACATGATAATATTTTGGAGAGACATATCTCTGACTATCCATCCATGACCTCTCTTTCTTGGAGAATTGTAAATCCAATCACTCACCCCATCATAAATTTTCTCTCATCCTCTTGCTAATTTTAAAAGGCAAAAAGGTCATTCTCAAGGACACAGAAAGTACTTATTCAAAGGGGAATCATCAAGAAAGATGCAACCCATAGTTCCGGAAGTGCAGAATCTTTAGCTCTTGTGAGTACCAATTTCCAGTAAGAGTTGGACTAATCAGGGAAGTTCTCCAGTACTTCTCTGTCATCTTACATTAGTCTGTACAATTTTTTCTTCTTCAGCGCAGTTCTACCCAAGCTCCTGTGCCCAGTGTAATACATCTAAAGAAGGACCTTCTTTTCTTCTTTTCCTATCTGAGGAAGTTTTCGCCTGTCATTGATGATACTCAGGTTTCGCCTGTATCAACTCTCTCTGCAGCACTCGACTTCCTGATAGAGTTATAAGTAGAGTTGCTTATTCTACGGAAATGCAAGGTACATACGTATAATCAACTCACTCATATTATTCATTTAAATAAAAGCCTCGACCATTTTACTGGAACAGCGATGATAAGAATATTCTGTTTTTTAATCAGTATAATTTCATTTTAATGTCTTATTCAATGAGATCCTGAATGAATATCAATATATATGCAAAACGAAACTAAAATTGGTGAGGATCAAGACTCTTAGAAATCTTTCATTTACTTAATTTTATGCATTTGCAAATATTTAAATAATCATTTATTCCTCAAAGAAATAGGAAGAAAATCTACACTCAGTGAACACATAACTTCAAGTGCATCAGTTACAGAGCAAAGGAGAACTCAGACAACCTTAAATTCTCTGTGCTATGTAAAAATCTTAGGCATTCTGTTCATCATCTTCCTGGTATTGGGGGCAACCCTGGTCTTACTCCTATACTGCATCTTGTAGAGAACTAGTAACAGCTTGCTGTAACTGATTTTTATGTCTTACTTTTTATCTTGATGCTGAAAACTCTTTACCCTTCAGGTAAATAGAAGCACTTTTAATGTTGCATGTGCCTTATGCACATAATCTGAATCCTCTTCTAGCCTCCAACCAAACTTCAGGAAGGGGCGTCCGGATCCTTCTTCACCACTCTACATCCATCTTTCCAATTTTTCATTCACCATAAAAGCTCTAATTGATACTTAGTGCTTTTTAAGTTTGGTTCCAGGTACCCTTTCTGGGACTCTGAATTGTCAAATGCAAAGCCTCTTACACTGTCAACAGCTGTGATTACTTGTGGTCTTAAAAATTCCATTTTAATGACATATTTCTTATACTTTTCATATGATATATGAAATCAGAGCTAAAAATATTATGGACTAAAGGGGTAATAAGTGTTCATTGTATACTTTTTATACATTTTGGTGCTTTAAATTTAATTTTATAATTTTTGACTGCCACTAATTTCCTCCATACATTTGTCTCATTTCACAGACATTTATCTTTATAACATACTTACATGTTTGTTTGTCTTCAGTTTTTTTTCCTGCACTGGTATAGTATTATGTTGCTGATTAATTATGGCTTTCTAATAATTATAGCCACTATCAGAAGTTTCAGCATCTTCATGATTGTAGCTGTTATTGTAATTCTCACTTATTGTAAAATGAAAAGTTCAGTATTTTCCCATTTTGGTTTCAATTTAATATTTATGATTATATGAGTCCATAAAAATTATTTATTTTTATTCCCAATGGTATGCTTGTCTAGAAATCTGTCAATATTCAAGAGATTATTATGCAGTAAAAGTAATTGAGTTGGTGACATACTTGGAGTCATGACATATATGAGAAATTACAGTGCTTTTCAGTGTTTATCAAATATATTGTTCTGTCAGTTCACAGGAATTTCTAGCCATCTCCTGTCAAGAAAACTGTCTTAAGATTTCAGTGTGCTGCATGAAATACATATGCACAGAGAAAGGACAACAACACATTTCTTTCATGTCCTAGAAGCATCTTGTTCCAGACCCTTGCAATGCTGCAGGCTTTAAAGGCCCCTAGGTGTTTAACTCTTAACACAGGATGGATATAATTGAGCTTCATTATTTTTTATAGCTGCTGTCTGGAACGGACAGAATTAACATTCGCTAGAGACACTTAAGAAAATAATGATCAAAAGCATTCAGGGAAACAAATATTTTCCTAGCAAGAATTATTAGATGCTTATACTCTTGGTTCTTGGAAAAGATTTGCTGACCCACTCTGATAAAGAATGACATCACATATTTGACAATTGTGGTATGCTGCAGGCTGGAATAAATACTTAGCTGAGAGTGTACCCTAAGCAGAAGTCTAAGTCAACTTGCAAAAGAATTCTTGCAAAGTGATGAGACCATAGCTTGAGGTCTACTTGTGCCTGAAGTTACATCCTTGAAGCCCATCATAGTGACTTATACCCTGATATATGTGATTGTTTCCCCCATGGAACACTTGGGAAAGGTGAGATTTAACTGCAGTTCTGTAAACCCATATATTCTACTTAATAAAACATTTCATTTCATGTGAACAAAAGGATACTAACTAAGATCATGGAGTTAGTAAAATAAGAATAAACAGGCTACTTGAGGAGACATGAGGAGGTTTATCAATCACCTGTGATGATAGTCTTATGGGCATCTGTGCATCTTTTGATAGATTGCTGAGTAGTTTGCATTTCCTGTGACTCTGAATAAATGAGGAGAACGCCAGCTGGTCTTCTCCATGTCACGGCACCATTTCTAAATAGTTTCAAGCTTGGAAAAGACTCTTTCACAGAGAAGCTCACGTGTCCTGTGTCCCCAGTGTAACAAACAGAGCAGCCTTAAAACAAGAGCCTGCATAATCCAGAGATTTTCCAGCACAGGACTGTAATGATTTAAGAGGGTCCTATGGCAAGCTGCTCATTTGTGCTATTCAATGCTAAGACATAGAAATCTGAGGCTGTGCCTCGAGTCCTTTTCTATGAACCACTGATTTAGAGATCCTGTTGACAATTTTTATTTTTTGAGTAGGATTATTATTCACAGGAATTTTTAAACCTCTCAACCAATTATTTTGGTATGAGAAAAATACATCATTAAAAAGAAGTCATGTCATAAATTCAGCCAGCTTATTATTTTAATTGTTGATATATTTTTGCTAAAAATTGCAAAGAGATGGTGCCACTGATCAGAAAATCCAAGGTGACAGTAATTTAAATATGTGAATAATTGTGATATGATCATACATGTACATTAGGCCTTTGCATTCACACACATATATGCCTGCAGCATACATACAAGAAAATAATGTCACCAAATTTTGAAACAACAATATTGTCCTCAGGAAAAAGTTATTTATTAAAATTTTCTAAAGGTTGAATGCTTTAAAATAGTATAACAAATAATTTATTAGCAAAACTAGTATGCCTAAAATAGTACAACTGACATGACTTCAGAAGTCATTTGAAAAATAAACTTTACTTTTTAAACAACTCTAGGCATAAAATTAATATAAAGTATCTCAGACTGTCTTAAGTATATAACTGCATAAAGAAGCCCCTTGAAACAAGCTTGAGATTCCCCAAATAAAATCCTATAAAGTAACTGATGTGAGGATACCTCTACCCACTATCTAGATCTTTCCCAGGAGGTTTGCCTGCAGTGGAAAAACACACCCCACTTCAGGATGACATCATTTCATGGTCCAGGTTCCTCAACTGAGTGTAAAGGAAAAACGAATCAATGCAACATCAGTTTTTTTTTCTTTTTCTTTTTCTTTTTTTTAACCTTTATTCCTTAATTTTTTTGATTTTATTGGATATTTTCTTTATTTACATTTCAAATTTTATCCCCTTTCCTGGTTTCCCCTCTGAAAATCCCATCTATCCCATCTCCCTCCCCCTGCTCACCAACCTACTCACTCCTGCTTCCCTGTCTTGGCATTACTCTATACTGGGACATCCAGCCTTCTCCGGACCAAGGGCCTCTCCTCCCATTGATGACCAAAAAGGCCATCCTCTGCTACATATGTGTGCGGCTGGAGCCATGGGTCCCTCCATTTGTACTCTTTGGTTGAAGATTTAGTCCTGGGAGCTCTGGGAGTACTGGTTTGTTCATATTGTTGTTCCTCCTATGGGACTTTAAGCTCCTTCAGCTCCTTCGGTCCTTTCTCTAACTCTTCCACTGAGGACGTCGTGTTCAGTCCAATGGTTGGTTGAGAGCATCCACCTCTGTATTTGTAAGGGACTGGTGGAGTCTCTCAAGAGACAGCCATATCAAGTTCCTGTCAGCAAGCACTTGTTGGCATCCACAATAGTGTCTTTGTTTGGTAACTTTATGTGGGATGGATCCCCAGGTAGGGCAGTCTCGGGATGGCCTTTCCTTCAGTCTCTGTCCCATACTTTGTCTCTGTATATCCTCCCATGAGTATTTTGTTCCCTCTTCTAAGGAAGACCAAGGTATCAATACTTTGGCCTTACTTCTTCTTGAGCCACATAGCTATATATCACCTCAAATAAGCCAAAACACCAAAAGAAAGAATATAGGTACAAAGGAGGAAAATAAAACAGAATAGAAACAAAACAATAGGAGGCTGTAATAATAAGTAGAAATTGATATGATTTCGAGAAAGTCAACAAGGCCCTTCACAGACAATAGCCCATGAATATCCCAGCTATGGAATACTTCTGTCACACAGAAGGACACTAGAAAGGAATAGAATACAGAAAGGCAAATATAAGAATTTCTAGTTTAGCTATGAATGATGATCCTAGTTCCACTAGGCCTGGATTGTAGTCTGGCATTTTCTAGGCTTAGGGTGTTCAAAATTAAGAAGATGGAGATAAATAAATAAATAAATAAATAAATAAATAAATAAATAAATAAATAAATATTACTAGACTAAGAGTGTGGAAATAGGGCAGTGGGTAGAATTAGGACTTAACAGAAACTGTATCAGAGGTGGAACGGTGTCAGATGTGATAGGAGGATTCATAGATCAAAACTGTTTCCTGAGATGACAAGATTTTCTTTTAATGCCACAAATAAACAATAGTATGATGGGGACTCTGAAGAGGGGAACTCAAGGACCATCACTGTAGACACAGTACATAGCAGAGCTCTGAAGAAATCAGTGCCCATCTAAGAGAAGCGGAGTCATTCTTATACCTTTCTGTCCGAGCAGCAGCTAGATTCTAATCTTACATTCCTCCAGAACTGAAGCAAACATTAGAATTATTCGACAGGAAAGATAAGCTAGTAAATCTATCAGAGCACAAAGGGCTGGCCCCTTCATACTGACCGCCTTACAATTGTTGCTGAAGACATCTCCTTTATACACACTGTAGATGGAGATTTCTCCAGCAACTCAGCTGGTAAACTGGGACTTGCTTTGAAATCAAGCTCGATTTTGCTTTAAGACACATTGAATACTGTTTTATATCATTGATAAAGATAAAATTCCTTTCATGCACACAAAAAACTAAAGACACAAAGGAATTGTGAAAAAAAAAAGACAAACTCCATCTTTGGATACTTAGTTTTTTCTATTTAAATTTTCCAGGCACTGTGTGAGTTGAGATATTTAACTAAATGGTTCCTCCTATAACAGCACAATGGCACTTTTAACTGGTTTCAGAAGATAACTGGCTTTCTAGAGAGAATCTTATTACTTAGCAAAAGCTGGTCTTAACTCCCTAATAATTGAACTATAATTTTGACACACTAGAGTTGGCTAAAGGCTATACTTTTCTTGGAGTTAATACATATTCTATAATGTACAATTACATTTTTGCTTTGTCTAATAATTTTGTGAAATGCACACGGCTCCAGCTGCATATGTAGCAGAGGATTGCCTTATCTGGCACTAATGGGAGTGGAGGCCCTTGATCATGTGGAGGCTCGATACCGCAGTATAGGGGGATGCTAGGGCAGTGAGATGGAAGTGGATAGGTTATTAGGGGAGCACCCTCATGGAAGCAGGGAAATTGGGATATGATAGGGAGTTTGCAGAGGGGAAACTGGGAAGGGGAATAATGTTTGAAATGTAAATGAATAAATTAACCAATAAAACATATTAAAACATAACAAAGAAAAAGAAAATAGATCATTGTTTCATACAACATATCCCAAACACAGCTTCCCCTCCTTCCATTCTTAAATAAAATAACCAATAAGAAAAATAACCTCTAATAATGTAATGTTTGAACCTAAACACAGCTTAGGCTACAATATGTATACGGATCCTATTGATGCGTATTCACAGCTAACAGACACCCTGGGTTCTCTGAACATGATATACATTAAAGGGGATGTTGCTGGTCTCACAACCTGTTCCAAAACCCACCCATTATCATGAGAACACGGAAGTACTGTGAAGCCTCTATCCTCAAAAAGGTATAAAAAGGGACTCTTACTTCTCCTATGTGGACTCGGATTCCTAGCTGTGGAGACTCTCTTGTGCTCTCTGTCTCTGATGCTGGCACCTAAACTCTCTTTGGAAATCCCAGCACAATGCTGCTTCTCTGTTTGTCTGATGAATCCATTAGTAACTTTTATATTAACCCACCTAATATGCAATAATCTGTATCAAAGTGCCTCCTCAAAGTACATTTGAAACTTTAATCTTATCTCAATTCTTTAACTGTTAACTAGTGTCAGAACTTACATAAACACAATGTCATGTAAACAGTGACAAACATTTTAGTCTGCTTCTGCTGAAATCTACTGTCCATCCTACAACCTGGAAAATAAGTGGCTTTCATGGTTTGTCAAATCGTGATTTATACACAGTTTGTGGTTTCTTGTGTATGAGAATTTTATGAACTCTAACTTATAGCTAAAAGTCAGGAATTTCATGTGTAACAAGACCATGGAAGGCTGTGCAGATTTTGCCATATTACAATGAACAGACAGCAGCTGGCTTCAAACCATTATGTTTCTTTTCAAAAGCCACCCAAAAATAAAGATAGTTTTGCAATTTTGTGTGAGTGAAAAGAACAGATTTGACCTATCACTTTGATTGGCACTAAGAATTGTTTAGTAGAGCCCAGAATGAAATTCACATGTCTCATTCAATGAAGGACCTGCAGTATCATATATAGCCACATATTTTATACAGATAGGTACAGACTAAGCAAAAAGGTAAGCATATAACAACGTATAGCCATCCATCAGTTAAAAAAAAAAAAACAGGCCTAAAATGTTAAACTGTTTTTCTATGTGACTTTTTGAAGCAGATTCCCTGTGATAGTCTTACACTCCACAGTTCAGACTGGTGTCAGGTACAGAAAAAAGAAAAGAAGAAATGAAAAATAATTAGAGAAAAGATAATCTCAGCTAAAAGTAGAGTGAATAATTGTGCAGGGTGGCATTTTGGACTTGAATCTGTGGATTTGACTATGAGAAACGTAAATTAGCTAGACTATTTTGTCAAACTGGAAGTCTTAGCTTCTGTTTACAAAAAAGGTCCATGTCAAAGTCTGAAGCAGGGAATGAACTAAACAGAATGCAACAAGGAGCGGTACACGAATACGGTGGATATTCCAAAACTATACATTGCATAAAAGAAATTCAAATTTTGAAATTGTTTGCAATCTCTAAATATAGAGAGGCAGGGACAAGTCCATAGTATATAATTAGATTTGCAAATACTTTAGATTTATAAATATTTTACCAATAACTTATACGATTGAAAGCTTGTCCTCTGAATTCATAGAGGCCAGTGATCAATAATATAAATCTTTCCTCTCTGATGCTTAATGTGCTGTATGATTTTGAAAAGATGTGACTGATGCACTAGGTGTTTGAGAACTCTGGAGTGAGGTAAGCAAGGGTTAGGCTGCAGAAACAGCAGAGACCCTGACTAAATATTTTAAGTAGGATAAACATATCTCGACTAGTCCCTACTAATCTGATAAAATAAGTATTCTTTTCTATCTCATTCATACATTGGGGGAGGCAATGGGATTGACATTATATAACCTGGAGCTTTTGAATTCAGTGACTAAACAATATGGAAAATATCATCACTTATTTTAGAAAAACTATTCAAACCCTAAGGTTTTTTTAGCCATGAGTAAAACATAAAAAACAAATGTAAAGATAAAAGCATAAATTGATGCGTATTAATTGAGTATAAGTTTTCTAAAATATGAAGGGAATTTTATATTAAAAAATTTTATCACAGAATAAAATGAAGAGTAGTAGGTATGTACAGACAAAACACATCATATGATAAATCCTTATGTATACTGGTAACAAGTGAGAATTTGTATTTATTAAAACATGTTCAACTGTCAGCAGAATAAGAAATGATAAAGGCCTTTGCTATGTCCCTAAGTCTAACAAAACTAATATCTTATAAGGTAGGTATATACATATACACATACACATACACATACACATACACATACACATACACATACACATACACACACACACACACACACACACACACACACACACACACACACACATACATACACATTTCAGCAAGCTACCAATTTTTCAATAATTATTCTCTTTAGATCCTGATCACAGCTCCCTGCCTCTCTTTTCCCAGCCCCTCTCTCCCATCTCTCTTTCCCCATTACACCCTTCCCTTATAATTAAAGAAGAGAGGCTCCCTTGGATACCAACTTGTGCCCTTGCACAAGTCACATCAGAACTAAGCACATCCTTTCCCACTGAGTCCAGAGAAGGGAGTCCAGCTAGTAGAAAGAGATACAAAGGCAGGCAACAGAATCCAAGTCATAGACAATCGCACTCCAGTGTTTAGGGGACTTGCATGAAGACAAACTTCATATCTGCTATATATGTGGGGGAGGGGCTAGATTCGGACCATGCATGATCTTTGATTGGTGGTTCAGTCTTTTTTTTTTCTTTTTTCTTTTTCTTTTTCTTTTTTTTTTCTTTTGTGGTTTGGTCTTAATGAAAACTCTTGGGACCAGGTTATTTGGCTCTATAGGTCTTCTTGTGGCGTCCTTGTCTCCTCTGGCTCCCTCAATCCATCTACAAGACTTCCTAATGTCTGTGAGTCTCTGCATCTGTTTCTATTAGCTCTTAGATAAAGCCTCTCAGATGACCACTGTGCTAAGCTCCTGTCTACAAGCATAGCAGATTATCATTCATAATGTCAGGGGTTGGCTCTCTTACATGGTGTTTGCCTCAACTTGGGCCAGTCATTGGTTTTCATTTCTGTCAATCTCTGCTCTATCTTTATGATTTAACCTCTTGTGGGCAAGACCCAGTTATAATACTCATGGGAATATACCCAAAAGATATTCCATCATACCATGAAGAAACTTGTTCTACTATGTTCATAGCAGCTTTATTTGTAATATCCAGAAACTGGAGACAGGCAAGATGTCTCCCAAGCAAAGAATTGATAAAGAAAACGTGTTACATTTGCACAACAGAATACAACTCAGCTATTAAAAACAAAGATATCATGAAATTTGAAAGCAAATGGATGTAACTAGAAAATATCATCCCGAGTGAGGTAAACCAGATCCCAAAGGACTTGCACAATATGGACTCAATTATGAGTGGGTATTAGCCATAAAGTGCAGCATAACCATGCCACAATCCACAGACCCAAAAAAAGCTAAGAAACAAGAAAGGCCCAAAGAAGGGGGTGTGCTTGAATGTCCCTCAGAAGGAGAAGCAAAATAGACATTGGAGGTGGAAGACGAGAGGGAATTGGATGGGAGAGGAAATGGGGAGGGATACTGGAGTGGAGTACTCCTAGCTGAGATTCCCAGCAATATGGTTATGAAACCTGAGTGGCCGCATCCGGAACCCAGAGAAGGGAAAGGAACACCAACCCACCCACAAAAACTATCAATTTTTCAATGGAGCAGTAGTGTTTATTATAATTCAGCTTTGCAAAAAAGTGTTTTAGAACAAATTATACTTCACAATTTGTGTTTAAAGGAGTTACTGTGGGACCTAGGGTATGTCTTCAGTTCTTTTTTGAGTATGTTTGTTCCCCCAAACATTCACTGCATAATCTAATCATACAGATAATATAATTATACACAATACATATTTTAAGCTGTGTCCCAGGCTTCTTAATTTAATAACAGAATGATGGAAATTGGGCTCATGACCAATGAACTTATTGACCTTCATCTTGCCCACATCCCTTTCCTCTTATACTTCCTGCCTGTACCATATGTGTGTCATACATTTCACCATCCTTCCCCCACTCCATACAAAGTAGAGAACTTACTACCTTAGATGTAGTAGAACAGGCTATATACTTTCTTCTACTTTTCCTTCCTTCTGCCTCCTTCCTCTTCCCTCTGTTGCCCTCATTCTATAACAGGACTGACCCTTCAGCTTGAATATATGGGAAAGTACAGAGTCGAGACACCAACAAGGAATGGATTCCCTATGGGAAAACAAATCAAGAACATAAAGTGGTGGGCTGGGGACTCTTGTAACCCTAGAACTAAACTGGGATCCTCTGTGGGGCAAAGGGAAAGACACAGGATCACCTGGAAAACATGACCCTGCAGCTGCACACTCTTCTCACCTGGAAAACTCGATGCTTGATCTTTTGCCTCTCTGGAACCAATTGCACAACCACACTCAAAGCACACTGTTCTCCAGAGCAAACCACTCAGTAGTCATGCTGTTCTGATGAAGGCTGTGCTTCAGGCCCTGCTGGAACTTGTTCTCCAGGTCCCTTCACACAGTTCTCAGTGCTTCTTTGCTTTCTCTTGTGGGCCTGCCTATGAATATCCACTTTCCATATAGCCTGAATATTCTCATCTTTTTTCCATCTTGTCTAAGCACTTCTGCTGCAGGAGCTGCACCTTGTATAACTTCTTGAAGATGATCTTTAAGAACTCGAAGTGGCAGATGACTGTCTCACTGAACACCTTTCTCAAGAGAATGTCCAACATGAGCCCTACATCTGCTAGTATATACCCCAAATTGACAAAATCCCTTCTGATTCTGCAGCCTGGCAAACTGTTCTAGCTCTCTCTCATGGTCTGTCACATCCTGAGACTCCTCTGGACTTGGTAACACCTTCTTTTCCACACCATCACAATGTTGTGATGGACTTCTGCAGAGCCCAAGGTAGCTTTCGTCAGAATTGCTCTTCACTGCACCTTGAGCCTGGCTTTCAGTGCACAAGGTCTCTAGGCTATTAGGCCTATAAAACCAACCAAGTATATGCATAGTTAATGTATTTAACATAATTATACTCCTCTGTTTATCTTCTTTTCTTTCCTGGAGTTTACCAACGTTCTTCTGGAAAATCACACACACACACACACACACACACACACACACACACACACACACACACACACACACACAACGTCTTTCAACCTAACTAGGATATTATAGACTTGATTCTCAAGAATGTTTGCAATATCTGTTCACTTTTATAGCTCTTGATCATTAATACAGCAGTCTAACATGTTTATAAAACCTGGTTTTCTGGTTTCTGTTCTTTACTAAATACCTCCTTCAAGCAGATTAGTTGTGTTAATGACTTCCGAGAGCTCTCCTACAATGTCAGTTGTCCAATGGATCAGAATTCCTCTTCTACTTGGATTTGCATTCAAAGAGTGATGCCTGCGTTTTTTAAAACCCTGAACTGTGTGTGTATGGTGTCTGTATCTGCCAGTTATTACTGCTTTAGACTCTGTTTGCAGACAAAGGTAAAATGTTGCATACATTTTCTCCACACATGCACTTATGAACCCTAGTGAATTACTCCAAAGAGAATTGCATGCACCTATTGAGGCAGAGTGTATAAGAGGAGGTTTATTTCTGTCACTAATCACTCTTGAAAACTATGGCATTAAATAGACATATCTAACAGCAGAGTGTGTTAACTCAGAGAGAAGTCTATATCAAGGAAAAACAGTGGCTATATTTTTAAGCAACATTAAGTATAAAAATAACTGAATAATTATACTAATTTGTCAGTATTAATCAGAAGCGAGAAAACTTTAGTTAATATGCAGTATAATGACCTGTTTTTAAATATAATTTTAATTTTCTTAGTTATGTATTAATTTTCTTAGTTATTTATTGTATGCTAAGTACATGTTGACCGCCCCGAAACATTTTCCTCTACTCTATATTTTCCTACTTCTCCTTCACATTTGTCCCCTTTGTTTCTCTAGTCAATTTTATTATCCTTTCATTTATTAAGTGCATTGTTTTTTTTTTATGATGCAAAATCTAGAAGCCACAAATTAGAGAAAACATATGGTAGGGCTTTATGAGGGGGACTGGCTTAATTCACTTAATACAATTTTGTCATTTATTTATATTTTCTCTGAAACAACATGACATAAATCTTTGTAGCAGAAGAGAATTCCATTGTTTATGCATGACCCATTTTTGTTAACAATTTTTATGTTCTTAGACTACCCATGTAGCTTCGTAACTTATCTTTTAAACATTGGATAATAATTAAGATTCCTGTACAAGTATCTCTGTAATAAGTAAAGTTGGAGTCCTTTAGATAAGTACATAGGGCCTTTAACCTAAGCCAGTTACTAGGTTTATGAAAACTATCCATATTAATGTCCACAGAGGTTAGATCACTTTACATTCTACAATGTACAAGAGTTTGCTTTCAACCCCATCTGCAGGAGCATGTGCTATTGTTGTATTGAGTAAATTCTGATCAGATTAAGATG
Source organism: Mus musculus (assembly GCF_000001635.26). Classification (NCBI taxonomy): domain Eukaryota; kingdom Metazoa; phylum Chordata; class Mammalia; order Rodentia; family Muridae; genus Mus; species Mus musculus. The sequence goes on from NC_000080.6 coordinate 96,893,032, forward strand.
AAGTCAGTGTATTTTGCTTTGTGTTTCTCTCATGAGGAGTGAGATTGATCATACTTTAATATTTGTTGGATATTTGTATTTACTCATTTGTTATCTGTTCATTCCATTAGCACATCTATCAGTTCATTAATTTTTTTAACTCTTTGGTATTCTCAATACTACTCTTCTTTTAGAAGTAAAGCTAGCAAAGGCTTTTACCCATTCTGCATGCTCTCTCTTCATGGTATTAATAATTTCCTTGTTCCCTTGCTGTCAATAAACTTTTTAATTTAACAAGGTCATGCTTGATAACTGGTGATTGTGAACAATTTTTTCCTGTTTTGTTTAGATCATTTGTGTCTTCTAACAAATATCAATTATTAGCATTCAATTTGATGATATATTTTTATTTTATGTTGCCGATTTTAATGCTTTATCAGATAATAATTTACCGATACTGAAATGAAAACTTATTTGGAAGGTCATTTGTGTGGCATGGTGTTTTGCTAAAATTCTTTCAGAATTAGACTCGTGAAGAAACATTTCACTGAAGCAGACACAACTGAAAGAATGTTCTGCTAACACAAGCATGTGATGAGGGATTCTTTGCTAACAACATGCATACATTGGTCTACCTTATATTGTGTACTTGATGATTTGTTGGGACTCCATAGAGAGAAAAAACACACCAAAAAACTTCTGATGGTATGCTGCAGTTTCTTGCCATATCTGGAGACCGAGGTAGAATGCTGTCAGCTGAGACAAATTCATATACGCGAGCAAGGCATATGCTGAAACAAGACCTGTGGAGAACATGTGATGCTTGGAGGGAGTATAAAAAGGACTCGATGGTTGGTTGCTATAGTTGCTCTTCCTATGGGGTTGCAAACTTCTTCATCTCCTTCAGTCCTTCCCCTAACTCCTCCACTGGGGTCTCCATGCTCAGTCCAACAGTTGGTTGTGAGCATCTACATACAGTCTCTCCACAGTGTTTCCTTCAGTCTGCTTCAATCTTTGTCCTGCATTTCCTTTAGACATGAGCAATTCTGGATTAATATTTTTGAGATGGGTGGGTGACTCCATCATCAACCAAAGAGTACACATGGAGGGACCCATAGCTCCAGCTGCATATGTAGCAGAGGATGGCCTTGTTGGGCATCAGTGGGAGAGGAGGTCCTTGGTCCTGTGAAGGCTCTATGCCCCAGTGTAGGGACATGCCACTGTGGTGAGGCAGGAGTGTGTGGCTGGTTAAGGAATTACCCTTGTAGAAGCAGTAGGAAGGGGGGATGGGATGGAGGGTTGGGAGGGGGGAAAACCTTTGAAATGTAAATAAAATAACCAATTTAAGAAAGAAATAAAAGGACTCAATGGACAATGACAGAGACTGAGCTTTGCTTGATTATGGAGATAGTTATGCCACAATTGTTGGCCTCTGTCTTTCCTCATCTCTGATTCACAGAGAAGGGCACACTCGAACTTTTCCTGGCCTTCTAACCCTCGTCTCTCCTGCTTACTTGTGACTGTTTGTCTCTGCTAGGTCATGCCACTGCTGCTGATTTGTTTTTTTTTTTTTGGGGGGGGGGGGAGGGGAGGTGTGGGGAGGTTGTTTGGTTGTTTGGTTGTTGTTGTTGGTTATTTTATTTTTTGGTTTGGTTGTTCTGTTTTATTTTTTGTTTGTGTGTTTGTTTTGCTATCATGACTCTACCTAATTGGATTGGTATAATACCTGTGAAGTGTTAGTGAGTGAGTGAGTGGACTGAGCTCTCGAAGTTGACCTGTGAACTAAAGTGCTGATTTTCAGACAACATGGTTGGAAGTTGCTCCAAAGAACCATTTCTTCCTTTTTTAGAATATAAAATTTTTGCAGAGCTATGGTGGCATACACCTTTAATCCCAGCACTTAGGGGGCAGAGGCAGGACGATTTCTGAGTTCGAGGCCAGCCTGGTCTACAAAGTAAATTCCAAGATAGCCAAGGCTACACAGAGAATCCCTATCTCAAAAATCAAAGAAAACAAACAAACAAAAAACAGAATATAACTTTATTGCTGGATAAACATTGGGATGAATGAGTAAATATATTGAGTTTTAAATGGGAACCCTTAATATGAGCCTGAATCTATCTGCTGTAATTTATGTTTATTTTTTCCTTTTTTTATTGGTTATTTTATTTACTTATATTTCAAATGTTATTTCCCTTCCCAGTTTCCCCTCCACAAGCCCCCTATTCCCTCTTCCTTACCTCTGCCTCTATGAGTGTGCTCCCCACCCATCCCCCCACTTCTGCCTCAGCTCCCTCATGTTCCCCTCTCCTGGGTCATCAAGTCTCCACAGGACCAAGGGGTTCCACTCCCAATGATGCCAGAGAAAGCCATTCTCTGCTACATACCCAGCTGGAACCATGGGTCTCCCCTCCCCACCCAGTGTACTCTTTGGTTAGTAGTTTAGTACCTGGGAGCATAGGGGGTTCTGGTTGGTTGATATCAAAGAACCATTTCTAAACAGGTTCACTTCCCCGTTTCTGTATTCTTTCTTTTTCACTGTTTCTGGTAAGTGGTGGGCTAAAAGTGAAGTTAAAGCATTTAAGGACCATCATTAATAATAGGTTTTAAAAAACCCTACAGTTTCAAGAAGGTTTTTTTTAATTTTATTTATATTCAAACAAACACATATATAGGAATTTTAAAACAAAAGATGTTTGCGTTCATAAAGCCATTTTTACAAAAAGCAATCTGTGTTGAAAGCTGTAGGTAATATATCTAGATTTCTTATAGACTGTGTTCTTTGAAATAAAAGTTTTCCACAGGAAAGTCTGGATGTATGAAATTATTAAACTATATACTTTTGCAATGTAACTTTGTACTACATTTTTTTCTGTAGATGAAAGAATCTGAGAGAATGAAACCTCATATATAAATTGACCATTGGCTTCTTTATGGAACAGTGCCATATCTAGACTCTGTCACTTTTAAGACAAGATCAAAGGGCAATCTTAAACTGTCATTTATCAACAAATTTCCATTCAAAACATCCTCTCTTTCATTTATTTCAGCCACAGGTCCTAAGGGCACTGAAAACTTCATGTCCAATTTCGTATCAGCAAAGTGACAAAATGCAATAGTGAATGAAGGTTAAATCGCAAAGGCATACGGCCTTAACAAGTGTTGTACCTATTGGGCCATTTCATTGCTTTCTATCAGTGAACTTGGAACTAAATGATCGATGTCATGGCTATTCCAGTCTTCATAACCTTGCATGATTCTTTGTAATGGGTTCTAGAGATGTGCATTTGTGGTAGCACCCATGAATTCCTCTAAACATTTAAGATATATGTATATATTCTTCTTCCATTGAAGCCTGAAAAGGCAACCCAGATAGAGAAAAGGATTATAGCCCCTGTTCTCATTTTAGGAGTCTCACATAAAGAGTCAGCTGCACAACTATTACATATGTGAAGAGGGCCCAAATCCATTTCATGCATCTGTCCGGTTGGCAGTTCCATCTCAGTGAGCCCCTGTAGGCCCAGGTTAGTTGATTCAGTAGGTTTTCTTATAGTATACTTATCTGCTCTGGCTTCTTCAATCCCCCCCACCCTTTCCCAAGGATTCAAAGATCCACTTAGTGTCTGGCTATGGGGATCTGCGTCAGTTTCCATCAGTTACTGGGTGAAGCCTCTCAGAGGACAGTTATGCTAGGATTCTGTCTGTAAGTATAGCAGAATATAATTAATAGTGTCAGGGGTAGGCTCCCTCTCATGTCATGGGTCTCAAGCTGGGCCAGTCATTGTTTGGGCCTTCCATGAAAGTTGCTCTATCTTTTACCCCTGCACATCTTATAGGCAGGACAAATTGTGAGTCAAAGATTTGTGGCTGACTTGATATTCCAAACCACTCATTGGTACACTTGCCTGGTTACAGGAAAAGACTGGTTCATTGCTAGAAGTTTTAACTAGAGTCAACCTCAGAGATTCCTAGAAGTTTCTTTTGTCTTTGGTTTCTAGCTATTCCCAGAGATGTTGCCCCCTCAAACCAATTGTCTTGGCTAATAGTCCTCCCCCATCCTTTCCCTAATTCATTCCTTCTGTTTCTATCAATACTCCCTCCCTCACCCAGTACCTCCCTCTGTCCACCCAGATATCTAATATAGTTCTCCTTCTCAGTGAGATTCAAGCATCCTTCTTTGAGCCTACTTTGTTACTTAGCATTTTGGGTCTATGTTTTATAGCACAGCTATACATTATAAGTAATACCCACTTAAAAGTGAGACCATAAACATAGTTGTCTTTCTGAAGCTGGGTTACTTCACTCAGGATAATCTTTTCTAGTTCAATACATTTTCCTGCAAATTTTATTATATAAAATAATGCCACATTTTCTCTAATTGTTCTTTTGGTTGTGGGGCATCTAGATTGTTTCAAGTTTCTGGCTATTATGAGTAAAAATGCTATGAACATATTTGGGCAAGTGTCCATGTGGTATGGTGACATTTTGGGGAGATATGTATTTTTTTTTAACAAATTGTCCTGATATCAGTGATGGTTCATTCAGCCATCTGTGCTTTTTTTTATTATTATTATTAGGTATTTTCCTCATTTACATTTTCAATGCTATCCCAAAGGTCCCCCATACCTACCCCCCCAACCTCCTACCCACCCACTCCCCCTTTTTGGCCCTGGCGTTCCCCTGTACTGGGGCATATAAAGTTTGCAAGTCCAATGGGCCTCTCTTTGCAGTGATAGCCGACTAGGCCATCTTTTGATACATATGCAGCTAGAGTTAAGAGCTCCGGGGTAGTGGTTATTTCATAATGTTGTTCCACCTATAGGGTTGCAGATCCCTTTAGCTCCTTGAGTACTTTCTCTAGCTCCTCCATTGGGGGCCCTGTGATCCATCCAATAGCTGACTGTGAGCATCCACTTCTGTGTTTGCTAGGCCCCGGCATAGTCTCACAAGAGAGAGCTATATCTGGGTCTTATATGTGTTTTAATGACAGAGAGAGAGAGAGAGAGAGAGAGAGAGAGAGGAAGAAAGAAAGAAAGAAAGAAAGAAAGAAAGAAAGAAAGAAAGAAAGAAAGAAAGAAAGAAAGAAAGAAAGAAAGAAAGAGGAAGGAAGAAAGAAAGAAAGAAAGAAAGAAAGAAAGAAAGAAAGAAAGAAAGAAGGAAAGAAAGAAAGAAGGAAAGAGAGAGGGAGAGAGAGAGAGAGAGAGAGAGAGAGAGAGAGAGAGAGAGAAGAGAAAACAAAACAAGGTCATGTTTGATATTATTGACTTTATTTTCTAAAGAGCTTTATTCTGATAAGGAAGCCTATCTATGTTTATATCTTTAAACGTATCCACACTTTTTTCCTCTCTCAGTATCAGAGCTTATCTTGAGATCTTTATCCGATTTGGAGTTGATTTTTCCATTGGGTAAGAAAGAAAGATCTAGTTCAATTCTTCTACATGTAGACATCTAGCGTGTGCCGCAATATTTCTTAAAGTATTTATTTTATCCAATGTGGGTTTTGGCATCTTTGTCAAAAATCTGGTGGTTATAGCTATGTGATTACCTATAGGAGTATTCTCTTCCAATGGCTGACCTACTCCTTTGGATTCAGTATCATGTTGTTTCTCTTAATATGCATCTGTGATATATTTTTAAATGATGAGTGGTAACTTCTGCAGATTTATTTATTTGCTTTGGGTTAGCCCAGGTATATTAGAAATTTTGAACATAAAAATGAATGTTATAGTTCTCCATTTTGTGAAGTATTTCACTGGAATTTTGGTGAAAATGCAGAAAACATGTAGACTGTTTTCTGTGAGATTGTTTTTTCCATAATAGTAATCCTTTAAATCCACAGACACGGGAAGTTGTTCCAAAGTCTAGAGTCTTCTTCAATATTCTTCTTCAGTGTCATAATGTTTACATTATAGAGGGTTTTTACTTCCATCACAAAATTTAGTCTAGGGGATTGATAACCTTTCAGGGACCTTATCCCTGGAGAATACTAATTTTCTTGTCTTTTAGTAGCCATTAAATGCTTGTAGGTCATCACATAAGGGTGGGTGGGGCCTTATGAGAGTTCATTCCTTTATATTGGCACATCAAGTCCTGATGATAAATTTCCAGGTCTTCGTTAGATGACCTGTATTGTTGATATTTTATGAGTTAAGCTCCTCTATCGAATATAGAAGACACAGTTTCAAAGTAGAGATCCTCACTATCTTCCCTAGCCCTTATCAACTAAGTTTCCTGAGTCTTAGGTGACAGGGTTATATTGAAAATGTATCAATTGAATCTGGATGCCTGATAATTGTTGGTCTCTCACTTTGGCAAGTTGCAGATTTCTGTTACAGTTCACCTGAGGCAGAAAGCTTTCAGGTAGCTATGACAGCAATTTTACTGGTGTAGAAAAGATGCTAGACTTTGTTCTCCTCTAGTGTCCATTTCTCCATTAGCACAGATAGTGGTATAGGTTTACTTCATAATCAGGAATTCCTTTCTGCCAGGTGACCTTAAATCCAAACACATGGCTTCTTTTCTCATCCTCAGAGTATAAAAACCATCATTGAATTGTTGAGGGCATCTTGCTATCCTGGCCATTGTTGATTGTAGGCACTACTGCTGGGAGAATTATGATTTTCTACCATGATGGCTTGCATAGCTCTTTCCAGTACTTTGAAATCTAGTTCTTGCAGAATAAGCTTCCAGGCCATATCAAGGGAAATTTCGATCAAGGAATTCTCCTGTGTGATGCCTGCTAACAGACTTGCAACTGTCTTTAAGGAAGCATGTTGTTAAAATTAATATTTAAGTGATGGAGATATAATGATAAAGCATTTACCCAGAATGTACAGAAACCATAGTTTCAGTTCTCAACATCAAAAGAATTAACTGAATAAAACAAATGGAATTCCATAAATTCATAAATTCAAAAGAAAACTAAACCAACTTGAAAACATAATTTCCCTTGTCAAGACAACCTAAAACTTTAAAAATATTTATTCATATAATATTTATTGTGATATATACAGTTATACAATTTATTTTTCATGGACAATATTAATTAGCTAGTTAAATGTAGTGGCTTCTGTTTAAAATTCTGTACAACTCACAATGCAGGTGAATTGACATTGTAATAGTATTACTGAAATGGTCAATTATGTTATGCTTAAATTATTCATATTCTAAATACCAATGACCTCCTTCTATAGCATATTTTCACAGAGGAAAGAGTTTTCAAACAGATATTTGGCCAAGTGTAAATTCTTTGCTGAACATTGAGAATTCTGTTACAGGAACCACAAATAAAATTATCAAGAGAAATATGTTTAATGGTTATTCTACAGATGTTCCATTATAAAATTGTCCTCATGCTATTATTCATCTGAAACCCATTACCATTTGTACAGACGTGACCATAAAGTATTCTAATGTTTTTAATTGTCTAATTCTATTGGTCTTGAAAAGCAGAAGTTGGAAGCAGCCTTAGGTAAAACAAAGCAGCCTGACAATAGAGTCGATGGAGTGTAATAAGTTTTAAAGCAATAAAACACTGGAAACTCTTCACAATGGGCATGCTGAATATGAACTCAGTGGTATCAGTGAAGTTAGATATAACATCACTAATATATTCTAGAAGAGAAACCAGCACTTAAACCAAGAATAAATTCACTGTGAAGATAGACATCAGTAGATGAAACAGATCATTTATCTTGCTGGGTTTTTTTTTTTTGTTGTTGTTCGTTTGCAAAAAAAAAAAAAAAAAGAGAATATTAAAAGGTTTTGAAACACAACAACCTATCTGATCACCAGGCCTTGATTTCTTCGAGTAGATTTGCTCTTATCCTTCCAGGTTTTTGACTTTGCTCTTTGACTTTTGCTCTTTTTTTTTCACTTTCAGAGATTAGTATAGACTTAGACTTTCTGCAAGATCCTATTTCTACCAAGCAGCACAGATCTTGGACAGATTTTTTTTTCTCTGTGTGAATACGGTGATCAATGTATTTGAGACATGTATTCTAAATAGCAAGTATTCAGTTTGAATGTTATTTGAGTAAAAGGTATTCTCTGTTGTTTTTCTGACCATGCAATAATCTTTCTAACTTAAATTATATATAACATTGTTTACTAGCATTTTCATGTTAGCTTCATAAACACTTGAATAAAAATGTATACTTTCTTTAACCTATGTTTACTTGTGCAAGTATATGATATGTGTGGGCATGGAGCATGTGCATGAAGTTCAGAGTTCAATGTCAAGATCTCCTTAAGCTAAAGTTACATATGGTTATTTTTATTCACCCAACATCTTTAATGTGATTCATGTACACAGATCTTCTGCAAGAGAAGTATATGCTAAACTTTATTAAATACATATTAATAATAACATTTATTTAGCCTCCAAGATGTATGCTTTCATACAAAATTTTCCCTCTCCTTTTTTTCTCATTATTTTCTTTAGTCCCTTTATTTTCTTTTTTGATTCTCTATGTGAAACACCACTTCCATGTTTGACAATTTGAATTCCTCCTCTTCTTCATACTGGACTGAGATATAATTCCTCTAGACTAGGCTATAATCATTTGACCATGGCAGAAAAGGATAATAGTAAATTCATAGAAGTCTGATCTTATTATATGCCATTTACAATTCATTTTTAACAGCTTGTTTTCTGTGTGCTTGTGTAAGTGTTGGGCTGAGAATGCCACAGTTTGAATGTAGAAATCTGAAGAGTGTTTAGAAGTCTATGCTACCTCCGTCTATTACATATGTAGGTTGCAGAGAACAAATTCACTCTAGGTTTGGTGGCAAGGGTGATGAGCAGTCTTGCTAGCCAGGAGCTTGTAATTTTAATTTTAAAATTCTTTTAATGTTATTAGCAATGATCCAATTTCTTTAAAAAACATATCCATCTAATTAAACTGTTATCCTTTTAATTTTCTGTTGGTCAGGTATAACTGTATTATTATAAAAATCCTAATCACATTTTGACTATTGGTTCTCATCACTAAAACTTGGTAATGGTAAGTGACTATCTCAGGATGCATTCATAGAACATCTCCCTTTGAAAATTATCAACCTCTAATGAGTTTATCTGTGATAGTGAGAACCTCTTTCAATTTTAATGTTTGAAAATAAAGCCTTTAATATTTTGCATCATGAAAGCAATATCATTCTAGAACTTCTTTATCTCAGCAATACTGTCCTCATTTAAGTGCCAAATCTCTCTTGTTTTACGGGGGTAGCTTAATGTGTTGTCACCAAGCCCAAAAGGAAATAGAAACATTTTTTAAAAGCAAAATAAGAATAGAACAATTTTATATGTACCACTCTAAAAATCACTTCTAAAATCATTTCATCTCATTGAAAAGTATATAGTTATAATAGGTAGAAACACAAGCTAATGAAATATTAATGGGCTCAGTGGGTCTGTTTTAATGGCATGGTGGAAGTCAGACCTCTGTTCACTAGTACTTCCTTTCAAAGTACAGGTTCAAAGGTCACCAAACGTAAGGAATTAAAAAGATTTTTTTCTTACTGCCCCTCAGAGGGCAGCACTCATCTTATTTATGACCCTCCAGATCTTAAAACCCTTAAACCTCTTTTATAGAGACCTCTCTAGAATGCTACTTAAGTCAATTAGATGCAAAGGGTCAAATGGTCAAAAGTCCAAGTGTGAATTTTCTCAAATGATAGAGCACTGAGAAAGGTGTAATGAGCTTTGCTCTTAGCAGCTGCATATAACAAACTGTAGATGGTGAGGCTGGCAGAGGGAAGTGACCTTCTCATACCCCATGTTGAGATTGCATTGTTTGTAAACGTAACCAAACTACAATAACTTACACAAGTTTGTAGACATTGATATGGTTGGATTTTTCCAAATTTTATCATTCTGTGTCTTACTACACATATCTGAAATAGAAGTTTAAGATAAGCCTCTGGAAGTTCAAAGATGAACTAGAGTCAGGGACTCAAAGGGGAGTACAGAATATAAGTTTTAGATTTAAAATGTATTACCTATAATCATGTATAATGCTACTTGGCCCCCAAAGCCCTGGGTCAAAGTTCATGGCCCTTAAGTCAATGGCACTCAGAATCCATTGTTTGCAACTGTCTGGTGAATAAAGAAGCCATAGTCCTATAAGGTAAACAGTAAAACTTACTTATACATTTCAAACTGTATACTTCACTTATTTTCTTACATTTTTCTTTCTGTCCCTCACAAATCCTTTCACTAACCTCAATTGAAATGTTCTGTCTATAGCTTACAACCTGCTCGGACTCACTGTGAAAAACATACTTTCTTCTTGAATCTATTTAGCTTTGGGATTCAGTTGCTTGGCAAGGGCAGAGAAGTGTGTAAAGTGTTCAGCGTGAGCAAGTCTGAAGAAAAGGTATTTCAATCAGAAGGAGAAAAGAGACATGCATCATGCTTGGCCATCCTTCAAAATCATTGATTTTTATGAATTTCTGATTATAACCATCAGAGATAAATCTATGGATAATCTTTTTTAACCAATAAGGAATAATTAAGAAAATTACTCTAGAAGATTTATCTAAAAGCCACGAATTCTACATGGTAATCAGGCACAGTGTTCATAAATCCAATATGATCAGAATGGCCAAATACTTATATTTTCATAAATGTTTAACTCTTCTTTTGTGGTATCATTCATTCTCCTTCATTGTCATATTAAAAACATTGAACTTTTATTTCATGTTCACCATGTACGGGTATCATAAGTTGTGCTCACTTCTAGAAAATTATAGTGTGAAATGGGAAATGACAATTAAATAAGTAGTTATGTTGCAAAACATTACATAATTAGAATTATTTAAGACAGAAGGTACTTTCAATAGCACAAGGTTTTAACATCTAGGTTTAGAAACGAATCATCCATGAATTTTGAGAGAAATAGCCAATAAAAATATTATAAATGGTTTGTACAAGTTCAGATGTGTCCCTGATCCCCCAAAAAAAAAAAACAAAACAAAAAACAAAAATAGAAAGTTCTTAGAGTTGTGATCACTAGTGGTGAAGGGAATTACTTAGTTGTTTCCTCTTGCGCACACCAGACTGGCCAGCAGTAACGACGCTGCAACAGGATCCTTCTGCACACGTTTATTGGGAGAGCTTGATTGCAGAGGCGAAGAGACCCCCAAGCCCAGAACTGGTGCTGCTTCTATAGGCTTAGGAGAAGCGTGTCTCACACCCGGATTGGTTATGCACTAAGCCTCATTTGCATGTTCCTCATCTGATTGGCTACCCTCTCTCTCTCTGTACCTCATAGAGCCTCATTATCATACCTAGTTTGTATGTCTCACATCTGATTGGTTATACTCCCAAAGCCTCATTATCATGCCCGGGCTAGGCAGTGTCTTTGCAAAAAACTTTACTGCATATGTACACATTGGTTGTTTGTCCAAACTTATGCGTGGTGGCCAGCAGTAGTCAGTGCCACTCTGCAACGGCACATGTGGCTTCCCACAGTTTCCTCTGTCTAGGTGTCAGAATACACAAAGATTACAGTTTCTTAAAATTTCAGGAATAAGCAAAAACTGTAAAAAGTGCAGTGTGGAATTCAGAGATGGCTGGTGTCTCTTGTTCCCATGAGGTGTGTCTTAATTAAGATTACTACTGCTGTGATGAAACACCATGAACAAACAAGTTGGGAAGGAAAGGGTTTATTAAGCTCATGTTTCTATAACACTGTTCATTATCCAAGGAAGTCAGGATGGGAACTTTAACAAATCAGGAACCTTTAGGTGCAGCTGATCAGGTGTCATAGAGGGATATTGCCATATTTTTCCCATGGTTTGTTCAGCCTGCATTCTTATAGAACCCAGAACAACCAACCCTGAAAAACACTACCCATAATTGGCTGGGCTTTTCTTCATCAATCACTAATTAAGAAAATACCTCACAGCTGGATTTTGTGAGAGAATTTTATCAACTGGGTATCCTTTCTCTCAGAAAACTTTAGCTTGCACGAAGTCGACCTAAAACTTTTAAAAGTGAGCACTTCATCTACTGTCTATTGTTGCCAAAATGTGTCCATAGGCATCGAGTCATGGTGTATTTCAGAAATCTGCTGGTATAATTCATAGGTCCTACTTGAAGTGAGAAGGAGCAAAAACAAAAGGCTAAAAACATTGTGACACATGTTTAAATCTTTGATTCCCATCAACAGTTTTTAAGGTTTCAAAATTTTGTTTCAGTCACTGTAGAATACTGAGAAATCAACCTCCATACCCCATTCTCCAAGACTGCAGATATTATCAAAAACATAAAAACAAAATAGAGGAAAATCAAGAGAGAATATTTAGATGGGAAAAAATGACACAGGATAGTTCGTGACAGTCATTGTGCAAATACATAGAGCTTAAGAGTTTGAAAATATCCTAAAAACCTGTGTTTTGCTCAATGGTCCTGTTCCTATGGTCATTACACTTGCAACATTTTCTGTCTCTTGTATTCTCAGGTTGTTTGGAGTGCTTGGGGTTAAGATTTCTGATTCTCATACCCAATCTGCCAACACATATCTGGTATGAACATTTCTTATGGGGAACATTTTACAAGTTATTTCAAAATATGAAAGGTCCAGCATCCTAAGTATTTATTAGAGATACTATGAAATTCATACATTATCCAGTGTGTTTCACACTAGCAAAAATTTAGATTTTTAACAGGCATTTGGCTGGATAATTTAAAATGCATCTGTAATGTATGTGTGTGTGTGCTTGTGTGTTTGTGTATATATATATTGATATTCATATTCATATACAAACACACACATAGAGATAAAGATAGAAATAGAGATAGGAAAAGAGATAGAGAGGGGGATAGAGATAGGAAGACAGAGAGAAAGAGAAAGAGACAGAGAGACAGAGATAGATAAATATGGATGATATAGATATGTTAAGCTGAGGTCTCCTGTAGCCCACTCTGGCTCAGAATTTTTTGATCTTTCTGATGTTATTTTCCAAATTCTAGGATTATAGACTTCCACAAATGAAAGCGATTTGAGTCAGTACAGAACACACAGAGACACCAAAATCTCAGCACAAAAGATATTTGTAACCCCAGAATGACAAACAGGGGTGGTGAAGAGGTTGCCTCCAGATTGGACAAAGGTAGGAGGAGGAGGACAAGGGGGAGTCTGTGCTAGGATGAGTTGCTGCATCCTGATTTGACAGGTTAGCCAGGGTAGTCAAATAATGAAATTTGATTGCTGGACCTTGACAGGAATGAGTGAAGAGCCCAATAAAGGGATAGACCTTGGGGGTTAGCTTTAGGAATGCAATCTAAAGGCTTAGCAAAGGAGAAGGGAGGGAGCAAAGTAAAGACTTCTGGTGCTGTGTTTGCCATGTTTGGGCCTCTTAAGGAGCCCTTTGAGCACCATGCCTTGTTTAGGAGAAATTGTTAAACCATTAAGCATTTTCAAAGTATATTTAATGAACAAGATAGACAATTTTCTTATTTTAATATACAATTTTGTATCACTTCAGGGAAAACAGACCTGCTTTATGTATGTACAATGTATGTACACTTGCTGTAATATATATATTACAGCATATATAGTGTGTGTGTATGTATGTGTATATATATATGATTTTAGAGTCTTATACTTTGAGTATATGCCAAATGACCTGTCTCCCATTTTGGATACAGGAAGAAAATCACTCGAGGTGTAGACAAAAATGACCCATATCAATATCATTATGTACTATTACAGATTCAGGTACAAGGTAGCTTCTTCAATCCTTCAAGAAAAAAAATTCAACTCTTAGGCTCTCATCAGACAGTGGAATGTTGGTGGCAACCACAGAACTGGGAAGTGGCCATTTCTTACATAATGCTTATCCCTCACAGCCATGTCTGCCGCAAACGTTGACTTACCTGTGGTCAAATCCACGACTACAAATTGATCTGATTATGAATGTTCACCTTGAACTTTAATGTCTGAAGGTTAAAACTAAATTTCTGTGCACGAACCTTGAGATTACTGAGCCAGGCGTGTACAAATGACTGAACTCCAGGTGAGGCCTGCCCTTCAAGATGGGCTTCATTGAATCAGAGCTTCTACCACTGCCATTTCTGCTGCACAGCAGCCTGGGACAACACAGCCATCATCAATAGCATCATGAGAACCCGTGGGCCATGATCATTGTATTTTTAATGTAATTATTTTTTTATGCATGTTGCATCCCCATATCAATCCTATATCACCTCCTCGTCTCCTCTCAGTGCCCCCCCACACACACCACACACACACACACAGAATTGTGCTTTTGATTTGGGTCAGTGCTTTTATCGTCCCTTGAGCAGTAAGGGGACCAAATGTGTGTTTGGCTTAGAGCTGAGCTAGGATACCTTCTTCTTCAAGGGCATCTAAGGAAAGAGGTTAATCTCTTTTTAATTAGCAATTGAAAATCCTTTATCTGAATCGCCACAGACTTTTTCTTTCAGAGTTCTTTATTTTTTACTTAATCTTCAATGAATTTCCTTTTACCCTTTATTTGATTTTCCTCTATTTTTCATTCTTTTTTTATAAAGAAAGAGACAGAACTTAAATTTACATCCGTTTGCTCATATTCTAAGGACACATTGCATGTGCAGATGTAGGAGTGCTCTACTCCTTCCTCTGTATCAGGATACCAGGCAGCATGATCCAAAACAAAAACATGAAGCTATTGATTATACTGTATCCTTTGACATGAAAATATAGGGGCACATTTTTTTTTCTGGCTTTCTTGTATTTTTAGACTTTTAGGAAAAAAGCAGTAATATTACATTTCACAACTTTTATAATAATTGCTAACTGGTATGTGTGAATATTTTATCAAAACTCAAAATTTAGTGTTAAGAGCCTTGAAGAGCTAAGCCTGTGCTCTCAGTCAACAAGGAGTGTATTGCATTCAGCATTACGTTGTGAGATACAATCCTCCCAGGTACATGTGATTGTCCCTAAGAGGTTTTTATGAACAATGCATGAGAGCTATTGTGGTTTTAAACAGTTAATATATTTATATTCCAGATCAACAGTCAATGGTGTACATTTAGTTCAATGATTGATGGTTTGAAATGACCGTGAGGTATTACTTCACGACGCAATCCTTTTGTTATCTTGGAAAAATCCAAATGTGGTGATGGAAAAGTAAAGGAGAATTAAGCAACAGGGTGGATGCTGCCAAGAAAACATATTTCAAATTCTCCATCAAAATCCATAAGACAAAATGTTAACTCCATCAAGGCCCTTCTCTTGATTTTTAGATGATGTTAGTCCTGAAATTTGCATGTCTTTGCTAAGCTAGCACAGTAAGAATAAATATTTGAAAAGTACTATTATATTTTAATATGCATTGACTCAGCATTTTCATTATAAGTATAGGATAATTAGTACTATATATAATTAGTATAATTAACTTGCTTTGAAATTTGAATTGAAATATAAATTGGTATATACTTCAATCACTGTTTACATTAATAAATTTTATACACAAATGAAAAAAAACCCTTTGGAGAAGTTCAAATTTTATATTATAAAAGTTTGGGTAAGACAGAAAACACACATTTCAGAGATAGTGAGAAACTTTTATACCCTTAGTAACTTTTGTATCTCAATAACATCAGTCTTAAATTTAGGAAAAAAAAAAGGCGTAACGCAACTCAGAAGATATTTTCTAGTGTTTTTATTCGTTTTTGGAGATTTTCAAAAAATACTTTCGATGGTGCATTTTTCCCTTCTCCATCTCCTCCCTGGCTCCCAAACTCTACATTTATCTTAAAGCCCACTACATACACACCCACCCCAAACCCTACCCCACACCTCCATTCCTACCTAACTTAACATGACAAAGAATATTTTTTAATGTTTGGATTTGAAAGAAAGCCCAAAAGGTAGCAAAAGTTGAAATAAATTCATGCCCAGGCTGGTGCAGCTGGCTGATAATATTAGTTAATCGTCTACCACCATCTGGTGGTTATATCTGGTATGACATAATAAAGTACTGTCATTAGTTTAATCACATTTCAATTTCTAAACAAGCTTAAGTAGATCATTTGACATGGCTATTAAAAATAAAAAAAAACCACTCATAAATAGAAATGATTTCTTGTTTTCACTTTAAGAAAAGTATTCGAAAGCTTTAAGTATTTTGTTCAATTTACAGTATATTAGATAATTGTATTCTAATTATCCAAACATATTAACCCAATAAACTATCCTTAATGATTCAGATAATGCATGGGTGAATCCATATATTTTGATAAGCTTCCAATTAAAGCAAAAATCTGCACACTTACAAGTAAGTCAATTAACTTTGGGTTTCATTTTTTAAAAAATTACTACAATGGGTTAATAACTAAATAAGTATTCTCTCTGATGAATTTTAATATCAAGAAAACATTGCCTCTAAATATTTATTAACCGTTTGTGGTGTGATATACGTTGTGTCAACTAAATAATTAACATTAGCTTGAGAACATGAGTTTAGCATTTCATGATCTCATGTTTTGCAGTTCTGAGATAACATATTCAAGCAAGGATTATGACATTATCAGTTGGCAAACTCATAAATAATCATTTCTTTCCTAATATTAAACGTTCTTCTGTCTTTGTTTCTATCCTTTGGCCTCCCAAGATGCATACTGATTCATGAAAACAGTGATGTGTGAGTAATAAGGGGAAAGTCAGGGAGAGAACGGCAGTCGTTTTCTCTCTTGCTGTGCTCTGAGAGTTTATTTTATTATCTACAAGTATGAAATGATGGGCTGCAGAGATATTCTTCATGGAGACACTGATAACACTGAAAGTTTCTGAATGCATGATGAGTGAAACTTAATTTAAAATTAATGTGTGACGTATGTGATATGCTTCTGTAAGTTTTGCCATATTGCTTCAGGTGACAATCTCGCTGAAGTGTGTGAGCACTCAACCTGAGCATGGGACCTGCCAACACACGAGACAGCCCCGATGTAAGTGTTGAAAACAGGTTTAAGAATATTGGATATTAGAAATTACAGCATGATTATTATACATGCAAACTATTGTCCTCTGTTAGAAACATAAAAGTTTAATCATGAAAAGCAAAGGTTTCCAATTTGTCAATTTTCATGCATTCATATACATATATATTCATATATATGAATTTATAAATATATTAATATATACATTGTAAATATACATATATGTGTACATATATGAATGTAGGAAATATATATATATTTGTTTTTCATTATTATATCTTACAACTGTATTTTGTTATGTTTGATATTTCCAATTTTTAAAATTGCTGATTTGAGTCTCATCAAGATTTCCAATAATTTATACCATGTTTCTGCGTGTACATAGGCATGTACATGTTTACACAAATATGTATATGTAGACATATGCAATGTAAGACAGAAATAAAGTTTAATATCATTTCATAGAAGCCTTCCAATTTGATGTTTGTGACAGTCCACTTCTGGGATGTAGGTGTTCTAACTGGATTACACAGACTGGACAGCAATACCCAAGAATATGCCTGTCTCCGACACCCCAGTGCTGGGACTAGGAACATATGTCCTGGCCATGCTGTTTGTATTGATGTTGGGGATTAGACGGAGATCCTCATGTTTTTACAGCCAATACTTTACCAACTGAACCATCTCCACACCCAAACTTTCCAAGTATTTCTGAAATAGTCCTACATGTCAGTTTTTCAGTATTAATGATTACAGTGTTAAAATGATAATCAATTCTAAAGAATATTGTTGACATTCTATATTCCATGATACCAAATATATACCCAATATTGAAGTCTTTATTTGAAAATTAAGGAAATAAAGCTAGCTTATAAGTAGACAAAATTGCTTTCATCTTAACAAGCCATAAAATTAAATGTAACAAGGATTATTTTAAATTAAACATCTTTCTCTGTAATATTATTTTATGTATTTTATTTATACACATTTCATATACATATACATATTTATGTTATATACAAATGTGTCAAGTTGTAATGGCTATTCTTAATTGTCAACTTGACTACATCTGTAATTAAATAAAACCTCAAACTAGAGGGCAAACCTGGACGTTACATTGTTAGTCAGCCTTTGCTGGATTTTCTCTACCACAGCATGTAAGTCATTATAATAAATCATAAATAAACCTCATAGGTAGATAGATAGATAGATAGATAGATAGATAGATAGATAGATAGATAGATAGATAGATAGGAGAATTCTGACTAACTTATACAACAGTTTCTCTGGTGAAAAAGAGAGCCCAGATAAGCTTATACCACACACTGAATTTCATCCCTGGAGCATTATTCACACATTATTGTTATTAGGTAATCTATGTCTACAAATATTGCATACCTTATTTAATTTGTATTTATGCAACTAGATGTTTTGTCTTCATGTATGTCTGTGTAACACAGGCTTACAGTCCCTGAACAGGCCAGAAGAAGTTGTCAAATGCCCTACAAGTAGAGTTATAGGCACTTTTGAGCCTCTAAATTGGTGTTGGTAATTGAAAATATGTCCCTTGTCTATCTACCTTGTCAACTGCAAGAGTGGTGTGTACTCTAAACTCTTGAGCCACTCTTCATCCTGAAATAATATCTTATATGCAAACTTAAAATCATTCACAGATTCTCCTATTCCATTTTCCCTTTACTTCATCCAATGTTTTTTTGTAAAAACATTTATTTGCCACTCTGCTGCTCTTTTTCTTCCTAATACTTTACAATTTTTCTGATAGCATATTTTCCTGCTTGTACTAAGTTTCCTTAGAACACATCCATTTCATGCTCCTTGAAAGACATTTCACAGGTACACACTAATGTATCTGAAATATCAGGACTATGAAGAAAGTTGAGCTCAAGGGTCAAAATGGCAATAGTCGTTTACACTCAGCGAGAGAGTCACTCTGAGAGCAGTATTAGTGGAAGACAGTGACACTCACTGACTAAGTGATGCTGTAATCAACAGGACTCAAGAGAGTATGCAACCTAAGCAACTTGATGGAAATATATGCTACAGTTCAACTGTATAAAAGTCCTATGACTTTTCCATAATATAAGAAAACAAGGTAGAAAAAGCATGCTTATTAAGACAAAAAAATACAAATCATTTTCTATTCATTTTCCTTAGAATTCTTTGAATGTATTTCTGACAATATTTTATGCTCAGATATTGTGCTGGTCACACCATTATCAAGGTGAACTATAGAAGAAAGAGTTGTGTTAGGCTATTGTTTCAATGCGTTAAGGCTTTTGATGGCGGAGCTGGGATAGCCAACAGAAAACGACATGATGGCTTCCCGAGCAGGTGAGAGACCATATCTTGAACCCCAGGTACAAAGCTGAGGAACCTAGAAATAGTGTAAGTCTTTGCACCCAATAACACTCTTCCTTCAGGAAGGCTACACCTCTCAAACTATTGACTCGGTGTTCAAAGGCCTGCGGCTGTGACAAATATTTCATTTTAAACATCACAAAAATGTAGGACTTCCCATTAATTACTCATTGAATAAGGAGCCACTGTTTTCTAAATTTAATTTCATTTATCCATATAAGAAAAAACTTTATTTAAACATTGGAAGCACAATTGCTGTGATAATTATTTTGTGAATCTTATGCCAATGAAGACAAATACATTAGCTGCAATTATGATTTCTAATGCTAAGAAATTCATCAAATAATAGTTAAGCAGATAACATCATTTAATTCTCATAACCCGTAGCTCACTCTGATGGAATCTAGGTGTCAAGGTGAGTAATGCAGTCAGTGAAAGGCATATTAGGTGTCCAGACACTCCCTTCTCTAGCTACTCCAGTAAATAGTGGCCCACAACCTTGGGAATGCCTTAGAGCACATTTTTTCAGGTCTCATTGTGGCCATGGATCAGACTATTCTTTAAACTGCTCAGCCTGCAGAACAATCACGAAATGTTTGGGACTCTTAATTAACATCGATCTGAGAATTGAACTAGATTCCCTCTGATAAAGAAACTGAATTGCTAATCGCTATATATCTAGGGCTGAATGCAATGAGTTCAATCCTGCTTAGTTATTTTCAACTTTATATTCAAAGATAAACCGACTTGATGTATGAATCCTGAAGGGGAGGAGAAACATTGCTCTCTATAAAAGCTGCAAACAGTAAGATGGCCACTAAACAGTGAAACCAATGTCAAACGCATCCATGATCTGCCTGAGCGTCTGTAGGACTGTATATAATATTGTTTTCTCCCTTTGACTTCCCCGGGCTTTACAGAGCTTTGCCAGAAAGTTGTGTTACAAGCAGACAAACAGAAGATCTTTGACATAATTTGAACTCTTTTCACATATGCAAGTTGATCACAGGTCAGTTGTGGGCAGGTACTTGGATTGTATTTGGTACTTCCACATACTAAAGCAATGAACATTATTGTTATTGCAGGTAAACTTTTCTGATGTAAATAAAAATGTTTAAATTAAATGTTGCAAAGAAGCTTGTGTGTTTAAAATTAAAGCTTGCTAAGGAAATATGTTAAAGCAAAGGCATTCTAACTGCAACAACTTTGAGGAAACCTAACAAAAGCTAGTCATAATAATTAATGCAAAGCTAAATGTTTTTGTTGTAGATGTAGATTGTTGTCATGAGGCAACACTAAACATTTAGAAATAGATGATAAAAATACAGAAAATGTTAACTGAGGACTGTTTTAAATTCTGCAAAAAAAAAAGGCTAACTAAATTTTAATTTTTTCTGCTTTTACTACTTACTCACATTTTTTTTGTGATAAACATCTGCTAGCTATAAAGTTGGACACTTTTACAAAGATTATATGGGATATCCAGACTCACGAATCCAGCTGAAGACTTCTGTTCTACCATTGACCAAGCCTATAACCAGAAATCTAAGTAAAACTCTGCCTTTAGGCTACTAGTATTTCATCAGAGCCTGTGTAGTCTTCTCCCAACATTCACTTATTCCCTATATCCTCTGGTTGTTATATCTTGGCTCACAACTACAAAGGAAGACCCCTGATTTCTCAGAGGCCACCCAGATCCTCAGACCAAACTGCACCCACAGACCACCAACACTTCCTCAGAGCCTGTCTAGCCTTATCCTACATCTACTAGTCTCCTTACCATCTTATCCTGGCCCACAACACCACAACCTACTATAGCTAGGGCAAGCTACAGCAAACTCTGAATGTTCCAACACAGCAAAAGTGCAAAAGTGACTATAAAGGTGATAGAGGTTTTGAAAAAGGAAAATATTTAAATCCCTTAATGAAATCCAGGAACATAAACAATTGGAGGAAATGAATAAATAATGCAGACCTATACACACACACACACACACAAACAGGAAAATGCAAACAATGATGGGAAATTAATAAAGACAAAGAAAGCCAAGAAAAAATGAATGCATGAAAGAAATGACTAAACCTGTCCAAAATATGAAAAATAAAATAAGCAATAAATAAAACACAAACAGAGGGAATCATGGCAATGGAAAAATCTAGGTAAGCAACCAGGAACTTCATACATCATCATCACCAACAGAATATAGGAGATGGGAGGGATAATCTAAGGCATAGAATATCCAGTGGAAGAAATGGATACAACAACGTCCAAAGAAAATGTCAACCTAAAATTTCCTGGCACAAAATATCTGGAACCTCAAAAACAAAAAACAAAAAAACAAAACAAACAAACAAACAAAAAACAACCTAAGGAAAACAGAGAAAGAAGAAGGAGGATCATGCCAGGTCAAAGGCCAAGAAAATATTTTTAATTAAGTCATAGACGGAAATTTTCCTAATGCAAAGAAGGACTTGTCAATAAAAGTAGAAGAAGCTTACAGAACACCAAATAGATTGGACCAGGAAAAAAAGTACCCTCACCATATAATAATTAAAGCACTAAAATACACAACCAATAAAGAATACTAAAAGCTGTAAATAAAAAAGGCCAAATACAGTACATGTATTCAGGGCTTGCTGTAATTGTATAGCTTGGCTCTGAGGGTAACATATTGTTGACTATGTTCTTAAACTGGCCTCTCAGCATCTATTTGAGGTAATTATAGTTTAGGTGCTAATTTTTGAGTTTTTCTGTGTTGGATGGATGCTTTTCCCTTGGTTTCTAATACTGTTTTGTTCTAGTCTCAGTGGCCTTTGGTCCTTGTGACCATTGAGTCCTCTGGTCTTGCACGATTTCTCTGCTAAGGTTTTTTTAGTGGCCGGTGTGACCTATGAGGCTTTGGGTACAGACATTACCTTTATAGGTCTGGAGTTCAGGGATCTGGTGCAGTTTCTGGGGTTCTGGGTATGTCCCTGGCCTCTGATAGAGCAGGAGGCTTCTGGGGATCCAGGTATCAGCATAGGTTCAAGTGAAGCAGGGGGCTTCTGTCAGAATTGTGAACTGGGATCTTGAGATAAGGGAAAGCAGTATTGCTGAGGAAGCTGGAAAGGCTCTGAGCAAGCAGTGGATGTCTGCAGGATGGATCTTAGCTGTAACTCCAGATAGAGGAGTTGCTTCCAGTAGAGAAATGCACTTCTTACAGATGTTTGTGTTGCGATATGGAGACAGGGGAATGGAGTGTTTTTGGGGAAACTGGGCAGGCTCTAAGTGTTGGTAGACTGTGGTCTTACCTGGGGTTCTTGGTACAGTGGGCATCCTTTGGAGTTGTGGGCTGGGATAAGCTTTGTGAATCAATGAACACTATGAGTGGAAGTATCATCATTTTGATGGAAAATCAGCAGCAGGTTTTTCTATTGTTTTTTTGTTTGTTTGTTTTAAATTTTCATCTCTCATATCATGGATTTTTCCTTTAATGTGGGTAAGAATTAATATAAATTAATAGTCAATCATTAACCAGCTTTCTGCCTCCTATCTAATCAATCAATTCTCATGTGCTGAAGAACGGACCCAATCATGTTTGCAACCTATGCTACTCTGGAAAAAAAAGCAACCAGTCAATAAATAATAATTTTACTTTTAAAAAATGTATTCGTATGATTTGGATCAAACCAAGAACATTTTTCATGCTATACCCATGTTCTACTACTCAATCTCAGCTTGTTCCTATAATCATTTATTACTAGCTTATTATATAGAACTTAACTATCTCCAGTCAAATTTTTGAACATCCTTAACATATTTTATTAACAAATCCAATTTATTCTGTTTAATCATGGTGAAATAAAATTTTAATTTCACATGCAAATTTTTTTCTCTTTAACTTTTGTAGAGAGAGCCTCCTATGCACTGTCTAAAAGCATCTCCTGCCAATTAGAAGCTGATGGCCAAGAGATAGGAATTCTGGGATAGAGTCAGGTGGGGAGATTTCACCCTAGACTCAGAAGAGTTGGGCAAATAGGTTATCTGAGTTACAAGCTAGTTGGGGGATGAGCTAAAGCCGATGGCCTGGGCATTTAGTCATAAATAATTATGCCTTAGAATTGTTATTCTGGGAACAAAGAGGTCTAGAAGAATCTCATGGCTACATTTGGCACACCATTCGTGCGACATAGGAACCAAAACTGCAAACATCCCCAGGTAATATAGCAGGTTTCTAGTTCTGTCTCTTTAAGAGAAAGAGTCAGCCAGCTGCCAGGTAGATCTAAGGAAGTGAAGCTGAGTGCAATTCAAGGTGCAGCTACTTGACTGGCTGAACTACAGCACCTTTGAGGTCTTGTCCTCCTGCATTTACCTAGAGAGGTACTGGTAGATGAGGCTGTGTATACAAGGCTCCCAAAGTTCAGGCTTTGCTTTCATAGGCAGATAGCACACTGAGACCTGGAGACATCTTCTCAGAATGGAAGTCAGAGAGCAGGGCCAGCCCAGAACTACAGGGCATTTAGACACACATAAAAACCTACCTGAAGGGGCTGAAACCAGGAGTCAGTAGCCTGCTAGATCTAGCTGAGCGGGCAGGTACAACTACAGACCTGAGCTGGCTTGAGGAACCTGCTGACTCTCGGACCCAACAAATGACCATAGCAGGGAAAAAGCCAGGCATCTGATGAGGCAGAGCAATTGATTAAGCCCAAGAACCTGAGGTTTGGCTGACACCAGGTACAGACATGTGTGAAGAATTGCCCTTCCCTGAAAGCAAAAGGACTGGATCAGAGAAGCAGAAGACAGACACAGACGGAGAGGACACAACAAGAAATGCTAGCACAAACTTTGGATCAGATAAAAATGTTTAAAATTATGCTTTAATGCTAAAAAGATCTGGTATAAAAATTAATGGACAGGTATAAATAATTTGAAGCACAATAACACTGAGCATCTGGACACTATAAAAGGGCATTTTATATAGCTGAAAGATAGAACCAAAAGAGAAAGAAAGAAATGATGTTATTGAGATGAACATGTTACCAATTATTACTGTTCTGTTAATCCCTATTATGGTAATCATAATGGCTTTCTGTGCCTTCTCAAAGAAGCGAGCTTTAGAGGTTCATGAAAGCAATAAAACATGGAGATAGACCCGAGGAGGAAGGTTAGAAAAGGTTATAAATAGAATTGAGGTAAATACTAAGATAGCAGAGAAATGAGCAAAGAAAAAATGTAAAATGGAGACAGTCCTTAGGGAAAAAAATAGGAAAAAAAAACATAAAAATGTGGAAAATACTAAGATAGATATGTAAGAAAAAGAGAAATGTGAAAAATGAGACAGGCCTACGGAGAGACGTTAGGAAAAAAAAAAAGAAATAAAACAAAGGGAAATGTTAAGATAACAAAGAAACAAGAAAAAGAGAAATATTTAAAAATTGAGGCAAGTCTTAGGAGAGAAATTATGAATAAAAATGAGGAATTTGGCCAGGCGTGGTGGCGCACTCCTTTAATCCTAGCACTTGGGAGGCAGAGGCAGGCAGATTTCTGAGTTCAAGGCCAGCCTGGTCTAAAAAGTGAGTTCCAGGACACCCAGGGCTAGACAGAGAAACCCTGTCTTGAAAAAAAAATAAATAAAAAGAGGGATTTACTAAGATAGTAGGTAGAGAGAAAAAATCAGAAATAAGAAAAATGGAGACAGGTCTTAGAAGAAATTAGAAAAAATATAAATCAAATGGAGACACTTAGAAAGGCAGAAGAAGTAAGGCCAGAACCTACTGCACCACAAACTAAAATTCAGAAAAGGCAGCTAAACGCTGTTAGAAGCATCCCCTGTCAGTTAAAAAAGCCGCTGACCTATTAGCTCGGGCAAGAAATAGAAGGCTGAAGTTCCAGCAGGGAGAGAGGATTCTGGGATAGAGTGAGCCAGGAGAAGTGATTTACCCTGAACACTGATAGAGGGGGTCACATGGACCTGAGGAGAGGTGAGTAACCACGCAGTAGGATTTAGAATAATATAAACAGAATAGAGTTTGGCTTGGGCATTTATTCATAAATAATTCAGTATCAGAGTCTTTACTTCAGGAACTTAGGTGCAGGTGGGAAAGCCTGAAGTTAAAAATGGCATCTACCATTGAACATAGAATCTGAGCTTATAAAGCCTCAAGTAAAAGCATGAATAAATAAATACCTCCCGAGCAGTTTCCTACCTGGGAAGCTCTTTGCAGAAGAGGCCTGTGAACTAACCCATGTGCCAGACCTGCACCTCAGTCTCTAACACTCCTGAGCCCTCACAGTAACTACAGCTTCTCCCAAGCATTACACAGTTCAGAGAAATGTCACAAAGCATGCAAGAGAGAGCTAGAACCCCTAATTTGGGTCTACATGGGGAAACCCTACAACTGTGCAGAGAAAGGGACCAACCCAAAGGGGGCAGAAGCAGGAGCCATCAGCCTGCTAGACTGAGCTAAGGGGGTGAAGTTAGTTGCAGTAGACACAAGAAGAGGAGTCTGAAGACTTTTCCAGTTCTACAGTAGGACTGAAAAGCCCCAAACTTCTCAGTGTGTAAAATATTAAATCTAAAAATGGTAAAAGAGGAAAGAAACTGGATATAAATACTCATAAAAATAGTGTAAATTCATAAAATGAAGTCCTTGAAAAGAGAATTAAACAAATTTAAAGAAAGCACATGAAAATGAGAGGCATGGGCCAGGTGGTGGTGGTGAATCCCTTTAACCCCAGCACTCTGGAGGCAGAGGCAGGTGGATTTCTGAGTTCGAGGTCAGCCTGGTCTACAAAGTGAGTTCCAGGACAGCCAGGGCTACGCAGAGAAACCCTGTCTCAAAAAATGAAAAAAAAAATAATAAAAGAGAGAGAAGCACAATATCACAGAGCTCTCAGATATTATATAATGCCAATTTAAAGGATTTAAGGATAGAAACCAAAGAGAAAGTGATTAATGAC
Source organism: Mus musculus (assembly GCF_000001635.26). Lineage (NCBI taxonomy): Eukaryota > Metazoa > Chordata > Mammalia > Rodentia > Muridae > Mus > Mus musculus. The sequence goes on from NC_000080.6 coordinate 96,919,284, forward strand.
CTACTTAGAAAGACACATGAAAAATTATTGTTACCATCACATTAATAATCATTTTAGTCCTGATAACCAAGATGGCTTCTTATGCTTTCTCAGAGGAAAGGGTATTAGAGAAACAAAATTGAGGAAGATACTGTTAGAGACAGAGGAGAAAAGTCGAGAACCTTTAGCACCATCTTGTAACAAGACTGCAAAAATGCAGACTACATCTGTTTAAACACCTAAAATAATGTTCCCACTCTGCACTGGTCAGGCCAGTGGGGAGTCAAAAAGTCCTCTGAGGGTGTAGTGAGAATGATTATAGGAAAAACAGAAGAGAAGACTCAGAGACAAAAGTTAGAAATAGGGAGGGCTGCCCAGTGACTACTGCAGCTGACCAGAGTTTAATTCTCATAGACTTTATTTACTTTACACTATGGTGGGAAACAAAGTCACAAGCTAGCAGAAATAATGAATGGTGAACATTGGCTATCTGTACCTATCTGGAGGCCTCCTTGTTTCTTCCTCCAAGATTAACAGAACATTCATCCATTCACCTTGAGCTTCAAGTGACATGCATCTTATCTTTACATGTATCAACAGACCAGGAAATCTGACAGCAGACCTTGACCTGACAGGCAGGCTTTCACAGAAGCAGGCAAAAATGGCTCCTGACACCACTCTTGATAATATAATTAGAAAGCAAATGAAAGAACCCACAAGGTTATCAACAATTTAGATGGCAGCCTATAGTGACCTATAGATTTTGAAAGATTTAAGGATGCAATAATAACCTGTGGCTTGCAAGCACTATACATCAAACACATTCTTAATAACTGGGCCATGTAAAACCTTATAATTCCAAAAGATTGGAGAGATTTGATGACATTGATCCTGGAGCATGATCCTCCTATACAATGGCTAACGTGATGGAAAGATTGCTTCAGTTATGAAGCAATGAAATAAGACAAGAGGCATTGATATTTTTCAAATAACCATACTCTGAATTGAGAGTACAGATTATCATCAATGATGAACAATATCCTAGAACAATGGCATACAGTAGCCTGAAATACCTAGGACAAGTTAAGACAACAAGGAAGAGCTCAATCATTGACACAGATAACCCAGGAATCAAATGACTCATTCACTGACCTCTTACAAAGATTTAATATAGCTCTAAGTAGAGCAATATAAGATAACAGCTGCTAGAGAAATATTAATAGAATTTTTAGCTTTTGAAAATGCTAATGCTGAAATAAAAGGACTGTTAGACCTTTAAGGGCCAGATCCACACCTCTTTGTGAATGGATTAAAACTACTGTGGAAAAAGACTAATCTCACAATTCAATTGTGGTTAGACAAACAATTATAGGAGATATAAAAACACAAGATGTCCATTGCTGTGATTATGGAAGATCAGGTCATTCCCTAAAGGACTGTAGACAAAAAGTCCCTAATCATAAATTCTTCTATAATAATAATTCAGGGAAAACATTTCCTGGGAAATGGAGAAGATGTGGAGGGAATAAACTTAAAGCTCATGAATGTAAGTTATCCAAAGATATTCAAGGCAATTCCTTAATATCAGAAAACTGACTGACGAGAGATAGCTATATCAGGGTCCTGTCAGCAAAACCTTGCTGGCATATGCAATAGTGTCTGGGTTTCACGATTGTTTATGGGATGGATCCGGAGGGGGGGGCAGTCTCTGGATGGTCCTTCCTTCTGTCTCAGGTCTGAACTTTGTCTCTGTATCTCCTTCCATGGGTATTTTGTTCCCCATCTAAGAAGGAACAAAGTATCTACACTTTGGTCTTCCTTGTCAAGCTATACCAGTGCCTGGCAAATACAAAAGTGGGTGCTCACAGTCATCTATTGGATGAAACACAGGAGCTAGAGAAAGTACCCAAGGAGCTAAAGGGGTCTGCAACCCTATGGGAGGAACAACAATCTGAGCTAACCAGTACCCCTGCCCCAGCTTGTTTCTCTAGATGCATATGTAGTAGAAAATGGCCTAGTTGGACATCAATGGGAGGAGAGATACTTGGTATTGCGAAGATTATATGCCCCAGTACAGGGGAATGCCAGGGCCAGGAAATGGGAGTGGGTGAGTTGGGGAGCAGGGCGAGGGGAGGGTATAAGGGATTTTGGAGAGGAAACTGGGAAAGGGAATAGCATTTGAAATATAAATGAAGAAAATATCTAATTAAAAAAATAGATTACCAAAAAAAAAATGCCTTTTATTTTCTGTCCACCAAAAAAAGACAATTCTAAAGAACAAATAGAAAAGTCAAAGCCTAATAATACAGACATAACTGCTCAAATTTAAATAAAATATTAACAGAAACATCTGCTCCTATAGATAAAACAAAAAATACCAAATATATCAAAAATGAGCCAAACCATCAACCAACCAACCAAACCCATATATTTTGGCAAACTACTATCAATGATAACTGACCAAAGTTAAAGTTACAGTTAGAAGGAACTGAGATTGAAGAATTAGTGGACACTGGAGCTGATGTAACTATAAATATCACAAGATTCCTGGAATCTAGTTTGGCCATTTCAACACAGCTCTTACCAAGTGGCACATTGTCTCAGGCAAAACAAAGTCCAAAATAGATTAAATGCATAGGACCAGAAGGTCAAATAGGAAATTTATAACTACATGTGGTATACATTGACCGAGACAAATGTAGACAGCCAATAGTAGATGGAACTGGAAGAATAGGAGGAAGATTGTAGCTTAGAAGGTGATAGGAACTCCACAGGAAGACCAACAGAGTCAAGTAACATGGACCTTTGAGGTTCTCAGATACTGAACAACCAACCAAAGAATATACATGGGCTCGACCTAGGACTCCCTTGATATATGTTGCAGATGTATGGCTTGGTCTTCATATGGAGTGGGGACTACTCCAAAAGCTGTTGCCTGTATGTGGGATATGTTTTTCTAGCTGGTCTGCATGTTTGGCGTCAGTGAGAGAGGATATGCCTAAACCTGCAGAGACTTGATGTGCCATGGTTGGGGGACATCCAGGGGGAACTCTCACCCATTCTAACTACTCAAAGGAGAAGCGGGTAGAATGGGAAAGAGTTTGTGGGAGGTGGTCACTAGGCAGGGGACAGTGAACAAGATCAATAAGTAAATGAGGGAATAAGTAAAACAAATTAATAAATAATGAAAAAGAAAATATAAAACTATAAACATATTGTTGCATTTGTTTTTTGTTGTTTGTTTGCTCTGTTTTGTTTTGTTTTCCTATCTACTGCTGGGCATGTAACCTGCCTTTGAGAGTGAGTTATATATGCAGTGAGACTCTATTGGAGAAAACTAAATTTTCCTTTGTTAGCAATTATCAGTTGGAGCGTGTTTCTTGGTTGTAGATGGGGTCTTGTATTCACTTCTCTCACCATTGGCACCCCATCTGACTTACAACTATGCAGACCTATCCATGCTGCCCCTGTCTCTATGAATCAGTCCTATTATATCTGGAAGGCCTTGTTTTCTTGGTGTTGTCCATATATGCACAGGCTGGTAATATCTTTCTGTCTCCTCTTCTACAAAATGCATTGAGCCCTCAGGGGAGAGATTTAAACGAGCTAACCCCTTTACAAGGTAGTATTACAAGAATTTTTGCTCTGCACTTTGTTCATTTGTTAGTATCTGTATTTTTTTCTAACCTAGTGCAGGGCAAAATTTCTCTGATGATGGCTGAGCAAGATACTGACCTTATGTACAGCAGAATGTCATGTCATTAGTAATTGTTTTACTGCTATGTTATTTAGGAAATTACATTATTATCTAGTCTCAAGGTACCTTCTTGTACTATGAATAGGGGTGAAGATGCTAGTTGAAGAAACAGCTCGAGTTATCTGTATTCCACCAGATGTATAAGTGCTGTCTTCTGCAATAAGTCCTAACCACCAATTTTTAGAGAGCAACTAATATTCTTAGCAATACTTGGAATTATTTGGCAAGTTTCATGGAGATACTTTGAATGATATTAGATGCAACCCACTACTGGTACTGGAAGTTTCATTTGGTAGCAAAATAGTTCAAGTTGGGGTTTTGTTTCATATTTGGTGATTCCATTTAAAATTCTTCCATATATATTTTTTCAGAAGCTTCTTATATGATAATAAAATGCCACCCACAGAATTAATGTAGCTTATATGGCCATTGGATTGACTCTACTTGGTAACTTTAGACAGAGGTTTGTTCCATGCTTTCTTGTTTCTATATTATTGATTAATTTTTAAGAGACATTGCAATTGATGTTACCATTATTTGGTGATTATGAATTTGATTTATACATAAGTTATCCTCAATAATAACATTATAACAAAGTAACACTAATGAAAATAAATAACCTCATTTAAATACTGTATGGTTTACAATAAATACAACTTTTTTCCATGAAAAGTATGATTAAAGTCAGTAACATAATTTTTATTCATTCCTCTGTATCTTCCCAATCATACTATATTTAAAAACATCTAACCTCCAATCATTTTTTTAGAGCAATGTTTTTAAAGTACAAAGACAATCGTCCTAGTCTAATAAGTGAGAATTTTTATCTATGTCACATGACCTTCTTGATGGAAGCTGATGATAAGGACTTGAGTAGGTTGTTTTATGTTTAAGTTAATCTGTGAAGCATAACAACAGTAAAACTTAGCATAGCAAAACATAGGAGTATATTTGTATGAGAACAAAATCAGCTTCAAAAAAAAATTTACAATAAAAATGGTACAAGGCAGGTCTAAAATTTTCCATCATTTTTATTAGCAACAACAGCATGCATTAGAGTGAAAAAATGGTGATGGTAACGTAACTAGAAAAGGGATTATGAGTTCAGAGGTTTTAGATAATTCTATAGATGATTTCACATTTATTTTGTTTTACTGCAGACTAATCAATGTGTATATATAATTTTAAAAATAATTATTTTCTCCCTTCCCTTCCATTCCATGTATATGTGTGGCATATACATGCCCTTGTGGGTATCGGTGTATATTTATGTGTGGGGTACAAATGCACATGTGTATACAGACCAGAAGTTCCTTTCTCAATGGGTCTCCCCCTGTTTTTTTTAAATAACATCCCCCAGTGAACAAGGAACATATCAATTGAGGTACCTGATCTCAATAGAACTGAAATTCCCTTCTTAATTGATTTTCTATTAATATTCTTGTCTTTAAAAAGAAACTTTGTTCTTTGAAATTTTTATATATAACTGAGCAATTTATATTGATCAAATTCATTACTAATTCCCCATCTCAATTCCTTCCAGAATCCCCCATCCTATCACACCCCTACTTCCTGTCCTCCTTTTATAATACATATTTGTGTTTATATATTTTAATACATTTTTATTTAAACAGAAATATAAAACTTTTTTCTGTTCTTTCTCCTTCCTAGAAGTATCTTTATTCCAAACCTTATATGTCCTTTCTTAGGGACATTGATGTCTTCATTATAGTAGTAGTAGTCGTAGTCATAGTCGTAGTCGTAGTCGTAGCCGTAGCAGTAGTTGTAGTTGTAGTAGTATATACATGTATTTGTGTGCACAAACATATAAATACAGCTTACTAAGTCTGTTTTCTTGTTTATTTGCACATGGTTTCAGATGATTTGCAGTGGATAATCACTGAGGGTGTTTATTTTTCAGAGAGGCTGATGGTCCCAGTCATTAGTTACCCATAGATAGTCTTTGCCACTGTATCCTGTTAGTGCTTCACACATGTGCATGGACATTCAATTAGTCACCCAGAAGTGAGAAACAAATCAATAGCCATCATGAAGAAAAATGAATCTCTTCCAGCAGCTGATAACTGCCAATCACTTGTCATTGAGACATGGAGCCTTGGCAGACTGTTTGTAATACAAAATGGAAGATTTTCCCAAGTTTTCTCCCCTCCCTCTCCCTCCTCCCTCTCTTTCTCTCCTCTTCTCTCCTCCCTCCTCCCTCTCCCTCTCTCTCCTCTTCTCTCCTCCCTCCTTCCTCCCTCTCCTCCTCCCTCCTCCCTCCTCCCTCCTCCCTCCTCCCTTTCTCTCTATTGTGGGGTAAAAATAGGGTCCCGAGTTGACTGCACACACCCCCATGACATCACCACCCCCATGACACCACCGGGTGGGCATCAGGCTGTGGGAAGCCACACTACCCTGCTCTGAGGGTGGGGAAGGTACAGAGTTTAAGGTCCCTACAAAACCTGCCAGAGTTGGCTGGGGTCCTCAGGCCTGTATGAAGGATGAGGACAACAGGTTCTCAAGCTCTCAGGCATCTCAGGCACTGCTGTATACCATAGAAGAGCTGAGAACAGGTGTGGGCCCTCAGGCAGAGGGAAAAGTGCAGGGCACAGGACAAGAGTCTGCAGTGGCTTGCTTGGTGGAAGCCATGGCTGGAGAGTGCAGGGAGGCCTGGGGGTGGTGGGGGAGGTCCTGCCCCATTGCTCCAGCAGGCAGATCCAGATGAGAAAGACAATTTTAAGTCATTTATTATAGAAAGGCGAGAGGAAGAGAATAGGGAAGTAGAAGCCAGTCAGGGCCACATGTTGGGGGGGTGAGGGGGGAAGACAGGGGAAGCTGGAGGGTGAGAGGCAAGAATAAGAGAGTAAAAGCAAGAGAGTAAGAGAGTAAGAGAGGGAGGAGGAGGCAAACGGCCCCTTTTAGAGTGTACTGAGTCTACCTGGCTATTTCCAGGTAACTGTGGGGATGGAGTCCAGACAGAATACCAGAAGCTGGGGCATTGCCTATGTGACTGATGGCCACACATCTCTCTGCAAGGTGTGTGTGTGGGGGGGGGGGGGTGCGGGAGAAGTCTTTGCGAGATTGTAGCTGGGCCATGAGCCAGGGGCCCAGGAGGCATGGCCAAACACCTGCTGTCCCTTAAGGTCACCAGGATTCAAGGCCCGTGCTCGACCAGGCTGTCTGTGCACAGCTCACCACCCCACAATCTATCTCATCTGTCTATCTATTCACTTTACATGCCAATTGCTGTACGCCCTCCTCATCCCCCCACCAGTCGATCTCCCCATCTCTCCTCCTGTTCTTTGAGAGAGTAGAGGTGCCCCTGAGTATCTCCCCAAAAGGCTACATTAAGGTTTTGCAGTGTTAGGCATATTCTCTCCCACTGTGGCCAGAGAAGATAGCTCTTTCAGGGGAACAGATCCCGTAGACAGGCAACAGCTCAAGGAAGAAACTCTGCTCCAGTTCTTTGTGGACCACGTGAAGACCAAGCTTCACATCTGCTACATACATGTAGGGGGGCTAGGTCAAACCCATGTATGGTCTCTGGTTGGTGGTTCATTTGTTTCTGAGAGGCCTCAAGAATGCAAGTTATTTCACTCTAATGGTCTTCCTATGAGGTTTCTGTCACTTTTGGAGCCATCAGTCCTTTCCACAACTCTTCCATAAGAGTTTCTGAGCTCTATCCAATGGTTGATCGTGGGCCTCTGTGTCTGTTTCATTCTGCTGCTGGGTGGTTACTCTCTGAAGACAGTTCTTCAAGGCTTCTGTCTGCAATCATAATACAGTATCATTAATAGTGTCAGCAATTAGTGCTTGCTCATGGAATAGGTCATAAGTTCTGTCGGGTATTGGTTAAACATTCCCTCAGTCTCTGCTCTATCCCTGTCCCTGCATTTCTTATAGGCAGGATAAATTTTGGGTGGATATTTTTGTGGGTGAGTTGGTGCCCTTATCCCCCCACCGGTGTTCCTGCCTGGCTACATATTTCCAGGTCCCAAATACCCACTGCTATGTCTCAGCTAAGTTCACATCCATTGACTCCCAGGAGCCTTCCCCATCCTAGATCTGTGGCATATCCTTGGGATGCCCTCCCTTCCCTGCCAGCTATGGATTCCTATTCATTTTCTTGGCTCTCTCCCCACTTTCCTGTCTCTCCCCATGCCTAATACTGAACTCTGCCCCCATGCCCTCCACCAGTCCCTCTCCCAAACAGATCCCTCACCACATCTGCCTCAAATGACTATTTTATTCCCCATTCTAAGTGAGATTCAAGCATCTTCAATTGGGCCACCATGCCAACGGTCTATAGACCATTCTTATAGAGGCATTTTCCAATTGTGGCTTCTACTTTACAGATAACTCTAGCTTGTTAAGAAAGAACATCAACAAAAATCCTAAGTAACACAGGTATTAAAATAATTTAAAAACAATTGAAAACTTTAGGGATTCATTTAGACCTATTATTACTCTTTGGAGATTAAGGTATGTATAAGTAATAAAGTTAATACACTAAGAATATATATCAACATTTACTTTCTTGTAATACTTGCCACTATTGCTGTTATATACACAAACATGACATTATATATATTATCATAGAAACATGAGCTCAGCAAGGCAAAAGTATATCAAAACTTCACCTATTTTTCTATCTACTTTTTGTTCAGCAAAACACAATGTTTAAGGTATTAAATGATAGCACAGACTCCATGACAACTTAAATCTTGTTTCAATGTGTTTTACCTCACATTGCACAAAACTGCAAAGACATGACACTTTTCATTTACCACTCCATAACTTTAAATTGCTTGGAACATATTAGACTGAGAAATTGTGTTGGGATTTGTTCTTACTGCCTTGGGAAGAATCAAATTCTTGTAATAAATTGGAGTTAATAGTGGCTACCATGTAGTGTAGTTCAAAATCATTAAGCTTATGTTATATGACTCTTGAGTATAGTATATTTTTATATATTGAATTGGCAGTCTTATTATTTTATGACTATTTTACTCTATAATTTTTAAGTCATGACTTTGCAAAACCTATGAACAGAATTTAGAGTTACATAGCATCAAATGCATCCTCAAGAAAAATCTCATATTTGTACATTAAGCATCAAAATGAATGGAAGGGAAATACTGGAAAATGTTTAAATAAATAATTGTAAAATATGTGTAGTTGTCTGATATTTTATTGGTAACAGTGATTCTTGGAGTAAGTCATTTTGTTTCTTTGACTCTTCTTTTTGTTTCCTTTACCTGTCAACTGAGATGTTGATTTATCTGGGCCTCTTCATATAGAAACAGCTCTAGATATAGAGAATTGCTAATCAGCTCTGATGTTATTTTCCTTGCATGGACCAAAAAATTTCTTATCACTCACTAAATTGATGGCTATTGAACATTTCTTACATAACAAAATGTATACCCAAAATATTTGGTTCAGTAAGCTTTCCTTAGATATTAGCATACCAACTAAATTCTAAAATAGGCATACATTGATTTTAAAGTATTTATCATGATTTCATTATGATTTATAAAACAGCATCACTCCTGTATCCAAATTAACTAACAAGATATATGAATAAAGAAATATAGTAAATATTTAACAGATGTGCACTGGAAAAAAAGTTTTCAGTTGATCTCTGAAATATACTTGACTAAGAAAGATACTGTATCTTCTCCATTTGATGGTATCTTTGTCCTTTGCAATTACAGAAAGTTCCTGAAATTCAAGTCTTTTAATTAATAATAGAGAATCTAGAAATTCTTTTCCATGTTATCCTCAGTGTGTACAATTCATTGTAAATTATCCTATCACATACCCTCTCATAAGCTTCTTGAAATATTACCATGTTTCTATTACTGGAGATGATCAGAATAATTGAGACTAAACTTGTCTAAGGAGAAATACTCACAGGAGCAAATATGGAGATAAAGTGTTGAGTGGAGACTAAAGGAAAGGCTACCCAAAGACTGTCTCACCTGAGGATTCATCCCATATACAGTTAGCAAACACAGACACTTGTAGATGCCAAGAAGTGTATGCTAACAGGAGCCTGATATGGCTGTCTACTGATAGGCCCTGCCAGAGCCTTACATATACAGAGGCAGATGTTCATAGCCAACCATTGGACTGAGCACAGGGCCCCCAATAGGAGAGTTAGAGAAAATACTGAAGGAGTTGAAAGTGTTTGCAGCGCCATAGGAAGAACAACAATATCAACCAAACAGAACCCCCAGAACTCCCAGGGGATGGCCTTGTCATGCATCAGTGGAAGGAGAGGTTCTTGGTCCTATGAAGGCTTGCTAGATGCCCCAGTGTAGGGGAATTGAGGGTGGGGAGGTTGGAGTGGGTTGGTGGGTGGAGGAACACCTTCATAGAAGCAGGGGAAGGGAGGATGTGATAGGGTATTTCCCCGAGGGAGGGAAACCTGGAAAAGGGGTAACATTTGAAATGTAAATAAAGAAAATATCCAATAAAAATAATATTCTATAAATTTCTCTCTCTGTCTCTGTCTTTGTTTCTATCCATGTCTGTCTGTCTGTCTGTCTCTGTCTGTCCCTCTGTCTCTCTGTCTCTCTGTCTCTGTCTCTGTCTCTGTCTCTGTCTCTGTCTCTGTCTCTGTCTCTGTCTCTCTCTCTCTCTCTCTGTGTGTGTGTGTGTGTGTGTGTGTGTGTGTGTGTGTGTGTGTACATAGAGAGACAGAGAGGCAGACATATAAATGATAATTAGTTGCTACGGAGATTACTGCCACCTCTATACTCTTATCTTCCTAACAATATTAAATCATACTGTCCTAGATACAAATCTTTTTTTCCTATACTTCTGACTTAGTCTTGGTTTGTGATGCATTAACTTTAACTAGGGCTATCTGTTTGACATGGCATTTACAGTTGTCCAAGAATATGATAGCCTCATCAGTAAGTAAACAATTGAAGATAATGTCTATGCTTGCCTGAGTTCATTAGCATCTAATTGTTATTAATCAGTTTAAAATATAGGTTAAAATATGCTTCATGAATATCTTGGTTCTTCAAATCCTGACATTATAATTTCATCAAAGTAGTGGTCACATTTTAATATTAGGTTAATTTCTCTATTGTTCAAAAGCTTAGAATTTTCTAAGCTTTCACAATTTTTCTAAGGGTTATGAAACACTACTTAACATAACCAACTTAAGGTATCAGAGCTCTTTTATTTAACTAGTTGTTGGTAAGGAAGACATACTACCTTAAGGATATGAGAGTATGGTAATTAGAGCTTGAGACCTTTAATACTAATTGATATTCTAATTACATTCCCCAAGTATCTGATAGAAACATCATCAGAGAAGAATATATTTTGACTCACTGTTTGATAAAAGTCATGGTCCAGTTCGTCATTGCAGGGCGACATAGAGGAAATAACTTGATTTAGAAGTTTACATTCCTCCTCAGTCAGTGAGAAACAAGAAAATGATGAATGCTAGGTTGTTTGATTGTCGCCTCCTCTTTTTTTATCTGCCTTACATTCAGTCAGGGGCTCGAGTCCATGGGAAATTGATGCTTACAAACTGGGTGAATTTTCAATTAAGCCTCTCAAGAAACATTCTCCTTCTCCTGTTATGTCTACTGGGGAGTTCTAACTCAAGTAGTCAATGAACATTAACCTTCATTTGCCTTGTCACATCAGAGAAGATTAGATGTGGAGAACTCTGGAACCAGAAATTTAAGTCTACACTAATGCCCTACCTGAAAAATAGCAACTTCTGTAATATCAAGTGTTCAAACATCCTAAGCTATAATAAATACTTCTTGTTTCAACTGTTATATGAAGATAAATGTATTTGATTCTTATTTCCTCTTACTTAGCTGTTGTCAGAATGTTTATGAGAGGACTACAAGTATGGTATACATAAATGCAACAAGGGTCTATTTGCAATACATGAGAAATATACATCAAAGTGGATATCTCTTTTTGAAAAGTTCATGGTGTATTTGCAGTGACATTTAAACAGGGCCCCTACTATTTTTTTCTTTTGTCACAAAATGAAGTTTCCAGTGTAGGAGATAGGTTACCTATAAGCAAACCAAGGAGAGCCCATGAAAGTGGCAAATTATCTAGGCTGTTGTCAAGGGTATTGGCTTCCTTTCATAAACTAAAACCAAGGCCATCACAATTGCTGAGGACAACTGAAATCCCATTGAACACTAAGGTGTTAAGATTATGCCTTCCCAGAGCCTTCAGTCCTTCTGACTAGTATTAATGGCACTGGAATGTACTCTACATGTTATCAAAGGAGGTAAATAAACACCAACTGATATATAAACGCTTTGAAATTGCCTGAAGAATGAGGTACAGTAATAGTGACAGAAAGCTTATAGGAGTCACTAACCAATACCTGATTATATTCAAGGCCAACTCTATGAGAAGGAACCCATACAAAACACTACTTATTTGGTCAGGAACCTGAGACTAGGAAAGCCCTGGACCAAGGGGAATACGAAGTACTATTGTTCTGCTAAAGAAATATAGCTATAAAATTACACTTAACGAAATTCTGCTATACTCATAGATCAATTTTTTTCTAGTCATTATCAGAGTAGCGCCCTCCTGCAGTAAAGAGAACAAACACAGGGCCTCACAACTAGACCATTTGGAGAGAACAACAGACCTTGGAACACTCAGTAATAAGATATCTCCATCAAATCTCTCTTCTCAGTGCACAGGGAACTCTAAAGAAGAGGATCTGAAAGAGCCAAAGGGAATGGAGAATACCAAAGAAACTAAGTCTTCTAAACAGAGCAGGCTGACAAATATAAACTAATGGAGATGGTGGCAGCATGCATAGTGCTGGCATGAATGTATACCAGAGGGAATCACAGCACTGAGAGAAGAAGTGAGCACAAGCCCATATCTCTAACCCAGCAGCCATGTCAAACTGATAACAACATGCAAGTGAAAAAAAAATGTTCTTTCAGTCAGTATCACTGGGCATAAAAATCACTCTGAATGTCAGCCCCATGGCCATCCAATAGATGGCCAACCCAAAACTAGCACAATGGCCTTTAGGTTGTGACAGGATAATTTTTGTTTTAACATTACAAGTCCTTTGTGTATGCATGATGGCTTCAAAATTAGTTGGGTTTTTTGTTGTTGTTGTTGTTGTTGTTGTTTTGTTATGTTTTGTTTTGTTTTTGGAGGAGGGAATTCCTTTATGTATGAGTCTTCACATATATTTCATGGTTTTTCTTCTGTTTGTTTTTTCTACTCAAGTTCATGTGTTTTTGTTTTACCTTTTTATATTTTGTTATTGTTCTATAGCTGTTGCAGGATATTTGGTTACACTATGAACCCTGAGGTTGTGTTTATTTACTGGAAAAGCGTGCTTCTCCTTGTCGTATGGCTCAGTGCTAGCACAGAATTTTAATCCACGAGCTTTCTGTTTAACATAAACAGGATTAAATTCACCCATAGGTCAAAAGGCAGAATGAGCAACCAGTTCGTAGGAAGTGAACATAGAGAGTAAGAGGATGTGAAGAGGACAAGTAGAGAGACGCACAGAAAGTAAAAGGGAACCACATTTAACTTGAAGGGTTTTTTGAGATGGAATGGAGAAGGAGAATTTCCTGTCATCTGGATGTCAGGGAGGAGAAAGATTGTAGGGTTGTGGGTTCTGTGTCTGCTAAGCCACAGGGCAAGGCCACTTGGGGAGGCAAAATGTGGGGAGTTTGACTGCGCTAATCCCATCCACCTTTGGGTCAAATGTGGGTTGTAAAGAAGCACAGCTCCAGGGTGGGGAAGGCACGGGACTACTAGAGCTGGTTCTGAAGTCCACTGGCCTGCGACTAGCCCAGAGCTGTCTGGTTATCTGGCTCATGAACACTCAGGTGCCACTGGTGAGGAAGAGCTGAACTAACAGAGCTGGAGGTTCGAGGGCTGTGTCTCGCCTGGTGCCTGAGGGTAAGAGGGAGCAAGGGGAGAGCTCTGGCTAGTTCCACAGTGAGAGTCCTTGCCTTTATGGCAACAGACTTGGTGTTGATCATGGCTGGGAGTGCAGAGGCAGGAGACTAGCAGTAGGATCTGTAGGCAAAGGCCTTTTCCATGGCTCCCCTTGGCTGATCTCAATGAAAAGAAACCGTCTGTGGCTTCAAACCATTGATGGCCATGATAGGAAGTAGATGTGTAAAACCATACCCTACTTCTCAGGGTGGGTCTGAGATTAAATACCTTTTGCAGGGCGGAATGTCTGAGAAGTGAAGCCTATTGGCTATGCTCTCCGGGCCTCTAGGTATCTCATAGCATGGAGATCTCTGTCTTGAGCCTACAAGACCACAGGTGACCTCTCTTTTCCTATTGTCTTGGTTTGAGACAATAGGATGCCTCATCTACACATGGAAGGTTTTGAGACATTGGCCTGATATGACTGATGGCCACAAATCTATGGGAGGGTCGAAGGGGGTTCTGCCTAGTGGCAGGGGCTGGGTAACCAGGAGCAGGTGAAGCTTCCTACCCTACAGAATCTCCAGGACGTCAAAGACTTTAGCTCAACCAAGGACCAGGCTACCTCTTATGGTCGACTGCCCCACAGAAAGTCAGGTAGGTGCTTTTTCTGCCTCTGTGAGCTAGCAGGCATTTACCTCAGCATCTGGCTCTTCAGTCTTTATTGGTAAAACTGAATGATTGAGATTTTGTTTAAGAAAACAAAAACAAAAAGTAAAAAAACCTGTAGATATCTGTTTTCTAATAAGAGTAAGAAAAGGTATGGATTGTGATGCAAGGTAAAGTAAGGTGATTTTCAAGTGATGATGGGAAAGGAAATTATAATCAGAATATATTGTTTGAAGAATATATTTTTAATGAAGAAAAAGAAAATGACATGAGATAAACATTAATGTTTATTCCATTGAAACTATGGAAATTATTGAGGTAATGCAAGGCATTAAAAATTCCACCTAAATTAAAACGACTACTTTACAGGATCCAATACATAAAAGAATAAAGAAATTCAAATTAATTAAAAGCAAATCCCAAGTCCATCATGAATTGACTTCTCCTTCTGTTTCAGTTTCTTTTTGTAAAATAGATTATATTGGTAGGAATGTAATAGAACAATGTATCCATATATCCTGAAGATCAGAGTGATTATGCTAATTGTGTAATATTGTGAACTTCATCATGTTATCTTCATGTACATATTATACACTTTGATTCTGGGATAAGATGACTAAGTTTTCAAAACTATAAACTAACGTAAAATCTGGGTACACATTGACCATGGTTATTTATGATATTTGCAAAAATAATTCCTCTCCACCATAGTCTTTCTCCGTTTTTAATGCTGAAGATATTTTAAGTATCATTGTTACCAATATTATCAGGTAGTAATAACATATGATAACAAGTCACCTTGAAGGATGCAAACAAAAGCAAAATATTGTTCCTTAGACATAGTATCTCTTAAATATTTGAGTTTAGGGTATTATTTTAGAGGCAAACTTTGTTCTGTAACTATGACATTTCTTGAAACCAATTCCAAATAATAATGTTTTATTTGGAGCCCAGTGAATTTGTGTTTCTAGGACATGGTCCTTCATATGCAGAATAAACACTGGCTTTGTTTTAGGTAAGGCTTGATTTTGGGTGGACAGCTACGTAGTGCCATATGGTGTTTACTAAATTACTGTTACTAAGACACACATGAAGGTCAGATGGATCTAGAACTCAAAATCTTTCTGTGGCATTTTTCAGTTTTGGGAATCCAGGCCTGTATCCTCCTTTCCTAATATGCATAATTTTAGGGCTATGTTTTATTATTCTTATGACCTTTTAGAAAGGTTGATACTGTATATTCAAATTTAAATATAGTGCACAAATACATTGGCTATTTCAATGTTTATGTATGGGCCTCAAAAAGAGTAATCATGGAGATCTCCAGCTTGTGGTGAATGCTTAATAGAAATATTTCATATGCATCAAGTATGCAGCCTAAAAGATTTATATGTTGCCTGATCATAAGAAATTTAAAGAACTGTGATGAAATACTAATAAAACTTATACAATAGTGAATATTTCAATAATATCTTTGGCTTAGCAAATTAAAAATTAAGAGAAATGTGTTCTCTTCCAGGTAAAGACTAATAATGATAGTAACATTATGGATCCAAAATGTAACATTAGCAGTAGAATAAGTGATTGTGAAAATTTAATAAGTTTTAATCTCATGATGCTTGTGCATACTTAACAAAATGCATGTCTAAGTCTTTTAAGTTAAATAGCTTATATATAAACAACTCTAAGAGTCTTCCAATTTTTAACAAGTTTTATTGTAATTATGACCAAGGTTTACATCTTTCACGATGGAATAAAATGTCTTACTTCATTTCCACACTAATTTTTGTACATTATATTTAAGCACTCCATGTTGATTTTTTATCTACATAGTCCTTCATGTCTAGTCTTGTTCTTTTAATAGACTGTATGCTTAAGAAATGTCAGTCAAATTGAATTTTAAATGTACATTTAGAACTCCCTATTTCTTGGTAGAATAATATTCATATGACCTATGAAGGATAGAAAGATGAAGAATGAGTCATTTAGATTTCATTTTCCAGAGCACATAGCCTTTTTTAAAATATGCCAACATAATGGATACTCTTGTGCAGAGAAGCCAGGAAATTTTTCTCTTAGGCCCATTCCATATTTATCATCTCTGTTGTCACTGGGTACACAAGGTCTATGCACTTTGTAAGAGAATTTCTGTCTAGAGAGCTATATTTTCTTTTTCTCCTAGGATGATCAGTATAAAAATGACAAAGTGTTTGCAGCTTGTGTTTAAAAGTAGTTCCTGAAACTAGATCATGTCTTTCTCCATCTTGATGGAGTCAACAGTGTGGTAGATTGTTTGATGCTTATTCTAGTTGTATAGAGATGAAAGCCCTGAAGAGTCACTTGTTTTAAAATGGATGAACAAAGCAAAGGAAGGGATATTTGTTGTCTCTATGAGTCAGAAGGATGCATGAATCAGCTAATACCCAATTGTCACATCGTTATAAGGCATCATACTGTGTTGTGATTACTCACTTTCAGCAACTTTCTCAGTGTAGTTAATGGTAAACACCACTATTGAAAGCTTTACTGTAAGTAGACAGGATATTTCAAAGGCGCTGTTAAGTTTGTGATTGTTTAGAAAATGTCGCACTGAATCCTTTTACATATAGCTCCACTCAAACTACAGGTAAAGTTTTACATATTTTAAAATATTCCAAAAAAAAGACACAGACTTTGATGTTTTTGTATATATTATTTTATCTATTATGAATTGCATAATTGAAGAGTAAAATATTGCTTTTGTTAGGCTATTCGAGACTAAATAACATTAATCTCCACTGGATATGTTATTGAATGCATGTATATAGAAAAAAAAGGCTATATACATGCATTCAATAACATATCCAGTGGAGATTAATGTTATTTAGGACCATCTAGTGATTGCCATATCCAGAGATTCATCCCATGATCAGCTTCCAAACGCTGACACCATTGCATACACTAGCAAGATTTTTCTGAAAAGACCCAGATATAGCTGTCTCTTGTGAGACTATGCCAGGGCCTAGCAAACACAGAAGTGGATGCTCACAGTCAGCTATTGAATGGACCACAGGGCCCCCAATGGAGGAACTAGAGAAAGCACCCAAGG
This sequence comes from Mus musculus, assembly GCF_000001635.26. Classification (NCBI taxonomy): domain Eukaryota; kingdom Metazoa; phylum Chordata; class Mammalia; order Rodentia; family Muridae; genus Mus; species Mus musculus. Next base: position 96,936,701 of record NC_000080.6, read on the forward strand.
AACTAAAGGGAACTGCAACCCTATAGGTGGAACAACAATATAAACTAAGCAGTATCCCGGAGCTCTTGTCTCTAGCTGCATATGCATCAAAAGATGGCCTAGGCGGCCATCACTGCAAAGAGAGGCCCATTGGACTTGCAAACTTTATATGCCCCAGTACAGGGGAACGCCAGGGCCAAAAGGGGGAAGTGGGTGGGTATGGGGGACTTTTGGTATAGCATTGGAAATGTAAATGAGCTAAATAACTAATAAAAATAGAAAAAAAAAGAAAAAAAGGCAAGGTGTAAGAAAAACTTTTGGGAAAATTTGAAGTACTTAATGTTTATAATATTTTTTTGCAGTCTCTCTCTCTCTCTCTCTCTCTCTCTCACACACACACACACACACACACACACACACTATAATGTGTGTTTGTATGTGATATATGTGTGCATTTAATAAAGACAGTTCATTGAAATCTGTTATATGCATTGAAGATACGGACATTTCAGCACCTCTGCACATTCCTTTTTCTTACCCCTTCCACTAGTCTCTTATATTATCCAGTCTCATTTCTATTATTATGCCAAATTTAAAAATGAATATGTACATACATATGTACATACTTACATATATATGTACATACATATATATATCTATTCCACATATATATGTGAACATATGGGAAAATATTATCTTTTTCATTTTAATTTGCCTTATTATTTTTAATATGATAACCTCGGTTTATTTCCAGTTTCCTTCAGAGACATGGTTTTATGAATCTTTACGGCTGAATGAAACTCCATTGTTTATATTAGCCAACTATTTAATTCAATTCAATTCAATTTTAATTTAACTCATATGTTGATAAACACCTAGCATGATTTGATTATGTTACTACTATGATTTTTTCCAGAAATACTAATGTTCAGGTATGTCTATTGTATGTGCACATATTTCTTTGGGGCACATTGTTAGAAATAGTTTAATTATATCATGTTTGAGAAACCTCAATCCTGACTTCTGTAAGGACTTGACAACTTCCCATTCCCAGCAGCAGGCAATATTGCAGCATCCTACATAGCCATAGCCTAACAAAACATTGTTTCTATTTGTTGCACTAATGCTGGCCATCATTGGCTATGCTGAAGTAAAGTCTCAGTGTAGTATTGACTTGTATTTCCGTGATGGGTAAGGTTGCTGGAGCTTTTGGTACGTTTATGACCTTTTACACTTTATTGTTTTGATACAACGCCTAAGAAAATTACAATAACATTCTTCATACAGATAGAATAATAATCCTAAGTATCATATAGAAACATAAATATCTCTGAATAGACAAAGCAATCATGAACAATACCTACTGCGATGGAGGCATCACAACATTTACTTAATTTATTTTATACTTAATTTATATTGTATAATCTGACATTACAGATATATATTCTGAAGCCAAACATGCAGACATCAAAGTGCATGGAAGGTAAAAATAGGTCATCAAAATTGTATCCATACCTTTTCTGTGACAATGCAGAATAAGGAGAAAAATTAAATATCTCTGTGTTTACTTTTTACATTTTCTTAAATTTTTAAATGCTTGTCTTCACTTTTTTGTGAGACTCTCTTTTAAAAATCTGTGTTGGATGTATATGTCGATGCTGTGGTATTAAATCAACCATTATAGCAATTCAAGAATTTACTGTAACTTGACTGATATTTAGTGTAAGAAATATTAAAAGGCTGTATATGATGATAATGCGTGGAAATTAATTACATTTGTTGTAAGGTCTTTCACATATGTATAGACATAGCAGAAAACTTGTTAACATGGATTATTTCTGAGTACTATGATCTAGAGGTCTGCTAATTTAGATTTTTACCTTGGTATTAATTTTAACTTTTTTATTCATGTTTTTGTTTTATGTGTATTGGTGTTTTGTCTGAATATGTAACTGCTGTACACCATGTGCATGCATTATCACAGAAGGCCAGAAAAAAATGTAATATCGCTTCATGATTCTGTTCTGAAAATGAAATATTATTTCTTACTTGTATTATTTTTAGAAAATGTCTTTGAGTTTTACTTTTAGATTACATCATATACCTGTCAGAATGTCTATGACCAGTAAGACATGTGACGATTCATGCTAGGGAGGATATTGAGCCAGGGGAACACTCCTCCATCGCTGGTGGGAATATAATAGACTTGGACATCTACTACTGAAATCATCATAGCAGTTCTTCAAAGATTGAAATCGATTTACTTCAAAGCCCAGCTATACCATTCTTGGGCATATACACAAATGGTTCTTTGTCCTACCACAGAGATGCTTGCACAGCTATGTTCATGCCTACTCTGTTCCTAATAATGAGAAATTGTAAATAACTTAGAGGTTCTTCAACAGAACATTAGTTAAGAAAAATGTAGTACATTTTCACAACGGAATAGTACTCTCTTCTTAAACATATGAAATCCTGATATTTTCAGGCAAATGGATGGAAAAAGAAAAAAATCATCTTCAGTGAGATAAACCAGACCCAGAATGATAAATATGTAATATGTATTTGCTTATATCTGAATCCTAGTCAATAAAAGAATGATAAATCAAGCTATAATATATAAACCTAAAGAGGTGTGGCACAGAGAAAGGGACTAGAAAGGAGACCTGGATGTAATGGGGGGGGGAGCATATGAAATAGATTTCAAGGATGGAATGAAGTCAGGGGTCAGAGATAAGAAAATGGGGGAACCAAGTGGGAAGGAAGAGCAGGGGATGACAGAGGGATGAGGGGAGAGATAGCTGGAACTGAGGGTATTTGAAGTCTCCAAATAATGAAGGAACCAGAATCCCATTGGTCATGTCTTGTCATCAAGCCAATCACAAAACCTTTTATCTACAATCTGTCCTGCCTGCAAAATAGTAAGGCAATGGTGCCATACTTTGGGGGAATAACCCATCAATATCTGATTTGACTCACTCTTTGAAATAGAACTCAGACCTGACATTGCTTGTTTGACCAAGAACCAGAATCTAAATAGGCCAGAGACCTAGAGTAAAACAAAATACCATTGGCAATGACAAAACAAAGCAAAGCAAAGCAAAGCAAACCAAACCAAACCAAACCAAACCAGCAAAAACAAGAGCAAAAAACAAAAAAACAAACAAACAAAAGAAAAAACAACACAATGACTCCTAATGGTACTTGGCCACGCTTATAAATTGTTTCCATATTCAGTCATCATCACAGAGGGCTTTCTTTTCCTGATGCAGATGGTGACAAATATAGAGAGCACAGCATGGTATCATGGAGAAAGAGCAAGAAAGACAGAGACAGAGACAGAGACAGAGACAGAGACAGAGACAGAGAGTCAGAAACAGAGAAAAGAGAGAGACAGAGACAGAGGTATCTTTGAACAAACAACTTTTTTCACATTGATAATATACACAGCAATTTTGCATGCATTTTGGATGCTACTACACATGGTTCCTGTATCTCCAGTAATTTTATCTATAGAAAAAAAGACTTAATCCAAATACTTTAAACAATCAGAGAACTCTGTAAATATGATGCACTCTTGAAAGAACACATTTAGATCATTGTCTTTTTAATTGTGAAATCTAAAAGAAATAATTCATATCCAGTGCAAAGATTAGAACAAATAACAACGTTCACCTCATGTTATTTGATCAACATAAAGTATCAAAAATAAAATGCCATTTTATTCAACCTTACTTACTCATATATATATATATATATTGTGGTTCATGGTGAATAAATTTTTTTCATTTGATCTCAGCTACAAGCTATTGTGAAAAGAAAACCTTAATTGAGAATATGCATAAGATTGGTCATTAGACTAACCCATTTGGTACCCTTTTGATTGATGATTAATGTGAGAGAACTCAACCATTCCTACACAGTGACACCGAAGGCAGGTAGTTTTGGGAGACATTCTTAGAAGGGGGAATAAAATACTCAGGTGTGAAAGTAAAGAGACAAAATGTGGAGCAGAGACTGAAGGAAAGGCCATCCAGAGTCTGCCCTACCTGGGGATCTACTCCATATACAGTCACCAAACCCAGATACTATTGTGGATGCCAAGAAATATTTGCAGATAGGAATCTGATATAGCCGTTTTCTGAGAGGCTCTACCATAGCCTAACAAATACAGAGGTAGATATCCACAGCCAACCATTGGACTGAGCACAGGGTCATCAATGGAGGAGTTAGAGAAAGGACTGAAGGAGCTGAAGGGGTTTGCAACACATAGGAAGAACAACAATATCAACCAACCAGATCCTCCAGAGCTCCCAGGGACTAAACCACCTACCAAAGAGTACACGTAGTGGGGCCCATTGTTCCAACTGCATATGCAGCTGAGGATGGCCTTATCTGGCATCAATGGGAGGAGAGACCCTTGGTCCTGGGAAGGCTCGGTACCCCAGAAGGCAACTCTTATGGATGAAAGGATTTAATTGTGGATGTTTTCTGTTTCAGAAGATCACACATTCTCTAATTGGTGGGAAGCCTGGTGGTTCTGAGACAGACATAATACTGAATAATTATCTGAGGGAACTATATCTCTTTCCACATAGGAATGCCTTTGTGCCTTTTTGTGGATGTAGTTGAAAGTTTGCTTTGTGAATAGAACTACTTGAAGTTAAAATGTCTCTATAATGCAGGCACCACATCTTTTTAAAAATAGTTTGGATTGTGTATTTTGATCAGCAATGTCTGTTTAATGAGTGCCTATTCCTCCTGTCTCCATTTACAACTCAAAATATAAGATGCTTTCAATAAGTGTTTTCTAAAAATGATACCACTGTAATTATATTTATCCAATGACATACCTTATGATCCCTAGTTTAGTCTTAAAATCACACTTAATACTTTAAATGGCTACATTTGGGTCTGCTTTGAGTTCACAAGTTAATTGGTTTGCTCTCTAGGTTAAAGGGTTATTCAATTTCAATATACATTAAGGCTAAACCCAAACTAGTGTTATAAAAATTAAATATATAATCTAGTTAGGTCTCTCAAGAATATTTATGTAGATGGAAGATTAAAAATAAAAGAATCATGAGTTCAGGTTTTTGGTACTCTGGATCAATCCACGGCAGCATGATTCTGCACCGTGTGCTTAAACAGTACTCAGAAGCCAGACAGTACTCAGAACTTTATAAAAGCTTTCTGTGTGCTTTCATGTTTTTAAATACATGGAGGTATCTATAAAAATATAATATAGCTGGGGTATCTTATTGTTAACAAAAGTTTTTACAAGCTTGTAATATTTACGTTATGGTTACACAGTAATTGAAATGGCAGAAGATTTTCTAAGAAGCAAACTCCCTTCAGGTGAAGTTAGTGATTGCTTTTCTCCATCAGTAGCATTCATAGTAACACCCAACAAGATAAATGCTATGAACTCAGGTGCCATGTTGTTTTCTCCATGTTCCATGACTTATAAGAGACTGCAGTGTTCTCGGCCCTGTGTGGGAGTTCTGAATTGTACTAACTACCCCAATACTCAGAGATCATCATGGAAAGATTCTAAGAACTAGAGGGAGTTAATTAAGGGCTATAGTGAAACCCTGTGTTGAGAACACAGCAGTACAGGTACACATATGTACTCTCAGTAGTTTTTAGAGCATGAATAAGACTTGTTTAATATTAAGTCATATCATCAATGGAATGTGAGATGGTCACGATATTACATGAGTAAAAGAGGAGTTATTTTTATAAAGGGAAGGGAAATTTTTATTTCTCTTCCAGGAGAGAGGCTTTGAGAGGGTACACACTCTTCGGTAGATGACCATACACTCAAGACCATACAGGCACCATTGAACAGAGTCAGTGAAGGGAGAGGGAGTCACAAGGACAAACACATACACAAACACACATACAGAGAGAGAGAGAGAGAGAGAGAGAGAGAGAGAGACAGAGAGACAGAGAGACAGAGACAGAGACAGAGTTAGACACACAGAGAAAGACACACACACAGAGAAACAGAGAAATTTGAGAAGCAGGATTCTTGAAGTGTTGGAGAGAAATGATAAGGGAAAAAAATTGAATGGAGACAATTGTGGCTTTCTTTTCTTTCCTTTTGTTTTCTTTTGATTTCTTTTCTTTCCTTTTTTTAACTTTTTTTTTATTGGATATTTTATGTATTTACATTTTAAATGTTATCCCCTTTCCTGGTTTCCCCTCTGGAAACCCCCTATAGCATCTCTCCTTCCCCTGCTTCTATGAAGGTGCTCCCCTCCCACCCACCCTCTCCTACTCGCAGCCCAGGCATTCCCCTACACAGAGGCATCTAACCTTCACAGCACCAAGGGCCTCTCCTTCTACTGATGTCAGATAAGGCCATCCTATGCTACATATGGAACTGGAGCCATGGGTCCCTACATGTGTACTTGTTGGTTGGTGGTTATATCTCTGTGAGCTCTGGGGGGTCTGGCTAGTTGATATTGTTGTTCTTCCTATGGACTTGTAAACCCCCTCAGATCCTTCATTCCTTTTTCTAACTCCTCCATTGGGGACTCTGTACTCAGTCCAATGATTGGCTAAGAGCATCTGCCTCTGTATTTGTAAGGCTATGGCAGAGCCTCTCAAGAGACAGCAATATCAGGCTCCTGTTAGCATGCACTTCTTGGTATCCTCAAGAGTGTCTAGGTTTGGTGTCTGTATATGGGATTGATCCCTGGGTGGGCAGTCTCTGGATGGCCTTCCCTTCAGTCTCTGCTCCATGCTTTGTTCCTAAATTTCCTTTAGACAGAAGCCATTCTGGGTTAAAAATTTGGAGATGAGTGGGTGGCCCCATCACTCAACTGGGGACCTTGCCTTACTTCTGGATATGGTCTCTATAGGTTCTCCCTCCCCTTTGTTGGGCATTTCAGCTAATGCCATCCCCATTATGTCCTGGGAGCCTCTTGTTTCCTCGCATCTGGGACTTTCTGGTGGATACCCTTAGTTCTTCACTGGCCCCATTGCTATACACATCTCTGGTGAAAAAGAAAGTAAAAGATCCATGATGATGACTGTGATGGTTTTTATATCCTTGGACCCGGGAGTGGCATCATCTGAAGGTGTGGCCTTGTTGGAATAGGTGTGACCTGGTTGGAATGGGTGTGTCACTGTGGGTGTGAGTATAAAATCCTCACCCCAGTTGCCTGGAAGTCAGTCTTCCACTAGCAGACTTTGGATGAAGACGTAGAACTCTCAGCTCTGCCTGCACCATGTCTGCCTGGATACTGCCATGCTCCCACCTTGATGATAATGGACTGAACCTCTGAACCTGTAAGCCAGCCCCCATTAAATGTTGTTTTTATAAGACTTGCCTTGGTCATGGTGCCTGTTCACAGCAGTAAAACCCTGACTAAGACAATGACTTACAAAAGGAAAACAAGAATTTCAGCACTTGTATATGATAAATCAGTGGGGTAGAATTAGAGCGGATACATTATATTAGATGTAATTTTTTATTAGAAAAATATTCTCATTTAAACTGTGTTCCAGATCATATAAAATTAAAAATAAATTTTTGAGTACTGTTCAGATAGTGAAAAATCTCAGTTTTATGAGAATTTAATTTTTAATTAATATGTCTCTATCCCTATCCCTATCCTTATCCCTATCCTTATCCCTATCCACATCCATATCTATCTATATCTATATCTATATATATGTCTATGTCTATGTCTATATGTCTATGTCTATGTCTATGTCTATCTATGTCTATATCTATGTCTATATCTATATCTATATCTATATCATCTTTAGGTAGATATATTTGTACCACGTATGTGCTTTCTGCCTATAGAAGAGGGCATGAGATCCTCAGGGTCTAGACTCACAGGGAGTTGTAAGCATCTATGTGTTCTGGAAACTGAAGAGTGTCCTCTGCAGGAACAGTAAGTTCTTTTGACCATCAAACTACTGCTTCAGACTAATAATAATAATAATGGCTTTATGCAACATACTATTTCACTTCATGAACTTCCTAAAGAAAGGAAGGTTCTCCTTTCTTTGACTAATAACACTGTTGAGGATACGCAAAGCCATGGGTCACATATGTAATAAGCCCATGACAATTCTCTGCCTTCTTTATTCCTGATTTCACTTGCCCAGTATTATAATAATTATATAAATATGATGCGTGTAATATTTAATGTTGGAAAGGCCTAGGAGGGTGAGCAAATGGCCTCAGCACGAACAACCCATGAGTCATAAATACCAAGAAAGTCCTTCACTCACATGTCCGATTTCTGGATAATGGCTGATTGGAACTGAAACTGGACACATGAGGGAAGGATATTCTTGATATTTATCACTCATGAGTTGTCATTCCACAGAGACACCAGGAAGGAAGGAGATGTCTATGCTTAGTGTTCTGACCTGGGAACATCTGAATGATTGGCTGCCTAACTCTCCCTGAAATAAAGACAGCCTGAGATGACCACTAATTAGGCCAGCTGGATCTAGGAAGGAAAGCATGTCAATGTAGAACTCTCAGCTTCTCCTGCACCATCCCTGCCTGGATGCCTTGATGATAATGGACTGACCCTCTGAACCTGTAAGTGAGCCCCAATGAAATGTGCTTATGAGAATTGCCTTGGTCATGGTGTCTGTTCGCCTCAGTAAAACCTAAACTAGGACAAGCTTTCTGTAGGATGTAGTTAGTGAAGGTTTTTTGTTTTTTGTTTTTCCCAGTCTATAGGTTGCCAAGTTGTCCTATTGATGGTTGTACTGGTTAGTTTTGTGTGTCAACTTGACACAGACTAGAGTTATCTCAGAGAAAGGAACTTCATTTGGGGAAGTGCCTCCATGAGATCCAGCTGTAGGGTATTTTCTCAATTAGTGATCAATTGGGGAGGGCCCCTTGTGGATGGGGCCATAGTCTTGGATTCTATAAGAGAGCAGGGTGAGCAAGCCAGGGGAAGCAAGAAAGCCAGTAAGTAACATCCCTTCATGGCCTCTGCATCAGCTCCTGCTTCCTGACCTGCTTGAGTTCCAGTCCTGAATTCTTTTGGTGATGAACACCAATGGGGCAGTGTAAGCTGAATAAATCCTTTCCTCCCCTGTTTGCTTCTTGGCCATGATGTTTGTGCAGGAATAGAAACCCTGACTAAGACAATGGTGTTTTTTTGCCTTACAGAGGCTTTTAAGTTTCCTAAGGTCCCATTTATCAATTGTTGATATTAGAGCTTGAGTCATTGGTTTTCTGTTCAGGAAATTTCTGCCTGTGCCAATGAGTTCGATGTTCTTTCCACTTCCTGTTCTATTAAATTCAGTGTATGCTGAGGTCCTTGATCCTCTTGGACTTGAGCTTTGTGCAATGTGATAAATATGGATATATTTTCATACTTCTATATATGGACTAGGGAATTCTCACTCTCTTTTTATAACACTCTCCACTTTTACTTACTATAACTCTTGAAGACTCAGCAATGTAACAAGTAAAGGAAACAAAAGGGACAAATGGGTAAAGAATTATTCTTATTAACAGATGACATAATTCACTGTAGAACCTATAGACCCCATCAACCAACCAAAACAACAACAAAAACAAGCCAAAACAAGACCAGAAGCTTGCCATGTTGCTCAAGAGGAAAAAAAAATCAAATTCCAAATCAAATTAAAATTAAGGGAAAGACTAATACAGACTAAGTGGACTTTAAATTATAAAATCTCTTCAAGCATGGAATAAATAATAAGTGAAAGAGTCACAATAAGTGTGGGAGTGGTCCTTAACCAGCGCAGCCTCATGGAGGAGATATGTCCTCTCACAGGTGAGAAGGGAGATCATTGCAGGGATATCGGTATGTAGCACCCTGTTTGAAATCGCATTCCTCTTTCCCAGAAAACTACGGTATTTATATGGAAACCTTGTTATGTTCCCCAGAATAAAACACAAGTGACATAAAAGTGACAGGTGGAACTGAAAATAAAGACTTAAGAACAAACTCCTAAGTCAGTGTTCATCTTTTTAAAACATACTATCAGGAGAATATTAAATCTAAACTAATGTTACTATTAAATAATTTATTTTAATACTGTTTGCATTTTTTATTAGATGTTTTCTTTATTGACATTTTAAATGTTCCCCTTTCCAGGTCTGCCCTTCAAAAAAAAAAAAAACCCTATTCCATCCTCCCTTCCCTGGCCTCTATGAGAGTGTTCCAACCACCTACCCACTCACAACTCTCAGCCCTGGCATCCCCTACACTGGGACATTGAACATCTTCAGGTTCAATGGCCTGTCCTCCCACTGATGTCCAACAAGGCCATCCTCTGCCACATGTGTGGCCAGCGTCATGGATCTCTTTGTACATGGATTTCCATGTGTACTTTTAGGTTCTTGGTCCAGCCCACGGGAGGTCCAGGAGGTCTGGCCTGTTGATGCTGTTGCTCCCCCCATGGGGCTTCAACCCCCCTCAGCTCCTTCAGTCCTTTCTCTAGCTCCTCCATCGGGGTCCTTTTGCTCAGTCCAATAGCTAGATGCAATCATCTGCCTCTATATTTGTCAGGCACTGGCTGAGCCTCTCAGGAGACAGCCATATCAGGCTCCTGTCAGCCAGCACTTTCTGGCATCCACAATAGTGTCTGGGTTTGGTGGCTGTATATGGGATGGATCCCCAGGTGGGGCAGTCTCTGTATGACTTTACTTTCAGTCTTTGCTCCACACTTTGTCTCCATATTTCCTCCTGTGAGTACTTTGTTCTCCCTTCTAAGAAGGAAATTCTCTTTTTAAATGTAAGTCATCATTTGTCCCGTCCACCAGGACCTAGTTATTCATGGGTGCTAGGGGGACTGCAAACCTGGGAGAAAACGGAAGGAAGAGAACAGAGAAGTGGAGACCAAGAAGATGTTCCTATCAAGGTCTCAGTTGATTAGGCTGAAACGCCAGGTTTTAAGCACACAGCAAAGGGAAAATAGGGAGGAGTTGAGGGGGAATTAACAAAGAACAAAGAAGTGGGCATCTGGGGACACGAAGGTCGAATTCAGGCTCCAGGCAGCATTGGCCACTCTGCATCTTATCTCTGGAATGTAGAATCCTCCTTAACAGCCTTGGGTGTCAGGCTGGGCTCAGCATGTAACCCATGTCCTTAGAAGTCTTGGGAGTCAGGAAGAGATAAGGAAGAGGGGACTATAATTCAGCTTTTTACTGCCTCGGGTGCCAGGAAGGGAATAGGGAGGAGGGGGTGACAACCTGCTCCTTAGCACAAGGCCATTTGGCTTGTTAGGGTGGGAGACTGTGAAAGGCTTGCTTTCTCACTGTATGGTCTCCAACAATCATTGTGGTTCTCTTGTATCCTCATCATCACATACTTTTTCCACAGACTAAAGGAATACAGTGTTCAGTTGATTCCATACAGCATCTGACATTGACAGTCTCATGAACTTAAATCACTTCCCCAAGGAGTTACATGACCATAACCTGTGGTCATCCTTAAAAGCCAAACAAATCAAACTGTTGAGCCTAGGATTTTATAGGATGACACTTTTTAAAACTGAAAATGACATACAAAATTGCACTTGAGGAATTAAAAGATTATTTTAAGACTTTTGAAATAGTTTTTCCATTTTTATTTTGTATATGAGATTTTTGCCTAAGTATATGAATATGTACTACCTATATGCTGGGTATACCTGAAAGCCCAGAAGAGACTTCTTGATACCCTGTCACTGGAGGTATGAAGCTTTCTGAGTCTCTTTGTGGATCCAAGGACTTTAATTTTGATCCTCTACTAGACTAATGGCATACAGCCACTGAGCCTTATCTGCAGTAACTGATTTTAATATAAGAAAATTAACTATGCAATGTATGGGACCTGGGATTTTCTTTGTTCATTTTTATTTTGTTTGTTTGTTGGCTTTCATCTATTTTTTTTTTTGTGCTGCTTGTGTATGTGATGAATATCTGTGATTTGGGTCATGTCCATATGTGTTTATATAAAAGCCAGAGTAGGTCATTTTATGGCCTCCTCTACATTCTCTGCCTATTGTTCCGAGATAGGGTTTCACAATGAACCAAAAAAGTTCATCATTTTTGATAGGTTGGATGAAGAGCAGGCTCTCAAGATCTACCCATCTCAGACCCAACGGTTGAGTTTACAGGATCATAGAGTGTGGTTAAACATTGTATGGGAGAGTTGGGAATTCAAACTCAGTTTCTCATCCTTGCAGAGTTTGCTTTCCTAACAAAAGGGTTTGTGCTTTATGCTTTACAGAAATTACATTTTTACTTGAGATTCCACATTATCAATCCAGCAAACCATGATCAAGAACCAAGATCATTATTTATTTGGAGAGGAAAAGCTTTATCCCTTCACAATTTAATTGTGTAAACAACAATGATCTCAGAAAGAGCAGTCTTTTAAAGCATTCTAAGAGAAGGCATCTTATTTAATATTGTAACTCATGAAGATTGTATAAAATTTCAAATGAGAGGAGCTCTTTTTAATTTTTTATCTTTTAAACAACCTTAAAAACTATGTCTAATTTAATCTGAAATTCTAATTCTGGCATTATCAAATCATAAACAAATTATAGCCTACACTTCATCTTTGCCAAAAGGCCTAAAAGCAATAAATTATAGCCTAAAAATTAAAAAGTGAGTAAAAATCCAATTGTGCAGAAACATATAAGATCTTATACATGGTATAAGCAACAATGACATTGATAGTCTCTGTCCTTCCTTAGCCTGATCTTCACTGAGATAAAAAAGGCACTATGTATTCAAACTGCTTTCATTTAATCACACTGCCCTGCAGTCCATGGTCAAACTCAAAAGTAATAGACACCACTGGAGATGCCTTGAAGTAGATTGTTAGAGGATATCAATTACTATGTATTGCCAGATTGTTATTGCTTGATATCCACTGTTTTCACAGTCAGGACTATTGAAATATTAATAGTTTAAGCCCTTAGAATTTAAATGTCTACAAAAACATACTATAGTGCTGTGTTTATTACAGGAAAAAATGTTAGACTCACTTTTATTCCATTTTAAGTGGAAATTATGACATGGTAAACAGGCATTCTCTTGAGTTGGTATTAAAGATCATGGCATATTGATCTGTTATAACCGTGTGTGGACAAGTCCAGATAACGTTTATAAACTGAGTATTTCTAAATATTTTAGAAGCACCTCTTTTAAAATGCAACATATCTCTGGACAAAGTTTGAAACATTTCCTAGAATTACCAAAGTAAAACTAACTTATTTATTCAATAGAAAAAGAAAGTGTGACACAGTTTTTTTAGGTCCTAATAAACAAGTGTCTTGGGTGCTTATATTTCCCACTCAGAAAGAGCAGTCCTTTAAAGCAATCTATCAGAAGGCATCTTATTTAATATTGTAACTCATGAACACTGTATAAAATTTCAAATGAGAGGAGCTTTTTTAAATTTTTTATCTTTTTGTTTGATTGTTTGTTTTGTTTGTTTGTTTGTTTGTTTTAGGTTTTTTTTTTTTTTTTTGAGACAGAGTTTCTCTGTGTAGCCCTGGCTGTCCTGGAACATACTCTGTAGACCAGGCTGCTCTTGAACTCAGAAATCTGCCTGCCTCTGCCTCCCAAGTGCTGGGATTAAAGGCGTGGGCCACCAGGCCTGGCTAATATTTTTTCTTTTAAATTACCTTAAAAACTATGTCCAATTTAATCTGAAATAAAATTTAAATGATTTTAAGTTTATGATTAAAGCATTGTAGTAGCCACAGACAGGCCAGCACACAGTAAGTGGAGTCTGTTCATATTGATTATATTTTGTGAGAACAAATTGATTCTCATTAGGGAAATGCCAGCAATGAGAACTTGTTGGATAGTTCATCACTTTGCCTTTCTCATCCTGTAAGTAGAACGTGGCATATTATCTTTTGGGAATGATTTATTGGATATGCCATGTAATTGTATTATCCTAAAATAAAACTGTGTATAAATCATGTTCATCTCTAAACATATTTGTTTTTTTTAATGTATCAAGAAGTATTTTGTTATAGTATACAATAGTTGACCCTTGAATGCCATTATGTTTTTATTTTATTTACATTTGATTGAAAGAGTAATTAAAAAAGAGGACACAATAAATGTTGCAGATAGCCCTGGGGTTAATTGTATTTGATGTTAATTCTGTTCTCCTGTGGGGGGCTGCGAACAAGGAAAGAGTCAGCACTCAGGTGATTTCCTGCAAACCTTCTTCCCACCTTGATTTATAAATAAAGGCTAGAGCTGATATTGGGCAGAGAAAGAGGGGAAGGTGGAGCTGAAGTTTTTGGGAGAGAGAGAATATGAGGAGGAGGAAGAAGGAAAGTGGGGCAGAAGCAGTTACCAGGGGTCTCTTATATGGGTAAGAGGGTAGTATAGTGGTAGATCTGCCCAATCTAGGCACATAGTATGTATTCATATTAATTGAGTTGTGTTTTCATTGCCTGGGCTTATTTGGATTGGAGATTTATAAACAAACAAACAAACAAACAAACAAACAAATAAATAAATGCAGCCATTTAAGAGAATAAGGATCATTTACATGTTTTGGCAGTTTATAGCTACTGTCTCTCCATCGTGCTGGTCTACAAAGATATCAACAATCATGATATTACTCTTAAAAGAAATTAAGGTTCTAAATTTTGAGGATCAAATATTTAGATCCGTTAATAATCTAAGCACTAACATATGTAAACTATTTATGATATGATGAAAGAAATTGGTTAATGAAGAAAGAGTAAAATAATATGGTGAAATGTAAACATTACCAGACAGGAACCTAGCATAACTGCCCTCTGAGAGGCCAAACAAGCAGCTGAAAGAGGCAGATGCAGATACTAGCACCTAACCAATGGACAGAAATTGGGGACCCCTTAGGTTGAATTGGGGGAAAGCTGGCAGAAGCTGAGGAGGAGGTTAGTCACATGGGAAAACCAGCAGTCTCAACTGACCTGGACCCCCAAGAACTCTCAGACACTGAGCCACAAACCAACAGCATACACCAGCTGATATGAGGCCTCCAACACATATATAGCTGAGGTCTGGCCTCAGTGAAAGAAGATGCACCTAAACCTCTAGAAACCTGAGGCCTCAGGGTGTAGGGAGGCAGGCAGGGGTGGGGGTGGAGACACCCTCATGGAGTCAGGGGGAGGGTTTGGGGAGAGGAGGTACGGGATGGGGAGTGGGGAGGGACTCGGAAGGTGATGAAGTATGGACTGTAACAAAAGAATAAAGAATGAGAGAGAGAGAGACAGAGAGAGACAGACACAGAGACAGAGACACAGAGAGAGACAGAGACAGAGAGAGAGACAGGGAGAGACAGAGAGAGAGAGAGACAGAGAAAGGTGATTCATAGATAAATGAGACAGAGAGTCAGAGAACTACATGAAACTAAGGGATGCTGAGATTTGGAGAATTAAGTCTTCTCCAGTGAAGAACACATCAGGTTTGTTTCAATACCAAATGGTCAGCCTTGAAACCCTAAATAACAGTAAATAATTAGAGCAGGTTGTAGTATTTAAAAATATTCATGTGTAGACATACATATAGAATGCATGTAAAAACAGTTGATTAAACATGAAAGAAGCCAGGGATCTCACAACTAGCAAGGGGAGAGTTTCTGAGTGTTTGGAGGGAATAAAGGGAAGAGGGAAGAAACATTACGCTACAATCTCAAAAACTGGATTACTTTTTAAAAAAGAATTATATAATAATATGTCTTGCATGAGCAACTCAATCATAAACAACTGGAAGCTTGTTTATATATTAAACTGACGTAAGTAATCCTTCAGAACTAAAAGAAATCCAAACAACAGCTGTACTTTTAAAAATAATATTCATAATTATGATTGCTGTAAAAATAGAAAATATATACAACCTGAAATGATTTTAAAGTCAATCTGAAAGAGATAAATATTGCGTATATTATCTTATTGTAGCTCCTAGATTTCTATAGATATATAGAAGTAGAAGTTACAATGTATAGGAGAAGTTCTAGACAGGGAGCGAGGGCTTATGGGAAGAAATATAATCAACATTGTACATTTCAATTATTATGAGCCTATAGTGTAACTTAAATGAAGGAAAGAGTCTATGGATCTGAAAAAGAACAAGGAGGGCCACAGGAGAACACACAGAAAGAGGAAAGCTAAGGAAGAGATATATTTGTATTTTAATATCAAAGCTATAGAAAACCAGACAATAGAAATGGAAATATATCATTACATTTTATTAATGCAGTGACATACCCAGTTAAATAACTTTGTTGTTTGTTTGTTTGTTTGTTTTGGTTTTGTGGGACAGGATTACTCTGTGCAGTCCTGGCTGTCCTGGAACTCACTCTGTAGACCAGACTAGCCTCGAACTCAGAAATCCACCTGCCTCTGTTTCCCAAGTTCTGGGATTAAAGGTGTGTGCCATCACTGCGCTGCATGGGCATTTCCTTACTCAAGAGTTAATTACATACATTTATGTAAGTATGATGACTTAATGACTCACCTGAAATTTTGGTATAAAGTTGGCATAGGAAAAGTTTTGTAACCGGTCCCCTTTGGATAAATTGTGGCAAGTAATCTGTCAAGACTTGACTATATTGAAACTTGGCATTCTATGATACTGCAAAGGAACATAATATAGCAATTGTGGAGCAATGTGATTCTTAAATGTTACTTTTGTACAAGTAGTGTGGTTTTTATTAGATGTGTTTTACAGGTATTAAAAAGCTCTGTACACACTTGCCCAGTGGGAAGTGGTTGGCACCAGCCCCGTACAATTATCCCATATGGCAAAACGGTTCACACCCAAAATTCTTCCATTTGTCTGATCGAAATACTAGACGAACTTTGTCTGTTTGCATTTACAGTTTAGTAAAGAAATATGAACAAAATATCGTACCAGAGTTAACCTTTCCTTACTATTCGTTAACCACAATTGTCTAGATTCTGTCTCAGGATCATACACAGACACACTGGTCTTTCTTTGAGTGAGGAAAACCCCAGGTTCATCTTTAAAGACTTTTAAACTTAAAAAGAAATCTTGAATTTACATATAAAATTGCATTTATTCAAGTACATTTACATTTACCATAACTACTTATTAGCCATCTATTCTTTGATGTTCAAAAGTTCCTTAAGAGTTTTTTTTAACTAAGCTAGTTTTAAATGAATTAATTTATTTAGTTTACATCCCAACTGAAGTTTCTTCCCCTTCCTCTCATCCCAGTTTCTCCCTCCAACCTCCCATCTCCTCATCCGTTCCTCCTTTTCTCTTTAGAAAAGGCGAGGCCTTCTATGAGTGTCAGCAAGTCTTGGCATATCAAGTTGCAATACAACTACTTGAAGTTGCAGTCTCAGTACTATGGGGGCTGAGGAAGGAGCACCTGGAGTTCACAGCCAGCTGATACTGCACAGTGAGTGTTTCACATAAAGACTGTATGAGGGCCTTCTGGGTATCTTGTTTAAAAGGGTGTTTATTGTTAAAGAATCAAATAGAATTGAGAATGGCAAGTTTCAGCTGATATTTGGGCTTATCTTTATAAATTTGTAGCCACTGTCTGGTAGTAATAAATGGAAACAGTTTAGCTAAGAAGTCTTTTGTTGTTTTAAAAAGTTTGCCATTCCCTGTGTGGAAGACATTGGATTCTAGAACAGAAACAGATGGTAGATACACTACCAAGTGCCTAGCACATAAATCAGGAGCTCTTTAAATCCCAATATTAACTTAAGCATGACTTTAGGATACAAAATGTAAGTTATGCCCTGTTAAACATAAAGTATGTTAATAGAATAATTCTGTTGATGCTGTTTGTAAAAACTATAATAGATAAATTATAATAAATACAGAAATAATGGACTTTCTTCTAATGTGCTTAATATTGTGTGGGAGAATAATGAGATTCTGATTTAGAGGAAGGGCTATTTCCACAGATTAATCTTCCTGTTTCAGAATGGAGAAATTACTAAACATGTCACCATTGAGGGCCAGCCATGGCTGACATTATACATTTCCACCACTAGATGACAATGTTGCTCTTTGCATAGATTACAAGGGACTGGTTTTTTTTTTTTGTTTTTTTTTTAACATGTTTCTTGTTTTATTTATTTGTTATTTCAAGTTATCAAATGGTTTTAGTCAATTTTGAAATATATAACACAAGATATGGTGATATTTGAGAATAAATATCCAAAATCCTTTGTAAAAAAACATGTATAATAGAAATAGGATGTACACAGTATGTAAACCTTTGGTAAAAATAAATAACTCTGCAATCTAATTTATAAATATATTAATACAGGAAAGTTATGTCCTTTTATACAATATGCTCCTTTACTTACATGCAACATATTGAATGTATCATTTATAGATATTCTCCGTTTAATCATTGAATGAAAAATACTTAAAATGCTATGTAAAACTTATACTACTCGAAAGTAATGTCTGTTGCAATTTCTGCTAAACAGAAGACAAACAGAAACCATAACTACCATTAACAAAGTCAAATGTGATAAAACATTTTTCTCCTAGAAACAACTTCCTAGATCAACTGTCCTTTAAGGGAGTTAATTCCTCATTTTCCATAACATGCTCTTATCATAACATACACACCACACAAATTAGCACTTTGCTTCATTTAAAAAATTGAAAGCAAATAAAGATACATAAAAGCTCCTAAGAAAAATGTTTTCAGAGCAAAAAAGGTATTATTTCATCGTGTCTTTCCTCCTGTTTCCTAACACTGGTTAAATCTCACTGTTTTCTAATTTTTCTCCTGTTTTCTAATTTTTCTCCAAGTGTCCTCAGGGAAATTCCTAAATCCAGCCAGAAAAACACCTTTCTTTATAGTTGCCAAAAGTCAAAGTGTGTTTGTGTGTTCACAGGATTATATGTGTATTTGTGTGTCTATGTATGTATGTATGTGAGTGTGTGTGAATGTATGTTTGCATTTGCAAGTGCGATGTGTGTGTTTGCAGGCAAATGCGTGTTTGTATGTGTTGGTGTATGTGTGTATGTCTGTGTGTTGTGTTTCTTGAATTATGTTAAATAAGAGAAGAATCACAAAATGTGAAAAATAGTCTTTCTGCTTATACTAATAGGTATACACTAAAATGTTTATTGAAACCACTCCATTCACTGTGAAATGTCTTGCTAAGAAACTTGCTCCCTTAAAACAGAATTCCTCTTAGGCCTCCCCAGCAGATTATATAGGTCATGACAAGTTAAAAGTCGGATCTGAATCTCGACTAAGTAATTGCACTGTAGGTCTCCAATTCCCTTTTCTCTTTTCTTTTACAAGTAACAGTTTTCAATTAAAAACAATTCAAAATATGTATGCATTATTAAACACACAGAGAGACACGGACTCTCACACACGTCAAGCTTTGCTAACTAAAAGGATATGACACTGTAGCCTGTCTCTCTCAGAATCCACTTCTGCCCTACTAAACGCCGCAGCTTAACATTCAGGAAACTGCTCCTACCTCTTTTGACAAGATCCTGCTTCTTTAACAAACCAAGCAAGAGCCTGTGCCCTACACACTGACTCCTTTCATTAGCAGTACAAACATTTCTATCAAGTAAGGATGTGCTTACTCCAATTTCCAGGATAGTTAACAATTTTGTTTGTGAACTCACCTCACATGCCAAGCTATGGGAATGGGTGTGATAGTTCGGGTTAATATTTAAAGAACTAGTATAATAGCTAACTTTCTAGGCTTGGTGCTAGGTTAATTTTACAAGCTGAAAGAATTCTAAAAGATAACTGGCAGAGTACAGACAGGAATAGTGAGAAGACGGACAACCGTAATTTGAATGAAAAAGATATATGGGGATACGTTTCCTTTCAAATTACCTGACAAGTCCAAAGACATGAGTTATATATTAAGGAAAGAATGTCATCCAGGACAGGCTATATGCTTGCTGTCCCGGGACTCTCCTAGATAAATGGACAGCTTTCTATACTGTGGGAGTTAGATATTATATTCAAGATAAAGAGTTTGACTGACAGATCAGTATTCAAGGAGGACCTGACATATCAATATCATCATGCAAATTAGGAAAGGCATCCGGAAGTCATTATTTGACGTTAGCGAAAGTGTGGGCTGGTAGAACTTAAATCAAGAGTGTTGAAGAACTGAAGATTTCCATAAAAATACCGTACATGTCAGATAAGTTATGTACTTAGAAAAAGATAAGATGCAACTGATACAACTATCAATAAAATGCAGAAAGATTTCTTTCCTTAAATGTTTTATGAGTATCTTAATTTTTTAAAAATAATTTATTGATAAGAAAAAGTATATTGTCATGGGATTATATTCAAAGAAAATACCTAAAAAACAAATATTTAGTAATTATGAGGTTCCTCACTACTGAATGTTAGTATTAGTTTCTTTTAACATTTTTTTCTCCATCTTTGGTGTTACACATTTCAGTGTACTAATAGTTTAATAATCATGTATGTATTTGCACAATATATTAATCTATGTTCTCAAGGTTCTTAATGTATTCAACTTGATTTCAACTTTAACAGAAGCAAGAATTCTTTAAACTTATTTGTATCAATAGTACTGATCTCTCCCACTGCCCACTCCTTCCCCTTTCCTATGTTTCAGATAATATTTGTTGACTTTGCTCTTTAAAACTTTTGTTACTTCTGTAAGTTTTCTTGGCACTTTGAAATGAGTTCACTATACACACATTTACCCCAACCAAATCAGACAAGTCTGCTTGTTATGGTTCTGCACTCTCCTTTGTGCCATAGGACAGGGCATAGAGCCTAGTAACTAGAAATTGCTATTTCTGATGGAATAATTCCTTATAAAGGAGCTGATGTCCACAAAAATACATAGAGTGGTACACATGTATGCCAGAAACCATGAACCTTTAAACCTAGCCCAGCTTCTCCTGAGTACAATCATTTATATGGTGTGTGCAAGTTCACACTAACTGAACCGTTACCATTTTGTAGGCTTTGAGGAGAGATCCAGCTGTGAATGGATTTGAGTTTTGCAGTGTTTGATCTTTTCACCTGTAATTATCTTCCTGTGGTTCAAGAACTCAATGCTTAATGCTTTCATACAGCATTCTTATTTTTTAATTATTTTTGCACATGAGTTTGTATGGTCCTTTACTTGCCTTGTAGTGTAGACACTAATTTCCCCAGTTGCTACAGAGTCATTTCAATTTTCTAAACAATTTAGCACCAAAACGACAGCAATTCAAAATATGCGGATAGAATTTCATCATGACTTCCCTTGTTTTCTATGGTGTTTTACATGTAGAAATATGATTTGCTTTGCAATTCTATGTTTAAATGAGGGCTGCACAATTATGACATGTATGTATTATTTCCACATAACAAATACTGATTCTGGACTGATAACTATTCCTTGATCACAAAGAAAGTTTATTCTTGGATATAATTACTAATGTTTCAGTAAGGACTGACTGTTATCTTTCAATCTCAAATCACTTTCCAAAAACCAATCTGAAGAACTTCTTAGAGTGTATCAGTGTGGTTATTGGATGGAATGATGAACCAAGCCAATTCATTTAATTACTAAAAATATATTAGGAGCCTTGAGAAAAATCATAACCACCACACAAAGAAATCTCTACCTCAAACTCTGTCGAGTCATCTTTAGATTATTAGCTTATTTGTAAACTCTTTTTTAAATGCATCCAGAAGTCAGGAGACATTTCAATGAAGAGAAAAAACATCCAGGAAATTCATGATGAGATTTTTAACAATATCTGCCATCCACATTTACAAAACATACCAGGATACATCACCAAACACAAATCAAAATGACTCAGTGAGATGCCACAAAAACAATGGACGTAGACATAGTGAATCATTCACTCACACATTGTTGGTGGATACATATTAGGGGTTGGATATGAAATCTCCTACAGAAGCTCGAGTATGGACACTCTGGACAGCAATCCAGCAGTTCAATAATGGGCCCTTCAGAAGATGATGGGATGATGAGAGCTTTAATTTTTATCAATGAATTAGTCGACTGATAGATTCATATTAATGGGCTACCAGAAAATGTTGGGGACTTTAAGTGGCAGTGCCTAGACAGAGACAGTGGTTCAAACATTGGAGGATGAATTTACCTTTAAGGCTAAGCGCTTCTCCTTCCTGACAACCAAGCGAGGAGGTACTTTGCTCAGACATATATATGCTCCTTCTCATGAGAGTGCTCTTAAATCAGTATCAATGAAGCCAAGCAGCCGTAGATTCTACACTCTGAAATACAGAACCCAAAATGATTTTTTTTACTTTAATAGACTTTCTTAAACATCTTTATTTTAAAAATAGAAAGTATGTAAAGCCATGTAGCTACACTAACAAAGATTCTTGTGAGGAGATTCCAGCTTATACAGTCATGTGCACATTGTGAATTTTTAAGGCCTGTGTTAGGGTCACCAGTCAGGACTGACATAAAAGCTAGAGTATATATTGATATGTAACCCCAATGCTAGGGAATTGGATAGAGAATGATCCCTGGAGTTGATTTTTAAGCAAATTGATAAACACTACCTTCAGGGAAACCAGTTCACAAAAATATAGGATGGTCATTAGTAGAGACAAACAACAGATGTTAACCTCTGGCCTCTTGTGAACATACTCCTATTCCAGGATACTAAAGGTAAAGGAGACAGGAGGACAAGAAACTTGAGATAATTCTTAACTTCCAGCAAGCTTGAATACAGCCTGGGCTAGAAAGTCTCTCTTAAAAAATATTATACTGGTTTACTCTGGATAATTAACTTCAATGCTTACTTGAACATCTCAGGTATAGTCCTTTTCTCAACAATGCCAAACATTTTAATTTAGAACAGGTGTAAAAAAATGGATTTAAAATCAGGGCTAAAAAATGTGAAAGGATTCAAATAAAATATGCACATATTATATAATTCTTACTTGCATATATGTTTTTCTGGTTTTCCATTTTGTAGTGGACAATCACTTAGTATGTTAGTCTCTGGGAAAATCTATTTCTCTCACCATCAGAATGTTTTATTCTGCCTATAATAATAATAAAAAAAAATTTCAGGCCATGAACTTGAAAGAGAAAATAAAGGACTATGTGGGAGTGCTTGGACAGAGGAGAGGAAAGAAGGAAATGACACTATTATATTATAATCTCAACAAATCTTTGTTTGTTTGCTTGTTTGGTTTGGTTTCAGTTTTGATTTTGGTTTTTCAATACAGGATTTCTCGGTATAGCTCTGACTGTCCTGGAACTCACTTTGTAGACCAGGCTGGCCTCGAACTCAGAAATCCGCTTGCCTCTGCCTTCCCAGTGCTGGGATTAAAAGGTGTGTGCCACCAAGTTCAACAAATCAATAGTTTTTTAAAGTGCCCATCACATGGCCAGGAGAGATGTTTCAGATGACTGTGCTATATATTATTATTAACATAACAAAAAATGTTGATGTCCTAGGTCTATTCTCTGTTACTATGAAAAAAACCAGGAGTAAGCCAGCCCTGGGGAGGAAAGCTTATATTTAACTTACACATCAAGGTTCATCGGTGAGGAAAGTCAGGGCAAGCATTCAATCAGGAGCAGAGGTAGAAACCATCATGATTGTGTGATTATGAAGGAACGCTGCCAACTGGACTATTTTCATGACTCATATTTAGCTACCATTTTTATACCTCCCAGTACCACCTGTCTTTTCCAACAGTGGACCGGGAATTCTCATATTCATAAAGACAATGGCCCACACCTCCATCTAAATCCACATCATCTGTGAATTGTTGGAGCATGGGAAATGGCCAGTCCTGCTATGGCCTCCCCTACCCACTCACTCCCAATTCTTGGCCCTGGTGTTCCCCTGTACTGGGTCATATAAAGTTTATGAGACCAAGGGACCTCTCTTCCCAATGATGGCCAAATAGGCCCTCTTCTGATACATATGCAGCTAGAGACATGAGTTCTGGGGGTACTGGTTAGTTCATATTGTTGTTCTACCTAGAGGGTTGCAGACCCCTTCAGCTCCTTGGGTACTTTGTCTAGCTCCTCCATTGGGGGCCCTGTGTTCCATCCTATCAAAGTTTGGAGCCAAGACGAAAGGATGGACCATCCAGAGACTACCCTACCCGGGGATCCATCCCATAATCAGCCACCAAACCCAGACACTATTGCACATGCCAGCAAGATTTTGCTGAAAGTACCCTGATATGGCAAGTACTTTTTCAACTGAGCAGCATCTGTGTTGTTATTTTTAAGGAAGCCCAGAATAATCAAAAGATAGGAATGTTGTTCTGAGCACATCTATCCCCCTCCACAATATTAGCAGATGTAATATCTAATTTTAACCAAACCTGTTATTATACAAGGTTTCCTCCATCATTATCAAATCATTATTGTACTTGCAAAAACAATTCCTGTATCAAGTATTATCTCAAGAAAAATCTAATGCTCTCTACAGGACTTTCCCTAGATCTCTGTACTTACTTAAGTAGGGTTTGAACTTCACTGGCTCTGTGCCTTTATAGCACAAGAAACAGAATGTGACATCTTATCCAGTAAACAGGTTCTCATTATCCCCTCATATTTGCCTCATTATAACATTCATTTACTAAAATTTCATTTATATCTGCTATTTTTACTAGCTTATATTTTCCTGAAAGCATCTTTCTTTAGCACTAAGGATTAGTGGTTTCCCACCTTCCTAGAATACCAGTAAGTTAAAATTTTACTGCCCTTGCCATTCTTTGAAGTGTTCTTTCCTGTTTATTTATGAATATAATTTTAGTGCATACGAGGCTAGACCAAAAAGTGCAGGTTATAGTCAAACACACACACACACACACACACACACACACACACACACACACACACACACACACACACACACACATGGTGTGTGTGCGTATTTATGTAACAAAGATGAATGGAATTAAAGCCATTAATTTGAAATGGAGCAAAATGGGAATATATGGTCGGATTTGAAAGAGGAAAATACAAAGAGCTAATAATAATACCAAAAAATAAAATAAATAATTTCCAAAGTTCAGAAACTTTGGTTTTCCTGATGTCAGAAGTCTTCTAATTCCTGAAACAGTCCTGTACTGAGGTTAGTCAGTCAGGTATGGTGAGAGCACGAGAGAGCAGAGCTCTTATGCAATAACCACTTGTAAGTAATAGACAATTAGAGAAGCGTCTGATGCAGGCTTATATGAAAGGCCAGGCCTGATGAGCTTGGTGAGGTGATCTCAGAGAATGGAATCAGGAGCCGTCCTCCCAAGTGTTCCCAGGTCTGCTCAATGACTGGGGCAAAACACCAGTACTCCTTTGGGCTCAACCTTTTCCTTTCTTAAGTGGGGTTGCTAATACACATGTATCCTCTCTTTACACAATCTTGGCAGATCCCTAGGTGGAAATTTGATTGGTTAATCAAAGCACCTGCCAACTGTGGATGTGCAGTTCGCTAATGCAGGCACTTGTGTTCAGTGTGTGTGTGTGTGTGTGTGTGTGTGTGTGTGTGTGTGTGTGTGTTTATATGCATTCTCATTCATTTCATTATGTGTGGAGGTCAGAGTTAGAATTTATTGTTCCCTTAATTGTTTCTTTTATCTTAGCTTTTGAGTCTTAAAAGGATCCAGGAGCTCACTGATTTGAAAAGATTGACTGTCCACAAGTTCCTGGTGTCCAGATTTTGTCCGTGTCACCAGCACTTAACAGTAAGGTGTGAACTACTGCTTTTGATGCCGCTTGGGTTCTGAGGATCTAACTTAGTTCCTTCACTTGTGCAGCAAGGGCTTTATCCTCGGAGGCATCTTCTTAGCCTCCTTGTCTTCCTTTTAATAAATTCTACCCAAAAGGCGACTGTCGTTTAGGAGTTCATAGAGCTAATAAGTACACAAAGGGCAACATCAACCACCTTTAAAGTGAAGATCAGTTTTCACTCTCGGTCCATAGATGGCAGCAATGTACCAAGTCTTACACAACTTTCTCCCAGCCTATGAAAAGTTTTATGTAGAGTAAATCCCATGTTTTCTAAGTAAAGAAAAATTATTTAAAAGAAACTATAGCGGCAACAGAATATGAACAAAAAATACTTTTAGCAAACCTTCTGTCCATCTCAGGTTTTTATTCAGTGAACTAAAGCTTTCTTCAGTTTGCCCAGCACGAGCATCTTTGTCATTTTAACTGCAGGCCACAATAGATACCATAAAAATAAAACTCTTTAAAAGATAATAGCAGTTCAAAACAATACCAAGCAAATGCTCCATCTTTTAGTCATGGTTATTAAAAAAGGATTAATACATGCAGGCCGTTTTCTTTTATTTGTTTAAGAAATTAAAAAGACTGGAAAGCACTTGCACACAGAAACCTTTTCTACGGAAAGAATAGAGCAAAGTAAAGAAAGGAGATTTCCAGATTTAGACACTGAAGACAAAGCGAATCAAGAGCCACTGGCCCATGGGAGACGGGAAGAGCTGCAAGCGGAGATTGAACTGAGGGAATATAATAAATCTAAACAATGCCTCACACTCACTATCAGAGCACAAAACATTTTGGGCAGCTATTGAATTTTCTGTCTATGAAATTCCTTATCACAGGTTGAATCATATTAGTTCGTATTTTTCCCTTTCTAATTTAAAAGTTCATTATGAATGATGTGGGAAGATCACACTCATGTTGAGAAGGCACTCGTGTGACAGAAATATATTTTAACTTTACAACATGAGAAAGAAATGACAAAAAGACTATCTTATGTTATACAACCTGTAAAATAGGGAAATATTATTATGTGTTTTGCTGGCGGTGCTGTAGCATTAAATGAAAAGATTTGGAGCAATGCATGCATACATGCATTTTTACAGTTATTTGAAAGTGAAATTGAAGAAAGAAGTAAGGACATAAAAGGGACATGAAAGCAGAAGACACAGGGTCCACGTGAGAGAGAGAGACAGAGACAGAGAGACATGGAGACAGAGAGAGAAGCAGAGACAGGGAGAGACAGTGAGAGGGAGGCAGAGACAGAGACAAACACACAGACAGAAACAGAATGAGACAGAGAGACAGAAAAGGACAGAGATAGAGAGAAAACACAGATGAAGTTCATGAAAAGAAAATTATTGTAATTGTTCACAAAGTTCAAAGTAAATTTCCAAGGCAGCCTACCGATGTGGGTTGACTCATATCAGGGCTGCGTCTTTACTTACTTAGAGCTTACTTAGCTCTTTGGCTCTAAAATCCCCAAGTCCTGTAAACCCTCCAGGGCCGACTATCTAGTTATGTTATGTATCTTGTGTTGCTACTCAATAATAATAATAATAATAATAATAATAATAATAATAATAATAATAATAAATACCTTACTATTTAGTGACTTTCCTTTGCTGTCTTTGAAGCCTAAGTTCTGTTCTGTTAGAAATAAATGAAAAACAAAAGTAAAAGGCATCCACTCCTGTTTCCCACAGTTCCTAATTTGGACCTTATTGTCTGTCACATCACTCCACAAGCTATAATACCACTCTGTCTTTCTCAATGCATCTATGTTTACCTAGCTGCAGTACAAATTGAGAGACTGTCCTCAGCCCGCCTTTGCTTCTCCTTTCATCCTATGATGAAACTTAGATGGTAGCAAAAATGATTTTAAAAACTCAGTACACATCTCTATTATACATGTTTATGATTTTTGTTTCTTTTTTATTGGTTATTTTACTTATTAACATTTCAAATGCCCCCCCCCTTGGTCTCTCCATCACCAACTCCATCCCATCCCCCTCCTCCTTTGCCTCTAAGAGGGTGCTTTCCCCACCCACCCACTTCTGCCTCACCCCTCTAGCATCGCCC
Source organism: Mus musculus (assembly GCF_000001635.26). Classification (NCBI taxonomy): domain Eukaryota; kingdom Metazoa; phylum Chordata; class Mammalia; order Rodentia; family Muridae; genus Mus; species Mus musculus. The sequence goes on from NC_000080.6 coordinate 96,964,487, forward strand.
TACACATAGATAATTTTATTCCCTCATAAAGAACAAAATAGATGTTGTCTTGTTTTAACCTTGTTCTGCATAAATCAAATAAAACTAACTGGTTTGAGGAACTGTACAGAAAATCTAAAAGTTGTAATATTTAATATAGATTTTCTATTGCACCTGGGCCATCCATGTATGCTTTTTAAGTTTGTATTTTTCTTATAAATCCGAGCATTACCATGGCCCAAATATTTAAATTGCCTCTGATAAGGAAACCTTTAGGGAAGTGCCAAGCTCTTTTAGAAAACACTGCTGAAAAGCAAAACGTTCCTTTCAATAATATAACAAGTATTCACTTGAATTAAAAGATAAAGTAAGACAGAATATTATGTCATTTGTGTTAAAAAAAAGTTTTCCCAAAGCAACTTCTGGGAAAAAAAAGTGATGATATTGAAATATTCCAGGTAGAGATGTAGCTACATGAGAAATTAACTTTAAAGAGATATTTTGTTAAGAACATTTATTGCTATTTCTAGGTCACCACTTTTAAATTAGATGATAGCATTATTTTTGAAATGACAATATGAGTGGAACTTCCAAGTAGCCCTTGACACTCTAGAAACAACTATAGATTGGGATTGAATAACTAATGAAATTATTTTGAGACAGCAATTAAAGTTCATTGCATAATCCTCTATATGTTTGCTGCTGGTAAAAAAGCTCATTTTCATCACAAAATATACTTTATCTTAGTGATTAAATTCTTAATCACTAGAGATGCTATAGAGAATAAGTCTAATAGAGCTTGCTTTTAAGGCAACAATGTCTAAATAATTCAACCTCAAAAATTTAATCTGAAATTAAATGAGAAAGCAATATACCTCATTTAATGGATAGTAAGGTGTGTGGAAATTAGGTCATATAGTATATATAATCAAATGTCCTTGGACTAGACCTTGTGTATGTGTCAGACTGTAAATAGAAGATTACACAAATGTTTAAATGTATTTTTTTCCATTAAGAAAAATGATGAAGTCATCATATAGCTAAATGGCTAGGAGCAGGGTAGAGGTTTATCTAGCATACACAGAGTCCACTCCTGCCCATCTCAGGGAGCTGTTACAAAGTTAGCAAAACAGAAAAAGTGAATTACACAGAGTTCCTTTCAAAGCCACAGTAGTTGAAATTAAAGTGCCAAAAAATCAGCTGTATGATATGTGGTGCACTTTCTCAAGAGCCAAAAGTCGAAGACGTTATTCCCCATAAAAAGTCGTCATTGTGGGATGAGATATTAAAATTGCTAATTAGAAGCATATAAAAGTATGTCTCATATGGAACTGCCTTTGAGAATTTCGATATAGCTCGTGGATCTTTTGAAAATATCAAATACTTTCCAAGAGAAGCCAGAATTATTTTGATCCTGATATTAAGATCCAGTTTTACATTCTTATTCCTTGCTACATGCATTAACACTATAATATCAGATGAAAATATGCTTACATAAAATACTTGTATGACAAAATCATAAAGTGTAATCTGTTGAATTGTAATAATATAAATATATTCATTTTTTCTACACAAAGTAATTGTGTATAAATAATTTCATTAACCACAAACCAAGTAATAGGTGTATCAAATTTAGTAGTAGATAGTAGATTACTAAAAGTAGAATCTCTAAATTGAGCACTTTTCTACCTGTACTCTGGTGGAAATTTTATAGATGGTTTCATTGTAATTCTCGTGTCTAGAACCCTTCTTATAATTACAAGCCAATTAAATCTAGTACTGAGTACATCATCAAAGTCCATCAACAGGTCAGGAGTTTTCTCTTATCATGACCTCATAGTACAGTTTGAGCTTATTCATCTTGCTGATGACAACAATTTAGTGTCTTAAGCCTGGTGTTAGCATTTAGTCAGAACTGTAATGTTAGTCATTTACTTACTTTCTTAGCATTCATCTTAATTTCTTATTATAAAATATAACAGTTTAGCTGTTTTGTTTTCCTGCAAATAGATATTTACTAAAATGTATACCTCATCACCTGGGGGTTGTTCCTGGTGATAAATGTGAATTCTAATTCCTCTCAATGAGCTGATTCTAGTGATCACGGAAACACCAAAGCAGTGTGAAGGTTGTCACTTTATAGGATATAAACGGTCATTCAAAAACAAGGAGCTCGAATATAGAAAGTGAAATAGAACGGGACTCACATACAATTTTCTTAAACTTGTGGTAAATTCTCATATTGTAATTTGTGTATTTTGGCTAAGATGAATTGTAAAGATTAAATACAAATTAGACTGCTCTGATTACAATATCACAGATTCATGAGACAATGTGTTTTTCCAGGCCATAAGGTCAATGGCTTTCTTCAGACAGAAATTTTGATTTTGATAATAGGAAGCATTAGGGAAAAGGCAAGATTAGACATTTACTGTGCATATGAAAGATTATTCCTATAATAACATTTAATCACTGGGACATTTTAAAAAAGAAATGTAAATTTTTTTCCTGAAATATAAAAATACCAATAGTTGGGGCTTAAATAACATGAAATATAAGTATAAATTCAGAACTAAATAACATGAAATATAAGTATAAATTCAGTAGTATGTTTCTATAGATTTTAAAAACAGCTATTTGACTCACAATGAGCTTTGCTTTATAGGATGTCATTTATATAGTTATTTAGTTATTTTTAAGGCATGACCCAAGTTTTTGGAAACATAATGACAAAGACAAAACTGGAAGAGATTTAATTAGGCTAAATTAGTAGTAAATTATTAAATTAGATGGCTAAATTAGTAATAAATCATTTCTCACAAAAACATAAGAAACTGAGTTTAGGTTCTAACAATTCACATAAAAACTGGCCTGTAGAGAGAGGTACATCAATGGAGCTTGCTGGCCAAGCAGTCTTTAAAATTGATGATCTTCATGTTCAGTGAGAGACATTGCCTCAAAAATAAGATGGGAAGCAATAGAGGAAAAGATCAGAAGTTGTCCTATATCACACTTACACAGACCCCCTCCCCCCCACTGGACACACACAGGGACACACATGGAGAGACACACAGACACACAGGCATACAGACACACACACACACACACACACACACACACACACACACACACACACAAACACTACACCAAACCTCCAATGTCCACTCACAAAGTTAGTTGAAGATTAAGTTGCCTTTATTTACAAATAATGAACTAGGTTGCTAGGTTGCTGCTACTCTATAAAAATAGGGTGCAATTCCCACTGGCTTGTTGTGTGAAAACGGAGCTAAAATGGGAGAATATAAAAAGTAATTAGTGACTACTGAAGTAGACAGACTTTCACACTAAAACTCTTTCAGCTTGAGGAGGTCAAGGGGAACACTCAGATGGTGGAGAAGATTAGTGACTGAGCCATCACCTCCCTTCGGGCCAGTAGTGTGGAGATCAACTAAGAACAGTGGATCCAGGATGCTGAGAAGTGTGACCCAGGAGGTAGTATGGCCACGTGCCGGGCTGTCATTTGTGCTGTAATTGGTATTGGGATTGAGGAGGAAAATCCCAAACACACCTGGATGGAAGACACTGACACTTGATAGGCCCACAATGCCTTGGAGTGCCTATGCCCTGCAAGTCCTCCCCAGCAAGGAAAGTGTGTGGTTATGAGCTGCATACCTTGAGAAGAACAGTAGGGCTGTGGTCCACTGCCTCAAGGCAGTGGTCCTGTGGCTCGTTGGTGCCAAGTTGAAGTGGCTGGCCGGGGATGTACCTGCAGCAAGGAACTAGGCCTACAACTAGGGGCTGAAAAAAATGTCCTTTGTAGTAAAGCTTTAGGTCAGGCATGGTGATTCCACCAGAGGACACATGCTCCACTATGTTCATAGCAGCCTTATTTATAATAGCCAGAAGCTGGAAAGAACCCAGATGCCCCTCAACAGAGGAATGGATACAGAAAATTTACACAATGGAGTACTACTCAGCTATTAAAAAGAATGAATTTATGAAATTCCTAGCCAAATGGATGGACCTGGAGGGCATCATCCTGAGTGAGGTAACACATTCACAAAGGAACTCACACAATATGTACTCACTGATAAGTGGATATTAGCCCAAAATCTAGGATACCCAAGATATAAGATACAATTTGCTAAACACATGAAACTCAAGAAGAATGAAGACTGAAGTGTGGACACTATGCCCCTCCTTAGAATTGGGAACAAAACACCCATGGAAGGAGTTACAGAGACAAAGTTTGGAGCTGAGACGAAAGGATGGACCATGTAGAGACTGCCATATCCAGGGATCCACCTCAGAATCAGCTTCCAAATGCTGATACCATTGCATACACTAGCAAGATTTTATCGAAAGGACCCAGATGTAGCTGTCTCTTGTGAGACTAGGCCGGGGCCTAGCAAACACAGAAGTGGATGCTCACAGTCAGCTAATGGATGGATCACAGGGCTCCCAATGGAGGAGCTAGAGAAAGTACCCAAGGAGCTAAAGGGATCTGCAACCCTATAGGTGGAACAACATTATGAACTAACCAGTACCCCGGAGCTCTTGACTCTAGCTGCATATGTATCAAAAGATGGCCTAGTCGGCCATCACTGGAAAGAGAGGCCCATTGGACACGCAAACTGTATATGCCCCAGTACAGGGGAACGCCAGGGCCAAAAAAAAAATGGGAATGGGTGGGTAGGGAAGTGGGGGGGTGGTATGGGGGACATTTGGGATAGCATTGGTAATGTAATTGAGGAAAATATGTAATAATAAAAAAAAAGAAAAGAAAAAAAGAAAAAAATGTCCTCACTCCATACAACTAAGGCTCTTGCTTTCCCGACTAGAGGAAAAGATTGGGCAGCCGACTTGTTACCTGGCCATTTTAGAGAAATCTCACCTGAAAAACCCAAAGAACCCAGGTCTATGTTTGGAGTCAGTGTGGCTGGAGTACTGGGCAGGGCTGAAGAACATTGCCAATACCCTCATGGCCAAGGCGCTTCAAGAGTGCCCTAACTCTGGTATCCTGTGGCCTGAAGCTGTCTTCCTTGAGGCAAGGCCCCCGAGAAAGACCAAGAGTGTGTATGCCCTGAAGAAAAGAGAACATGACCCCTATGTGCTTCTAGCTGGGGCTAAGTTGCTCTGGAGTGAAAGAAAGATCACCAAGACTCGGAGTGGTTCCATCGCAACACACAGATTGACTCAGATCTAGGGAACGCCTGGGCCTTCTACAAATTTGAACTGCAGCATGACACAGTGGAACAACAGGAGGAAGTGAGGAAATGCTGAGAGAATTCCCCAGTGCTGGTGGCTGCCCGCATCAAAAAATACCTTCTGATAGCAGGGGTGGAGCACAAGGGAAAACACGTGGACAATGAGCACAAAACCTACTCTGGCTGTCTTTTATTCATTAAAGATTTTTATAGAGAAAAAAAAAAGACTGAAAGAGCTGAAGGGGTTTGCAACCCCATAGAACAAACAACAATGTCAGCCAACCAGATTCCCCAAAGTTCCCAGGGACTAAATCACCAACAGAAGGGACCCATGGCTCCAGCTATATATGTAGCATAGGATTGCCTAATCTGGCATAATGGGAAGGGAGTTCCATTGTTTCTGTGGAGGCTTGATGAGCCAGTGTAGGGGAATGCTAGGGTGCTGAGGCAGGAGGGGGTGGGTTGGTGGGTGGGGGAGCAACCTCAGAGAAACTGGGGGTCAGAGGCTTTGTGGAGGGTAAACTGGGAAGGGAGATAATACTTGAAATGCAATAAATAAAATAATCAATTAAAAATGATAAATGAAATCCTTATTTGCAAAAGGACAGAAACTAGGCAAAAATCACCATGTCTCACTGGATCTTGTATTGTGTCTGTAGACTCTTGGGTCTGGTTTCTTTCCAAAGGGAAATGGTAAGAAGTGGATCTGCCAGCTAGAAGGGGTAGGGGAGAGAACTGGGAGAGAAGAAAGTGGAAACTGTGTTTGGGATGTATTGTATGATTGAAGAATCTAAATTTCAAAAGAAAGGAGCGATACTAAACTCAACTATATTAAGTGATAGGTAGCAATTTTTGACGGACTGAGGAGACCTAGCAGCACAGTACTAGACTACACAGTGAGAAAAGATGTTTTTGCCATGTGTTCTGCAATCTACTGAATATCCAGGGGAGATCCTTAACTTCAGAGAGGGTTAGAGTATTGGCGCTCTAGCATTGTTATTGTTGTATTTCAAAGGGACAGGCGTGAAATCATATATATGTGATATTATACATATACATATGTGTGTGTGTGTATTATACATACATATATTATTCCTTGGTTCAGAAGCATGTATGTGGGGTATGACTTATACATCAACTGATACCAAACTCACTGATATTTAATTTTTTTATATAGTCAGATGATCAAAGCCAGGTATAGTGTTTCACACTTTTAATCCCAGTACTCAGGAGGCAGAGGCAGACATATTTCTGCAAGTTTGAGGCCAACCTGATCTACAGATTTAATTCCAGGACAGCCAAAGCTACAAAGAGATACACTATCTCAGGGGATAAAAAGAATTTGTCTAAAAACATTACATTTTTAGGTTTATCTCAAGATGAAACATCAATGCTTTTATAAAGCTCATAAGGAATATTAAGATCAGTGGACCTAGAATGGCTCTTTAGAGCCACTTTTGAAATTAATTAAAGTTCAATGGGTCAAATAACTTAATATTAAAATTTTAAGTTACTACATATTACATATAAGAGAATATCTTGTTTGACACTCATAGAACCATATGAAGAAAACTCAACTGAAACATTTAATTATTATTCCTTAGTTGGGTATAACGTGTAGAGTAAATGACTTCATAAGCAACGATATTGGGATTTCTGTTTACAAACTCAATGCATATACCTCCTAATGAATTATCTTGCAGTAGCGTTGCATATCATCTATAAAATTTTATATTGTTCTGTGATGGTTTGTATATTCTTGGGCCAAGGAATGGCACCATTTTGGAGGTATGGTCTTGTTGGAATAGGTGTGATCTGGTTGGAGTAGGTGTGTCACTGTGGGTGTGGGCTTAAGATCTTCACCCTAGTTGCCTGGAAGTCAGTCTTCCACTAGCAGCCTTTGGATGAAGATGTAAAACTCTCAGCTCTGACTGCACCATGCCTGCGTGGATACTGCCATGCTCCTAACTTGATGATAATGGACTGAACCTCTGAACCTGTAAGCCAGCCCCAATTAAATGTTGTTTTTATAAGACTTGTCTTGGTCATGGTGCCTGTTCACAGTAGTAAAACTCTAACTAAGACATGTTCCAATAAAATAAAGATTCTCATTTTTTTCTCATACAATAGCCAACTTTATTCAGAGCATCAGACAATTTATACTCTGAGGATTAAGAAGGGTAACATGTGGAAGGTGTTCAGTCACATGTGGAAAACATATTTTTCCATAGAGACTTATGTATAAATAAGAGGTAAAGTAAAATTCATCCTATCTGCTCCCGCTGGGATGAGCACAAAAGACATTCCAAGAAAAATTCTGCGCACTGAAGAATCTGAGGTTACACGACTCTTGTTAGTTTTCTTGGAGTCACATTTTATATAATGTACACATGGAAATCATATGTGAGATGATAATAGATGAATAGATGATTGGTTTCAACTCTAATTATGAAGATTAACTGTTCAGTTGCTTTCAAAAATTGTCCTTTCACAAAATTTACGTTTTTTTTTAACTTCTATCTAGTAGACATCCTCATATAAATTATCCATCCTCCAGGAAACTTATTTCTTCATACATTTTAGATTAAGACTATCATTGTTTTACTGTAGTGTTGAAGTTCATCAGCAGTGACACATGTGACTTTAATTGCAGGATTTTTTAGGGTGTGGATATCTCAGCTCTCCATGTTCTTCACAGTACAAGCAAACTCAGGGTCTTTGGACACTGATGGTTAATTATCAGTGTCCATTGCATAGGATTTAGAATTACAAATGAGTAATTTCTCTGACTTAACATTTTTATTAAAATAGGTAATCTTAACTTTGCATAATACATCATGAAAAGAAAAATAAACTTTCTTAAAGTTTGATTTCAATTTTATTTTTTACTCTTTAAAAAACTAGTTAAAATAATTTATGTTAAGTACTTGATATAGTTATATAAGCGTTATATATTTTAATAGACATTAAAATGAATATGTATATCAGCATCACAACAGGAAGTGATGTGGGCTGTGTTGTACACTTCTTCCAACATATGTAACATAACTTTCATTCTTCCTAGTGTATTTCAGATTAATGTTTATCAGAATCTACTGAGGACCTTGGAGGTTAAAAATTAATGCGTTAAATTATAATTATAGGCATATTGACTCTTTCATGTTAATATGTTCATGCTTTTGCCATCTCCATTTCTTTTTTTTTAAACATGTAGCTATAAATATATAATAGAAGCATGGTACAGTGTTTAAAAAGAAAAAATAAAAAACAGTTCTTACCTCATTCACATTAAAACATCACTTTTGAGAATGATGGCACAAACCTTTAGTCAGAGGCAAGTTCAAGGCCAGCCTGGTTTGTATACCAAGTTCCAAATCACCCAGTCTTTAGTTAATAATTTATTTGATATGTGCTATGAAGTATGGTATATGAAACTCTGGTTTCTTAGGATGGATTTTTTTTAAATAACTGAGAATTTGGAATAAGGTCCAAAAATGGAATCTCTTCAGTTATACATCTAATGACATACACTATCTAACATTACATCAGTGTACTGTCTATAACTCATAAGTCCAAGAGCCTCATGTAAAGCTCTCTCAGCAGACTGAATTTATTTCTAATCATTTAAAATTCCATCACCAAGCCTTTGGGAAAATCATAGCATAATACTATGCTTAGACTTTAAAATTCACACTTATATTCTGGACATATTTCAAATAAAATATTTCATATGTTTTAGATATAATTTAACTTAGCTATTGAAAATTGAGATGACTAAGTCCTTCAGTATTTAGAAAACATCCTTAAATATGCAATAGTATAGTAGCGATAACGGTTTATTGCGACCATTTAATTAAGAATAACAGCTTTTTCAAACTCTAGAATACAAACCAAACATAAATGCATGGGATTTGATAACTAGAGAATTGTCTTTGAAAGGAAGGATGACATGATAGCTAATGCATGCACATGGAAACTAATTAGATTTTTTAGCTAATGAATCCCCATTTAAATAAATGTGATTCAATAAATAATGGATCCCCATGGAAATGAATAGAATTGGATGACTAACACACCCCACTGAAATGGATGTGACTTGATAGTTATCACATCCTCATAAATGTGTTAGATTGAATCCCATTCATTTTAATTGCAGTAAATTAAAATAGCTTTTGTTCGTGGCCTTTTGGCTAAGATCAAATGCTTTGTCCTCTATTTGAGGACTATATTCCAGTGAAGCAATCAACTTAGATGGACTGATTGCAAAGGCTTCTAACTACTCATTCTATGTACAGATTCTGCTTATGCCAATAGGAATGACTCTACTTAAATCCAATGTATTTCAATGGAGACATTTTTGTAGTTTAGAATCAATTAATTCAATGGAAATGTTACAGTTATTATCAAGAAGAGGATCTAAATGTTATATTGAAATGCCACTAACTTAAAGTAAAAGCTCAAATAAATGTTTTCATACCCAACATCAGTATTTAATGTATGTCCTCTGCATGCCACAAAATCAAACCTATAATTTAGGGGAAAGGAAAATAGCAACATATACATTTTATTCATAAATATATAACTGTCATGAAATTCTGAAAGCAACCTATGACAAGTTAAAAAAAAAAAACAAAAAGCCAAAAAGAACTTTTCAAAAGGAGGTATGTGATTTCACAAATAATAATAATTTTCTCTCATGGTAAGCCATTCCTATAATTTCAGCATTTAAGAGGCTGAGGCAGGAGGATCAGATAAAGGTCTCCTGTTTTTTTGTAGTGAGACTGAGACTCTGAATTAAAACTGGTGATGATGATGATGGTAAATTTACTCCAAAGAAATTTTTTTGTGTAAAATATTTATAATATTTTCTGATTTTGTTATTTTATCTCCACATGTCCCATTTATCTCTGAATTTTATGCAGGTATATATTGCCATTATTTGCATATTCCAAATTTCCACAGTATGAGGCATAGATCAGCTCTGACAGAAAGCTGTGTTAAGATGTAGCTTTCATGTATTTCAATTGTACTGGAATAATGGATGCAATTAGGTGAGTAACCATAGGCACACCCAGCCAACTACACCAGGGAGCTGGCTGAAAAAACTCATTGGACATCCCAAAGCAATTCCCATGACAAGGGAATGAGACATGTAGGGAGGGAGGTGTGTTGAGAAGGTGGGAGGGAAAGTAGGAAAGGGAGCAGGAGTCCTTCTTCAGAAGGCATTGTGAATGCATGTGTATTGAAATGTCAAAGAACAGTTTTACTTGTCTTTTACATTTTTCTGCTCTTCAAAAACATATTTTCAGCTGTATATGTAGCAGCAGATTACCCTATCTGGCATCAATGGGAGGAGAGGCCTTTGGTCCTGTGAAGGCTTGCTGCCTCAAGGTAGGAGAATGCTATGGTGCTGAGACAGGAGGAGGTGGGTGAGTGGGGGAGCACCCTCATAGAGGAAAAGGGGAGGGAGAATGGTTTAGGAGGGTTGTGGAGGGGAAACCAAGAAGGGTAATATTTGAAATGTAAATAAATAAAACCACAAGTAAAAAGACATGATTGACTTCTTATTTTAACTTTATAACATTTTATCATCTTTCCTTCACAACATTCATGGCCCCACAATACCTCACTAGTACCAATAAACAAACAAACAAACAAACAAACAAACAAATAAATAAATAAATAAATTGTAGATTACACATTTAGAGACGTACATGGTGGGGATTGAAATTTATTCACAGGACTAAAAAACAAACTCGTTAATATGGATGTAATGACAGTATTTTTCTCTCTAGTAAAGTGGGATTATTGCATAAACATACTTTTTCAAATTTAATATAATGAAGGTTATTAAAACTATACTACAGATATTCGGCAGTCAAACTTATCCAGACCCTATGAAAATAAGATTACACTACTCATTTTGTAGGCAACTCACACTATAGTGATTATCAGCATGCAATGTTGGATTTTTGGTGGTAACAGGACAAGTGAGTAAAGAAAAAGTCAAAGGAAGCTTTAAATTCCTCTTCTTAAGACATATATACACAGCACTGTATGTGAAGTGGGAATACTCTTAAGTCCATACCCAGCTTCAGCCTGGTCATTTACCATCTCTGTGAATTTATCCATGAACAAAACTAATCTGGTCATAGGAATCATTGGGGAAACCAAAATCAAAACAATTCATCCTTATAACAACATGAGCCAGAGTTAATGAATTAATGATAGGAACAGAAAGTTAAAAGGTTCATGTGAGCATCTCTTAGAAATGTTTTGTAGGCAAAATAAACACAAAAATGTACCTAATTTAAAGATGCAGAATTCTTTAAAAAAAAGTTCAATTTGTAACTAAAAGCAAATTGCATGTATTGAATCTTCAAAACCTTACTAGTTAAGACAAATTTGGATTTGTCTATTAAAGTAAGATAACAGGAAATATATCCTTTACTTTGTTCACACTACTCATACATAGTAACAAATGTGTTTGGATCCTAAAGTTCCCTGAATTAAAATTTCTGCTCTATTTATCGATTGGTATCTTGCATAGAAAATGGACTGTGTCAATAATAAAACCAATGATATGTCAAGCTAGAAGATATACTTTACTTGAAAGGTTGTTCAGCATTTGGACAGACATTCCTCTATGATTTTGTATTTGTATTTCATCTTGACAAAGTTCTAACCTATCAATAATTCTGGAGATTGAACTAAATTTCCATTTTTGTGTATAACGAGTTTGTTATTATTTGTTTGATATTGGTTAATATTGTTTAAATATGTTTGATATTGAGCAGTGGCTGACAGAAAACAAAGTTGCTACAGTTTGTCTTTTGTGCCTAGTGAGCGGTATGAAGAATATTTAGACCAATGATATGCATGTGGTGCTGTCATTGTGGAAGTGATGGACACTGGGAGAGTGGAAAGTTAAATGGGAACACATCAGTTGGTACTTTGGTTTTGATAACATCATTTAGCTTAAAGTGGAAAATTGTTATTTCACACTAGAGGGGATTTCTGATTTTAATTTGGCCTTCCCAAAAAGGTGAGAAGCTTCATTAAAGATATCCCTCTGTTCATTAATTAATTGATAAGCAGTTGTAATAAAGTGCTTTGAGGATTGGTTGTCATTAGGAATTTCTCTAGGGGCAACATTTCAGGAAGAACAAACTATCAACTAAGGAATATTCTCAGCCAGTGTTTAATATGCAAGATGAGCAAAGCCAGAGGAAATTTATATATCTCTGAAGCTAAGGGAAATACATTTTTAAACTCAAGATAATTTTGATATTTAAAGCACCATTCCCCCTGAATTTTATAAGTGTTTTAACAGTGCAGTAGAGATATTGGCAACTTTTTTAACAGGAGTACTTATATTAAATATGCTAAATTTTCTTTATAATTTTAATAATATAAGTTATGTAAATATTTTATATAATAATTGATAACATTTTCTATCCTTTCCTAGATTTTGTCCTTTTCAGTTATGGAATGTCAGTTCCAGCTTCATGAGTAACCTCTTTGTATAGTAGAGTGTATTTCCACCCACTCCTGTCTTTTCACTGAACCCCTAACATTTTTAATTGCACAAGCTGTAGTACACTATTTTATCAAAATCTACTCACAATCTCCAGGAAAATTTGCCTTTCTCCAACACAATATGTTTTCAGAATGGTAGGTTGTAAGCTGAAGTCAAGTCTCTCTCTCTCTCTCTCTCTCTCTCTCTCTCTCTCTCTCTCTCTCTCTCTCACACACACACACACACACACACACACACACACACTGATATACACTATTTCATATACATAAAGAGACAGACAAAGAGAAGAGAGAGACAGGGAGAAAGAAAGAAAGAAAGAAAGGGAGGGGGAGGACAAGGGAGGGAGAAAGAGAGAGAGGGAGAGGGAGGGAGGGAGGGGGGAGAGAGAGGAATAGAGAGAGAGAGAGAGAGAGAGAGAGAGAGAGAGAGAGAAAATTGTAGGTGTTGATTCTATAACAGAAAAGGAACTATAATATGAACCAATCAGTACCCCCAGAGCTCCTAGGTACTAAACCACCAACCAGAGGATACATGGAGAGACCCATGGCTCCAGCTACATATGTAGCAGAAGATGGCATTGTTGGGCATCAATGGGAAGAGAGGCCCTTTGTCCTGAGAAGGCTTGATGCCCTGGTATAGGGGAATGCCAGGACAGTGAAGCAGGTGTGAGTGAGTTGGTAAGCAGTTGGAAAGGGGAAGGAATAAGTGTTTTTGGAAGGGAAACCAGGAAAGGGGATAACATTTGAAATGTAAATAAAGAAAATTTCTAATAAAGAAAAAAAGAGAAAGAAAGAATTCTTACCTGGTTATAGAAAAGGGGTGGTTCAAGCACTGTATCCCCTGTCATTATAGGTCTTAGAAAGGGTCACCCCAATAGATTACTGGGATTTTTCCATTATGCTAATTTTATACCTTATCCCCAAATTGCCAGCCACTTCCAATTGTCACTTTGAATAACATTTCTGTCCATCCTCTGTTCACTAGATCCTTCCTGTACTGATCCCTACTGTCCAGTCTACTTCCTCTATTTCACAATATCTATTCTATTTTCCTTTCCCAAAGGGATCCATGCATCCCCTGTTTGAGCTCTCTGGATCTGTGCTCTGTGATTATCCCTCACTTTGTAATAAATATCCACTTATAAGTGAGTCTACAGCAAGTCTGTCTTTCTTGGTCTGGATTACTTCACTCAGGGCATATGCCAAAGAGTGGTAGAGCTGTGGCATATTGTAGAGTTACTCTTTAGCTTTGGCAAAATTGTTGACCCCAATTTCCATAGTGACTGCACAAGTTTGCAATCCCTCCAATAGTGATTGAGGGTATCCCTAAGGGTTCAAGTAGTGGTTCGCATATCTTGGCAGTTACACCAGAACTTGATAATTGGACTTCAGAACCACTTCAAAAGGGAGCCATGCCTTATGCAGGAAATGTGCATTGTTCCCAAGCACCTGTGTGAAAATCTTGTGTGCCCATAACCCCAGCATGACGGAAGTTGAGATACTGGAGAGCATGGGTCTTTCCCTCCAGCCAGTCAGCAACACTGCTGAGCTTCAGGCTCAGGGAGAGGCCCTGTTTCAACCCACATTGCAGAGAAAACCTGGGAAGATATCTCAGGTTGATCTCTGGCCTTTATGTGCACATGTACATATATACATGAGCATATACAGATGAACATATACAGAAGAAATTTGTGTCATTTATGTCATGTACTAATTTGTTACCATTGGATGAATAAACTTGCTGCTAGAAAACAATACATTCATATTATGTACAGGTAACAAAGTACATTTAATAAATATCATTTCCTAAACACAATTGTGTGCACCTGGGTACTACACATGTGTGTAGAAACAATCCAGTGTTTCTTGATGTAACTATGTATTCTCTATGTTTCAGATTCTGTAACTATGCAGTTACTGATAGATTAAGTTGGAAGTTTTGTTGTTGTTGAGAACAACTAAATTCTTCCTCTGTGCGTTATCATTAAACATTTCCCTACTGCAGAAAATTCGTATTTCACTAACTCTAGGGAAAGTTCTCACAAATCCAGGCTTGTATTTCATATTTGTAACAGTTGTCTTGTGACAGCAGAAATACAGACATGTAGAAAGACAACCATGAAGAAACACATTGAGAGGAAGGACACAAGATGGGAGTCCTTTTAAACATACTCCACAACTTGAATGGAAGTTACTAATTCTGAGATTATAGCACTTCTCAAAGCTTTTAAACTTATGAAACATTTCAAAGGTTAAACAATGATATTAAATGGCTCTAGGAGTTCATAAATTAATCACTATAGATTTTCTTAAACAAAGGCACTTTAAAATAGAGCAGGATGATTTGGAATGATATTGATTTATTCAGTTAAAAGTGCCAATATATATCCTCATTTCATTTTTCCTTTAGAAATATAATCAAGAAAGTGTTAGTCCTACTTATTGTAATTTTTGATCCTAAATTAGAGTATTTAAGTATATCTTAATTGATTTTTTTTCTACTGAGCCAGAGTCACTAAAAATAGGTGTGAAAGGAAATATGTCTATGCTAATGCATGTAAGATAGTAGGTTGAGTTAGAGAAAATATGTCTTGTTGAAAAGAATGAAAACATCAGTGGGCAGAAAAGTAAAAATTAGAAATCATTTTATTAATTATCCTTGGGCTATGAAGCATGGAAACAAAAAATACACTTTGATGTGTGAACTGAAAATATTCCATTTAATGCTCTGGTTAGTCGTGCATCTTATATACTTGTGAAAATTCTCAGAATATTATTCGATCATGGGGTAAATCTCTGGCTTTCCAGACTTTTGAACAAACTGTTTTGAGGAAAAGTGCAAGATATAGATAGTGGTCCTAAGTAGATCACCTGGTAGAATAAGCCAAATGTAGTTTTGCTGTTTCTGTTTCATTTTTGTATTTGAGTCAGAAAGCATACACAATGTCCAAGCATAAAGAATCAAATAAAGAGAAAAGTGAAAGAACGAGCAGTAATTAAATCAAAATGGGCAAAATGAGCAGAAGTTTGCTCTTTATTATGTTCTTAATGACAGGAATAAATGGGACCGTGGTTCTTGGCAGGCTGCTATTAACTAAAACCCAATAGTGCTTGCAAAGGGATAATTTGGAGGTAGACAATTTTCCATCTCTAAGTCAATGTCTAGTGTTTATATGAAATTTAGGGAAATAAAGTTATTTCTATATTTAAGGAAATATATACAACAGTTCTGCTTTCCATGTATTGTTATCCTGGACAGATATATGTGGCAAACTTTCTCATTAGAAATCAAGAAGTTAGACTCCAGAGAACAAATAACCCTATTAAAAATGGAGTACAAAGAAGTCTCAACTGAAGAATACCAAATAGCTGACAAGCACCTAAAGAAATGTCCAACATCCTTAGTCATCAGAAAAATGCATATCAAAACAACCCAAAGATTCTACCCCACACCAGTCAGGATGACTAAGATCAAAAACTCAGGTGACAGCAGATGCTGGCAAGGATGTGGAGAAAGAGGTGCATGCCTCCATTTTTGGTGGGATTGCAAGCTGGTACAACCACTTTGGAAATCAGTCTGATGGTTCTTCAAAAAATTGGACATAGTACTACCTGAGAATCCAGCTATACCACTCCTGGGCATATATCCAAAAGATGCTCCAACATATAATAAGGACACATACTCCATTATGTTCATATTAGCCTTATTTATAAGAGCCTGAAGCTGGAAAGAACCCAGATGGCTGCAGAAAATGTGGTACATTTATATGATGGTGTACTACTCATCCGTTAAAAACAATGAACTTATGAAATTCTTAAGCAAATGGATGGAACTAGAAAATATAGAAAATAGAAAACTGAGTGAAGTATTCCAATCACAAAAGAACACACATGGTATGCACTCACTGATAAATGGTAGCCCAAAAGCTCAGAATATCCAAGATACAATTCACGGACCACATGAAGCTCAAGAAGAATGAAGACCAAAGTGTGGATGCTTCAGTGCTTCTTAAAAGGGGAACAAAATACTCAAGGGAGGAAATTCAGAGAAAAAGTGTGGAGCAGAGACTGAAGGAAAAGCCATCTAGAGACTGCCCCACCTGGGAATCCCTCCTATATACAGACACCAAACCCAGACATTATTGTGGATGCCAAGAAGTGCTTGCTGACAGGAGCCTGATAAAGCTGTCTCCTTCGAGGCTCTGCTAGAGCCTTAGAAATACAGAGGAAGATGCTCACAGCCAACTATGGGACTGAACATGGAGTCCCCAGTGGGGGAGTTAGAGAAAGGAATGAAGGAGTTGAAGGGGTTTGTAACCCCATAGGAAGAACAAAAATATCAGCCAACCAGAGCTCCCAGGGTCTAAACCACCAACCAAAGAGTACACATGGTGTGACCCATGGCTCCACCTGCATATGAGGCAGAGGATGGTCTTATTGGACATCAATGGGAGAGAAGGCCCTTGTTCCTGGGAAGGCTTGATGCCTCTGTGTAGGAGAATGCCAGGGTCAAGAGGTGTGGGTAGGTGAATGAGGGTGAACACACTCAGAGGCAGGGGAAGGGAGGATGGAATAGGGGGTTTCCATAGTGGAAACTGGGAAGGGATAACATTTGAAATGTAAATAAGTAAAATATCTTTTCTCACACATAGGACCAAACCAATTTTAGGAGTGAAATCATTCTTCTGGTTTTTGTTTGTTTGTTTGTTATTTGTTTGTTTTTTGTATTCCCATTAGGTTCCCAGGGAGAAATCACTTTGTTTGCATCCTGGATGTTTGAAATCTGGCTTAACATCAATTAAAATATGAGTATTATTTTATAGCAGTGACATAAGTATGTTTTGGCCTGCTGACTTCTGGACATCGTGTGATTGTTGCAGACTTCAACTCATGATACCCATGATTAAATACAGAAGACCAGAAGACATGTACAAGAGCAAGGCAGTCTGAATTTCAGGAGATTTGGGAATGCAACCCCTGAGACCTCACACTGAGCAGAGCAGCCACTGTCATTTAATGGCTTCTGAGGGAGAGACAGTCACTATTTATGGGAGATAAAGTTCATGTCCTGGTGGATTGGCCCTTGCTCACATGCATAAGACAGCACCAATTAGACTTAGGGATCGCTAATAGGAACAACCAGAAAGAAGACAGGAATTTGGAAATGCCATTGTGCGAAGGGCTTGCACAGTAGTCGAATGAGGTAGTAATAGATGAACATGTCCAAAATTAATTGTGTGTAATTTTAAGGAATAAATAAATTTATTTACAAGAAATGTTTCTAATTTTTTATGGAGACCCCTAAGTACTGGTCTACTTACAGATTACTGTGCCTAATTTCTGTGCAATACAGCCAGGGTCAGACGCTCAGTCTTCTCTTCATGAGAAGTGTCCGTCCGGTTAGTGAAATATAAGGCAAATATCAGTGTGTCTACACAGAGGCAGTGGCTGTCTGAAAAAGTTCTACCTGCACATAAATAGACAGCAATATAAATACTATACATAAAATCCTGCAATAGATGCAGGGTCAGTTGTTACAGATTAAAAAAAAATGAAGGAACTATGAGCAAATTAATGGGTTTATCCATAAGAGACATTAGGTTCTCAGAATAGGACGTGGCTCCAGGTTTTCTCAGAGAAAACTCCTTTATAGTATATTGGACTGAAATAAAGTGCTATTTATTATAGTGTATAAAATTTTGATTTTGATACCGTTTTTATATCATGCATTTATTTTTGAAATTATAATATAATTACATAATTACTCCATAGTCTTTCCTTTCTCGAACCCTTCCAAATGTCCTCATTCACTCTCAAATTCATGGCCTCTTTTCCCTTACTTCTTGTTACTTATATACATATACTTATTTTTAATATGTATATTCCTAAACACGTAAATACCACCGGCTCAGTTACAAGGCTTTCATATTATAACTCTTGATTGTGAATTCATTTTTGAAAACATCTGAGCATCATCTCAATGAAAATGGGCTTACTTCCTTGGCTCCATTGTTTATAGTTTCGTGTGTTCTGATGTCAGAAACCATTTCTTCTCCCCAGCGATAGAGAGAACAGTGGAGGGAGTGGTATGGTTATGTGTATCATTCTCGGCCCTCTACTTTATGTCACTTGATAAAAAAGAAATGCAGATATGACACACCATGTGTCATGACATATGCTACAAGGTCAGGTACCAAATTCTTTGAAAGATTATGCTACTATTCATCATGCAAAGTGCATGTACCTACAGATCCCCTGTGCACTGTCCAATGTATTCACATGCACATTATTTAGGCACATAAATCTCTCATTTTCTACATCTCCCTCTGCGCCTCTTGCCTTCTTTTTCTTTTGCTATTTAGGTTAAAAATACTATGAAAATTAGGCATAACAATACATCATCTTTTATTACAGTAGCATTTACCTTCATTTGAAAAACTATTGGCCACACATTTTCAGATGTTATGTGCCTGCGTTTTGATGTATCACAATGTTTAGAATCCTCAATAGAACATACATAATTCAGAATTATAAAACTAAATGCTTATCAATACTGGAAAAGACTTACTTAAAAATTAAGGTAAAATAAAATTATTATGCCCTATTTCTACTTTGCTAATATTAAATCTCATTGTGATCTTGAACAACCTTAACTTTGCTTTCTTGACAAATAAACCACACAAATGCGTGAGTTTTCATCTCTTTAGTAGTATGGCAGTGCACAATGCTATTTTTCAGAACATACATCTATCAAACTAACTGAGTGAATTTACAACAATTCGTCGGCAGAATAAAATAAAGTCATTTTAATAGGATATACCCAGTGGATCAATGTTTCCTACTTCGAAAGAGAACATATTAGTTTTCTCTGGGAATTTATATGGGGACAAGGGATCATTATCCCATGACAGTGTTTCATTGCATTGACATTTCCAAACAGAATGCTTTTCCTTTGTTTCTATGAGTTGGTAAACAAATAAAACGTGTTATCACTGGAGTAAGAGAGCATGCATTCTTTTGAAAAAGATGTGAGTTTTAATTGAGTGTAATTTGTCAAACACTTAGGCCATTTCTATCTCATTAATGAGGTAGTATTAAGAAAGTATGGGAACTCTTTCAGAAAGCAAGAAAACATGTATTGACTAAATGACGGAACCTGCTCATTAAATAATACCTGAACAGCCAAAAAGAGAAAATGCGACCTCAGAAGGTGCCTAGCCTGCAGACACAGAACCTCTCCGACTCTAAAAGAATCAACATAACCATTCCATTGGCCATTTTGTGAAGGATTTTATGACTATTTCGTGTATTTTCCTGGCCTTGTTTTTAATTATTTTTTCAAGAACACCTAAATGATAAAATCCACAATTGATAAATTGAGGATTGTAGTTAGAGTTCACACAAAAAGTCAGATAGGGAAGCCTATTGTTTGTAGAATTGTAATAACAATCAGAAACACTATTGTTAGAAATAATTAGGGCTTGAGACAATTGGAAATAAGTTTTGTTTGTTTGTTTTTTATTTTGTTTTTAGCCTTAACTTACTATTGGATTGAGATGAAATTCAGTACCATTCAACTTTTTAATTGTTATAGCTATAGAAATATCATATGTTTCGAGTATATTTGTAGATAGGAAGGACACAGAAAGTTGTAAGAAGAAAAAAAAATAATGTTTGGCACAGGAACACCACAAGAAAACGTGTCTTGTGTCTCCAATAGGGTACATAATTTATTCACTCAAGAGTTTGTTAGAAACATATCCTATTGCATAAAATTCCATATATACATACGGCATTTTTTAGGGTGTTTAGGGGATAAAATACCATGACCAAAGAAACTTGGGGATGAAACTGCTCATTTCTCCTAACATTCTACAGATCACGCTCCATCACTGAGTGAAGTCAGGACAGGAGCTAACGCAGACAGAAGGCCGAGAGGATACATCATGTTGGCTACACCAACTCGCATCCCATGATATCCCACTTCCTGGTTACCCCTCCACCACCAACACCCCATCCCACATCTGCCCTCTCGCCTCCCTTTTGCAATTACAGTATATTATTTAATTTAAATTTTGGATTATTTTTATTTCTACAACCAAATTTATTAATTCTTTGAGAATTTTGTACGTTTTTTCCCTTTTGTTTTAATTCCACATGATACTTTTATTGTGGTTCCCAGCCCCAATATATTTGATTGTTTTATTTTTTTTTTATTTATTTGTTCTTCTCCTAGCCACATCTGTCTTTTTTAAAAATATTTTTTATTATTACGTATTTTCCTCAATTACATTTAGAATGCTATCCCAAAAGTCCCCCATACCCCCCCTACTTCCTTACCCACTCATTCCCATTTTTTTTTGGCCCTGGCATTCCCCTGTACTGGGGCATATAAAGTTTGCGTGTCCAATGGGCCTCTCTTAATTGATTATTTTATTTTTAATCCTCCCTCCCTGAGCTCCTCCCAGGAACACCTCCTCATAATTTTGAATTTGATGTTATTTCTTTAAACAAATTCTTCAATATAAAAATGAACATTAGTTTGCTAAATTTTGGACTTGTGTGGGTACTATGCGCATCTTTGTCAAAGGCTGTGGTTTCGTCAAATGTACTTTCTGTTGTTTAGCATAACCGTTACTTCCATTTTCATCATGTTTTGATATATGACTTTATTTTTATGTTTATTACCACAGTTACAGTTTATGAAAAGCAAGTAACAGACCTGCAGACCTCTCTCTTAGCAGCAGTATTCTCCTACTTAATCCTGCTCAGTCTAGCATTATACAGGGATATTTATATCTCTATCTATGTATCTATCTATG
Source organism: Mus musculus (assembly GCF_000001635.26). Taxonomy (NCBI): domain Eukaryota; kingdom Metazoa; phylum Chordata; class Mammalia; order Rodentia; family Muridae; genus Mus; species Mus musculus. The sequence goes on from NC_000080.6 coordinate 96,986,034, forward strand.
TATCTATCTATGTATCTATCTATCTATCTATCTATCTATCTATCTATCTATCTATCTATCGCTATTTATTTATTGATTTCTATTTATCTATCTATAAATCTATTTATCTATCTATAGCTATCTATTTATCAATTTCTATCTATCTATCTATCTATCTATCTATCTATCTATCTATCTATCTATCTATCTATCTATCTATAAATCTATCTATCTATCTATCTATCTATCTATCTATCTATCTATCTATCTATCTATCTATCTAACTAACTAACTATCTTCTTTATTTACATTTCCAGTGTTATCCCCTTTCCTGATTCTCCCAGGAAAATCCCCTATCCTCTCCTGCCTCCCCTGCTCCCCAAGCCCACCCACTCCTGCATCATCTTAAAGCTTCTAGGGGCCATACCATTTCTCTATGCAGAGTAGATAAAATCATCAGACTTGTATTTTTGCCAAATCTCTGTTTCTACAGTTGATTAATAAAAGTTAAATTTTGATGCCTGACCTCTGTCACTATTATATCTTTGACTACTACAAATAGGTTTGAATACTATAAAAATAGAATTTGGTTTAAAAACTTAAGGTATATTTGGGATACAAATGTCAGGAGACAGTAAACTTCAAAATGCTGGATGATATGGAATGTAACAGTCCTGTTAACTGTATGTCTTCCTTGTGCACAATTCTGTAGATGAAGGGTATGTACTTTTGTTATGTGAATGTTTTTTTTTTTTTCTGTGCTGTTCACTTTGTTCAAAAATAAAGGGCATCATTATCCTTCTCAATGATAGTGATTGCCTCAGGAAATATAAAACCAAAGTTTAATAAAGAAAGCCATAGCATTATTCGATGATTGGTCTTATGCATTGGGTCATATTTGAATCTAGCTTCAGCTTTCACTCATAGTCCTTAAATACTTTCACAAGTTTTAGGTAAAATATTGGTGAACATACCACATATATCATTAGCTGGCTCTAGTTTTGAAGACGTACAAAATCATAGCACATACCTAGATTTTGATTTGTAACTCAAAATGGATACAAAGTCTGGAAGAGTTCAATATGGGTACCATTAATTATCAGGTTTTTAATTAGGCAAGAAGTTTTTCATTTTCAAGTTGTCATTAAGCAATCACTTTTACTGTATATCTTTGCAAATACTTCAGTACTTAGTGTCATGGGTAGTGCTGCCTTTGAAGATCTATGGCCTTGAGTACAGGTCTTAGACTCCTCATGCTCTGAAATCACAGCACGAAATGTAAGTATCTATCAAGTGAAATACAGTCTCTAAATTTGTGTTTAAAAACTGTTACTTATTACATTATTATTTGATCCTGTTTTTATCACATCAGTCTCATGTAGTTTTTGTAGCAAACCCAAGTCTAAAAAGTCCTTCAGACTGGGTATTTCAGGAAAATGTCCAAATCTTTGATAGCTTGAGTGAATGATAGTTGTCTGTTCTGTTTGTATTCAGCTTTAGCATAGAAGTTATAATTGTAGATAATGTATACCATTCACAGATGATAGAAACAAATTCCAAAACAGACCACATATTATAGTGTTAAAAGTGGTATTTGTAATAAACTCTCATGACTCAATCAATACTCCCAATTTCTGAGAAACATTGAGCATATTGCTAAATTCATCTACATCTTACACCTCTAATCCAAATTAGGATTAAAATAAAAGTAAAATGCCCTTAGAGTTTTTTAATAAAAATTAAAATTAAATGTTATTTATATATAAATATAACACTCATTAATAAATGAGTACTTGGAAAGATTATAAGTCTTAACAAAAGTTTCATTTTGGGAGTCTTATGTAAAATTAATAAATGTTTTGCTATTGTTGATATTTTTATTTTAGGTTTTTACCTTTTTTTCTTTTTTATTAAATATTTTCTTCATTTACATTTCAAATGCTATCCCCTTTCCTAGATTCTGGATGTCAATAAGGAAGAAAAGAGAATTGTTAAACAAATAACACTGTCTATAAGAAAAGTCAGCTAGGTATCACTGAGATTTTAAATTATGTCTTCTTCACTCCCAGGCATCTACGGAGATAATTCGGGTGAAAAATAAACTAGATTGACAACATTTTAAAAAACAGAACAAAATTTTAAATTACTACTTCTGTTTCTTTACTAATTTTTGGTAAATATAAACTTTATAATTCCATGATTACATATTTTAATAGCTTTAGACTAGTCCTTTTCCAATGAGAATATAGGCTGTATACATATATACATAATGGGTTTGCAAAAGTGCTCATGAAAATTAGGTAACAGTTAGTATATTTTCATGTCATCTTAAAGATAAAATTTAATTTATCTACCTAATTTATAACATTTATATTATATATAATATATAACAAAGTATCACATTTAATAGCCTACCATAATAATGAACTAAATTTTGATAGCAATTTATTATTGAATATGAGCTCTATGAAGACTTAGGTTATTGTCATTTTGTCTAACATGCATGTCCTCAGGACATAGAAGAATGTCTGTCTTATATTAAGGTCTAGTACATGTTATCTAATAAATATTGTATAATAAAATGTAAAGAACATTATAGTATATTTTTATATTTATATGATTTCAACCTATTTGAATGTAATATTTTTACCCTATATTAGCATACCTTCTACCATTCTTAGTCATGTATTCATATATTACATTCTTTAATATTTGTAAAAGAATATCAAAATTTATAAAATTATCTATATCTTTTGCTTTAATATTTAAATAACTACAAGAAAAATAATAAAACTAGTTAGCAAAAAAAATTTAAATGATCTTTTTGTGCCTTTTGCCTCAAAACACCTTCATTTGTGCCACTATTTTATAGGCCTATGACACATCAATATGCTTGCTTAGACTAACCAATACCAAATGCACAATATATTACTTGAAATGTATTGAGTAGGAAATCCAGTAGTAAAATTTGCATAAACTATGCAGAAACAGTTCTCTTCAGGTAAATGATTGTTATAACTTCCGCCATCACCATATACATTCAAAGACAAGAACCATATTACTCAACCGATTTAAACAGTAGAAAGGAATTTTATGACTTCTCATAGGCATACATTATTTCATTGTAACTGTCAATAATGCGGATATTTATAGGTCAATGAATTATAAAATGTCCCAGTATCTATAAACTAATGCCTTAAGTCAGAAAGGCAGAAAGTGATATGCAAACAGGATAGCCATAGATGTGCACATGAGATAAATTGTAGCTTGGAGATCCAGAACATAGTGCATAGGTTTAATCGAGTCTTTTTTTTTCTAGAGAGAAATGAGGGCAGGCAGTGTGGTAAAAATGCCCATCTGTGTTTCAGAAATTTCAGAAATAGTTTTTTTCTTAAAGAAATCAATGTGAAAACCTTAAATTTTCTTTCAATGTACCACTCAAATAGAGTTTAAACATGTTGTTCCCGTTGTTAAATGACAATTCTCATGTCAGTGTGTGTGGTATGCTGCATGTACACAGGCAACATTATGTCAAACACCCTTAATTATGTTATTACCTTTTCCTGATGGTGTATAATGTCATATCCAAGAACTAATTTTGTGAACTGTTTAATATTGTAAGCTTGCAATTTTGTATTCTATTTTGTGTTAAATATATTTCCCTCTCACTGTGTATCCTGACATCACACTAAATTACACACTTTACTTTTAAGGATTATTAATGATTCTTCCTGCTAAATGATACCATGCTGACAAAACTATATTAATTTACATTTTACATGTGATATTTTAGAATCTAAAAATCAGAAGCAGACTTGTCATAGCATATATTATAAATATATTTTCTCATCTGATTACATATTATAAAAAATAAATATATCAAGTTTTTTTACACCAATAGAACCAGGTAATGCTATTCGATAACCAGGGAATATTTGTTTCAGAAATATTTAATATGATTTAATATTAAATGTCATTCATGTCCAAACATAAAGTTCTATAAGATATGAAAAACAAACCAAGTCTACAGTTAAAATTCCCAAGTTACAGAGAGAAAGGTAGATTTGTGAAAAAAAAAAAACTAACTTTCTACACAGCTAGTACAGGAAAAAAATCCTGTGTCCCAGTGAAACAGCACACCATCCCAGTCTTCTTCAATCTTATCACCTATATCAGGTCAAATGGCCTGTATGCTAAGTCTGTGTTCAATTTGCATTAACTAATACAAAACTGGAAGTTCATAAAATTAGCAAAGTCAGTTTAGATGTGCAATTCCAAACACTTCAAATTTGATTTTTCTTAGAAATTTGATTATGTATCATAAATTGTATCTAAATGATGAAAACATACTCTTGTGTGATATTAACTTGGAGATGATAGCTATTTGTTTATATTTTATATTGCTATCAAAACATTATATATATATATATATATACATATATCAAGTTATCAAACACTAATATCAAAAGAGTAAAAGTATCTATTTCTGGTTTCAATTTTACTTCCTCTGAATGTCTGTTATAATTTACTAGAAGTACAAACCACTTTCCCATTTTAAAACTATATGAACTTTTTTGTTCTCCTTTCAAATTCTGCATGTATCTAAGAAAAAATAGATATTGAAACAGAATTTTACTTTTGTGAGTGCTTGATAAGAATGTGGTTTTCAACAACCTTGTGAAACGCTCATACAGTTAGGAAGAACTTTGACAAAAGCCACATAGCACACGTTTCAGTCTTTCATTGCTGTATCATGCAAAGAACAAAACCCTGCTCCCGTGCTATCAGTTAATAAAACATTTCCTGAACTATTTAACTTCCGTACAAATTTAAACCATTTTTATGTTTTTATCATTTTTCTGTTAACAGTCAAATTCCAAAGGGAAACACTATTTACGTGTGTGTTTGCTTTTATTAAAAGCTGTTTGATTTTAAAAGGCGTTGCATGAGCAAAGGTGTTTGTTCAACTCTAGCCGATATATGTTATTACGGGCTTACTCTGAGTAAACTGCCATCTTGTTTGCTTAGAAAAAAATAAAATGGTAGAGTTAATTGAATGAAAACAGCATAGAAAGAATAACAACAGTCCCTTTCTTTATTTGAAATATGTCAACACAGAGATATGAATTTGAAAGTACAATATGTAAAATGTAGCAAAGATTAAAAAGTCTGGGAGATAACTTTTGTTTAAAATGTGGTCATTTACATGCAAGAAATCTATTTTTTTGGTTAAATATATATGATTCTTCAGAAGTTTATTGACTTAACATCCATGAAAGCAGTTAAATCACTGCATTATTGTTGATACTTTAATATATTTTGTTTTCATTGATTAACTATATTCATACATAACTTATATCATTGTCGTCACAAAACCCCTTATATTTCAGAAAATCTGTATTTCCCAACACTTTGTAGAGAAAGTATCTTAATGCTAATACCATTTAAAATTATTTCAAATCAACTTATCAATTATCGATAAAAATTTAAAACAAGCAGCAGAATTTCAAATTTGAGTAACAGTTGAAATCAGGTTAATTTTGATAAAAATAATTTGCAATATATGTATAGATGAAGTTTGAAGATACTCGTTGTCAACATTCTCACAGTATCTCAATTTGTACAGTACCCTACACAAATTCTTTTCCATCACACTTTTGAAGGCAACTTTCATCACTAAAATCATTTATTACAATGTAGAGCAAAACTGTTTTTAAAACAAACATTTGAAGAAATGATAATTAATATTAGAAAATCAATATTGAACTTTAATTACCTTCTTTAAGTTTTCTTAATGCTAAAGTCAACCAAGTAAAGTGTGCTATACTGGCATCATGGGAACGAGAGCTTATTTATGGACATCTATTTAGTTTTGTAACCTATGTGAATAAATATTGTTCCCATTTTTTTTCTTATCGTTCTTTTTAGTGACTCTTAAAATAATGGATCTTATTTAGGCTAGTGTTTGAGTCTGTGAGTGCAGAGTAGAGTTCAAATACTCTTCTCCTCTGTTTCCTCGCCTTGAACTGATTTAGATTTCTTTGACAATTTTATTTGGACTTTGCTAATTAGATAAACTTTTAAAAGTTTCCTCAAGAGATAAAATTAAAAATACATGAGTAAAATTTTCCAAACGACAATGTTTGTGTTATTTCTTCTCATTAGTTTCCTTAAGATCAAGGCAAGCTATAAGCAATCCATGAAACTTGAAGCATTTAAATTTACTTACCCCACTGCAGAGTTAGGACCTTAGGGTTATTGGTCTAATGTTCCATAAATCTGAATGTTTCGTGGGTTGTCTTAGCAACAAGTGCATCACTCTTCTGGAGAATTCTCTAGTCCGTGTCATAAGAGCTGTGCTTTATCCCAATATGCATTTCTACTGAAAAACAAATAACCCATTTTATGGAAGGCTAATGACAGGTCTTTCCTTAATGTTTATGATAATGAGGAGGAATTCTTAGTGTGTTTTTAATACATTCTTTTCAATAGAAGTAAGGTTCCTGATCAACTTTCTTATGATAACTTTAGAATTTCATAACAACATGCGATTGAAAACAAAATCAAATCATCAAAAATGCATTTGTGCACTACTTTCTGTATACAAATCTCCCCCTGAAAACTTTCTAATATTACTTTAAGTAAATATATTTTAAAAACATTCTTGTGAGAAATTTTGTTAAATTATGTTAACCGAGGAGAGTGGCACATGTTACTACTATTTCTCATCTCCTAAAGGCATTTGTAGAATCTCATTCTGAGGAAAAGTTGTTCTGGTCACTGCTATCCCAGATGAAAATGTCCCCAGGCCTTTGAACTGTTTGTAAACCACTGCAGAGAGGAAAATATTATTAGGGGACACAAAATGGCTAGGTGGTTGTCCAGAAAGAGAGTGTTCAATATTCACTTAAATGTGAAAATCTGAGCAGCAATCAGCTCAGTACATTTATTGGGTAATTATTATTTTCTTTACTTCCCAGATGAGATAACTAAGATGCTATGAGAGGAAGGAACCTTTCCAAAGTTGGTGGGGAAATAGCTTGGGACGAATATGAATATACAGTGGTGAGAAAGAACAAACTCTGTGGTCCAGAGCAACATACTTGCAAGGTGAACTTTAATTATAAAAATTATTTAAATCAGTGAACTTTAGTTACTGATTAAATAATAACCTTTGGGGTTGGGGATTTAGCTCAGTGGTAGAACGCTTGCCTAGCAAGCACAAGGCCCTGGGTTCGGTCCTCAGCTCTGGGGGAAAAAAAAGTTAATAATAACCTTTTATTTTTGTAATCTCATGCTATAAACAACCTATAGAAGTGAATTTTACATTTTATTAAGAGAAATCTGAGGAATAGGGAAATTTAGAACTAGTTTCAAGTCTGTTTATCATAAGGATTTGAAGCAGACCTTGTCAAATATTTTGTAATTTTATAAGTATGTTCTATTGTCATAAAATTGAATAATGAGTAGGGTGTTGATTAACTATAGGCAGAGGCATGTATCTGAGGTAATCTATACACACATAGTTCTTGAGCAACAATGGCTACATCATTATATATCATCTGGATTTTGAGGTAGCTGAAGGTAAAATATAAATAATAATATCTGGTAAACTGCATTTTTCTGTATATATTTTAAAGACTAATCTCTTTTGTGAATTCTGTTACATAAGTATATGGATGAAGTATATGGTGTGGAATATAGGCATAGAGTATATGGCATAGAGTATATGAAATAATAAAAAGCATATAAACAAAATGATTGAAAAATTGAAGTTGTACTTTTAGTATGTACTTATGATATCCCCAATGATTAAGATGTAGCCTTCATGATTTCCAGTTTTCAGTGCACAGAGTAGACAACAGTCCATACTGGGAGATGGAATATGGTTAATTTCATAAGATGATTCTCATATCAGCTACTCAAATATTTTTGGAACAATTCTATAGGTTGTTTACATAAGTTCGATTGTAAGCTCTGAGGAGTTTCCAGTTAATACTACCATGATAACCTATACAAGAGTGTGAAAAAAAAGTATTCTGGTGGTAAGTTAGCTCTTCCCAAAACTTGGGTGTTTAAAGTATTATTATTATTCATAATTTTATGTAACCTTTATATAGGTCAGGATACATCACAATTTACATTACATTATGTTAAACAAAACCTTCTTTTTTCATTTCTAAGAATTTCATTATGTCAGTTAATGTTTGTTAACATGGGTTTGTTAATTAACTAGTAACTTGTAAACACTCTTCAATAAAGGAATGCTGAACATATGTGGTCTCACATATCTGTGAGATATTATCACCTGACGATAATGCATTTAATAACTCTACAATTCAAGTGATATTTATGAGTGCAGAATTTCTATACAAGAGAAATGACTGTAAGTTTTTAAAGATATATTCTGATTACTGACAAATGCCATGAGCACATTATAAATAACTAAATCTAAGCAAACTGCCAGATTAGGGAAATGGAGACAAGGTTCAATCATGCAGAGGACGAATACATCAGGCTGTACTGTCACAGGTCAGATCCAGAGTAAGATGTGTGCAGCAGTCATCATCTCATCATCATCACCTGCAATGATTAGGTTTAAACACGCATTTGAGCCTGAGAGTGCCTGGGATTGAAAGATTACTGTGTATGAGTAAAATAATTAAATGTTTAGAATTCATATATTTTTCATTCTTTTCTTATACTTGAGAGGGTTAACACAATGTGTCCCATTTGCCATAATAAGATAAGGAAATCACTGAAATCAAAAGGGATTACTTACGAATGACTAACATAACCAAAATAAGCATATTCATTTCAGTTGTATGTTCCTAATCAAATATATATGAATTCCATTCAGATGTAATATGAACAAAGTTTTTCTTATATGAAAAAATGCAGCATATAGGAAGATCAACAATGTCAGAAAAATGCTACCATGTGAGCACACGCAGGTCCTTATATCCAAGTTGCATGAGAATTCTTCAAATCTACCCCCTTTGCATATTGCACTTTTTGGACAGAAGCTCTAAAGCCATTTGGTGTTTATGGTGGGATTAAGATTCATTTTAAAGATCTCTTCTGAAAACAGGGGGAGACTGTTTCAGACTATGAAGGTCTTCATTGGAATTGTGCTCTTAGTCTCATTTATTTTAACAAGATTTGTAATGCATTCTGGCCTTTGATCTCTTAGTTTGAAACCCTGCTTGTTGTTCCATTATTCCGCCATCCATTTGCAGATAACAATGCATCAGACCCTTTCCCTCGCTGCAGAAACAATGCCCTTTATTTAAGAAGGGACATGGCTTTGACAGATAAAGCAGGCATTTGATAAATTGAAACAGGTTCTGAATTATTTTGTTGGGAATGTGCACTACATCTGTCTGCTGATTTCCTACTGAAGTCGGGCTTAAAGTTCTTGTCTGCTGGTGATTTATTGAGCTAGAGAAAAGGTTAAGAAAATTTCATGGCTCTACTCCTATCATTGGTAAGTGAATCAAATAGCATTTGTTAATGTTTATGATACTTAAAAGGCAAAATTACTTCTAAGCATTCACTCACAATAGATGTTGCATTGACAAGTTAAACAAAAGCAAATAGCAAACAGTATTATTATCCCACCCATTAGTGAATTCCATAATGGAAAGGGGAAAAAAAAAGAGGAGCAGTAATGTAAAACCATTATCCCAAATCAGTAATTTTAGGATTTCAAATCAGGCCTTATGTTAATAATTTACACTTGGGCCAGCCCAGGTACAGCAAAGCATTAGTCAAATGCAAACTGCTTTAGGAGTGACTGCTTCAGCATACTTATGCACATGAGTCAGGCTGAAAAAAAAAACATACCTTAATACCTTGCTATCCTTTCCTCAGATGAAACAACAATTCTTTTAATAACATTTAAAGTTTTCCTTTGAAGACAAATTGTAGCCAAATAAAAAACATTTCCTTAGTGAACACTGTCAGTTAAATTTCTCAGCATTCTTCAAATTGTGCATCCTTTAATAATAACTTACATCACAATAAACTGTTTTCTCTTACACAGAGTAAGAAAAAACGCTCAGTTGACGTTAGGTGTGTTCAGTACAGTATGGCAAAAGTTAATAAAAAACTTTGAATAAACAAATGCCACTTTCCTACTATATGAGGAGGAATATTGATATCAGTTCATCTCGTCAAGGACTCCAAAGTTGGCTTACTGAAAAATGAGAGATTTTTAGAGTGAGACCTTCCACCCTGCATATCCTATAGGACAATATTCATTGAAATGTGCATATATGAGTATAGCTGATGACCTCTGTGAAGTGTCTAACAAAATATATAGTAGATTATTAATTATCCTTTAGTACCTGTGATGGTTTGTATATTCTTGGCCCAGGGAGTGGCACCATTTGGAGGTGTGGCCTTGTTGGAATAGGTGTGTCACTGTGGGTGTGGGCTTAAGATCCTCACCCTAGTTGCTTGGAAGTCAGTCTTCCACTAGCAGCATTTGGATGAAGATGTAGAATTCGCAGCTCTGCCTGTGCCATGCCTGAATGGATACTGCCATGCTCCCACCTTGATGATAATGGACTTAACCCCTGAACCTGTAAGCCAGCCCCAATTAAATATTGTTTTTATAAGACTTGCCTTGGTCATGGTTTCTGTTCACAGTAATAAAACCCTAACTAAGACAGAAGTTGGTACTGGGAGTTGGGTGTTGCTGTGATAGGCCTGACCATGCTTTTATTTGAAAGAATGTGGATTTGGAAAGAAGCAGTGGAATGCTTTGAATGGGGCTTAATGGGTCATCCTAGTAGGAATATGGAACACTTTGTTGCTGGGAGTGATTTGAACTGTGTTGACCTGGCCCAAGAGATTTCAAAGGAGAAGAATTTCAGAATGTGGCATAAAGACTGTTTTTGGTGGTATTTTGGTGAAGAATGTGGCTACTTTTAGCCCTTGTCTGACAAGTCTGCCTCAGGCTAAGGTGAAGAGACTCAGATTAATTGCATTGTCAAAGGAAGTCTCAAAAAAGCCCAGCAGAGACTTTGTTCTCTTGTTAAGTGTTATGAAGGGAAGTTTGAACAAGCATAGCAAGCTTAGAAAGGAAAAATATAAAATATATGGTTCAAGTATTAAAGGAGTACCAGGAAGTGAAATGTAGCCTAATCCTGTGTTCTAGGAGATAACAGGTTAAGGGAGTGGGGCTTTGGGGCAAGATCCTACGGAGCTAAATTTAGATCCAGGCATGGTGGTACACACCTTTAATCCAAAAAGACAGGCATGCTGATCTCTGCGTTCAAGGTCAATATCCAGAGCAAGAACCAGGATAGCAAAACTTAGGTACTTAAGGGGGTCATGTTCTAGTTCCTGAAAGCAGCAGAACTCGGCAGCTTCATCCATGTGACTCTGGCTCTAGAGTTATGAATGGAAGGAACTACTGGGACAGT